>NC_086153.1:303901536-304522250 GCF_035149785.1 Candoia aspera | reverse complement strand
CTTCTCCTTTGTGTGCTTTTCTGCCCGTCATTGGTGCACGCTGATTGGAGGATTCAAATCCTCCTCTGAAGATCGGCCAATCAGCACCTGTGACTCTTCCCTCACTGCTGACTCATCTCTGGGTTTCAGCCCGGTAAGTTTCTATTTCCTCCTCTGACTCAGAAAGAGTTTCATTTTCTGAGTCAGAGACTGGCTGGATTCTCACAGTGCAAGACCAAACAGCATTTCATTCTGTTATACATTGGGTCACCATGAGTCATAAATGACTCAATGGCAACTAACAACAACAACATATTGTATGCTGCCCTAAGTTGTGATGGAGTTGTGTGCCTATAAATGTAATACATCTGTACATACAGGTAGTCCTCGCATAACAAGGGTAATTGGGACCAACAACTCTGTTGCTAAGCAACATGGTTGTAAAGAGTGACATCACGTGAGTGTGCTGGCTTACAGTGGCAGTTCCTGCAGTTCCAGTTGCTGTCTTTAGGCGAATCCCATGTGGTTGTTAGACATGATGTCACATGATTGCCATTTGTGACCTCCTGCCAGCTTCCCCACTGACTTTGCTTGCCAGAAGCCAGCAGTGAAGATCACAGATGGTGACCATGTGAGCGTGGGATGCTACAACTGTCATAATTGTGAGCCAGTTGCCAAGTATCTAAATCATGATCATGTGACTGTGGGGAGGCTGCAGTGGCTGCAACTACAAGGACCAGTCGTAAGTCTCCTCATTCAGCACCATCATTTTGAATGGTCACTGAATAAGTGATCACTGAACGAGGACTACCTGTACATAGATACATTACATACAGCAATGACGCCTGAGAAAACTCTTTCATCTAAGACATTATGCTACTTGAGACTCCAAAGTGAAATATTATGTTATTTAGAGATTCCACAGTGATGACACACAGTGAACTTCTGTGGGATGGCGCCTATGCTGCTGAATGATCTCCCTTCTGGGGTACAACAATCCCCAGTACTGACATGTTTTAGGCATTTTTTAAAAACTCACCTGTGTTGGCCTTCTCTCTCTAGTAATACTTCCTAACGGTTTTGGGTTTTGGTTTTAGTTATTTTATTATTAATGCTGTCATAGCTGTTGTAAACCACTTTAGGATTTATTTATAATGACAAACAGTACAGAAATACTGGAATAGTATATACTGGCATCTTACCACCTCCCTTATAACCCCACCCCAACAAATAATATCAAAAATGGATGTCTCTGTCTATAACCCCGGTACATAACCCAAGGTGTCTGAGGTTAGCTATGGTTCCTGAAAGCCAGAGCTCCAAAAATGGCCACCAAGTGTAATTTTCAATTTGGCAGAATACGTGACCGGAGTGTAATCATTAGGCATATGCACTCACCATGCTATTTCTTTCCAGGGTAAATAATGCTGTGCCATGTGAAGAAAAGTAGTAAAAAATAGTAAGCCAGAGAAATGAAAGGCGGTAGAGAAAGAAACAAATCTAAATCTAATTTAAACTGACACCATTCACTATACTTCTCCATAAATTTCTGTCCTTGTGAACTGTCCTTGATTTATTATATCCATATACTGTTGAATATACTGCCTTTTTTCTTTAAACTTCTCACCTTTCTTTCTCAGAATCTCATCAATTTCATGCCATTGTGTTTTTTCCAGTCCTTCCCTTCTTCTTGACCCATTCACTCTTCCTTCATATATTTGTTTTGCAATTCAATTTTCATTCATTCTCTCTATATGGCCAAGCCACCTCAGCGTTCTTCTTTCGTAACTCTCATTTTGTATTCAGTTCACATTAATTCATTACTGTTCATTCTTAACTTCATCTGTTCTTGTTTGACCACACAGTTAAATGCCCCATTGCCAGTGCATTTTATGTTTCTCCCAACATATCCAAATCTCACTTCCATATAATAAAGAGGGCAGAAGCATGTTCTGAAATGCAGCTATTTTTCATTCTTTTGACAAACATTCACTTCCCACAACAGTCCACATGTACCCACTATGTCTCTACCAGCACCTGCATATCTTTAAATTTCTCCATTTTTTCAGCTGTTGCCAAGCATTCTTTTTTATAATTCCCTTTAGTGTAACTTCACATACTTCTATGTCACACTGTAACATAATTCTTTTCATTCTATTCCAAGGAGCTTCTACGTTTTCTTTCCTTTTGTCCACATTCTGTTCATTCTGTTGGAAGATTAATCTGTCTTCTCATGCTTTTTCATATAAGATTTGTTCCTTTTCTTCCTGCAGTTGTTGTATTGTCATTCTCATTTCAATTTGCTTTTCTTCCATAACTGTTTTCTCCAAGATTTACTCTTGACTCTACCAAAAATTGGTTTGCCCCACATTCAAAATCTCTCATCATCCTTATACCCATCACTAATTCTACCAATCTTTCATAATTTATATTAGATTCATATTCATTCCTTTGCCATACGTACATATGAGCATATTTATACCTTAACCAAGCACAGCTTTTTCTAAGCAAATACTCAACGGTCACCATTCTCATTCACTCTTGAGTTTTTGAATTGACAAATAGTTGTTTCTGTACTTTGTCATCTTATTCCCACCAGCCATTCATGTCACCAAACAGAGTAATTTTCCCCTCTGAATTGCATTCATTTAGAATGTTGCATTTTCCCCACAAAACTCATCTCTGGTTGTTCCATTATCACCGTTCACTGGAATGTAAAATGCAACTATGACCAGCCTATGATTCTTAATTTCATACAAATCTACAACCTAGATGACACCAATCAATACTTTTTAACATACTTTTTTCTTCAGCAAAGGATTGTTACCTTGTCGTGGTGCTGGAGCGTGAGCACCTCAAGGATGCCATGAGCTAAACCGTGAAGGGCCACCCAAGACGGGAAGGTCATGACAGAGAGGTCAGACTAAATGCGATCCCTGGGGAAGGTAATGGCAACCCACCCCAGTATTCTTGCTGTGAAAACTAAATGGATCAGTACAACCAGAGATATGTCAGTATACCATCGGAAGATGAGACCCCCAGGTCGTAAAATGGTCAAAATGCTACTGGGGAGGAACAGAGGATGAGCTCAACTAGCCCCAGACGTGATGACGCAGCTAGCTCAAAGCCGAAAGGACGGCTAGCGGCCGACGGTGCTGGTGGTGAACGGCGAATCCGATGTTCTAAGGATCAACACACCATTGGAACCTAGAATGTAAGATCTATGAGCCAGGGCAAATTGGATGTGGTTATTGGTGAGATGTCAAGATTAAAGATAGACATTTTGGGCGTCAGTGAACTGAAATGGACTGGAATGGGCCACTTCACATCAAATGACCACCAGATCTACTACTGTGGACAAGAGGACCACAGAAGAAATGGAGTAGCCTTCATAATTAATAGTCAGGTGGCTAAAGCAGTGCTTGGATACAATCCAAAAAATGATAGAATGATCCCAATTCGAATTCAGGGCAAGCCAACTAACATCACAGTGATCCAAATGTACGCCCCAACCACAGATGCTGAAGAAGCTGAAGTAGATCAGTTCTATGAGGATCTGCAGCACCTACTGGACAACATGCCTAAAAGAGATGTTATTTTCATCACGGGAGACTGGAATGCTAAGGTGGGCAGTCAAATGACACCTGGAATTACAGGTAAGCATGGCCTGGGTGAACAAAATGAACCAGGACATAGGCTGATAGAATTTTGCCAAGACAACTCACTCTGCATAGCAAACACTCTCTTCCAACAACCTAAGAGACGGCTTTATACATGGACTTCACCAGATGGACAACACCGAAATCAGATTGACTACGTCCTTTGCAGACAAAGGTGGCGGACATCTATACAGTCAGTAAAAACAAGACCTGGAGCTGACTGTAGTTCAGATCACGAACTTCTTCTTGCACAATTTAGGATCAGACTAAAGAGATTAGGGAAGACCCACAGATCAGCTAGATATGAGCTCACTAATATTCCTAAGGAATATGCAGTGGAGGTGAAGAATCGATTTAAGGGACTGGACTTAGTAGATAGGGTCCCAGAAGAACTATGGACAGAAGTTTGCAACATTGTTCAGGAGGCGGCAACAAAATACATCCCAAAGAAAGAGAACACCAAGAAGGCAAAAAGGCTGTCTGCTGGGACACTAGAAGTAGCCGAAGAAAGAAGGAAAGCAAAAGGCAACAGTGATAGGGGGAAATATGCCCAATTAAATGCAAAATTCCAGAGGTTAGCCAGAAGAGATAAGGAATTATTTTTAAACAAGCAATGCACGGACGTGGAAGAAGACAATAGAATAGGAAGGACAAGAGACCTCTTCCAGAAAATTAGAACCATTGGAGGTAAATTCCAGGCAAAAATGGGTATGATCAAAAACAAAGATGGCAAGGACCTAACAGAAGAAGAAGAGATCAAGAAAAGGTGGCAAGAATATACAGAAGACCTGTATAGGAAGGATAACAATATCGGGGATAGCTTTGACGGTGTGGTCAGTGAGCTAGAGCCAGACATCCTGAAGAGTGAGGTTGAATGGGCTTTAAGAAGCATTGCTAATAACAAGGCAGCAGGAGATGACAGCATCCCAGCTGAACTGTTCAAAATCTTGCAAGATGATGCTGTCAAGGTAATGCATGCTATATGCCAGCAAATTTGGAAAACACAAGAATGGCCATCAGATTGGAAAAAATCAACTTATATCCCCATACCAAAAAAGGGAAACTAAAGAATGTTCAAACTATCGAACAGTGGCACTCATTTCACATGCCAGTAAGGTAATGCTCAAGATCCTGCAAGGTAGACTTCAGCAGTTCATGGAGCGGGAATTGCCAGATGTACAAGCTGGGTTTAGAAAAGGCAGAGGAACTTGGGACCAAATTGCCAATATCCAATGGATAATGGAAAAAGCCAGGGAGTTTCAGAAAAACATCTATTTCTGTTTTATTGACTATTCTAAAGCCTTTGACTGTGTGGACCATAACAAATTGTGGCAAGTTCTTAGTGGTATGGGGATACCAAGTCATCTTGTCTGCCTCCTGAAGAATCTGTATAACGACCAAGTAGCAACAGTAAGAATAGACCACGGAACAACGGACTGGTTTAGGATTGGGAAAGGAGTATGGCAGGGCTGTATACTCTCATCCTACCTATTCAACTTGTATGCAGAACACATCATGCGACATGCTGGGCTTGAGGAATCCAAGGCTGGAGTTAAAATCACTGGAAGAAACATTAACAATCTCAGATATGCAGATGATACCACTCTGATGGCTGAAAGTGAAGAGGAACTGAGGAGCCTTATGATGAAGGTGAAAGAAGGAAGTGCAAAAGCTGGCTTGCAGCGAAACCTGAAAAAAACCAAGATTATGGCAACCAGCTTGATTGATAACTGGCAAATAGAGGGAGAAAATGTAGAAGCACTGAAAGACTTTGTATTTCTAGGTGCGAAGATTACTGCAGATGCTGACTGCAGTCAGGAAATCAGAAGACACTTAATCCTTGGGAGAAGAGCAATGACAAATCTTGATAAAATATTAAGAGCAGAGACATCACACTGACAACAAAGGTCCGCATAGTTAAAGCAATGGTGTTCCCCGTAGTAACATATGGCTGCGAGAGCTGGACCATAAGGAAGGCTGAGAGAAGGAAGATCGATGCTTTTGAACTGTGGTGTTGGAGGAAAATTCTGAGAGTGCCTTGGACTGCCAGAAGATCAAACCAGTCCATCCTCCAGGAAATAAAGCCAGACTGCTCACTTGAGGGAATGATATGAAAGGCAAAAGTGAAATACTTTGGCCACATAATGAGAAGACAGGACACCCTGGAGAAGATGCTGATGCTAGGGAGAGTGGAGGGCAAAAGGAAGAGGGGCTGACCAAGGGCAAGGTGGATGGATGATATTGTAGAGGTGACGGACTCGTCCCTGGGGGAGCTGGGGATGTTGACGACCGACAGGAAGCTCTGGCGTGGGCTGGTCCATGAAGTCACGGAGAGTCAGAAGCGACTAAACGAATAAACAACAACAAAACATACTTTTTTAGCCCTTTGATTCATCATTAAACCCATGCCTTCACTTCACCACATGCTTTGATCACCTCTACTTCACAAGATCAGACCACTTCATTTAGCTTCTATACATTCTTCCCCATTTTCTCATGTACACAACATATCAATTTTTCTTTCATTAATTTCCTTTGTTGACTTATATTCTTTACAGGTTACTCCACCTATAATCCAAGTTGCAATCCACCATATTCTATGGTCATCAAGAAATAGGTTTTGATGTCCATCATGGTTTTGGTTAAGTCAGGCTTTCATGTAACACTTTTTGGTAAATAGAGATGGTGTGGCCCAGGTTACTAGCCTTAGGGATGCCCATACCACATGCAGCATTCACTGCTAAATGTAAGAACAATACCAGTCACCTTTGGCACATTTTAGCTAGTGTGCATTAAGCACATTCAAAGACAAGGTTTATCCCAAGTGTGCTTATGGTATTCTATGCAAGTTATGGTCTCTAGATTAGACTAGGTTAGAGACATTAATCACTCTCAGGATATGAATTATAATCATATTAACTATATTTAACTTTAATTAAATTTAAATGAAATGTAAATGAAATCAAACCAAATTTAATTTCTATCCTGACCCTACTCATTACTTTCTGGAATGTGACTCCTGGTGTAGAACAATGGGATCCTCAACCTTGAGAAGGTTTTACAGTTCTGTCCTATAACAATTCAGAGAGCAATTAGTTCCAAAAGATCAAAGCTATTTCCAGTTAAAGTTCTAAGCTGTTTCCTCCAGTTTAAGTCTCACATGCCTCATTCACATCAATAAATCTACTATTGAAATACTTTGAACATTTATAATTGAAATTATCAGAAGTACAGCCCCTTTCATTAGACATTATGTTTTCTCTTAATGTCATAGTTCAGTCTTACCCAACTTGGGTCTATAGTTGTGCTGTGGCTGCAACTTGAAGAATTCCCAGCCTTGTTGGTATTCTGGGACTTACAATCTCAATGCACCTAGAGAGCCCCTTGGACTAGGGATGGCCCACAAATGGGAGGAGGGACTGAAATTCTTTAGATAACATCACTATGCCAATGGAACTTATACAGGATGGATGGATAGATGTAATATCCCTGTTCTTTATTGAACCTATGTATTGTTTTGGAGAGAATATTTTAGAAGCTTATAGCCCTAAAACTCACAACAGGTGGCAGCATCTACAGTAATTGACCATTATGGATCTTGAAAAGCTAAGCAGTGTTAGGCCTGGTTAGTACTTCTATGGAAGACCATCAGGGAATCCCAGAGATGTAGACCAGCCTAGGAAGTAAAAGAATCCTGAAAAAAGACAAAAACAAATTATTTTCATACTACTAATTAGAAAATATGTGGATGTGTATCTGGGATGTCCTCAGGACTTCAGCTTATCTTGACATAGACTTCACCTTCCCATATAGTCCTAAATGTTTAATTATTTTTCAGTAAGTGATATCCGGCATTTACTAACCAGAAGAAAGCTTTTAAAATACTTGTCCCATAAAAAAATGGTATGTATTCAGATAAAAATAAATGCATCAAACCTTGAGTATATTTTAATCACAAAATATATTTAAATATATATATTTTTAAAAATATATTTTTAAGCACTTTAGAGGTACATGTTCAAAATAAAAATGATCAGCCTTCAGACTAATAGCAACATCCAATATATGTCTATTCCGAAAGTGCAATCCTTACACCTACTTACCCAAGAGTAAGGATACTTTCACAAGGGATTTGCACTGGCTATGCAGCCTTGTAATCCGATGTAATGGTCTATCTTGGCCGCTGGGTGAATTTACTTCCAACTCAGCTGAGCTGCGAAGTTGGTTTTCATACAAAAATGTTTAAAGTTGGTACAGCATGGGCAGAGGGTGTTTCCTGATCGCTTCATTTCTTAGAGCAGTTAAAGTCTAAAAGTTGCATTAGTAAGTTTTACCAATCAAAGCTTCCAGCAAAACAGATACCCCCTCAACTTTATCAAAAAGTGCCTGACCACTCAACCCACTACAACCCAACCAACAGAAGCTATGAAAAGGATAACTCTGCCATACATCAGAAACATCTCAGAAACAACCAACAGACTGTTACAACCAGATGGCATCACCATAGCGCATAAACCAACTAAAACTCTTCAAAACATCTTAAGTAACCCAAAAGGCCCAGTAGCCCAAGAAGAAAAAACTGGAGTTATTTACAACATACAGTGCAAGGACTGTAACAGCCACTATGTAGGACAGACAGGCAGAAAACTAGCAGAGCGCATCCACGAACACCAACTAGCAGTCAGAAGACATGATGAGAACTCCTTAATCTCACAACACATGGACAGACTCAACCATACTTTCAGCTGGGAAACTGTGAACATCCTAGACCAAGCCAAATCCAGAAATGCTAGAAAATTCCTGGAAGCTTGGCACTCAAAGCAGTCATCAACAGACATGTAGAGGTAAACAACATTTACATACCATTCAGAAGCGACAATAGAAAAGCCAAAAGACCAGTACACTCCCTTGCCAGCAATCAACACCCAGATATGCAAAAATCAACACCAGGATTAACACCAGATGAACCATCAAACCGCACAATAGACCCTAATCAAGGAACTATTAACTCAGTCAATCAACCAAGCAGCAATCAAGGAACTCCCAAGGAGAGAGCAACACTTCCACCAACACAAGCTGGACAGTATATAAACAGAAAGCAAGGCCCACTCCCCCTTTACACTGAAGATGTTGCCTAGTCTAGCAATGAAATGTCTGCAAGAAAACAACAAGGCTCAGAGAGCACCAAGGACTCCTAATAAGTTTTGTAAGGTGAATGCTAGCTTGAAAGATCTGTATTTCCCCATCAGTGGCCCAGGTGAAATAAACAGAGTAAAACTGACAAACTTTCTGTGAGTTTTCCCATTCTGTTTAATTGGTTCAATCCACCTGCAAAACTTTGGGCTGCCTGGATATTTTCTTCTTTCTCTTTTGATTAAAGTGGGAGATCTTTGTTACTCCAGGACTTGCAGTAGCTTGAGGGCAGGCACTGTTTCTCCCTCCCCCACTTCCTCCCCCACTTCCTCTCGATGGTTTCCTTCATTAGAAAATGCTGCTTACTTTGTGTAACAGAGTATTAAGTATTTCCTTTCCCAGAATGCTTATCACTCACTAATCAACTAATTTGATTTTATTATTTTTATCTGAAAGTCATGTCACATTTCACTTCTCTCATTTTATTTCTTCCTCCAGATTTTCAGGAAAAAAAATTGATGTAAGCAAATGACTTCAGGGTGTAGTGATTCTAGTGATGGCTCATCTATCTCAGGTGCTTTATTCTTATTCTGAGCTTTTAGGCTTTTTCACAGCATGTTGAGTTGTGCAGCTGGTGACATCTTCATCAGGAAAATTGAAGTGTTCTTCCTCTTACTGATTTCTTTTTTCCTCAATCATGTTCTGTTGACTTCCTTGAAATTTATAGGTACACTATCCATATATACACACTGTACACACAGAAACACATACAGTATAGATCCATAGTGTCCTGTAGAAATAGTCCTGATTTTAAAATATTGAATAAATATATGTGTTTAGCACTAAATATCTTCTGTTTTATTTGGTCATGGAATATGTAATATACAGGCTGTCATGGAATATGGAATATACAGGCTTGTTGCATGCCAGTAAGTTAACCATGATTTACTTGATCCAATTTTCTTGGTTGGTACAACCCAGTGAACCATAAACTAACCATACAGACTAAAGTTCCACTTCACTCCAATTGCATCTACATTGAAATGTATCCAGCAGTGGAACAGATTCATTCTCCTCACTGCACCCCACTGCATGACACCATATCTACTTTAGAGGAGTAATGTGGAATATATGGAAGAAGGAGGGGACTTCTTGTGTGTCAGAAATACATAGAGATTGACATATATCTATATATATAGATATATAGCATTGGAAGGATTGATTCTGAGCTTATATTTCTAGGTATTAAACTTCTAAATAGCTCATAAAGATCCTTTATCAACTACCATTGATAATGGGTGTTAATGGGTGTTGTATAATATTAATATTGACTTAATAGGTTATTATTTTTTAAATCAGGCTGCTGGTCTATCTTCTAGAACTTCATCTTTCTTCCCAGAATGACCAGTCAGATGCTTCTGCACCATTTGTCTGGGCAGGTGATCCTGCAAAGCAAAAGTATTAAATGTATTAAACACTGTTTTATACATGTATTATAATAAATGTATTAAACAGTGTTTAGCTATTAGTGGCAACAACTGGAGTAGGTTTGCATGAATATAACCCCATACTGAACTGAAAATAATCAGAAGGTACTTCAACAGGCACCAAGCTCAATTGTGTTAAGCTTGTTTTAAATTTACACTTCAACTTTCCTGTGTTTGCTGCTTAAGAGTTCAATCAGAGAGGCGTCTTGGACTCTGCCAGAAGGGTGTGACTAAATGCATCCCTGGAGCTATGAGTTGCCCTCCCCTGATATATGGCTTAGGACAGTGTGCATGTTCCTTCTCCATTGTGTCACCCATTACTGCTCATTTCATTTATTTCAGGTATAGTACATGGAATGTCGTGGTCCTTCCTGTTCCATCAGCCTCTGCTAAACCCTAAACTATCTCAGCTAGCATACTTTCTGGAGGTGCTATCACATTTTTTGTTCCTTTGGCTATTTGGTGGTGATGTTTCACCTTCCTATATTCTCTGCATTATGTTCTTTTCCTAAGAGTACTAAAAAAAGTGGAGGGAGAAATGAAGAATATCTTCTTATATTTTTTGTATCTTACAAATATTGCTGAACTGGTCTGCATTATAGTGAGTGCTTCTTATAATCCAAATAATAGCTTCTGGATACAAATGGACTTAAATAATTTGATGGATGTGTTCTTATATCTTTGTCTCTAAACATGTGCCATATTGAATATGTAATGCCATTGATTGTTTGATAGTCAGTTTTTGCTTTAGGCTGGATTAATAAGGCCACAATTTAGTAAATAAACCCTGTTGAAATCAGATTTGTGTTTTTGTATATTATTTATTTAATATCCCACCTTTATTATTTTTATAAATAACTCAAGGCGGGGAACATACCTAATACTCCTTCCTCCTCCTCTTTTCCCCACAACAACAACCCTGTGAGGTGAGTTGGGCTGGGAGGGAGGGACTGGCCCAAGGTCACCCAGCCGGCTTTCACGCCTAAGGCGGGACTAGAACTCTCCTACTACGCCTGATTGGCTCTTGGGCTGAGAGGGAGGGACTGGCCCAAGGTCACCCAGCCGGCTTTCATGCCTGAGGCGGGACTAGAACTCTCCTACTACGCCTGATTGGCTCTTGGGCTGAGAGGGAGGGACTGGCCCAAGGTCACCCAGCCGGCTTTCACGCCTAAGGCGGGACTAGAACTCTCCTACTACGCCTGATTGGCTCTTGGGCTGAGAGGGAGGGACTGGCCCAAGGTCACCCAGCCGGCTTTCATGCCTGAGGCGGGACTAGAACTCTCAGTCTCCTGGTTTCTAGCCCGTTGCCTTAAGATAAATTAATTGGGACTTGAAATGCTGTTTGTTTTTATATGTTTAAAAAATGAAAATGCAAAACTTATTTCCTGATAAATACTCCACAAATCATGACATTGTATTCATAGAAAAGGGCATTCAGGGACTATGCTACAAAATGGTACAAATGATCAGATTCCAAAGAGAATATACCTTTGTTTAATCCCACTCTTCTTTTTAGGAGCTACTTGGGATTTCCCATCTTTATCCTTACAAGAACTCTGACATTCTTTTCATATAATTCTGAAGTATGATATACTGTATGACAGTAGGACTTACCCTTAGATCTCCAGATGTTTTAGATAGCAACTCCCATAATTCCCATTCAGCAAGTTTAGGGTTAGGGTAGTGGCCAGGGATGAGTTGAGCGGTATTATAATCCAATTGTTAGGGATCCAAGATTATCAGTTACTTGGTTACATGTAGAAGTTTGAGTTAATGTGCTCTTCCCTTCCTTTTTCTGGTCAGAATGATGAGAATAGGCATTTATATTATTTCCCAGTCATCATTTCTCACTGAGTCCAAGTGTGGACCAAATGTAGTTGTTATTAACCAAGATTTGCACATAGAAACAAGACGCCTCCGAAATGCAGCTATTTCCTCTTAACAAGTTCTTAAGTTCCCTAAACAAGCCACAATAACTATATTAACACTAACTATAATTTCCCATTTTACCAAACAAGTTATCTGGAAATGGAAAGGGCAGGGGATAGCACATCACCCTGTGCTTACTCATTCATTCTCATGGTGCTCTGCAAAATTTAGCATTGCAATGCAGTTTTGATGTCTGATATCGATGGGTAGTGTAATCCATCATATCTAGAAGACACCAAATTGGGGAAGGCTGAATCAGAGTGGTTTATAATCACCCTGTTCTTACAGCATGCTTAATAGGGTCAATGGGGGAGAGTTTGGTTAGATTTAGCCTCAAACAAACCCAGTTCTGCATAAGATGAAACCTACTCAATCTAATCAGCTATGTTGTCAAAATACCCAAATCCTATCCATTTCCTTACCTTCCCCTCCAGGGAAATCAACTGGAGAGAAAGAACAGCTGAAAGAGCAAGTTCCTCCATTACAACATTCTTTGCAGCACAGAACAAACTCTGCAAACACTGATTGCATTCAGTGGCCAGTGGGGACAGGGTTAGTGAAGTAACGAAGCCATGCCAGCACTCTTCTCGTGCAAGCGCTTACGGTGCAGGCAACAGGCATTTCCAGGAGAAAGTGGGCAAGATTCTGTACTCATAAAACTGTGACTTTTTGCTCACTTAGTTTGACTGAGTCGTCAGAAACACTAGCTAGTATGTAACAGGAATACAAATGTTGTGGAAACAGGAGCAGTGCTTGTTACCTGTGAGGTTGAGAGACTGCATTTAAATCTCTCCCCTTTGTTGCCAATGCTCTATCCATCATACTGACTGTATAGTGAGAGTACAAAATGTATAACGTTTGAGCTTGTACTGCTCCAGAAATAGGCAGAAAGTCAGTGTAAACATTCGAAAGAAGGCCTTCATATGATAGAGAAAGCAACAAGGGCAGTGCCTGACTTGAGTAACACAGAGCTGAGTAGTCAAGAAGGACCGAAGTGGACAATTGAAAAACAGAAGAGTTTGAAGTAAAGTGAAGAATGTCAACATACAGCCAGCAAAAGTGACCTGATTATATAGCTTAGTATTATCTACTCTGACTGGCAGCAGCTATCCAGGTTTTCAGAATGAATCTTTTTAGTCCGAAATGTAGATGCAGGGATTGAACTGGAGACATTTGGCAGACAATGCTCTACCTATGAATTATAGCCTTTTCCCAGATGTTTTGGGGAGTACAGAAAGTAACAATCTCATGTCAACCCAGAGCAATTATCCAGCTGAGATACATTCTGGAAAAGGCACTTTCCATTGTTGAATCAGCCCCATGGATTAGTTTGCTATTATATATGCATTTGTATTGTATTAGTGCATTTATATGCAGTATATGCATTTATTATTTATTTATTTGACTTTTAATTTATATTAATTAATCATTACACTATTATTACACATTACACTATTACATTATTATTATTATATACACAATAATGTGAAATCACAGCTGCTGGTTCTTTAGCTAGTGCTGGCCTTCATTCGTATCGAGTTCTTCCCAAGAACCCAGGATGTCATAATGTATCAGCGTTGTATATGGATCCAAGCAGTGTGGCCTTTTGTAACTGACAAATGGGAATTTTGTCAATGTGCAGATTTTCAAAGTGCCATCCAAGGTTTTTTGGTATGGCACCCAGTGTGCCAATCACCACTGGGACCACCACCGCCGGTTTAGGTCATAACCTTTCAACTTCGATTTTCTGATCTTGATACTTTGTGATCTGCTCTATTCTGCTATCCCCTGGTATTACCATATCAATAATCCATACTTCCTCCTTTTCAACCATAGTTAAATCTGGTGTGTTATGCGCCAAGACTTTATCAGTTTGTATTCAGAAATCCCGTAATATTTTAACCTGCTCATTTTTGGTTACTTTTTCAGCTATACTGTATGTTCCCACCAATTTTTCATTATTGGCAAGTGATTTATTTATTATTTATTTATTTCTCATATTTCTACACCACATCTCGCAAGTGACTCTCAAATGATAATTTTTACCGATGTTCCAGTGAATAATTTTAGTGACTGTGTAACGTTGTTGTTTATAATCAGTTTGTGCAATCTTCTTGCATGAGCTGAGTATATGATCTACTGTTTCTTCTGCTTCTTTGCACAATCTGCACTTTGAATCATTTGATGATTTTTCAGTTCTGGCCTTGATTGCATTCGTTCCAATAGCTTGTTCTTAGGCAGCCAAAACCAAGCTTTCAGTTTCTTTTTTTAAAGTTCCAGTTGTAAGCCATTGCCAGGTTTTATCTTTAACCACTTTCCTCTCGATCTTTTGTAGAAATTGACCATGTAATGCTTTTCCTTGCCAGCATTGTTTGTGTTTTTATTGCATTATTTCAATATTCATGTTTTGTTTCTTGTACATTCAGTAAGTTCCATTTTTTAACTTGCATAGATGCTTGTTCTTGGCTGTCTTTTACATAATCAGCCAATGCGTGCTTTTATTCTTTGACAGTTTATTTGACTTGAAGTAAACCTCTGCTTCCATTTCTGCGGGGCAGGTATAATCTATCAATATCACTATGGGGATGTAATGCATAGTGAATAGTCATCAATTTTCTTGATTTTTGGTCCAAACTGTTCAGTTCAGCTTGTATCCAGTTAATAGTTCCAGCAGTATGTCGTATCACAGGTATGGCCCAGGTACTGATGGCTTTGATGGTGTTTCCACCATTCAATTTTGTCTTTAGCAATTTTCTTGCTCTTTGGATGTATTCCTTACTAATCACATTTTAACTTGTCCACGCTTGGTGTTATCCTACTATAAGATGCCCAGTTACTCACTCCTGATGGTTTGGCCATTCAGCATTTCAATTCCATTACTGTTCATGATTTTACCCCAAATTATTGCTACTGCAGCACATTTCTCTAGGTCAACTTCCATTGCTAGATCTGTGCTAAAAATTCTTACAGTATTTGTCAATGACTAGATTTTGATTTTAGATTTTCCATAAAGCTTCAGATCATCCATATAAAGCAAATGTGAGATTTTATTAGCATTTTTTGCCGTCTGATAGCCAAGATTTGTTTTCTTCAAAATCACTGAAAGTGGGATCATAGCAATGACAAATAATAAGGGTGATAATGAGTCACCCTGGAAGATGCCTCTCCTAATGTTGACAAGCCCATATTTTTCATTTCCAACCACCAGTTCTGTCTTCCACTGCTTCATCACTTTTTCTATAAACATTCTAATGTTTTTACTGACACCAGTTGTTTCCAAACATTTGATGATCCAACTATGTGGTCATGAATCAAATGCCTTTTTATAATCAATCCAGACCATATGTAAATTGGTTTTTCAGCTTTTGCAATTCTCCAAAACCATTTTATCAATCAGAAGTTGATCTTTTGTACCTCTGCTTTTTGTTTTATTTCCTTTCTGTTCTACTGGAAGGGTGTTATTTTCTTCTAAATAATCTTGGATGTTGTCCGCTATTATGCCTGTGAGTAATTTAAACATTGTAGGCAAGCATGTTATTGGCTTATAGTTTCCTGGTGTCATCCCTTTTGCTGGGTCTTTTTGAATCAGAGTTGCCAGTTATTAACCAGTCGCTGATGTCTCCTTTACACAAAACTTCATTAAACTGTTTAGCTACAATTGAATGTAAGCTAGTCAGATATTTGAGTCAAAAGACATGCAATTGTCCTAACAGCCAGGAACCACGCTGAGACAAGGAATAGGTCTCTAGTGTTTTATTACTGCTACATTAGACAGAAAATCCTAACAAACTGAAGAAGCGTGGGAAAAACCCAGACATATAAACCCCAAAAGTCAAGGCAGGTCTGATCTGTGTCTCTTTGAATGGCTGCTTAACTCCTCAGTACTACGCATGCGTTTTCCCCCCTGGATAGAGGCCCCCTCCTGCTCACCATCAGTACTCATGACAGCAATTGATCATTTCCAGGAGTTGTCCAGTTTTTTATCCTTTTCACTCTATTTTAACCATTTTTGCTGTTATTAGTTCTTCCATTTGATTTTTACTAAATTCATCTTAAAATTCTTTTATCCAACCAGCTTTTTTATTATAGTCTTTTTGAGTTTCCCATACCTCTTTCAAAAACTGGATTGTTTCCTTTTTGTTTGGTTTTCCATTTTCAGAATTTCTATTGCCATTTATACTTTGGTAGAATCACCTCTGTCTGATTGAATAGCTGATTTTGCTTAAATTGGATGATTTGTGCCTCATAGTGTTAAATTTTCCCAGCTATTGCCGTTATTTGTTGCTTTATGATTTCCAAAGCTTATTCAATTTTTCTGGTGCTAAGCCAATATTTTATTAGGCTTGTCTTGATCCTGACATTCTTCAATTTTTGCTCTTTCATGTTCTTTACTCGCATCTGATCTTAGTTTCTTTACCTTGGCTTCTGGTCTTCCACTTTGTCTGATCTTCCACTTTGGGACTGAATACAATTTTGCTTTTGGTTTTCTAATTTCGATACCCAGTTCTTCTTTAACCACCGGACCAAGCTCATTGATCTGTTTGATAGATGTTATTTTAATCCTTGCAAGTGCCTTATTCACATCCTTCATTAATAGGTGCCAGGTCTTATTTGGGCACTACTTTCCATGCTGGCAATCTTTGTTTTTCTGTTGGTAATTCTGCATATGCCATGATTTTCTCTTTTAATTCTTCTTGTAGGGGGGTCAGTTCATAGGTTATTTCAGTGTTGCCCTCTACTGGTTCTGCTGTTATTACTTCTTCTGTGTTATCATTTCTGTAGTTCATGTCAGCTGTTTCCTCTATATTTTCAATTGTTTTTATCTTTCTTTTACTATTCTACTATTGTTTTGGGGTCTTTCATTTTCACAATTTTTCTGAAACTCTTCCAGCTCTCATCCCTGAATATTTTATTTCTGGTAACGAATTTCCTTTGATCTGCTAATCGTTCTTCAATGATATTTGAGTTTGGATAAATTCCTTTCCACAGCTCAAACATTCACTTTAAGTAGCCCCACTGTGTTTGTCCTGATTTATAATAGCAGGCCATCATGGCGCAATTTTCAAACACAGTATACTTTTGTCTTGTCTGTGGTGGTTGTTCTTCCAGTAATCTTACAGGTCTAAGCCCTAGCTCCTGAGACATTATTATTATTATTGTTATTCATCAAATTTCTCTGCCACCCATCTTGCATGAAACAACTCTGGGTGGCTATTAGTACTAATTATTATTATTATTATTATTACTTTGACTTTATATACTGTGGACTACCACAGCTTATAATTAAAAGATAAAACCAAAAAGACTAAAATGAATTAAAATGGTTAAACATTGAAATATGTCAAGAGGGGAGTGTTTTAAGATCTTTTTAAATAACTTGGTTTAAAAAAAATACTGGGAAAAGAAATGGCTGGTTTAAGGAACTGCAGACAGGGGTTGCATTCATGTTCCTGTGAACTCTTTTTGATATCTAATACCAGTTCCTCCAAGATCAGTTCTAGTGGATGTTGATAAGGGGAAGAGATCTAGTCCATAGCCCTTACTTTGCTTCAGAGCTCGGTGTCTCCCCATTTCTGTTTATCATCTATATGAAGCCTTTGGGTGAGGTCATGTGCAGGCATGGGGTAAAGTATCATCAGTATGCTGATGATACCCAGCTTTACACCTCTGCCCCTGGCTGACCATGTAGAGGTTCTGTCTCAGTGTCTAGAGGCTGTGGGGGTCAGGAACAGACTTCAGTTCAACCCTAGCAAGAATGAATGGCTCTGGGTTTTGGGGGACCTTGGATCCAAGGATTTGCCATCTCTTGTTCTGGATGGGATAAACAACCTGGGGGTTGGATCTTCCTGGACTCATAACTCCTGTACAAGGAACAACTGGCAGCTGTGGCCAGCAGGGCTTTCACACAATTTTGCCTTGTGAACCAGTTGCGCTCTTTCCTGGACCTGGAGGCTCTGTTCATGGTTGCTTATGCCTTAGTCACCACCTGAGTGGATTACTGCAATGTGCTGTACATGGGACTGCCCTTGAAGAGCATCCAGAAGCTACAGCTGGTGGAGAATGTAGCAGCACTGGCAGTTATGAATGTACCTCAATGTACACGTTACTCCGTGCTCTGCAAGCTGCATTGGTTGTCAGTGTGCTTCTGCATGCAATTCAAGGTGCTGGTTGTCACCTATAAGACCCTTCATGATATAGGGGCAGGTTATTTGCTGGACTACCTCTTCCCAGTTGTTTTTACCCATCTCATTAGCTCCAGCAGGAGAGGCACACTGTGGGTCCCCTCAGTTAAAGAATGTCATCTTCCAGAACCCAGGGAGCAGGCCTTTTCAGTTGGTGCCACTGCCTTATGGAATACTGTTCCCAAGATTAAATTGTCCCCAAGCTGTCCAGTGTTTTGACTGGGCCTTAAGACATGGTTTGGTCCCTGGGCATGGGAGTTAGAGTATACTGAGAGTCTGTGATGTTCTACATTGCTTAGACTGGTTTGCTGCATGTGTTGTTGTGTTTTATACTATGTTTGTATTGTTTTTACCCACTGTAAGCCACCCAGTGTTCTGTGTGAGATGGGCAGCTATGTAAATTGAATGAAGAACAGAACAGAACAGAACAGAACCATTCCCTCTATTAGTCTCCAACATCAGGTTAACTAAGACAGGCTAAATCCAATAGCCTGCTCTGAATCCAGTTTGAACCTTATCAGGATAATCTGCTTCCTCCAGTAGAGCCTTCAGTGAGAAGCTATCAGCCCCTTATTCTCCTTATCAGTCTTGATTCATTTGTACTGTAATACTTTTCATTTATATAACGTTGCCATTTTTTTGGTACATACACTTTAATAGCTGCCCCAACAGACATAAGGTTTTCTCCATAACTTCACCAATCTGTGCTTGTCTTAAAAATATAGATTGGGAAAAAATGGCAAACTTAGATAGAGAACATATTAAAGCTCCATGTCAGAATATAAACATAGTGGTCCTGTACAGTAGGCCAGCCAGTAGAGACAGAAGTTTGCAGCCTTCTTACATTGTCATTCCCCAGCATCTGATAATTAAAGAGTGCTGCAGGAAGTATGCAGTCATTAAGATGAGTAGCCACTGATAACCAGGTTACCCCTGAAACTGTCTAAATGGGTGGCCATCACCACATCTGGTGGCAGTAAATTTCAGTTTAATGTTTTGATTTTCTTTACATCAGTGTTTGGTTACCCTTCCCAGTTGCATAATGTTCTATGGATGGTAGACTCATAAAGCTGACATTTTGAAAAAGTGAGAGTTATAATAGAGTATAAATAAGTGAAAGACCAAATAAGATATAGAAATCAGATACAGAAAACAAGGAACTAAATCTTTTCTAGATATAGAACTGAAGTCTGATTTCCATCCTTCTTTCCCACTGAAAGTTCCACTGAAGGACTTTCAAAGTTCCTTCAGCAGAATATCTTTATCTTATACTACTAGTTTTTAAATATTTATTTATTCCATTTGTATATTATTACATCTACCAAGAACTTCCAGTGGTTTATAATCATAAATCAACAATTAAAACATTCATGCTAGAGGTTACAGGATTAGTTGGTTTTACAATGGTGCAAAATCCTATCAAACCAATTTAGCAAAGGTGGAAGAATTTATATACCACAAACAGCGATGCCTTTCTCAAACCACCTTTAACTAAATGGTTGTGTTTACATGATACCGATATTCATCATCAACTGAGTATGCTTAGTTAACCAAATTTTCTGGATTTACTCAACACACAGAACCATCAATTAAGCAGACAAGCTTGGTCATGCAAAACACTAGGTTAAAATATGGTTGGCTAATTTGTGCTATGTTGGGCAAAACACAGCCAGTGTAAAAAATTATCATCCCTTTTAAGTGAAACAGGCTGCTGTTAGAGGCACAGGACCAGAATCAGTAGAAACTGACAACACAATAATAAAAAGGAGGAGAAATATGGTGCCTTGCTCTAGGGAAGTAATGCTTTCCTGTAGTGAATTTTTTTTCTTTTCTTTTAAAGGTATGCAGCACAATCCTATGCATGTCTCCTCAGAAGTAAGTCCCACTATGTTAAATGGTGCTTACTCCCAGGTAAGTGTGTATAGGATTGCAGCCTAAGTATAAATCTAGATTTATTTGATTCCACTTTTGTCTTTAATCATTATAGGGTAGACAACTTGGGGCCTATATAGGGTAGACAACTCCCAGAGTCCCTTATAATTGGCCATGCTGGCTGGGGCTGACAGGATCCAAAGTCCCAAACTCCTGGACGGCCCTGGGGCTATGACATATTCCCATTTCTTATCCACCTTCTAGTTCTTTGTGTAGTGTGATTTCCCTTCCCATATTACATTTAGCAGAACATAAGTTTTTGTTATGGTTTTCTTTGGGCATCCTACTCCCTCTGTTTTACTAATTATTTTGTATATGTTTTCATCTATCTCATGACCTAAGGCAGAAGTTACATCATTTGTCACTAGATAAATCAAGAAGCAGCTGTGGAAAGAGGAGGGCAAGAGGCTGCTCTTCTATTTCTCATCAATGAACTGGGAGGTGAACTCTGCCAGTCAAACAGGTTATGGAGAGACAATATGTGATACAGTTTCAGAGCAGTATTTTGCCAACACCCTTCAACACCAGATACATGACTCATCAGATGGAAAGCTTTTGATGAGTTAAGACTTGTGGATATGTTCACAAGTTGCACAATAATTGGTTGCTATTGTCTTCATCCTAGCTTTTCTGCCTTTTTACAAATTGCAAGAACAAGAATTTCAGTTTTGTTATTCTGTCCATTCAAAAACTAGATGGATGAAATTGTGTTGGAAACTCACATCATGGTTGGTGACCATGTCTTTAAATTTCAAGTGTACTTCATTTATGTACTACATTTCTGCTCAGAGGAACACTACAGGATGGTTGCTTTTATAACAGGAAAATCAGAATGCTATATAAGTATTAAACTGTTGAATTCCTTTTTTTTTTTTTTTTGCATATACCTGAGTCCATGTATGTACTATGTATAGGATTTTACAGTGAGGAAATCCTGTCATGCTTATGTGCCCTGGATTCTTCCTGGTCTTTTACTCTTGATAGGCTTCTTATCTTTTGAGTATCACATTATGTTGGCACTTCAAGTGCCATAGCTTTGTGGAATGGAAGATGAGGCATTTGAGGATGGATTTTGGCCTACTGGTTCATTTTTCACTTTCGCATTCTGTTCCTCATTAACTAACACAAGGTTTCAATGGTAATTTCTAAAGCCACAGAAGTTGTTTGTATAAATTAGCAAAAAGAATTTGGAATGATGTGGTATGGAGTTATGCAAAGCCCCATTCAACCAAACAGCTATGTTTCAATAAATGCTTTAATATTATATATTACAGTTGATGATGTTAAGCATATGGGCGCTTCCTTTGAGATTAACAAAGGGATGAAAATACCTGTTTGTAATAAAGAACTTGGAAGTGATAGTTCTGGAGAAACAGGATGTTGCTGCATTTTTTTAGCCTTGATAATAAAGCTGAATGTGGGGACATTCTCATTTATTTTTGATATTTTTCCTTTTTTCATTTGTGTAAGCTATTGTGAAAAACTATCACCAAGCCAGCTAGAATGGCATTTATGCATAACTTTCTCTTCACCACATATTTCAAGCTGAGCTGAAGCAAATGTAAAATGGGGTAATCAACAGTTGAAATAATTGAAAGTGACTGTTGCTTTAGTCCTTTCCCTCCTAGTTGTGGTGCTTCTCCTTAATCAGGTGTGCATATATGGTATTTTTATGTATAGAGCAGGGTTTCATTTTAAGGTCAGCCATCTCTTTCTGGAGAACATAATTTAATGCTTTTTATAGAGTTTTATGGTTGCCTATAATACCTAATAGGAAAAAGGAGAAGATCCACCGTTCTTTAAAGAGGAATAAACGTGTAACAGCTGGGCCTACTTTAACTTAATTAAAGACACTAAAAAAGTGCAAACCTAAGAATGATTCCAGACAAAGGAGCAGAAGTGAGCTTAGAATCTGTTTTACTGAAAACTGTTTTGCAAGCCTAACTTCAGCTCCTCAGAGCCCCTTATTCCACCCCCAGATTTCAGAGTTTAAAGTTTACTTTGCTCTTTGTCTTCAGGGGGGTCAGCATTGTAGTGAATAATTTATAGGCAGCATGAATGAGCTCATTAGTCACCTTTTCAGAGTTTAAATGAGTTTGCTGCTTGTCATTACATGGGCCTTCTGTTCAGCCACATGGCAAAATGACAGTTTGGCAGTTAGCTTGCTTGTAGTCAAGTAGGCTGTCTCTTTTTAGAGCTGCCTTTGCTTTCGTGTTGTGTTCAACCCCCCCACCCCCCTCCCAGCTTGTCTCATCCAATTCTGGTCCGGTAACTCTCATGCTTCTTAGGTTGTTGTTGGGTTTTTTTAGCAAAGAGCTGGTAGCTATTGCTTACATTATACAATCCCGAGACCTATTTCCACCATGAGACTCTTCTATTCTCCTTCTAATTATCCCTCATTTTCATTTATTTAGCAGGAAAAAGAACCAAGGAATTTAGGAAAAGCAAACTCAATTCTCTTGATGTTTCTTTACATAGGTAAAAGAAGTATCCTTGCACAAGATGGAGGCATCAGGAAGCTCAGATTCACTCAAGGATCTGCACAAATATACAAGTATAGAAATACTTTAGAAAAAAGTCCTTATGTGGGTGACCTTAATTCCCCCCAAAATAGCCTACTGAAGATAGATGTATTTTTGGAGCATGGAGTAATGGTTAACTTTTAAATGGGTTCAAAACACCTGAGAGAACAGTTAGAATCTCATTCAAAAGGACACGGTTTGCTGACCAGGATCCTGAACAAAGTCCCTTCCAACCCTTATATTCTATGAATCTATAATAATCCTCAAGAAGGTGTATTTATGTGGTATATCAACTTGATGGCATACCATAAAAATTATCACCACCCTACTTTATAACACAGTGCAAGACAGACCATTACAGAATAAGAGAATATTGGCTTACATCCACCATTAAGTGAACATAATCTGTACAGTGGCTTCCTCCTGATTGCTATGTGTGCAACAGTTCTGCCTGGAGGATTTCTCCAAGCCTGGAACAAATACTGGGAATGCACGGAGGATATTAAAAAGTAGAAAAGTTTTGACTCAGTAGAATGACCCCACTGAATCAAAGCCAGAATGTGCACTTAACAACTTATCGCTATGTATAGTGGTGTGTGTTATGGATGAATTCAGCATTCCACTGCTCAGGCTCTGTTCTTAACCACAATGATGCCAAAATGATGACATCTGCGCTGTGACATGATACAAGCTCTGCTCTGCCTTTTTGTAGTTGTGTTGTGACATAATATGTCATTATTTGTCTCAGCCTGCTCCTGTGGACATCTATGCCATCTATGTAACTAAAAGTTTACAACTTAAAAATTGAAACTGGAGAAAGGATTTTGTTGTTTATTCGTTCAGTCGCTTCTGACTCTTCGTGACTTCATGGACCAGCCCACGCCAGAGCTTCCTGTCAGTCGTCAACACCCCCAGCTCCCTCAGGGATGAGTCCATCACCTCTAGAATATCATCCATCCATCAATTATAAAATGATAATATTTTGCTTTTGTTACTGATGAATATATATACACATGATCTATAACTGAGAAAAGGCTTCCATTAGGATTAAGAGTATTTATTTATTTATTTATCAAATTTATACTACTGCCCATCTCCCCCTACAGAGGGACTCTGAGTGCTTTACAATAAATTAGTCAGTTAAAAATTAAAAACAATAATCATAATAAAACATCATATAATACAATATAAAAATAAAAATAAAAATAAAAAACCAGATGGCTACAAATGATCATAAATACAGGGGGAGCATTCTAAGGTGCCAGCCATCCCCAAGAATGACTACCCCCCTCCCCACCCCAGGAACGGCAGCAGAACCAGGTCTTCAGGGACTTCTGGAAGGTCAAAAGGGATGGGGCTAGCCTGATCTCCAGTGGTCCAAAGGGCGGATGCCACTGCAGATAAGGCCTGCTTCCTGGATCCCACCAACCGGAGTTCTTTAGCTGACAGGGTCCATAACATGCCCTCTCTGCATGATCGGGTGGGACGGGTTGATGTGATGGGGATGAGATGGTCCCTCAGGTAACCTGGACCCATGCCATGTAGGGCTTTAAAGGTGATAACCAACACCCTGAATTGGACCTGGAAGCAAACTGGTACCCAATGCAGCTCATGCAGCAAGGTGTCATGAGCACTGATGGTGAGCAGGAAGGGGCCCCTATCCAGGGGGGAAAACGCATGCATAGTAGTGAGGAGTTGAGCAGCCATTCAAAGAGACACAGAACAGACACGCCTTGACTTTTGGGGTTTATCTGTCTGGGTTTTCCCATGCTTCTTCAGTTTGTTAGAATTTTCTGTCTAATGTAGCAGTAATAAACACTAGAGACCTATTCCTCGTCTCAGCGTGGTTCCTGACTGTTAGGACAAAGGGTGTTAAATGCTCCAATCTTGGGGCGCCAAGAATTGCCCGTGTGGCCTCATTCTGGACCAGCTGTAGCTTCCAGATACTTTTCAAGGGTCGCTCCATGTAGAGCGCATTGCAATAGTCTATGTGGGAGATAACAAGGGCATGAGTGACTGTTCGAAGGGCCTCCTGATCCAGAAAAGGACATAACAAATCTCATTGTCCTATATACAGGTCAGGCAGTTACAGTACAGAGAGAAAATGGTGAAACAGACTGGCTCCAGGTTGGCAAAGGAGTGCAACAAGGCTGCATACTCTCCCTTATTTATTCAACCTATATTCTGAATATATATTGAGGGAAGTTGAATTGGAAGAAGATGAGCATGGTTTTAAAATTGAAGGAAGATAATTAATAACCTAATAAAATTGAAAGAAGGCAATTAATAACCGGTGCTATACTGATGACACTACCCTGATAGCTGAAAATGCAAGGAAGTGCAACCCTAGTACTAAAAGTCAAAGAGCACAGTAAAAAAAGGGAACTAAATTAAATATGAAGAAGACCAAACTAATGACAACAGGTAGAACAACCAGACTTAGAATTGACAATGAAGATATCAAAGTGGTGGATAGCCTTTTAGGATCAACCATCATCAGAAAAGGAACAAGCAGTCAAGAAATACGCTGCAAACTAGCACTTGAAAGAGCAACCATGAAGGCCTTGGGAAAAGTATTCAAATGCCATGATGTGTCTATATCTTCAAAGATCAGAATCATGCAAGCCATGGTATTCCCTGTGACAATCTATGGAAGTGAAAGTTGGACTTCTTTAAATAATAGGTTTATTAAATTTTTAAGCAAGAAAGATAAAAACTAACAAAAACTAATATTTAAGATAAGGGAAAGAAAAAAAGGAAAGAGAGAACAAAGCCAAAAGTGCAGAAAGAAAAGGAAGAAAAAAAGAAATATAAAGAAATTATTTCCGATTTTCTTTTATAATAGTTATAGATATAAATTAAACTCTTACTCTAAGGTTACAACGTAACTTTCATTTTTTCTATCATCTAGTATTTTTTCTGAGAGCCAGTTTGGTCTAGTGGTTAAGGCACCAGTCTAGAAACTGGGAGACCATGAGTTCTAGTCCCACGTTAGGCACAAAGCCAGTCACTTTCTCTCAGCCCTAGGAAGAAAGCTATGACAAACCTTTTAGCTTTTTTACATGTCCACCAAGCAAGATAAAAAGTCCTCTCTTGTTGTTCAAATTTCCAGCATAGATTTAAAGTACCTTTATACATTTTATACAATTTTTCCAGTGACAAATACCAACAATACAAAGCCTATCAACTTTGGCGTTATGCATACAACACCCATTTGTATCTCTAGATGGCCTGCAAATATTAAGGTACACCAAAAGCAAAATCTGCCTAAAGTCCTAAAATGTTAAGAACAGTTTAGCCCTATCCCCAACAGTAACAAGGAAGGCTCCAATGTCAGTTACAGTACCAAGTTTTTTACTATAGTCCTCCTGTAGCTCTCTCAAATGTTTCCAAAGAATACTGTAATCATCTGTAACAAAAGTTGCTGAGATTCAGGGGTATGAACATAGAACCCATTCTCTCTCTCCCTCTCTCTCTCCTGATATAGATTATCCACTGGAGTGACCAAGTCTGTACTCTAACTGGGACTAAATCCAGTCTGGAAAAGATCTACAAGATAATCTTTGGCCTCACTTGCTTTAGCCTTATCCATAAGGCAACTCAAATAGATTACCCCTGAGGGAACATAGTGCCAGACAGAAAAAAGGTTGTTCAGTCTTGGGATAAAGTTTTTAACACAAATACGTAGGACACAGCCTAGCTAAACAGTCAACTTCGTCATTGGTGATACAGTAGCTGTAACAAAGCTGAAGGAATTGTCTTGCAAATCTGACTGACTCGCCTTCATTTCAGGTCATGTGAATCTGACTGGAAATTATACTGGATCACTCCCATTTCATTACTGCATCCTACATTTTCTTTAGGCTGCCTTTCATATATAAGGAATCATGATGGAGATATTTTTCCAAAATGCAGTTGTTACTCAAAGACATGAGCAAATTACAGTATGCAGTATTCATACTGGATCAGAAAGCATACCAAGTATCATAATTCTGAGGAAAAGTAGGAGATGCTAGGAAGGTTTATGGCATTGCCACTGCATGTTCCAGTTGCCACGGCACTATTTGTTTTTAATCCAATATTTGTCTGAGACTATGTACCGGTGATTAAAAAGGTAAATATTCCTCATGTGATAGAGGAAGTATATTTGAAGTTAAGCATTTTTTGCTTGTTAATCTCTTCCCTTCTAAAGAGCTAAGCAATTAACTTCTTCCTGTCCTAGTTCACACTGAGTATTTTTTTTTTTTTGGTCTCAATAGTGCCTTCTGCTAAGGTGCTTCTTCCCCATCCTGGCCAGCTGCAGACACCCTTTGTCTCTCCTTATCTATAGTATGTGATAGAAACCACTCTTAACAGGAAATTTAAATACAGTGAGTTTTACCAGCAGTGTAGCAAAGCCTTGATTATCTCAAATAATTGTCATAAAAGTAGACAGCTGGGGGAAAATAGCACCAGAATGAAATGACAGGTTAGAATGAGTATCATGTAACTCCAGAGTGAGATGGATGTCACAGTCCTGTGTAAAATGCTTGTGTAGATCTATCCTAGATCTGTATCCTTTGCTTATGCAGAAAGCATTATATTTATATTTAGCAGGACATCATAAGTAAGTATGATGGGCTGATGTAAGACTTATTCCAGGATTGGAACAAAATATACAAAGTTTAAGTGCTAGTCACAGTACTTTCTTCAGCAAAGGATCGTTACCTTGTCGTGGTGCTGGAGCTTGAGCACCTCAATGATGCCATGAGCTAAACCGTGAAGGGCCACCCAAGACGGGAAGGTCATGACAGAGAGGTCAGACTAAATGCGATCCCTGGGGAAGGTAATGGCAACCCACCCCAGTATTCTTGCCGTGAAAACTAAATGGATCAGTACAACCAGAGATATGTCGGTATACCATCGGAAGATGAGACCCCCAGGTCGGAAGATGGTCAAAATGCTACTGGGGAGGAACAGAGGATGAGCTCAACTAGCCCCAGACGTGATGACGCAGCTAGCTCAAAGCCGAAAGGACGGCTAGCGGCCGACGGTGCTGGTGGTGAACGGCGAATCCGATGTTCTAAGGATCAACACACCATTGGAACCTGGAATGTAAGATCTATGAGCCAGGGCAAATTGGATGTGGTTATTGGTGAGATGTCAAGATTAAAGATAGACATTTTGGGCGTCAGTGAACTGAAATGGACTGGAATGGGCCACTTCACATCAAATGACCACCAGATCTACTACTGTGGACAAGAGGACCACAGAGGAAATGGAGTAGCCTTCATAATTAATAGTAAAGTGGCTAAAGCAGTGCTTGGATACAACCCAAAAAACGACAGAATGATCTCAATTCGAATTCAGGGCAAGCCATCTAACATCACAGTGATCCAAATATACACCCCAACCACAAATGCTGAAGAAGCTGAAGTAGAGCAGTTCTATGAGGATCTGCAGCACCTACTGGACAACACGCCTAAAAGAAATGTTATTTTCATCACAGGAGACTGGAATGCTAAGGTGGGCAGTCAAATGACACCTGGAATTACAGGTAAGTATGGCCTGGGAGAACAAAATGAAGCAGGACATAGGCTGATAGAATTTTGCCAAGACAATTCACTCTGCATAACAAACACTCTCTTCCAACAACCTAAGAGACGGCTTTATACATGGACTTCACCAGATGGACAACACCGAAATCAGATTGACTACATCCTTTGCAGCCAAAGGTGGCGGACATCTGTACAGTCGGTAAAAACTAGGCCTGGAGCTGACTGTAGTTCAGATCACGAACTTCTTCTTGCACAATTTAGGATCAGACTAAAGAGATTAGGGAAGACCCACAGATCAGCTAGATATGAGCTCACTAATATTCCTAAGGAATATGCAGTGGAGGTGAAGAATAGATTTAAGGGACTGGACTTAGTAGATAGGGTCCCGGAAGAACTCTGGACAGAAGTTGGCAGCATTGTTCAGGAGGCGGCAACAAAATACATCCCAAAGAAAGAGAAAACCAAGAAGGCAAAATGGCTGTCTGCTGAGACACTAGAAGTAGCCCAAGAAAGAAGGAAAGCAAAAGGCAACAGTGATAGGGGGAGATATGCCCAATTAAATGCAAGATTCCAGAGGTTAGCCAGAAGAGATAAGGAATTATTTTTAAACAAGCAATGCACGGAATAGGAAGAAGACAATAGAATAGGAAGGACAAGAGACCTCTTCCAGAAAATTAGAAGCATTGGAGGTAAATTCCAGGCAAAAATGGGTATGATCAAAAACAAAGATGGCAAGGACCTAACAGAAGAAGAAGAGATCAAGAAAAGGTGGCAAGAATATACAGAAGACCTGTATAGGAAGGATAACAATATCGGGGACAGCTTTGACGGTGCGGTCAGTGAGCTAGAGCCAGACATCCTGAAGAGTGAGTTTGAGTGGGCCTTAAGAAGCATTGCTAATAACAAGGCAGCAGGAGATGACGGCATCCCAGCTGAACTGTTCAAAATCTTGCAAGATAATGCTGTCAAGGTAATGCATGCTATATGCCAGCAAATTTGGAAAACACAAGAATGGCCATCAGATTGGAAAAAATCAACTTATATCCCCATACCAAAAAAGGGAAACACTAAAGACTGTTCAAACTATCGAACAGTGGCACTCATTTCACATGCCAGTAAGGTAATGCTCAAGATCCTGCAAGGTAGACTTCAGCAGTTCATGGAGCGAGAATTGCCAGATGTACAAGCTGGGTTTAGAAAAGGCAGAGGAACTAGGGACCAAATTGCCAATATCCGCTGGATAATGGAAAAAGCCAGGGAGTTTCAGAAAAACATTTATTTCTGTTTTATTGACTATTCTAAAGCCTTTGACTTTGTGGACCATAACAAATTGTGGCAAATTCTTGGTGGTATGGGGATACCAAGTCATCTTGTCTGCTTCCTGAAGAATCTGTATAACGACCAAGTAGCAACGGTAAGAACAGACCACGGAACAACGGACTGGTTTAAGATTGGGAAAGGAGTACGGCAGGGCTGTATACTCTCACCCTACCTATTCAACTTGTATGCAGAACACATCATGCGACAAGCTGGCCTTGAGGAATCCAAGGCTGGAGTTAAAATCGCTGGAAGAAACATTAACAATCTCAGATATGCAGATGATACCACTTTGATGGCTGAAAGCGAAGAGGAACTGAGGAGCCTTATGATGAAGGTGAAAGAAGAAAGTGCAAAAGCTGGCTTGCAGCTAAACCTCAAAAAAACCAAGATTATGGCAACCAGCTTGATTGATAACTGGCAAATAGAGGGAGAAAATGTAGAAGCAGTGAAAGACTTTGTATTCCTAGGTGCGAAGATTACTGCAGATGCTGACTGCAGTCAGGAAATCAGAAGACGCTTAATCCTTGGGAGAAGAGCAATGACAAATCTCGATAAAATAGTTAAGAGCAGAGACATCACATTGACAACAAAGGTCCGCATTGTTAAAGCAATGGTGTTCCCCGTAGTAACATATGGCTGCGAGAGCTGGACCATAAGGAAGGCTGAGAGAAGGAAGATTGATGCTTTTGAACTGTGGTGTTGGAGGAAAATTCTGAGAGTGCCTTGGACTGCAAGAAGATCAAACCAGTCCATCCTCCAGGAAATAAAGCCAGACTGCTCACTTGAGGGAATGGTATTAAAGGCAAAACTGAAATACTTTGGCCACATAATGAGAAGACAGGACACCCTGGAGAAGATGCTGATGCTAGGGAGAGTGGAAGGCAAAAGGAAGAGGGGCCGACCAAGGGCAAGGTGGATGGATGATATTGTGGAGGTGACGGACTCGTCCCTGGGGGAGCTGGGGATGTTGACGACCGACAGGAAGCTCTGGCGTGGGCTGGTCCATGAAGTCACGAAGAGTCGGAAGCGACTAAACGAATAAACAACAACAACACAGTACTTTTGCTTTATGAGCCCTGTGAACAAAATAAGATTAAATTCTAATTTTTAGTAATAAAAAACAAACAAAATATTTCATATGTGGGCTTAGGAAAGAGATTAATTTTCTGACTGCACATTCCTACATACATGCATTTATTCCAGCCAAACAATATGAATCCAATAGAAGAGAATATACATGAATATTCAACAACTCCCCACCACAGTGCCTCCAGAAAATCAAAGACCTAAAAATAGAAGAAGATGACATTATGGTTTAATTTGATATCACAGCACTCTTTACATCCATAGATCCAGAACTAGTGAAAGAATCCATGGCAGTAGTAGTACAAAACACACCCGACCTAGCCAAATACACTAAGATCTAAATACCCAGAATCTTGGACCTCATCAACCTCTGCCTCACTACCTTTCAGTCTGATGGACAAATATACCAACAGATCAGGGGAACATCCATGGGATCACCACTCTCAGGATTCATAGCAGAGACCGTAATGCAGTATCTAGAAACTATAACACTCCCATACATACAACCAGAAGTATGGATCCGGTATGTAGATAACACCTTTGTCATAATAAAAAAGGAACAACTAGTGAAGACACATGAAACAATCAACAACATCTTCAAAGGAGTAAAATGCACAAGGGAAGAAGAAAACAACAACACACTACCCTTCCTGGATATCCTCATCACCAGAGGAAACGACAGCAAATTAGAAATGCAAGTCTATCAAAAAACAACCCACACTAACCAAGTGTTCCATTACCAAAGCAACAACCCTATCTCCCACAAGAGAAGCTGTGTAAGAACATTATTCAGATGAGTACAAACACACTGAAGCAACCCAGAACACCAGAAAAAGAAAACAGACCACCTATATAACATCTTCCAGCAAAATGGAAACCCACACAACTTTATCAAAAAGTGCCTGACCATTCAACCCACTACAGCATAACCATCACAAGCTATGAAAAGGATAACACTGACATACATCAAAAATATCTCAGAAACTACCAACAGACTGTTACAACCACCTGGCATCACCATAGCACACAAACCAATTAAAGCCCTCCAAAACATCTTAAGTAAACCAAAAAACCCATTAGCCCAAGAAGAAAAAACAGGAGTCATCTACAACATACAGCGTAAGGACTGTAACAGCCATGATGTAGGACAGGCAGAAGACTAGCAGAGCGCATCCATGAACACCAACTAGCAAGCAGAAAACGCAATGAAAACTCCTTAATCTCACCACACATGGACAGGCTCAACCATAGTTTCATGGCAATTCTTGACCAAGCTAAATCCAAAAATACTAGGGAATTCCTGGAAGTTTGGCATTCAGACAAATCAGCCATCAATAGACATATAGAGATAAACCATATTTACACAGCATTCAAAAGAGACAATAAAAAGCTAAGGAGGAAACAAAAAAATCAGAACACATCCTGTCAAGCAGCCTACCTCCAGATGAGCAAGGATTAACACCAGACAAACCATCAAGCAGAAAACAAGACCCTAATCAAGGAACCACCAAGGAGAAAACCACCCCCCCCACCAACACTGGCAGGGCAAGCTACTGTATATAAACAGGGAGCAAACAGGGAGAAATAGGGAGGGTCACATAAACAGGGAGCAAACCCCACATTGATTATGTTACCTAGTTGGGTAATGAAACATCTGCAAGCAAACAACCCAGTTCAGAGAGCACCAAGGACTCCACCAAACAATATGAATTCTCGCTGTGGTTCCTTAATTATCCAAGGTTGCATTCAATTGTGTTCATTCACTAGTTAAATAGATTCTGCTGGCAGAACAGGCTACTTCCTCTCCTCTGTACTATTCATGACTCCCAAAACAATGTTAGAGAGGTGCAGGGGAGAGATGAAAAAGTCCCTTTATGTGAGTAGAAGTTAGTTTGCACTCTAGCATTGGAGTCCCCAGTATAGTGTTCATGGGAGTGCTGATATGCTCCTAGGTGTCTTCTTAATATCCAACTAGTTCCCTGCCCACTTGCCTTTTTACAGTTTTATTAAATCTGTGTAAAACAAACAAACCACAAATGAATGGCTTCCACCATCATCTATACTTCCAATAACACCTCAGGATATTAAATAGGGCCCATAAGCTTTGTTATACAATGAAAGTGATGAATGGCTGCAGCCCAACACCTACATTTGGAAATGTGACCCCATCAATAAGCTACACATGGAGAATAAGAAGGACTACCAAGTTTCAATTCAACTGAGAGCTTCCAATCTAGATCAGATCAGGGTCAACTGCCAAGGGGATGATCTTACCTGATTATTTCACTGAATATTGTTTTTATATCTCAATATACTGTATTATCTTATCTTATTTTATTTGATATAGTCATTAGACTAATCAATAAACAATAAACTAAACATTTGGAAATGTGCCCATCTGTCCAGAAAAAGGTCAGAGTCCACTTTACCAGGGCTCTTGGGAAGATAGTGAATTCCAGGAAAATATATTAAGCTGTGATCCGATTGAGGATATGTTTGTTCTGTTCATCTTTAAAATGCAAGGGGTTTTTTTTTGGCATGTGTTTGCTATAGTGAAATAATATGGCTATCTGTTTGCATTAAGAAAAGGCACTTCTCAATGCAGAATAATTTGTCAAAATTCAATCTAGTTTGTTTACCAGTTTACCTGAATCAGGTGACTGGTATCCCATATGTTAGAAGAAATGACAAAGCGAGAACTTGTTCATAATTGAATTCTTGGCAAAATCTCCATGTAGGCAAATGTTGTGTCATAAATCTGTGTGATTTGGCTGTTATTGTTGTTACTGTTTTGCCTTTTCCACTTTGCTACTATTTGTGTGTATTTTCCCCATCATTCATGAGTCAATATATTCTTGATTAGGTCTGTAATGTTTACTGACAGTCTGCCAGAAGTATGTAATTTTAGGGCAAAGTGTACAGCTTTTCATTCTAAGTGGGAAGACATGTAACTAGAATAGTAACATTCATCTAAGTAGGTTGTAGGAGACCATTATGGAAAACACTTCACAGCTTCTTTTACTGCATAAAATCATTTTTATAATGTACAAACTACAGACGTATAATTTGGTTTTTTTTTTCTGATAGTTGGTAACTTCATGTATGCTAGCTACGGATCTGCTATGACATTTTCCCCATAAATTTAAGTCTTCATAAATTTTGCTTTACAATATCTTGTGTAAATGATAACTCAAATGAACCTTCAGTGAAAGCATTAAGGTGATTGTATAATTTTGGTTATGTAGTAAACATCAGATGGGGAATCCAGATACAGGTTTCATCTTAATAAATTTCATCTTGATGAATCAGGGGAAGACAGAGGAAAAAAAAAACAGATGCTGCTTTGACCTTACCACATAGCCAGAATTTTTAAGTGTTTGCTGTTGAACAAGTTAAGCGTGGCCTGGTTTGCAAAGGATGCTAAGCCACAATTGATACGTTGCAAATGAAAAATGACAATGATCAAGAACCAAGTTGGGACTGGTGCTCATCTTAAACTGGAATTGAATCCAGACAAGATATACTGTTTGTGGGTGGTGCATCTGTGCAGCTGAATGGTACCCTGTCTGTCCTAGAAGGAACCACACTCACCCTAAAAGAACAGGTTGCAGTTTGGAGGTGCTCCTAGACCCATCATTGTCACTAGAGGCCCAGGTGGTCTCAGTGGCACAAGTTGCTTTTTATCAGCTTTGGTTGATAAATTGCAACGTTATCTGGATAGAGACAGCCTTGCAACAGTTATTCATGCTCTGGTACTTTCCTGGTTGGATTACTGCAATGCATTGTATGTGGGGCTACATGTGAAAACAGCCTGGAAACTTCAGTTCAACAGCGTGGTTAGACTGTTCACTGGGACTGATACAAACACACTATGCCAGTATTTCACCATTTAGACTGGCTGCCAGTCCATTTTTGGACCTAATTCAGAATGCTGGGTTTGATTGTTAAAGCCCTGAACAGCACAGGACCAGGAGTACATATGTACCTGCCCACACCTTAAAACCATCTAATGAAGCCTCTTCCAGGTTTCCCAAGGGGAAGAGAGGTAGTGCACCTCCTCAAGGAAGAGAGCTTTTTCTGTGGTGACACCCCATCTGTGGAATTTCCTCCCCAAAGAGGCTGACTAGTGCCTACATTAGCATCATTTCAGCATCAGGTGAAGACTTTTCTATTTTTCCAGGCTTTTTAATTGGCCTTTAATTCTGTTTGAATTCATATTGCTTTAGATTTTGAATGACTGCCTTGCAGCTGCTTAGTTTATAGAGTGTTTTATTTAGCATTTCATTTGATTTTATTGTATATGTTTTTATTCAAATTATATTTTTAGTGTGTTTCATTGTAAACCACCCAGAGCTTCAGCTATTGGGTGGTTTAAAATGTTTAATAATTTTTTAAAAAATGCTGTGCATCTGTCAGATCTGATGTGAAAGTAATAGGCAATCTGTTGGAGTATTTAAATTGCGCCTCCACTTATGCTCAGCTGTGTATTTTATATATATATATATATATATATATATATATATATATATATATATAAACTTAAAACCAATTATTTTCCAGTGACTTTCTTCCAAGGAGAAAGAAATTAAGGTAAGCATTGACCCATTGTACTTATTTATTTATTTAGAAAATTTATCTGACTGTCTGAAACTAAATGGACTGTAGGTGGCTTACAGAATTTACATAGTAAAAACAGAATGCAAATCAGAATAAAATGAATTGAAATAACTAGAGGTAAAAGAGTAAAATTATGGAGTAATAGAAAATGGCATACATTGCACTAAGCTACATTTTTTGTTTAGTTTGGCCTGGCACATTGTATGAAATCCATGTTTTATGTCCTAGTCTGTGTGGAACAAGCCATATTCCTATTAATGTAATATGTGAACCCAACCAATATATTTCACACTACTGGATAAAGTGAAATCTCAGCTGGAATAGTATTTCCCCCACTCCCCACACCACTATACTGATTACTAACATATAAATAGCTTCAGAATAGAGAAATATTCTGAATCTATTTATTCCCCCCCCCAGTGACTTGTAAGGTATAAAAATACAATATAGGCAGAAGGAGCAACTCTTCAGGCAGTGCATGATTCCCTTTCTACTCACTTGTTATAAGCAGTTCCCACCGCTTAAAATAAAATTTCACCTGTGATTCCTCAGTTTTAAATAAGATTAGACCACAACAAGCTGCAAATAAAATGAGTGCTATTTGTTCCTTTTGTCATAAATTATGCGTATACCCACACACATCTATGTATCTTAAACATACTTGTTCACTGATTTATGCTCTGTAAAGTATATGCTAGTATGTTTAGTAGTGTGAGTAATAGAGTGTTGGTAGAGAACTGCATCAATTTCAATTCTGCTATACCAATAAGAAATTGACATTACATTCTCTTTTTTAAAAAAATCTTTCTATTTTTGAAGGTTACACTTCAACTATAATGCTTTCCTTGAAACAATCTGAAAATTGAACTTCACTGAAACAATTATAAGCTTTCCTCCTAGGTATTTATAACTTCCCTTTCTCCCATTGAAGAAAAATTTCCACTATGGTAAAAGTGCAATCACGAAAGAAGATAGTTGGAATTCCCACAAGCAAGAACAAACACCAAGTAGTAATACTGAATTTATTACAAAAAATCAGGGATTTTTAATAAAGAACTGCTGCCATTACTTTGACTGGTTATGTCCCAACCAGTCATTTTCAACTCCTAGCAGCCACATAGATTGATTTTCTCCATGACGATCTACCCCTAACCTGGTCTTTCAGTTGTTCTAATGGTGCACTCATTGCCACTGTGAGTCCATCCACCTTGCTGCTGGTCATCCTCTTCTTCTCTTTCCTTCCACTTTTCCCAGCATTAGAGCCTTTTTGAAAGAGCTAGATCTTTGCATAATGTGTCCAAAGTAGGATAATTTGAGCCTAGTCATTTGTGCAAGTTGTGAGAACTCTGAGTTGATTTGTTCAATTATCCACTTGTTTGTTTTCTTGGCTGTTCACAGTACTCTCAGGAGTCTTCTATAATACCAACATTCAAAAGCGTCAATACTCTTCCCATCCTGCTTCTTCAAAGTCCAACTTTCACCTCAGGAGCTAGAAGGACACGATTTGAGGTTTGGGTGGCGTGGTTATTTATGGCATGATAAAGCTAAAGTTAATATTGATTTTAAAAATCATTTTGTTAGATGTGCCATATTGAGCATATGGAACAGATATAAATCTGGATTGTGTCTGAAAATATCTCTGTGGTTCTCACCACAAGAAGCATATCACAGAAGAGAAATGATATCTAAACATAAATGGTTAACTTATGATATATTAGAATTTTCCCAGGGAGAATTCAAAATGAAATCACGAGAAGATTTGACATTAGAAAGATACACGTGTCAATGGTTTTCCTATGTACAATTATTAGAAAGATTTAAAGTAGATAAAAGGACTTTTGGTTTTGAATATTGTAAGACTGAATTTGAAACAGAATTATGTACAAATGATGAACATGTTATTGCTAAAATGTATAAACTTTTATTGAGATTTGAAACAGAAAAAGTAGTAGTGAAAGAATGTATGATAAAATGGGCCAAAAATTTTGGTTGTAACATACAAATGGATCAATGAGAGAATATGTGGATGAAAGGACTGAAATCTACATTATGTTATAATCTTAAAGAGAAATTTTATAAAATAATGTATTGTTGGTATTTGTCACTGGAAAAATTGTCTAAAATGTATAAAGGTACTTTAAATCTATGCTGGAAATTTGAACAAGAGAGGACTTTTTATCTTGCTTGGTAGACATGTGAAAAAGCTAAATATTTTTGGATCCAAATACATATATTAATTCAAAAGATTTTAAAGATTAATATACAACTGAAGCCAGAGATGTTTCTTTTGGGACTGACTGACAAAGAGTTGGAAAAAACTCATGGAACTTTGTTTTTATATATGATAACAGTAGCAAGACTTTTATATGCACAATGGTGGAAAGATTTGACATTACCCAAAATGGAAGAGTGGATTGTGAAGATGATGCAGCTTGCTGAGATGGCTAAATTGACAGCCTTGATTAGAGAAATAAGTTCAATGCCAGCTGGAAACCCCTTTTGGACTTTTTGTGTGAAACAGAAAAAAAAATGCAATTATGATATATGAGTTTGATGATTAGAAAAAATACTTTTTTTTAATCTGTTCAATCTTGTCCAATTCTTGAAGACTGCCTGGACAAGTCCTTGCAGTTTTCTTGGCAGGTTTTTCAGAAGTGGTTTGCCATTGTCTTCTTCCTAGGGCTGAGAGAAAGTGACTGGCTTTGTGCCTAAGGTGGGACTAGAACTCATGGTCTCCCAGTTTCTAGACTGGTGCCTTAACCACTAGACCAAACTGGCTCTCAGAAAAAATACTAGATGATAGAAAAAATGAAAGTTACGTTGTAACCTTAGAGTAAGAGTTCAATTTAATTTATATCTATAACTATTGTAAAAGAAAATCGGAAATAATTTCTTTATATTTCTTTTTTCTTTCTTTTCTTTCTGCATTTTTGGCTTTGTTCTCTCTTTCCTTTTTTTTCTTTCCCTTATCTTAAATATTAGTTTTTGTTAGTTTTTATCTTTCTTGTTTAAAAATTTAATAAACCTATTATTTAAAGAAGTCCAACTTTCACTTCCATAGATTGTCACAGGGAATACCATGGCTTGCATAATTCTGATCTTTGAAGATATAGACACATCATGGCATTTGAATACCTTTCCCAAGGCCTTCATGGTTGCTCTTTCAAGTGCTAGTTTGCAGCGTATTTCTTGACTGCTTGTTCCTTTTCTGATGATGGTTGATCCTAAAAGGCTATCCACCACTTTGATATCTTCATTGTCAATTCTAAGTCTGGTTGTTCTACCTGTTGTCATTAGTTTGGTCTTCTTCATATTTAATTTAGTTCCCTTTTTTTACTGTGCTCTTTGACTTTTAGTACTAGGGTTGCACATCCTTGCATTTTCAGCTATCAGGGTAGTGTCATCAGTATAGCACCGGTTATTAATTGCCTTCTTTCAATTTTATTAGGTTATTAATTATCTTCCTTCAATTTTAAAACCATGCTCATCTTCTTCCAATCCAACTTCCCTCAATATATATTCAGAATATAGGTTGAATAAATAAGGGAGAGTATGCAGCCTTGTTGCACTCCTTTGCCAACCTGGAGCCAGTCTGTTTCACCATTTTCTGTCTATACTGTAACTGCCTGACCAGTACATAGGACAATGAGATGTGCTGGCATAGCTTGGTTAGAACCTTTACTGTTTCTTCTTCTATTGTTTGCCATATTTCAGTGGATATTCCAGCAGTTCCTATAGCCTTCTGACTTGATAATGACCAGAGTACTGATCTAACTTCAATCTGATGTGAGAAGAGAAGAGTATGAAGGCTAATATGTGTCTCATATTGCTGCTTTCAGTAATGCAATTGTATATTCTAGCTCAGGTAACTTTTACAATCAAATTATCCTTCAGTTTCTGGTCTGTATCAACAAGTGATGCAAATAGCATGAAAAGGTATATGCATATCTAAGTATTTTGACTGAAAAAAATCCCTTGGCAAAGTTACGTCAGTGAACGTTCTAGTGGAGGAAGGTATGTGAAAATACGTAATATGTCTTTTGGAGAACATCTCTATTCATGTGTGTGAAGAAAGGTTGATATGCGCTGAAAGGCCGGGATAAAATTAGGTATGATATCTGAAGACAATTGCTTTAGACAATCAATTATGAAGTTGAGCATGGTTTAATATCGGCATTTGCAATACTGAGGTAGCATTCTTAATCATAATTTACCACATTAGCCTCACTGAACACAACAACCTAGTTCACACATAATTCTAAGCTATGGTGTTTTTAATCATTTATTGAATAATCTAGAAGTGGCTAGGTTATCAACAACTTGAAGGAAAACTAAGCAAACCACAATGTGACTTTGTGTGATATGCAAAATTATTTACTGTGACACAGCTTCCAAGTAATCATTCTCAGATCAGTCTGACTTGTAACTCATGTAGTTCTCTTCCTGCTGTTGTTTTATTTAGCTTTTAGAATTTTCCACTGATCTCATTAAAATTAAATATCAGTTTTGCCTTGAACATCAAATGGCATAAAACTCTATTTACACATGAACATTCCACTCTTAACTCTTCTAGCTAAACATTTAAAAAGCACACACACACAAACACACACACACATCCAAACATCCCTGAAGAGGTCCTGTTTATTGCCACTGAAAACACTGGTTGTTAAATTGACCTACATGTGTGTGTGTGTGTTTTAGACACTTGACTTTTGACATCAGTGGCAAATAGAGGGAGAATGTCTCCTCTCTTGTTGATTTACTTACTTATCTCATTCTGAAAGACCTCTCAGAATGCTCTGAGTGTATGCATTTCTGTGGGTTGGGTTAGTATTTGGTAACTTGGGTTGTATTTTAAAAACAACAAAATGGCCATGAGATAAGAGTTGTTTGACTTAATAATTCAAGGTCTGCTTTAGTTTTAGATAAACAGGCATGCTTGCAGGGCAAGCAAGGATAAAGGAACAATGGCATTTTGCTTTATAAGGGCCATTGTTTTAATTACTCAGTCCTGTCACAAGTTTTGTTGTTGTTGTTTATTCGTTCAGTCACTTCCGACTCTTTGTGACTTCATGGACCAGCCCACGCCAGAGCTTCCTGTCGGTCGTCAACACCCCCAGCTCCCCCAGGGATGAGTCTGTCACCTCTAGAATATCATCCATCCACCTTGCCCTTGGTCGGCCCCTCTTCCTTTTGCCCTCCACTCTCCCTAGCATCAGCATCTTCTCCAGGGTGTCCTGTCTTCTCATTATGTGGCCAAAGTATTTCAGTTTTGCCGTTAATATCATTTCCTGTCACAAGTAGGTTACAGGATTGGCAAGGCATACTGGATTGGCTTTGGGTAGTTCTTATAGTATCAAGAATTAGATTCAGCCACTGTTCTGGACCTAAAAGATAGTAAACCATGTGATTCATGGGATCTAGCATCTTAGTGGTATTGGTCATACAACTGAGAAGAAAAACAAATGATACTTAATATTCAGTCACAGATCTGTTCAGCCTGGTTTTCTAAAAAGAGTTCCAAAAGGAAGACAGTGTCTCTGGATTACTGAGATTGTTATGAGTATGTCACTATTTATCTGGGTAGTTCTGAAACTTAAATCCTGCAATTATTTTAAATGTGAATGAATTGGATTACTTACATTCATTTATGCAAAAGCCTCTGAAAAATAATGATTTGCAGAAGCATGTTCGTATAAAAATTCCTTATGTTTCTATGAAGAAAAGAAAAAAATGCATGGATCAAACTGAAAGCCTAGCTAATGCAGCATTCTGTTACACAGGGGCCAACCAGATGCCTCCTGGAAGCCCCTAAGAAGGACATGATGGTCAGCAGCACTCTCCTGCTTTGTTTCCCAAACTAATGGTATCAATAAACTCATCTGATTCCTATACCACATAAGCTATACTGTGGCTTGTTTAATGTTGTCAATGTGTTATCAGAACCAAGTCACTGCAATTTAAAAACTATAGCTTATGATAGGTCTTGCTGTGGATCTTATTTTCATGTATAGTTTGTTCAATAAAGTATAGTTAAACTATGGCTTAGTGTTCTGTTGAACCTTGCCACTGCTCCAATACTGAAGGGCAAAACACAGTCCTCATGACTGGTACCTAATGACAGCCTTATCATTTAAAAACTTGTTTAATGCTTTTAGAACCAACTAACTTGAATATGTCTTCCTTTTTTTCTTAGCTTATACAGTATACATGGCACAATTCATATTTAGGCTTAATTGTACTATTAAAATTAATGGGCATAACATTTACTTGGGAATTAGTCCCACTGCATCCACTGCTTCTTACTCTCAGATGAGTATTAAGGTTGTACAGTGCTACAGATTCAAAGGCAAAGAGATGCTCTGGAGCATGCAGTGATGCACAGATAGCATCTGTTTGCAACGCCTTAATTTTTCTTTCTTGGATCATGCTGCAGCTGCATACAGCAGTCACACAATTCTAGGGGAAAAAAATTGCAGCTGCTTTGAGGAATTGTGGACAGGTGCCATGTGAGTACCCCATGTACTCCAAAACACCTTTTTATCTCCATATTGAAAGTGTAATACCCAGAGCTTCAGTGAGTATGGGCTTACAAATCAAATTGCTTGTCAGCAAGTTATGAATATATGTGAATAAGAATTCCAACTTGTAATTGTATATATGTGTTTTCTTTGGCTTAGAGAAGAGATGTTGATTTTGCCCCAAATACTGCTGATCGCTGCCTAAAATCTGTTATTTGAGGTTCAGTGTGTGGAACAAAGCTGATAACAGATTTTAGGCAGTGACTGAAAAATGCAGCAATTATCAATGTTGTCTATTGTACTTTTGCAACATAATAGAGGCCATTTGAATTGTGTCCTTCAGACATCCAAATATATTGCTGAGAAATAATGAATAAGAACGCTTAAAATTATGTTCAAAAGCAAAACAAAAGAAAATGCAACTTGGACATATACATACACATCTATGTATATTTATTTATTTATTTATTTATCAAATTTGTCACCGCCCATCTCCACCCACTGGAGGGACTCTGGGCGGTTTACAACAAAATCCTCAATAAAACAATAAATATATAAAATACATTATAAAATTACATATTATTAATAATATAAATAAAAATAAAGTATATATTATGAATGCAGACATGTATGTATACAGTATGTCCAAGTTTTTTTTTTCTTTCAGTTGTTACTGGTTCTGCCATTAATTTATTTTTCCTATCTTTTTGTCAAAGGAAAAAACATTTATGTATAAGCCATCTTTGCTCCACTAGAAGGGTCTTGAAAGCTTTCTCAGATGTCATCCCAGAAACATGGACAAGTTGATAAGGCATTAGAGTGTTTGCCTGCTTTTGCCTTAATGTACTGGGTGAACTCAGATATTATGGTTTATAAAGCATGGCTAATAACACAGTGTGAGAACCAGCTAGTTCTAATTTAGTCAATAGAACATGATCAGACAGTGCAGTTTGGAGCAGTGTGTGAACACAGACACATTTACATTGTGCGTGCTTAATTTGGGTAAGAACTTTTGAGCTAAGTAGACATATCTGAATAAGCATTCATACAACAGGACTGCATACCTACCCATTTTGTTAAATTTCAGTATAATTATATTGTGTTCCTTATTTATTTATTTATTTATCAAATTTTGCCACTGCCCATCTCCCCCCAAAGGGGGGACACTGGGTGGTTTACAACCAGGATAAAACATTAGAATACCATAAAAATATAAATACAAATATAATATTCAAATAAATACAATATGAAATCCAGATGACGATTCTAGTTGGAAAATTGCTCACATATATCTAAGAGGCCATTTAGGGTGCTAACCATCTCCAGGGGTGATTGCTCCCCTTCCCGCCCCAAAGGAGGTGGCAAAATCAGGTTTTTAGTTTACGAAAAGCCACAAGAGATGGAATCTGCCTTATCTCTGGGGGAAGAATGTTCCAAAGGGCGGGAGCCACTGCAGAGAAGGCACCCGCCCTTTCCTTTCCTCTGTTTCCTCTGTGATCTGTGGATTTGGGAAACCTCAGCCAATATCAGCTTTCTGAACCATTTCCCATAACCTAAAAAATGCTATCCTTTTTCCAATACGAAAATTCTTAGTCTGGGGGGAAAGGTGAAATTGCCCCTAAGGATCACATCAAATGGTGGGGGCAGGGGGACCAAAAGAAAAAAATAGTATTTTGCTCATATACTTTAGAATGGAATTCTGGATAGCAGAATTTTTTTTCAGTGACCGTGGTGGAGAACTATCACAAGATCTCTGACATAATACAGCTATTTGGCCTTGCATTTACATGAAGCCAAGCTGGTAGCCTCCTTGGTTTTGAGACTTTCATTTCAATAATCAGGGATTCTGAAAACTGTAGACCAAACCAACTTGAACCATGTGACTATTCCTGGTTTATGGTAACATCCAAGTTCATAAATTGTGCTAAACACAAACCAAACAAACCACAGTACAGTTTGGTGACATTGTTACTCTGACTTTATGATCTTCCAGTTGGTCACACTTGATACATCTGATGAAGAAAAGCAATGAAGTAACTTTCTGTCACAGTATCTCACTGGCTGTGTTTACAGGGTGCACGAAACCATCAACTAGCCAGTCACATTTTGCCCTGGCTTATTGTGCAAACCTTGATCATGGGGTTAGTTTATGATTCTCTATGTCAAGCAATCCCAGAAAACCCAACCTGAGTAAACAATTGTTATATTAACCACAGGTAAGACTGCTAGGTGGACAGAGCAACTGCAGTATGTTCAGAGACTGCTTGCTCCCAGTCCAGTTCTTAGAATTATCCCCTGTATCCTATGAGCTGCATTTATTTAGGAGTGATTTCTAGTGAATTACGTGGGACTTACTTCAGAATTTACACGCACAGAAGTGCTCTGTTTTTAAGATGCCCCCAACCCTCTCCCTCTTGTGGGTCTTTTCCGTTAAGCAGAGGCAAGCAGGTGCTATCTTGTAGTTGCAGTTTTGGAAAGGCAAAACTGTCAATTTTTTTTTTTTTTTTACGCGGAAGGGTGGCGCGCGCTCTCTCACTCACATCCTGAAGTGACTTTCAGGCTCACCCACATACCACGTAGGCTGGTGGGGAGGGGAAAGAAAGAGGGAGAAGCCAGTCAGAACAACCGGAGGAGGAGGGCATGTGCAGCATTTGGGACTCTCCAAGTGGTGGAAGGAGAGGCCGAAGGAGGCGGCAGCCTGAGAATTTCTGAGGGCTCACAGGCCTCAGGCTGGGCGGCTAAGAGAAGGGAGCGGGGCGCCGCCGCTGAGGAGCGCGCGCCTGGGTGCAAACGCCGACCTACCCTGCGCTTGCCTTGCAATTAGGGTCGCGGTGCAATAAAGCACCCCTCTTTCTTCTACCCCCCCCCCCCCGCTCCGTTCCCACCCACCACCTCCGCTAGCCCAGCCTTCTCCTTCCCGCTGTGGCGGCTAGTCTCTGCTGGCCCTGCCCACGTTTCCCTCTTTCCCTCCCCCCCCCCCACCGCGGTCATGTGTTGCCTTTTTTTTGTTGTTTGCAGTGGAAACAATTTCGCCTTCTTCTAGCACCTCCGACCCAAACCGCTACTCACTCAGGCGGGGGAGAGGAAAGGAAGGGGAGAGGGCTGGAGCGTGAGGCGAAGCAAGGGGGGTGAAACTGCAGCAGGGTCCCATGCTCGCCTTAGATTTTCTTTTCGGCTCCGGGCTCCCCTCGCTCTTTCCCTTCGGCCACATTGTTGGCTTCAGGCTGGGGGAGGAAGCTATGCCTTGTTCAATCGGATGAAAAGTTTGCATAATGATCACGGGAAAGGCAGCAAGGAAAATATAGAACTCACCCAAGACAGGTAAGTTTAGATTTTTAACATACGTGTGTATCTGTGTGTGTTTAGTATATGGTGGGGCGTTTTGTCCTTTTTTGTTTTCTGTGTGGATTTTCTTTTTTTTAAACTGTAATTCCTTTGGTGGAAAGATTGCGTAAGATTCTCTGCATTGGAATCGAAAGAAGAAGGGGAAGGCACAGAGAGACAAGAAAAGGTGAATGGGCGCAAGACGCAGTAAAATCAGTTTGGAATGTCTGAAAACAACTTCCTGTTCGTCTTTAAAATAAGGGAATGTAAATTGTCTTGTTATTGTCAGGTGAAGTGGATCGAGCCGAGAGTTTGCAGGCACGAACCGAATGTGTAATTTTGTTACTGCTGCTTTAGTTCAAACTGATAAGAACCTTGACGAATAGAGTTGGTATTGTGTTTTAAAGTGGGGGGGAGGGGGCGGGGTATGAGGACGGCTCCAACCTTTACAGCTTTTCTAATAATTATTCATTTTTTTGCGACAGTGATTGCTTCCAATTGCTTCCTATAGTTTTGGGGGAGTATTTATCTTTTTCTCTTAAGTTTTAAAATCCCATCGTTGTTTTTTGACTAGTAGAACGAGCCTTAGCATTAAACGGCAAAATTTTGAAATGATTTTTAGAGAAATATATTCGTAAGCTTTTTTTGAGGGGGGCGTATATGATGGCGTGATTTAGAAGAAGATAGGCCAGTGCAAGGTTTAAGATATCTGACCAGCATTGAAGGTATGTTTGCTGCAAATGGCACTGTATAGACATAAGTGCAGTTTTCCAGTCGCCTAGCAACGATATTGATTGATTCGAATCCCAACCAATCAGCGGCCTCCTCTTCCTCTTCAAATGTTTTTGACAAGTACAGTAGGGAGTGTAAGCAAAGTGCAGTCTGCCTGACTGCTCTCTTCTTCCCTTAAAAATGTTGGCCTGCTGCTTGTTTTATTATTTCTTTAAAATATATATCCATTCAAATGTAGTCTTCAAATATATGTCAATACATAGATGTAAGTTATTTTGAGAAACAGTAATAACTAGTAATTTTCTTTCTCCTTCCCCCTTTTTGTGTGTTGTGTCAGTTTTACAACTCTAAACATTAAAGACTGTAGCTCTCTCAAGCAGCTGTAATGTTTGTTTTACATGCTCACTGGTATCAAATTCTGGGGACATCTGATAGTTACCTCTTTACAAAATATTTTTGGTAACCTGTGTGTAATTCTTCCATTTGAATTCTTCATCCCCCCCCCCCATGTATTTCATTAAGTAGGAATTGCAGAAAAGAGATTCCTTTAGAACTTGAATCCAGTTGTGGAAAACTCAGCTGCGTTTCTAAAACTTCTTTTGCTGTGTACTTTTTTCCTCCATGTAAATCTAAACTGGAATTTCTTTTTCATAATGCAGCTTAAGTTATGAAATTGTCTGATGTCCTTTCAACTGAAATGCTGCCAACTTTATTCTTCAAATTGTACAGTGAGACCCCCCTCCCACTAGAGATGCTTAAGAGAATGGGTGAAAACATGTTATCCTTTGCATCACCTGGAAATTGCTGTCCTTGTGCACACAAAAGGGACACTTCTTACAGAGTTTCCAAGCTGTTGATGGTGAAACGTAGATAGTATAATGCACATTTCAGTAAAACCTCTCCTTGAGCCATATGTAGTATTTCTCATTAAGTTATTCATATTTTTCAAAGATTATTATTAGAATCCATGAGACATTTGCAGCATGATCCAAAGTCTGCCCTGTGGTATTCAGTGGCATTTACTCTATATAAATAAAATCAGATGCTTAAATCATGTAGTAAAGTGGCTGTGGCTGTTAGTCCAAACATAAATTGTTTGGTGGGTTATAATTTTAATTAACTTGGGACATATTGGAAACCATAAAGTTGAGCCTGAATCTTTAGAATTGTAAAGAGTTGCCACAGTTTACCATAATCTCTCAAAAAGAAGTCACTAGTTTTTGTGTGAAAATTGATGGTATTATATAGTCCTTTGGGAGAATGCTGGCAAGTAAGCAAATTAAACTGAAAGAGAGCAGCATGTTGTCATAGCAACAGAGCAATTAAATTATGTTGTCAGCCATGATATAATTTTCCTATTTAAAAGCTTGCTCATGGGATATAAGTTCTGCGTACTGAATGCGTTTGGCTACATTGCTTTCAACTAAAGGCAGGGAGATAAACATTTTAGGGATACACATTGCAGTAATCTCCCTTACTCCCCCAATGTTTCCATGTTTCAATGTACTAATAGTGTCTTCACAGGGAAAGCATCGCTTCACACTGTTCAAATATTTAAATTGTATTTTGTAAAAACAGCACTGGAAACCCTTCTTGAGCAATGTTTCTAGGTACTTTCACTACCCCCATCCCTTTCTTTCAAACAAGAGGAAGAGCACAGGGGTATGTAGATTCCAACTTCTGAAATTTTAAAGAACATCTTAGTCACATTTTTGTTCATAATTGCTGAACTTTGTTTTTAAGAGTTATCAATACATTTTCTCATTATTAGCACAGATATGAAATGACTGCATTACTGTATACCCTTTCAAATATTTTAATATTTTCCTTCAGTTTAATCTTCATTTTTATTTAATCTTTATCTCCAGGAGTTTTTTTTCCCCCTCAACTCACCTTAATGACCAATTACAGTTTTGTTATGTTTTGAAGCATCTTGACAGCATCAAGTCTTTTTACATAGGCTTTTTTGGTATGTCATGTGTTATTAAACTACTCAGAAATTGGAGGTGTTTCTAATGCTGATGCAATTTTGCTTTTTATTAAAAAAATTAATTCAACTGCTCAGTGTTTTTTAAGCTCAAAGTCTTCCCCATAAGTTATGCTCCTAGGGAATCTGGGGAATTGTACATGTGGAGGGCATTAGGTTGAAGAAGCCAGGTATATGTTTAATGAGTTTATATAAAAACGTTGCACCATATAGGTACTTCCTGTTTAAATCTTTATGCAATGCACTAACACCGTATTAGTACTAATACAACTTACTGATCATAACTATAGTTGATATAAGTAAAGGAAAACATACTCTACAAAAGTTGCACAAATGTTTAAAGGTAAAACCTTCCTTGAATGAAACTCAAATATAGTAGTTCTTTTGGCAATAATACAGACGTTTTTTGACATTGCCTTTTGTAGATTGTTTTTTCAGCGTCCAGATCTGACATGCAGCTTTGGGTTTTCTAGTTGGTCTCCCATCCGAGTACTAATCAGAGTACATACTGTTTAAATTTTTGATTTCCACCAAAGTCAGCAAGGTGCTTCCGTCAGATGGCTAAAAAGGGTCACTAAACAAATACTGACTACCTCTGTAAAGAATTACATTATTTAGTTTTAATTTAGAGATCCTGGGTATATAGTGAAGTGTGAACCTGCTTGAACTTTGACTGTATTTGTGGCATTACTTGTCAAAATGTGCCAAAACTGACCAGTACTGTTCTTGTAGTTAGCATGGAATGCTGTATGTGGCACAGGTACAACTAAGGTGGGTAACCTAGCCTACACCTTCTCTACCTTACTAAAGGCAGTATGTAAAAGCCTTGATGGACCAAAGCCATGATGGGGAGTGGAGGTCAGTATCTTGGGGATGACAACAACATATGGAATACTAATTAAAGATAGATAAAAGAATGAATCTTTGTTAATTAACTTGTTTCAGATAAAGGGTAAACGGCTTAAAATGTGGCTTTGACTGCTTAATCTTGATAGTGGAATTCAGGTTTAATTAATAAGTTTGCAATACCTTCACAAATGTTTCCCTAACAAATATTAGACAGACAGACAGGCTATTTCTTTGTACACATTTTCTAGCTTTGGTGTCTTTTGATTTTTAAAATGTAATATAGCCTGATCTATTTTTGCATACTATTCTCTGAGCCCAGTATAGCAACAACAGCATCTACTGATTGGTGTATGACATCACTGTTCATGCTTTCTTCTAAGTCACGCTTGTCACATTCATTGTTCACTGTAATTTCAGCTAAATTTGTCATCGTGGGGGTGAATTCTTTTTCTGTATATGCATCTTTTCTCTGCTTCTCTAACTTGTATTTAGATCCCTAAATCTTAATTCTGAATGCAAACCACAAATTCTATTGCAGTTTCTTTGGGAAGCTGAGTGAATGCTTGGTTGTAAATGTGGTGCATATGTATGTGCGTAAACATGGAGTTTTGCCTGTTTGTGTGTTTAGCCAAAGTTGGAGAGGCTATAATTATACTATGGCTGTGTTCACACTGGAAGTGAAACAGCTGAAATTAATCTGAAGCAACTGGTCTTAAGCTCTCAGTTTTGTGTGCTTATTACAAACAACAGTTATGACCAGTGATATTTGGAGTCCATACTTATATGCTTGTTTGGAAGAAAGTACAGCTGAGAGCATTAGTGTATTTCTCAAATGAATTGATAAAGGATGGCAGCCTTAATTTAAAACAGTGTTGGCGAACCTGTGACACACGTGTCAAAAGTAACATGCCACAAAGTTTTGGATGATGCCAGCGTTCATTAACACCTGACAACAACTGCCATGCCGGGAAGCTGCAGCCACCCCAGCCCAGCCCCAGCCACAGTCTTCCTCGTCACCTCTAAGGCCCCTGCTGCCCTGCCGTCCATCGCCCCAGCTCACCTTGCCGTCTTCTTGCTCCCTCTTGCGCAAAGCTGGTTCCTGCAGGATGATGATGATGATGATGATGATAGTAGTAGTAGTAGTAGTTGTTGTTGTTATAATTATTGCCCCTTTGTGCAAAACTGGTTCCTGGAGAAGTCGCTTGCAAATTGCAAGCGGCTTGTGCAGGAACTGGCTTCACGCAACAGGGAGTAAGAAGATGGCAAGGTGAGTTTGGCAGCAGTGGTCTTGGAGGTGGCAAGGGTGGCTGCAGCTGGCACTGGGCTGGGGTGGCTTCCTGGAGAAGCCGGCCTTGTGCGAAGGGGCATTATTATTATTATTATTATTATTATTATTATTATTATTATTATTATCCCTTTGCACAAAGCTGGTTCCTGGAGAAACTGCTTGCAATTGTCGTGAAGGGGCGTGGCTTGGCACGAACGGGCACCTTTGAGTGAAGGGGCATGCTTTTGTTGGCTTCACACAAAGCTTTTTTGTTGTTGTTGTTTGTGAAGGTGACATGCCAGCAGAGTCAAGTTAGGCATTATCCGAATTTTTGACACACCGAGCCCAAAAGGTTTGCTGTCACTGGTTTAAAAGGACATCTACCTATTTGTTTTGTTTATAGGCAGAAGAATCAAAGTATTTCAAAAATACAATAATCTTTATTGCAAAGATTAAAATTCCATTGTTTTCCTATTCTCTAAATGTTCCTTTGCATCAGTATGTATATGTGTTGGGGGGGGGTGCATGGGCACTAGACCTAATAAAAGGCCCCCCTGCAGACTAGGAAATGCTGTTAGAATGTTGTTTTTTTATCTGTCTAACCCCTTTTTGTAAAATTTGGATTTATTTTATTAGGAGCGTCAGACTAAATGGGTCCAGTTATGCCTCCCAGTAAGAAGCCAGAGGGCTCGGGAATTACCATTTCCAGTGGACTGAGCCAGTGTTACACAGATGGTGACCTGTCAAAGACTCTACAGGATGAGGAGGACTTAGATTTTTCTTTGCCTACCCTTCGATTGGAGAAAGGTCCTATAGAAGATGAAGAACTTACCAATTTGAACTGGTTGCATGAGAGTAAGAACTTGCTGAAAAGTTTTGGGGACTCAGTCTTAAGAAGTGTTAGCCCAGTTCAAGACCTCGATGATGATACCCCTCCATCTCCTGCTCATGCTGACATGCCCTATGATGCCAAGCAGAACCCTAACTGTAAGCCACCCTATTCATTTAGCTGCCTCATATTTATGGCCATTGAGGACTCTCCAAACAAGCGGCTTCCTGTGAAGGATATATACAACTGGATTTTGGAACACTTCCCTTATTTTGCAAATGCTCCTACTGGATGGAAAAACTCTGTGAGGCATAATCTGTCATTGAATAAATGTTTTAAGAAAGTGGACAAAGACAGAAGTCAGGTGAGGCTGGAATAATGTCTGTGAAATCCATTTAGTCTTCTAATCTTTATTACTCCTTTGGGGTGTTTTTTTTTTTTGGTTCTAGTTAAAATGGATCAAGCAATCCTGCATCTCCTCTTCCCTCTCTCCCAGTATTACTTCATGTGTTCAGAGAAATAGCATTTGCTCTCAAGTGGTTCATTCATAAAACATTGAAATTTTTGTCTAGACAGCTGTAAGATACTGTTATTTGTATAAATATGTAGTGTGCTTTTTAAAATTCCATCTTAGCCTATATCTCAATACCAATATAGGCTGTTATGTTTTGCTGATGATTTTGAGACATACCAGGCGCACGTGGTCACACAGAATGTGTTGAATACTATGCTTGGCTTTATATACTTATGTGGAATTTTTTGCTTCTCTTCTGAATTAATTGAATGTGGCTCAAGGAGACAGATTTCCAAATTCTGACAGATTCCTTATGTCTAGAGTTGCATGCATAGACTCTTGCAGTTTTCTGTTTATTACTAGATAGTTTTTTATATATAATATTTTATTTATAACCATCTGCTGTTACATTTTTTTTTGGTTGTTTCCATGCAAGAAGCTGGTGAGGTCTTTATCTTAAGTTCAGTAAAATTCCCAGTTTGACCCATGGAAAAAATTTGGAATCAGAGAATATGATCTTGGCTTGGGTTTCTGCTTGCTTGAGTTCAGATAAAGAATTTGAATTGGGGAGAAAAGAAAGTCATTTGCAAAAAAGTCAGATTCGGAAAAAAGAAAAACATTGTGTATATAAATAGCGTAGAATATACTGCATCCAGATCTTCCATTCAGGATTGCAGATCTTCTTAACTTTACAAAAGGTGCTTCCATGTAGTTAGTCTTTCAGGTCAGTATTAACTTCCGTCAATGGCAGCAGCTCTGCAGGCTTAAGCACCTGCTGCCTAATTGTTTGCACTAAAGATGCCAAGAGTTGAATGTCGGACCATCTTTATACCAAGCTTGTGCTCTGTGACTGGAAAATTGTCTCTTGCCATAGCTTTAGTTGTTGAATTATATCATCCAGCCTTTTGTTGAACCTCTGTTACGATCTAAATCTTCTTGTAGTTCCTGAGACAAAACAGTATTTCTGTTAGATGGGTCTCTTGTTGGTAAAATATGGAAGCTGAGATTAGCAGGAGGTGATTTGAGGAATGTTTGTATCTTGTATAGCTGTGTTAGAAAGCAACATGTGCATGGTATTTGTGTAATACACATGGTGTTACTATGATTGATGCCTCTTTTCTATCAAACCTAATACATTTTGGACTTTTTCTTTGTGTGATACACAGCTGTTAAAAGTATTAAACTTCATAGAACTAAGATAAAAAACACTTGAATTGAAGCAGTTTTTGATTTTAAAAAGTTATATATTTATGTTTTTCCAAGTTTTCTTTCTCCAAAATGCTAGTAAATGTAAATAACGTATGAGTTATTTGGTAACCCCTGTTTCAGGGGTATTTGGTATTCAACAAGCTGAAATAAATGTTGTAGATTATTTTGTGCATTCTTTGGTGCTGGATTCTTTTGGGTGTGTGTGTGTATATATATATATCAGGAGAAAGTAATAATGCAAGTATAACACATTATTTTTCAGATGTTTCCCTTCAACCATTCTGCTGTTGCCTTTCTGTTCTCGTCTCCCACTTTCCTTCTGTATCATGCAACCAGACAGTCTTTCTTTTATTTCTGTAGTGTTAACATCTCTTCCAGCTGTTTGTAGTCTCCTACTGAGTCTGATAAAGGTCTTTAAAATGTGATATTAAGTTTTAACTAGAGCAGGATGTATTGACTTAAAGTGATTCAGTCATGTTAGGAAAAAAAATAAAGAATAACTTTAAATCAAGTTTCTAGTTTGCACTTTCAATATTTCTTTTAAAAGATGCATCACAGTTGTTAGCTCTACTTTGAGTATTTACATCTAAATAAAAAGACATGCTCTGGATATGTTCATATGATACACTGAAGCACACTGAACCAAAAACTAATCAACCATATTTAGCCTAATATCTAAAACAGGCCAAATTCATGTGATCTGTATTTCAGTGTGTTGTCAAATCTTAGAAAACTGAATCGAGTAAACCATGGCTAGGTTAACCATGTGTAAAAATATATTGTACAAACATATCCTCTATGTTACAAAAACATACAACACATTCCACATACATACAGTGTTATCTAGGGCATGAGACTGTTACGTTTCTCCAGGGGAATTGGGATGGTTGGACTACAAGTCCTGTGATTCTCAGCCAGCATTGTCTATGTTAAATGGGATATGAGTTTGAGGATTTGTAGTTAAACTCAAATGTGGGGTACTGGCTTGGGAACATTATTTTACATTCATGTTATGCCAGTAAAGAATGTATTCATTTTTAGGCCAAGCATCTAGATTTTCTTTCCTGATGCTATTAGTTAAAACACAGCTAAGATGTTAATAATCCCTGGTCATAATTTGAAGACTGAACAAATTACAGAGCTCAGCTAATTAGCATTCATAAAATAAGAAAGCATGGCCTCAGTGACATATGCATTGATATGTTTTGGATCAGAGCTTGGAACCTAATGCATTGCCAGTCCATTTCTCCTTTTTACCAAGCCTTGAAAAATACTTTTCAATTCTTGGAAAAAAATATTGCAGGATCTCTTGTATTTAATATGTAAGTTTACAAATCTGATAATTTTAACTGCAGTATTGTTTTCTTATGAAAATATCAAAATTCTATTGAGGTTGGCTCATGGACTCCATTTGAAGAGATGATTAGGCATTGCTTTACTATATTTGTCTACAACTATGCTTGATCATGTTTGCTTAAGTCTGCAGATGATAGGCAGAATAGAAATATTGTAAATAAATTGATTTTATATTAGTTCAAAACCATGTTTTGAAAATGTATAATATGGAATACCATACTGTATTTGAATAATTCCATTATGAGTTCTAATTTCCATGATACTATGGATGTAAGGTGTTATACAACCTTATCTTGTGCATTTATGTTGCTCTTTGAATATATTGTTAGTGATTGTGTGAAACATGGTGATTGAGGAAAAAATAAAAATATAAGTCTGAGTAACAATTCTATGATATCTTTGCCTTCCTTATGAGTAAAGTTTACATTACATAGAAGCAACAGGTACCACTGTATCTAACTGGAAGCTTTCAATTCTTTCTTTCTATCTATCTGAATTATATATAACTCAGTTCCAGTGTTTTTTTTTACATTGGGTTTTCCTTATTTCTTTATATACTTCTTGACTTTTATTAATATGTGGTAGCGCTAGAATGGTTAAAAATATTTTTATCCAAAGTTGTTATATCCCTAGTTGGTTTTATTTTTGTTGCAAAGTGTAATTGTATTTTAAAAAGTGATTTATCTTTATTCAGAATTTGAGCCATGTAATTCCTAAAATAGCTTATAATTTGATTTCAGCATGTCGGATGATTTTTTGAACATGGAGCTCAAAACTTTTCCAAAATAACAAAAAGAAGTGAAATTTAGCCAGGACTAAGTTATACACAACAAAATCTCTTTAGTGTTTGGAATAATGTTTTTCCTCTTTTCTTTTTCTCTCTTAAGCTTTTTATTCTTTTGGCCGTTCAGAGTCAGTTTTGTTCAGCTGAAACTTTTCAGCAATTTAATGTTCTGTTGAAATTCATTAGAACTTTGTCACGCACGTGGCTGCATTTTCTGTTTCACAGAGGAAGCAAATTGAGGTGCACAGCAATTAAATGGAAAATGAATGCTCGTTTAATTTAGACCTCTCTTTATAAATTGTCTTATTATACTAAGTGTGTGTGTGTGTGTGTGCACTTTGGTGGCTGTAAAGCATTTGGGATGCTACAAGAGCTGGTGCAGTGAGGAATTTCTGGAGCAAACTGGAAAATTGTTTTCATGAACCTTGATTTTCAGAGCATCAAGGTTGTTTCTGCTTGCCACGTTCCTGTTATTCTTACACATGTGTTCTGGGGAGTTTAGGGGTACTTTCCAATAGAACAGAGGTTGGAGGCAAGCTACAGTAGAAAGGGGGGATTCCTAGAAATCAAGAGCATCCCCATTTATTTATCCTTTTTCAATCCTGTTGTTTGATTGGAATGTCTAAAGGAAGTCTAAGAACATTGGTTTGCCCTTTTGATATTTTTGAGTGCAGCGTGTTATATTAGATGTAAGTTTTAGTTACACAGGGATAGTAGGAAGACTGTTAAGTAAGCATGCTAGGAGAGCTGTTAAATTGAATTTGGATTCAGTCCCCAGTTAAACAGCAAGAAGAAAATCTCACAGAACCCATCTGGAAGGGAAGAATAGATTGGATCACAAATAGCAAAAGTTACAAAAGGAAGGTAGGTGGATGGATAGGTATATGACTAAGGTTGGTCGGCTGTGAGTTAAGCCACAGAGGGTACTTTTGAGATGAAACCACTGTTCGATGGCTGTAGTCGCACGCGTTTCTGATAGCAACTTTCCATTCTTTCACGTAGCTATGGCTGTTTGGAGTGTTGCTTACTCCTCTCACTCCAATGGGGTCCAAACATAAATACAAGCATTCATTTTAGATATATCGTACGATTTCATAACTGGTAGTCTCTTGCCAATAAACAGGTTTGGTGTAATTGTGAATAACAATATTTTTGGTTTCATATTGGACAGGTTCATTTAATGAGCAGTGTAGCTCTAAATTCTTTCAGTGTTCCTGTCTGAAAGTTGGCCTTTATCTGTAGTTTTTATTACTGTCCAAAAGAAGGATGCTCAGCAAATGACATACTTCCAAAATTACACTTTAAAATCCTGTCAGCTCTGGGAATTTGTGGACATCTCTAAACTGATCTTGATTTTTACAGCTTTTTTTTCTGCTATGGACATTATTTTAGCTTTTATGATAACATGTAAAATGTTTTGCTTCTTGGGTTTGGAATATTTTTGTTTTTGTTATTTTTTAGATTCAGTGGTAGAACACAATTTTTAAACTGTTTGTTGAATAAAGCAACATTGGTTAGAGGTATACACTGTGCTAAGTCACACAACATGCCAGATCAAAACCTAAAACTGCATAATCGCTTGGTGCATTATAAGACTCCAACTAATTTCATGCAAAATCTTTCACTGAGTTTAAAACCTGTATTCAGGTGTTGGGAGGCTTTTCTTTCCAGCGTAGTATCTGTAGCTTCCCCTAGCTTAATGCCTATATTTTTAGGACTAAAGTTTCCACTGTAATGGGAGTCACAGAATTATTTATTTGGAAGACATAGTTGGTAAATGTTTAAGCTACAAGATTTTAAAGGATCCCCTGTATTTAAAAGCTCATTTTAAAATATGTGGTGTTTATTTAAAGAACTTTTACTCTACTCTTCAGTTAAAAAAATACATGAATTACAGAGACCAATAGCATGACAGTCCTAGTCCTCAAAAATAAACTTAAAAAGACACTGTTTGAGAGCAAGATTGGGAGTGGATGGTAGAATGAAGAAAATTGAAGCTCAAGCAGTAATTCCTAATATTAAAACATAAGTGGAGCCCATCCAGATCAGATCAAAGGCTTATCCACTCCAGCACTCTCTTCCCATGTGACAGTATATGAGCTGGGATAGGGACAATTCAGGTAGCATTATGAAAAGCTGCCATTAGATAACAGTTCTGAATGGCGAAGCTCTCTTTAATTACCAGTGAAATTGCCCAGCTTCTCCTTTTTAACTACGCTATCTGGTGGAATCACTTTCCTTAAAATAGTGCATGGGAATTACTGTGTTTTCCAAGCAAAGTGCCTTATGCTATGAGCTCTATTATGGCTATTACTAGCCTGAAAAAATTGACCAGTCTCCTGGGCCTAGCAAAGAGAAACAAAAACAACTGCATTTTCATGCTAAGCATGGAGAAGGGATTATCCCATTTGGTATCTATCTACAGAAAAGGGGTACAGTATTTCTTCTTGCCTGGCTAGCCTGCTGTATGCTTAGATGCAATTTCTGGTTGCCTGTGGCTACCAGTCTAGTACTGGTATACAAGGCCATGGGGAATACTCACTGAACTTGTAAACTGTAGCATGGATATAGAGTTGTAAGATTGTTTTTAACAACATCTTTGAGATCAGAAATATGAATCACAAAAGTTGCTTAAGCATCTGGTGTGTTGGGTGCTGTGTTGTTGTGGAGGATAACAAACACGGCAAAGATACAAGCAATGGAGTAAATAGGTGCTGAAACTTTTAGGAGTATACACTGTGGCTAAGATACAACTGAGCATTCTTGATGTGTGTTTGAAAAATCCTAGCCTAAAACTGCCAAGGTGTGGGTGCTATCATTCATATAATAATATGAGCATACATGTTTGGCCCAATCGCTTGTAACCTCAAGAATGAAAGCATGGTAAACTGGATATGAGGGACTGATTTTAGAGTATCAGTTGGGCAAAAGATATTGTGCCTCCTTTCCTTCAGTATTCTTCATATTTAGAACAGGTTTTGAGTGGTTTTGTGATATTAAGTTGGAAATCGTGCTTATTCTGTTTCACTGCTGCATTATGGCTACAGCTCCCAGAATTTCCAGGCAGCATGATTCGTCCTGGTTGGGAATTGTTGGAGTTGAAATTTGCAGTACTTCAAGGGGGCACCAGCTTGGGAGACGCGGATGGACCGTATTGCCCTATATTGCTATTTCATATGGCAATCTAATGTTTAAGACTTACAGCTAAGTGTTCCATTTTAAAATATCCATATATAGATATGGATATTTTTGGTCCTCACTTACCAATTGTAACGGACCAGGAGCTCTGTTGCTAAGCAATGCGGTCGTAAGGCACAATGTCACATGACTGCAGCAGCATATGATGGCAGTTCCAGCAGTTCCAGTTGATGTTGTTAGGTGAATCCCATGCAGTTGCAGTGTCCTGCAGTCATGTGATCACCATTTGCAGCCTCCTGCCAGCTTCCCCATTGACTTGTCAGAAGCTGACAGTGAAGGTCACAAATGGCGATCATGTGACTGTGGGATGCTGTGATGTCATAATTGCGAGCTGGTCATCAAGCACCCAAATTATGATCACGTGACTGCAGGGATGCTGCGACAGCTGCACCTACGAGGATCTATCATAAGTACCTCTCTTTCAGTGCTATCATAACTTCAAACAATCACTGAACAAATGGACGTCGAACAAGGACTACCTGTATATGCTTTTAGGCTTTGCTGTTAGCAATTCACTATTCCCATATTGTAATTCAGTCTCATCCTACAAATATGGATTTTTATGTAGTCAATCCTATCCTTGAACAGGAGAAGGGTAGTAGTACACTAGGATGACACCCAGGTTTACAGAAGCCCAAAATAAATACAACATTCTTAAAACACACATGCATATACACTATGAGAAAGAAAATGAAAATCAAGGAAGTGAAATTGAGAATCCTGAAGGAAGATGTTTGGCTGGAACACTGTATAAAAGGGCTACTTTTACTCAACTTTTATCTATAAATTGTTATCTCTGTATGCACAGACAAGTGTACTCATGTCAGCTTTTTTCCCCCTCACTTTTTCAGAATGTGAAGATAAATGCAATTGAGATATGGATGCTTTCTTATATGTGTAATTTTTGCAGCCTCAGGTCTTTGATAGTGGTGAGAGAAGAATGCTTGAAATGTTAACAAATGCAGATGGCAGAAAAGATAATTGGAGACAACTTTTTATTTGTGTTTGGTTAAGAATATTTAGGTTGATCATTTAATTCCCAGATCTTGCTGATAGAGTGTAACTTCCAAAATTATACTTCTTACAAAGCTATGTCAACTTACAGAAAGGACATTTGTGTGCTTACAATTTGAATGGATGATTTGGTTCTGTAACTAGGTCTTGCAAGCATGTTTTTTTCTGTGAGTGAACCCATCACAGTGTGAGGTCTTTCTTGCACTCCCAGTCATAGGAGAGGTTAGTTTGAACAGGGTCTTTTGTCTATAGAACAACCCTGCCATGCTTTTGGGGAGAAATATGTACTGTATTCCTTAATTTCCTAAGCCTTATTGGCATACTGAGGTTGGTCTTCACTCCATTCTTTGTCTCCAGTGGAAGGGAATTAAGTACTCTAGCTCTTGAACTGGCATAAGTTCTTTTTATGTTTTCGGGATGATTGGAATAACACAACTCTAGAATGCTAGCGATCCTCCACTGCATATAACACACCTTTGATTGTACTCAATGTACTCTGTTTTCAGTGAGCATATTCAGCAACAGCCAGTTTTTGATGGAGCATAGGACTGCTCCTTTAATGATTGTCTTTTTTTGTTGCTAGACTGGTTTTATCTCTTTATGGGTAAATTTTATGCTACTTTTTAAAATATATATATTTTATTCTTTTATTTCTTGTGAAGCTGCCCCCAGAACATGTTATTGGGTGACTTGGGTAAGTAAGTACATTTATTTTTAAGTGTTTTATACTGATCTGTTTTAAATGCTCATATATAACAGTCTAATTCTAAATCCAATAGTTAAGCAGCACTTAAAATTAATAGAAGCTGTTTCTATATAGTAAGGATTTAAACGTCTCATAAATTTTTGTAAGAATTTATATCCTGTCTTTGTTTTTTGTTTTCCCCATAGAGTAAATGTGAAGCAGCTCATGGAGTCATACAGTAGATAAAAATACATCCTTACCAAATTTCAAAACATAAAATATCCTCAAATAATAATTGTGATAGCTATTGCTATGGATCTAACATGAAATAAAATACAGCGAGAGAACAAACTAATGTTTTGCCAGATATGTGAAAGAGTCAAGAAGTGTGATACATTTTGTCCTTTATTTTCCTAAATCCCATTGTTTTCAAAGGAGCTTCTAGGGAAATCATGCTGTGATCCTAAGAACAATATTGCCTGCTAACATTTTCTTCTGTTTTATGGAATAGACTAGGAGCTAGCAAACATTGCATAGTCACTGTAAAAAAGACTGTTAAATACTGGGATTTCTCTAGAAGGCAGAGCTTCTCTCCCTGATGTTGGTTAGATGATGTTAGATTTTATGCTATGTTCACTGAATATTTATTGTAAAACTTCTTCAAAGAGCATCTTCAAGTTTTCTCCATTTGGTGAAGTATACTACTGACAGTTCTATACTAACAAGGCATATGTTAAATTTGTTTTAGATAGAAGTGGGGCATGGATGGGATGGCTACTGAAAAAACATTAGTGACATTATAAAGATCTTTGTCGGTAAAATCAGCTTGTAAGTACAAGCCTGAAGTCTCAATGGTAGCATTGTAAGTGTGACATAGGATGCTTTTTTCTTCTTATTTCTCTTCTTACTAGTAGAATTTCGTATCCATTTGCTTTGTTTCCATAATTTGAATGCACTAGTATGTGATCCATTTAGTACAATCCTTTTAGCTCATGGTTTTCCTAGCTTTACTACCATCTGGTCCTTGGCTATAGAGAGGAATTCTTTTTGTATATGTGACTGTGTAGCAAGGAGTATGCAGTTGATATGGAAAGTAAGCAGTTGCCTTAGCAACAGAGTTACTGATGTGGCAGTTCCTCTGCTTGCAGGCAAAGGATCTTGTTAGTTCAAATGCATTATGCCGGTCTGCTGTAACATGGTTGTGACGACTAGTGCTGTTGCAGGTAAGAAGTCTGCAAGGATCTTGGTTGCAGACCTTATTTTCAGGGAAGAGCACCAGGCAGAAGGGTTTTCCTAGCAGACCTTTGGATAGGAAGGATTTGTCTGCCAACCATACAACTTGGGTGAATTTGTATAAAATTTGAACTAAGTTCATAACAAGCATGTTTCTTCTCAGCCCTTTGCTTCATAGATGGGAGTCTTTCTGAGTCTGCCAACCATATATTTATAGTGCCATTTCTGGCTGCCTCCATCTTCCTCCCAACTGTTCTTCCGATGACTTCTCTGGGCTTTGAGGAGTCTTTGCCTCTCAGAGGGCATTCTCTACTCTGCTTCTCTATGATGTCTGGGAGGTGTAAGCTACTGAGAAGTGGGGAAATTCCCTGCTAAATGCTATAGAATTCCAGATCAAAGGGAAATTAAAGCCCACAGCTAGAGCTATTAAACTTTTAAAGGAGAAAGAGTTGAATTAAAAACATAATGTTGAGATCACTTCTTTTTTTTTTTTTGCAAGGATAGGTTTTCACAAAAGTATTTGAAACCTCAGATATTGCAGCATCTCAGCAAAAGCTGATGAACCTGTTAACTTGACAGTATGTTTTGCTTTTGGATTAATCTCTGAGTTCTTTCTCCTTAATTCGTTTTTGTTTTGGTGGAGACAATTTTTTATGATTGGGTGTGTTGTGGAATTTGCATACCATAAGTAGGATCACAGGATCTGAAAGGAAGGACATAAAAAAATCTAGTTCTCATGATTGCCAAACTGTTCTGTCACCTCAACATAGAAAGGCAATTGCATAAGCTCATTTTTGGGAAGTAAGTTTGTCCTTATTTTGTTCATAAGCTACAGTAGTATAATTTCCATATATTTTTTAAAAATTAAGCAAGTCCATTGCCCCAGTATCAAGCTCTAAAAAAGGGCAGCTTCTTATTATATAGATGTTATGTACAGCTATTGAGTTGATCTGAAAAGCAGACCCAGCACCTGCGGGAAACCGCTAGGAAGGAAAAAATAATTACAGCTATTGAGGTGTTCGTTTTAACATGTGAAGTTCTAGGGCTCCATGTGGCCTCCAAATGGTATTTTGTGGACCCTACAGCCACATCTGATTACAGTTGTTTTGAAAATCAGTGGCATTATAAAGGAGTAAGTCTATGAAAACTGTAAAATGAATTGTATAAAATAGTTTTTAAAAAAGAAAACACTGACCTCCTCCCCTAAACCCTGACGAAAACCTTGCCCACCAAGGCTTTTGTGCCCCTTCCAATGTTGAGTGCAGTCCCTGGCCGTCAAATAGTTGTGCTTCTCCACCTTCCAACTGAATGATCCTTAAGGTGAATCACGAGGGACTGTTGTTATTCATGTCCCATAAAACTGACATACATAGGCATGCTGCACAATCAGTTCTGTAGCTGGCACATGGCTTGGAAATTGGCTTTCCTCCTTTTCTGCAATCTCAGAGCATGCTGTTATTAACGGGAAGCAAAAATGTACAGCTCCTCAGTGGCCATAATCCCCTGACTAGTGGAAAAGGCTAGTGATGGTGAGCCTATGACGTGCTTGTCAAAGGCCACATGCCATGACGCTTTGGGTGGCACACCAGCATTCAGCAACACCCGACAACAACTATTCTCCCTGTTTGAGTTACCAACGACACAGAACGAACAAAAGGCACTGCAACCCCCCCCCCCACCTCTCCCCTCCCACCTCTGCCCTTTTGGTCGCTCCAAATTGGATTGTTGTTGTTTTTAAAAAAATAAATGAATATGTAAATAATTGTTTCTCTTTTGTTTGTGGGGGGGAGTGACATGCCAGCGGAGTCAAGTTAGGCATTTTCCTAATTTATGACATGCCAAGCCCAAAAGGGTCGCCATCACTGCTATAGAGCATTCCTCTTCCACTTTGGAACTCCAGGATAACTGCAGTATTACCTGTGCTGTGCATTTCTACTTCACCAAGTATTCACATATGGTAATTCCAAATTCACTGAAACATGACTTATAAGGTTGATGGGGTTGCTTCTTACTGCAGATATGCCCCAAAGCTGACAAGAAGAGCTAACCATTAATGTAAGATCTGAGAACCTGTACTAGTCACTCTGTATTGCTACAATTTTTCTTTGTAATACAGGTTCATCACATGGATCTGCATTGGCCTTGGTGGTGATACAGAGATAAAACCACAGATAATGGTGGCACACTTAGGGGCTGTCTATGCACTGAAGAGAGCCAGTTTGGTGTAGTAGTTAAGGCATCAGGCTAGAAACCAGGAGTCTGTGAGTTCTGATCCTGCTTAGGCACAAAGCCAACTGGGTGACCTTGGGCCAGTCACTCTGTCTCAGCCCTAGGAAGGAGGCAATGGCAAACCACTTCTGAAAAACCTTGCCAAGAAAACTGCAGGGACTTGTCCAGGCAGTCTCCGAGAATCGGATATGATTGAATGAATTAAATCAACTCATTCAGTGCATTTTTTAAAATGTAAAATGACTTGCTGTGTTCAACAGCAACAACAGGCTTCCTTCTAAGACAATTTGCCTATGACTGCTTATGACCTGATGCGGCTGTAGCAGGTTGCTTGCATGCTTGTTAGTTGTGAATGTAATTGCAAGAAGTTAGTTTTCCCTACTTAGATGCCCTCCAATCTTTGGGAGTTATAGCTCCAATATGGTTGAAGAGCACCAGATCAGGGAGGCTTAGATATACTGTGGTAGTTCTTAATCTTAATTATATAGGAATCCACAGCTAGTTTAGCTCATATTCCAAACATTTTTCTCTTCTTTCTCAGATCTGGGTCTTCACGTCTGATGGAAAGCATAGCAGAAAGGATTGTTACTGTGTAATGGAAACTGTATAATCGCTGTATAATTCCTATAGATAGAAGGAACATATTTTAAATTTCATAGAAACAAAGCAGGGAACGATAAGGATGTCATGTATTTATTTTGGAACAGGTATGTAGAAAATTAAGGAATACCTATAAAAAGTAGCCGTTATTCTATAGCTATTTTCAGGTATCCAGAACATGAATAGCTTTCTAGAATCTTCCACTAAGCAATAAATATTAGATTGCATTATACAATTTAAATTAATTCGATTTCCTTTCACAGGGCATAGAATGCGATGTAAGATCTCTGTTGACTCTACAGCCAAGATGATCAATACGTGGTTCTTTCAGGTTGCTGTTTTTTCATGAAATATTCCTAAATTGATCTAACTGAAGAAAGACCTTGCAGAAGGTACAAAGCAAAATGAATTTATTCAGAACTTGCCTAAGTTTATTAAATCAGTTCTAGAATGTGTGCAAAACAGGTGCTTTTATCTTCAGAAGGGTCACTTAAGGTACATAAGAGAATTAAGTTTCACAGGAGTGTAGAATATCCCTCTTATTGTCTGTTACTTCCTTTGTCTGTGGAGAGAGGGAAAGCACACTTAAACTTCAATTAAAACTAAGCATTTTATGAAGTGGAACAATACTTGGAATATTTTATGTCTCAGCCTTAAAGCAGGATGAAGCTTCAGTGTCTGTAATAAAAACAAAAGAAAAACTCAGCAGTCCTGTTCTGACTAATTTTGGCTTTCCACTCCAGGCAATATTTTTACACACCATACTCATTTTTTGCTATTTTCATGCCTTTCTCAGGTTTGTGTGGGTGTGTGCCACTAAAAATAGATTCTTCTTTCCAACTGAAAGTAGTAAGTGTGAATCTTTAAATATATTATCCAAAGTCAAAAGCTGAATGGTTTTTATCATTCTACTTTTTTATTGCTCAACTGCCATCATAGCTTCTTTAAAAAGAGGCTGTTTTTTGCAAAAAGACAAAAAGGTATTCTGTGAAAATAGCTAATTTTTTCTTTAGTTCAAATATATACCTGCCTTGCGAGGGTGTGATTGTGATATTAATTTTTGGGGTGTGAGATTTCATGTTGTGTAGTTTAAAAGTTGATACTTTGCTGGAAAATGCCAAGCAACTATATTTCTTTAATTTAATTTTGAATTTACTTTTGTGTAATTCATTTGTCAAGCAGTAAACCCAGCTGTGTGTAGACAATAATAGCAATAGCTGTGATTGTTGTATTGTTTACCTGTAAAACAGTTTTGCAAGAAAAATAATGACAGCTGACACAAAAGACTATGTAATGGTAATCTTGATCTGGCATTCTTAGAGAAGGGAACATAATTCTCTGTATATATCATCTACCAGATTTCAATAAGTCTGTTGAATTATTTTCCTTGGAATGTTGTTGTTGGAAGGGATGTATTTTCTTCCTAGTTGAAAGTAAAAAACTATGGAACTAAATTGCACATTGTTTTTTAATTTACTAATTGATGGGTATGTATTTATTAGTGAGATTTATTCACTGCCTGAATCCTAAGGAACTCCAGGTGGCTTACAGAACTTGCAAAATAAAACACTACAGAAATCAATATGATAATTACTTTTTAAAAATCCAAAATTTAATTTTCCTACAATCAATGAGCTAAAATTTGTTTGGCGTGGTGACACTGCTTATAATTAATCTCCAAAAGTGTTTGAGAAGAGCCAGGTTCATCTACTTCTGGAAGGCCATAAGGGTGGGGGCCATCCTTGCTTCAGGGGGCAATCTAGTCCAAAAGAGAGGAGCTGTTACAGTGTTAGCTGCAGTTCTTTTTAGAGAGTTACATAAGGGAGCAGTTAATTTTTTTCATTAATTTGTGGTTGTGATATTGCATGCAATGTTAGCTGTTTTAGAATTTTATCCCTAAGTTAGCTTCATCAGGTCTTTTTATCTCATTTAAATTTTATTTAGTTCTCTTTGAAACTAAAACTAGTGCAAGTGCAATTGATGCTAGATGAGTCCCCTGCCTATATTTGTAAAGTGTTACTGCTTGTCATGCATATTTAAAAGACATGCACGCTGACCCACAATTATACAACAATTTATTTCTATTAATAATTGTTTTACCTTTTGGAAAAGTTGATACGAACTGTATACCTTCAGTTTGGTAGGGATGGGTTTGATTTTAAGTGGGCAAACACCATACTATCAGTACTAAACTTCATCCTCTTTAAATATGGACATGTAATTTAGGATGATAGAACAGAATAATATGGGTTGCAATTGTGATGTTTCCACTTTGAGTTGCAGGATTATAGGAAACTGAGTTTTGAGCTAGTTTGGTCTAGTGGTTAATGCTCCAGGCTAGAAACCAGGAGACTGTGAGTTCTAGTCCCACCTCAGGCATGAAAGCCGGCTGTGTGACCTTGGGCCAGTCATTCTCTCAGCCCAACCCCCTCACAGGGTGGTTGTGAGGAAAATAGGAGGAGGAAGGAGTATCAGGTATGTTTGCTGCCTTGAGTTATTTATAAAAAATAATAAAGGCGGGATAAAAAAATCTTTAAAAAAAGCTGTCCTACTGTATACTCTTAGGGTATTTGTCTAGTTCAATACTATCCGTGGTGATTGAGAACAGTAGTTGTTAAGTCTCAGAGAAAGTTCTTTCCCATTAGCAAACTCTTTATTCTTTTTCAAGAGTATAAACTGTTTCCTCATTTTAGAAGGCAGTTCGTAACTCTCAAACCCTCTGTTCTTTAAAAAGGATTATGTATCCAGAATATATAAGGCAACTAAAATTAAATTTCTTATCAAGGCACCTTTGAAGAAAATCTCTTCTCATTTTTTGTTTGCCAGATTGTGCCCACACTCTTTATTTTTGGTTTTTAATCTTTTGAAATGGAGGTGCCATGTGCCAGGGACTGAACCTGCAGCCCTTTACTTGTTAAGCACATTCTGTGGCATTTAGCGATGGGTGTTAGTCAATGCATCCTGGCTATTTGTCTGCCAAGCTATTATATGAAATGTAGATGTGGATTTGTGAAATCTTTCCCTTTGTTCTCTAACAGAAAGGTTAAAAAAAATGGTTGTCATTGTACTGTATCCCTAACTAGCAAATGACCTTTAGAGGACATGGAGGAACAGTTGGATGGTCTATCACTCAGTAAGGCCTGTGAGCTTTTCCCGATACTCTAGCTATCACAGCTTTTCTTTGAATCTCTTTCTTCTGGGGTCAGATGCAGAAAGCTGGCATTGTAGGGATTTGATTTTGCTCCAAGAATTTTAGTTGCAACCTTTCTTCTTAGGCTTATAACATAAAGGGGCATGGTATCACTGCCCATTAGTGCTCACTAGTGTATCTCTAGCCCTGGGTGCTATTTTTCAACCAGACATCTAAAATTCAGTGGTAAAACTACATTTCGCCTGCTTCAGAAAAACAGGTCTCCTATTGCTTGTCAGTTTAGACACCTTGCTCCTGGCTACAAAGGAAATTTTGCCTCCAGCTACTGATATTTAAGCAGTATGTTTGTCTTCAAGCTATAGTTGAGTGCTTAATTTTAGGCTTATTTATAAGAAGAACCAATTTCAGTCTGGGCGTCAGAAATCCCAAAGTGTATTTTTTAATGTCAGATATTTATTTCCCATTTTTCCTGCAAGGAGATCAAAGCTAGCTACATGAACTCTTTGTCACTTCTGCTTAGTAGTTCTTAGAGTTTGGCTGGCACAAGGGCCATCTAAGTCAGGTCCCTGGTTGGGTGGGGATTTAAACCTGAGTCTCCCTAGCCATAGCTACACTGTAATCGCAGCAGCTCATTGGCTTCTCTTGAAAGAACTATGTAAGACAATATGAATCTTAGTTTCTGTTTTCAAATAAGCTAGGAGTTCCTGTGCCTGTGCGGTGTGGCAGCCTGTGGGAATAAAAGTATGCAAGCATTTTGAATGTTAATTCCTGCTCTAGGTCCCCAAACAGCGTGTGAACCAAGTTATAGTCATTTGAATGTTTCTTCTTTCTAAATGTTTTACTTGGTACTAATACTCAACTTTTAAAAAATGTCCTGTTAGCCTTAAACAGATTGCATCAAGGAGAGAAAAAAAAAAAAAAAGGAATATGGCGATTTCATAGCCTTATGTCTCAAATATTACTTGAAATATATGCATTATAGAATTCAGATAACCCATCCCAGATAACCAAATATTGTAAGTGGGCCTCAGCCATCTCCATGGGACTTGCTTCATGGCCAGAATCCAACTTGGAGTGAATCTGAATGACCTTATGCAACAGATGTCTACCATATATCTCACAGTGGCCCTGCAAGTGAACCTCCAGCTCAGCATCAGTGAGCACTAATGGGCAGTGATACCATGCTCCTTTATGCTATAAGCCTAAGAAGAGAGGTTGCAAGTAAAATTCCTGGAGCAAAATCAAGGGTCCAGGTCATTTTAAAGAGGGCAGCTGGATGACTATCTATGGATGCAGTAAGGGTGGAGAAATATTGATGTTTTACTGCCCATTACCACTCTGAGATAGGCCTTAATAGTGGCTGTGGCTCATGCTTGATCAGGTTCACCCCATTTTTCCCTCCATTCTAGGCCTTCCTCAGTTCCTTAGTAAACCAAGGGGAACCATGAGGGGAGAGAGGTGTGTTCTTATCCAAGGCCCCATCTGCTCTCTTATTCCATGTGGTGCTGGGCCATGCACTAAATCTTCAGTTTCCTCTGAAACCCAGTAGGGTCCATCAGGTGCCTGTGATGGACCAATCAAATAGGTCCTGTCTCCCTGTGGCAGGGAGTAGCACCAGATCATTCCAAGGCAAACATAAAGTGATGTAACCATGATAGACAAGTGAAGGTAATCTTTCCCAAATCCAGAACACATTGCAGCTGTCCTGACAAGAAAACTAAATCCGGTGTGTGACCACAGTTGTGTCTTGGGTCTTCAGTGATCTAGAGCAGGTCCATAGCTGTCGAGATGATCATGAATTCCTGAGCTACCTCAGATTTCATCCCCAGAGAAGGCAGGTTGAACTCCCCCAAGACTATAAGCCTGGGTTACTCTACCTCTAATCCAGCCAAAAAATCAAGGAGCTCTGGCAGGGAAGTTGCTATATAGCAGGGAGGCTGGTACAGTAGCAGCAAACCCAACTGAGCCTTAGAGCCCAACTTTACAAACAGGTCCTCACATCCAATTATCTTTGAAGCAGCACCTCTGAATGGCACCAGAGTATTGCAGATGACCATCTTTCACCTTAATATGGAACCATTTTGAAATAATTTTTCTGATAGCATGGAGCAAGGATGATCAATGCATGCTCCTCTGGATATTGTTAGATTGTAGCTCCACCAACCCTCACTGTTGACCATATTGGCTGGATATAATGGGAGCTGGATTTCAGCAACAGTAACTTGCAGTGAACTGATCCAAGAGGTTTGCATGCATGTTGACATCCCTACTGGAATTTTGCTATGAGGCTCTACCTGACATGATGCAGTGTGAGAAATGCTGTATTGGCATTGCCTAGGAAACCCTGGTTCACATTTTGAGAAATTTCTGGAAAGTTGATGCTGGTGTTGGAATTTGCAGTAGAGTTGGGTTCCTTGTTCACAGCCTGGGGTCTTTTGTATTGCACAATGGCAAAGGAAATTACACCATATGATCTCTTCTAACATTGGAGTATAAAGGCTAGAATTTGGGATTATTACTGGCATGCTACACGCTACTCTGCTGGCAGATTTTCTTGCATAGGAGGTGCAGCTCGGCCCATATTTATTTGTTTGTTTGTTTTTCAAATTTATATAGCCACCCATCTCTCAAACAAGCAACTATATGGGTAGGTCTCATTTCTGTTTCCATACAATGGCATATGCAGCTGTAGGCAATCTCTCCTTTGCCTGACCATTCCCCCCACCCCCCAAGAGAGGGGAGAGATTGGAAAGAAAGAAATTTCAAGAGAGTAAGCTGTTAGCTCTTCTACACATCAAGAGCAATGCAATTTTTCCAGTAGTGGGAAAGGGTCAGGCAAAGGAGAGATTGACTATAGAAATTGCTTGCTTCCCCCGCCCTTCGCAGAGAGGAATGATTGAAGAGAAAGAGATTTCAAGAGAGTACTGTAAACTGTTTGCATAGCATGCCTACACTCTCAGCCCTGGGCTGCTGGCGTGATTGTAGAAGAGCAAACAGGTTACTCTCTTGAAATCTCTCTCTCTCTCCAATCTCCCCCCTCTGCGGGGGGTGGGGAGAAAAAAAAAACAATTTCCATAAACAATCCCTCCTTTGCCTGATCCTTTCCCCTGCCTTCCCTCTCCAAGCAGAGATATTGGAGTGGGATTTCAAGAGAGTAAGCTGTTTGCTCTTCTACACATTGAAAGCAATGTGATCATGCCAGCAGCAGGTTGCAAGAGAGTAACCTGTTTGAGTAGCATGCCTGCGGCTCCCAGCCCCAGGCTGCAGTGTGATCGCATTACTTTTGATGTGAACAAGACAATCAGCAGGCACTGGAGCATTCCAAAGGGCAGGGGAATGGTTAGGAGGTAAACAAAAGCCAAAGGTGTGAAACTGACTACTCTTGTCTCTTTACAGCTGTGGTCATGTGATTTCCCATTTAGCGACCACTTTGCTTAGTGGCAGAGTTGCTGGTCCCAGTTAGGGTTGTTAAGCAAGTCTGTGAAAGGTGAAAGGTCCCCTGTGCAAGCACCGAGTTATGTCTGACCCTCTGGGGGGACGCTGCTTTTGCAACGTGTTCGTGGCAAACTAGAGAGGGGTGGTTTGCCATTGCCTTCCCCAGTCATCACCTTCCCCAGCAAGCTGGTACTCACTTTACTGACCTTGGAAGGATGGAAGGCTGAGTCGACCTGAGCCGGCTACCTGAGAATCCAGCTTCCGCTGGGATCAAACTTGGGTTGTGGGGAGAGTTTTCAGCTGCAGTACTGCCGCCTACCACTCTGCACCACACAAGGCAAGTCTACCTGTATATTATTTTGATAAATATGTAATGGTACTTAAGAGCTGTGAACCCTTTTGAATTTTCAATATTTCTGCATAAATATGACCTAAAATGTGATCTATTCTCCACACAAATCCTAAAACTAAATAAAGAGAACCTGGTTAAACAAATGAGTCAAAAGCATTATACTTGTTCATTTATTTATTGAGGAAAATGATCCAAAGCTACATATTTGTCTGTGGCAAAAGTATATGAAACTCTAGGATTAGCAGTTCATTTGAAGCAGAAATTAGAGTAAGGTGTTTTAGTGGGATGATAATCAGGTATGATGATAATCAGGTGTCAAGCTGAATTCTGGATATTCAGTATCAATCTGATCTTCACAACACAGGGATGTGGAAGTGTGTCATGGCTCTAACAAATGAGATTTCTGAGGACCTCCAAAAAAATTTGTTGATGATCACCAGTCTGGAAAAGGTTACAAAACTATTTCCAAAGAGTTTGGACTCCGATCAGTCCATTGTCAGGGGGATCGCGTACAAACAGGCAATTCAACGCCACTGTTACCCTCACCAGGAGTGGATGACCAACCAAGACCGCACCAAGAGCAAAGTATGTACTATTTGGGGAGGTCTCCAAGAACTCCAGGGTAATGTCTAAGGAACTAACAGTCCCTCTTGCATTGGTGAATGTCAGTGCTCATGAGTCCACCTTCAGGAGAACACTGAAAGACAATGGTGTGCATAGCAGGGTTGCAAGGAGAAAGCCACTACTCTCCAAAAAGAACATTGCTGCCCATCTACAGTTTGCATAAGACTACATGGATAAGCCAGAAGGCTACTGGAAGAATGTTCTGTGGACAGATCAGACTTTTTGGCTTGAATGACAAGCATTATATTTGGCGGAAGGCAGACACTGCATTCCAGGATATGGTGGGCAGTATCATGGTTTGGGCCTGCTTTGGAGCAGAATGGCTTGTCATTATTAATGGAATTATGTGTTCTAAATTGTACCAGCAAATTCTACAGGAAAATGTCAGGGTATCTGTCCATGAACTAAAGCTCAAGAGAAAGTGGGTCAGGCAACAGAGCAATGACCCAAAACACACAAGTCGGATGACCAAAGAATGGTCAAAGCAGAAGAAAGTTTTGCAATGGTCCTGACTTTAACCCTATTGAAATGTTGTGGAAGGACCTGAAGCAGGCAGTTCATGTGAAGAAGCCCACCAGCGTTCCGGAGTTGAAGTTGTTCTGTAAGGAAGAATGGGCTCCAGTTCCTCCAAGCTGATGTGCAGGACTGATCAATAGTTATCGGAAACATTTAGTTGCTGTAATGCTGCCCAAGGGGGGACACTTGCTGAAAGCAAAGGTTCACATACTTTTGTCTCTCACACACACATGCAGCTTTGGATCATTCCTCTTTATAAATAAATGAATAAATATAATGTTTTTGTCTCATTTGTTTAATTGGGTTCTCTTTATCTAGGTTTAGGACTTGTGTGGAGAATTGATCACGTTTTAGGTCATATTTATGCAGAAATATTGAAAATTCAAAAGGGTTCACAAACTTGAGCACCACTGTATGATGTTTTAGATAGATTTTGTCTTAACTTAGAGTGAAGTACCACGCTGAGACAGTGAGTTGGTCTCTAGTGTTTGTTGAATGCTCTAGTAGATAGAAATCCTGCCAAACTGAAAGAGCGTGAGAAACCCACACAGATAAACCCAGAACTCAAGGCGGGTCTGCTCTGAGTTTCTTTGAAGGAAAGTTCAAAGCCTCTAAACTACGCATGCATTTTCTCCCCTGGATAGGGGCCCCCTCCTGCTCACCATCAGTATTCATGACAGATTTATTCTGACTATATTTTTATTTTACTACTGGCTAATTGCATTGCAAAATTCAGAGAGAAGTGAATTTCAAATGAAAACTATGTTTTGTTTCATGTATTCTTTTGAAAATGCAAAATTAGATTTGAATTTTGATTTGAAAATTAATTTTGCTTTCAAATATGCATTAAATAAATTTCTGCTTCTCCTACTCTTTGGAAAGTAAGTTCCATTGAACTCAGTGGAATTTTACTTTTGAATAAATAGGCATAGGATTATAGCCACTTCAGACCACATTGCTGTAATACAACAATGGTAGTACAGCTTTTGGCCTTGGTAAAAATAGGGTTGGCATAGCTAGTTGAGAAGTTTGTCTTTTCCTGTGAAGTACCCCTCATCAATGTCAGGACTTGTAACATCAAAGTTGTGGCTTTCTGGCAATAATCTGTGGTTGTTAATCAACAGAAACAGGCTGGCATATTGAGGTATAATGTCACAGATACAGGAAGAGAATAAGTTGCACTTATAACCTTGCCACTCCTATTGTTAAAAGCAGTAACTATGTAGGCCGACATCTGTAAGTCCTGGGACCCATTCATCATTGCTGAGTGATTTAAATCTGTCATGCTGAATTTGAAAGTAAGGTTTGACCAAAGAATGCATACTGGACTGTTCAGCCTTGAGCCCATATTAACAATGCTGAGGGATGAGTTAAATTAAAATTCAACTCAGCTCTCACCACTTTGGTGTTGACAGGACCAGCGCAAACATTAAAACTTGTTGGAAGCCACACTGAAGAGATTGAGAGCTGAAAAAGGGAATGGATCCCAAACCTGTGTTTGCCTTGCCACCCCAAAAGAGGTGTTATAACTCATTTGCTAGTTATTCACATCAGTGTTGTAGAGCCTGCCACATCACTCAGTCTTTATCCTTATTATCTTTATATAGAAGTGATGTTGGAATGATAACAACCACAGAAGCAACAAGCAACCCTCCACCCCCCCACCCCACCCAATCCACTGGATCTGGGAAGTGCATTGAAATGCTATGAAGCATTTCAAAATGCTGTGAAGCACTTCAAAGCCACCTGATTGGGTTTGCTACTTCGAAGCAGATCCCTGCTTTGGTTTGCAAATCCGTTTTGATGGGATGATTGAACTGAAGATTTGTTGAATGGAAGTATTACTTTGTATAGCTCTAGTCCAAAGCCACCTATGTAGTAAAAGCCTATCACACAGTCACAAATATTGTCAGATATTTAGTGCTGGGTTTTAGAAATCAACTCTGAAACAGAGGAAATTCCAGAATCCTACCACAGAAGCCATGGGCACAATATTCTTGGAAGTGTTCTGGACATCATCAAAATTTATTCTATTCTAGTTAGTGCAACCAATCACAAATTATTGGGAAAGTTTTTATCCTCAAGTGTTCACACAACTGTTACATATATTGTTCTCTTTCTACTTTTTTTCTATCACCATCCTCACTCATCTGTCTCAGTGTTACTTTGTGTTTGCCTTTACCAGCTTGACCAGTCAGTAATTGTTATTTGTCCCTGCAGACTAAGATCTTAAACAACTAAAACTTGGTATACTTAATCTTAGATTTATTCCTGTCTTTCAGATCTGTTTGTTTTATCTTTGCCCATCTCATTTTTCCAGGTTCTTATGAACCATCCTGATTCTTATGAACTGTAACCCTAGTAAGTAGATATCTATGGCAAGTGTTCATTTATTCTTCTCTGTACTTAAAAAAAAACTAATTAAAAAAGTCATTGAGTTTTGGGGTCCTTCATGAGAAGAGGAAGCTGTGTAACTGGGTTCCTATTCCTATGATTGAAATTTTATTGCTTGGCTCCTTCCAGACTGAGTACCTTGTGAGTTGGCTGATGAACACAGCTAACACACAGGTTACTATCTCACGGATAGAGGTAATTACACAAATGTTGATTAGTGTTGGAAGAAAATCCTCCAGTGTTTTTCGTAAGTTACAAAAGTATTTCCCAATCTCAGCCACTTTAAGATGTGAGGACTACGACATGCTGGCTGGGGAATTCTGGCTGGGGAATTCTGGGAGTTGAAGTCCACACATCTTAAAGTGGCTGAGGTTGAGAAACGCTGAGTTTGTACTGGGCCACTGTAAGAACTTTGTGGGATTTATATTACAAAAATTATCTAGTTTTTCTGAAATGTTATGTAATCTTTTCTAAAATATGTGAGGCATTATTGTCTATAAAGGATGGTCTGAAGGTCTGCAGAAATTTTACTGGGTACAAAGGCAATTGTTTATATTTTGCGGAATGTTAGAGTACAGTACATTGAAGCAGTAATGGACTGTACTGACAAATGTCAGTAAAATTTGTTTTTCTTTAAGGTTTCCTCAGCAGTTGTATTTGTCCAGTATTAGAAAACTGTCAGGTTACTTAATTTCTGAGTTCAAATGAATACATATTTTTATCAACGAAATGCTATGGCAGTTGCCCTATAATCATTATTTACAGAATACAAAGCACTGAACTCAATTGCTTGGGAAATAGATTCAAATGATTTTGGTGTGCCTTAGTTCCAATTAAATGTCTTCAAGACTGCAGTTGGAAGTAAGATAGACTAATTGTCAAGCCGTGCTGATACCTGGACAGAGGGACTACTTAAGGGTAAGTATTATAAAGGGTGCAGATTTACTGCCTTCAGAAGATTGTGGAGCCAAACTCTGATATCTTATTATGCTGGTACTGTAAGTTTGCCAAATAAAATTTTATAGCATTAGAAATTTATCTTAGTAATACTTTGAATTTAAAAAATTCAAAATACAAAGTCAAAGAATTGTTATAGTACTCTAATGCTTACTGGAAACATCTTCATATTGGTTGCAAGTGATCAGAAAGTCAGGTTTTTAAATTTTTTCAATTCTTATGTAGTGATCATGAATAATCAGTGATATGTACTAATATCCAGTAGCAAATAATTGCATCCTTTATGGGAGATATGCTAGTTTGTCTCAAAACTCCCCTATACTTCAGCTGTAAAGTATTCTAGAGTGGATGGGACTGAAGTTAGGAAGAGATAGCTAGAATGAAAACAAGTTGCTGGTTTTCCCTGTCTCTTTCAGCACAGGATAGAACTAGCATCAGAGAAGTTCATCACTGCACAGGTTCCTGGTTGTATGTTGCAGTCTCTTTCATGGGTGTCCACAGGGAGGGCAAATGAATATATGTATATCATGACATCATCATGCAAGTACATAAGTCATATCATTTGCATTAGCCATAATCATGCAAGTGACACAAATGACATAATTTCATCAGTTGTACAGTGTCATGATGCAGATGTCGATTTGATGTCATTGTGGTTTGTTCATTGTGGCTATGCTCTCTGAAACTCCTGGGCCACTGGAACTGGGTTGTTGATTCAGCAATGGTCTTACAGGTTTATTTATGTTTTGAATTCCTGCTTAATGGTGCTGTTTATTTTAGCAAATACTGATGTTTCCATGAATTGTAAACCATGTTTATGGATGAAGCTTAAATCCATGCTGTTGGTAAATCCATTATATTTATTTTGCATATCCTTTGGTTTAGTTAAAGAAAATCCAATATTTAAGCCAAGGTTCTTTTGCCAAAGTGTATTTCTAAGAGATTATTGCATGCTGAAGGTGCACTGAAAAGCTCAGTCCAACATTTCTTTAGGCATTGAAGAGTCTCTTTCAAGTTACATTATCTAGGAAGACTAATTTTATACAAAAAGAACATATTTATAAAGGTTGAAGTAAAACGTTCCCTTTTGGGGGAGGGGGGACTTTTTCATGAAGTTATTATTGGAAAAGCCTTTACAGTTTGTGCAGATACAGCCATAATTTAATGCTGACTTCTTACCTGTTAAGAACTCCCAACCCCTATCTGTTTGGTTTTGGGGACTTTATGTATACACATATATCAACAAGGTTGGTGTGTCTGTGTGTGTGTGTGCATATTTATTATAGCTGCAACTGAGTCAATATAATCAAGACAATAAGGAGACACAAACTCTAACTCTTTTAAACCCAGAAGGGAGAATAAGCTTTGCTGATTGATTCAAGTTCTGCCTTTAATGTGTTCCTATCACGAGAAGCATGGCCAACATTTTCACAGCTGAATGCTTGATTCAAGGGGAAGTTGAAGTGGTTAGCATCTCTGAATAATCCATCTGGCTCTTCTGTTTTGATGATTAAATGTGTATTGCAGTTCTGGAGACACCCAACATGAACATTTTGCGTGCAATTTCCAGAATGTCAGTCATAAGGCATACTGTGGCTCTGTTTATCACAATGGCATGTGGGATTATTTCTGTAAATTCACATAATCTGAAATTCACCTACCTGAAACATTAGAAATGGGGAAGAAATTTGCTGATGAAATATTCTGCTTTATTTCTCTTAAGGGTTGATTTGTGTAATTCTGTAACTAGAACTGGGTTTTGTAAACATACTACATCTAAGTCATGCTGTGCTTGGTTTACCATGTTGTATTAATCCAACTACTATAGTTTATAAACCATGGTTTATGTCTTAGTTCAGTGTGTGGATTCAGCCTTTGTAATGTATTCATGACAACATTAACATGTTGTATGAATTAAAACCAGTTTAGATCAGCATAATTTCTTTCATGGCAGTAGGGTTTTTTTGTACAGTTAAATTTCCAGTTTATAATATGCTGAACTGTATTGTTATTTGACTTACATCCGAATCCATTTCATGGGTCATAAGGTGTGCCTTAACCACAACCAATAATCATAACTTGTTTTAGATTAGGTTTTTTTAAGCAGAATCTGTTTTTAAGCATTGCTCAGATCTGGGCTAATTTATGTTTAAGCTGCGAGTTGTCCTCCAGAAAATTGACATGGGATGCAGAAATACCTAGAAAGTATCTGAAATGCAGAAACCCAGTTTCTTTGCTATTCCTGTTACAGTTTTCACCACTGTGGGTACATATGAATTTGATTTGCCTTTTCATATCCCATGCATTATGGAACCAATCTTGATTGGGCCACTGCAGGTTTTTGATTGATTTTTTTTAAAGCTCTCCCTCCAGAAAGTATCTAGGAACTGGTTTAGATTAGTCAAGAGGCCAGTCTGACAGTTCACCACTATTTCTTTTTATTGTACCTATTATAAGGGACTGGAAATAGTGTTTAAATGTTGGTATGGTGGAAACCTAGTAGTAGTTAAGTCTTACGTGTGATTGCCCACAGCAACCAGGAAAAACACCCTTCTGGAGTCTTTGGTGGTCTCTGAGCTTGGTTGTTTTCTTGCAGACCTTTCAATGATTGCCCAATCATTGCCCGAAACATCTGCGAGAAAACAACCAAGCTCAGAGAGCACCAAGGACTCACAGTTCAACCCTGAGCTACAGATACTCTCTTTGATTGGTAAAAACAATCAAAGCTCTGCAGGTTTGTGAGACAGAGGGCCCTTTTTCCTACAACAGTAATGGTGAAGAATTTAGCTTCAGTGGTTTTAATCTTTGATCTTCCATAGGATGTGCTGAAATCTCAATCTGGGTCAGGGATCACCAGAACACTATCCTTTTTTTTTTTTTTTTTGGCCTTGAAGAAAAGAGACAGATGGGGAAAGAGAAAAAATATAGAGTGCAAATAAATGAACTAAAGATGGGTAAAAGCAGATTGCTGCTGCAGATTTTTTTTCACTGATGAGATTACTCCTCTTGCTTTGTTTTGTATTGGTTTTGGCTTTGTTGTTCTGGGGGTTGGGTTCTTGAGGGGGTTCCATTTCAGGGATTTAGGGAGACATTTGGGGATTGCTTTTGTTTTATTTTGATTAATTTTGTTTTGGAATTTGTTTATGTTTGAGTTCTTTTGTTTTCTGGTTTTCTTCCTGACCTTTCTAATACTGTTTTACACTGCTAAATTTTTGACTATCATAAGTGACAGTCATCAACATGAGACCCACTTCATTGTTTTATATGTATGTATGTATATTAATAATAGTAAAGTGGGTCTCATATTGAAGATAGGGATTAGATGCATATCCCAGCCTGAAAAGGGTGAAGGTTGCCCTGGAACATCTCCCTGTCTCTCAGTAGAATTCTCTGTCTAGAAGCTTGGCACAGGGAGACCCACTGGGGTTCTAGCTTCCTGTTGCATAGTTCTACAGTATACACTGCACGCAGCTCTGCAATTTGCATTCATTTTTAACAACTTGTATGTGAAACAGCTTTTTAGGTCATGAAAGTGATTTCAGCTACCTAATGGCATAACGTTTTTTAAAGCTTGGAAGTAGTGCAATGAAGAGGAATGTAGTAAAAGAGATGCATTATTGATGTAAAACAGATTTTTTTTCTTTCAAAAGCACCATCTGGGCATTTCACATTTGTAATATTTCTGCAAGCATATGTAAACTGGCAAGTGAAATTTAAATCAGATGCCAGATCATTACAGTTGCCAGTTTTAAATTTCAAGAAGCAAAGTAATGTAGAATGCTGCCTTAATAGAAGAACTTGATAATCTCGTGAAAATGAACTGCAACTTCGAGGTAGGTCAGCCTGTATATGTAGAGGGTGGGCTCTTTCCTTAGCATCACTGGCATTAAAACCACCTGCCACTCGCCCAGAGTCACTTGCTGAGATGGGCGGTGAAGAAATGTGATAAATATATAAATAAATAAAATCACTAAGAATCATATTATAAATGTTTCCCATGGACTTACACAGTTTTCTATAAAACCATTATTAGGAAATACATGCTGAAGTTGTCTTTCCCAGATTAATTGTATATGGGTTGAAAATTCTGGGATATACTCTTTATTAATATTAATATGCCATTCCTTTCCTTGGAGAATCAAAGTAGCTAACACATCTGGAGGGAGTCAGATTGGGAAAGGCTGCCTGAAAGAATAACATATCCTAGGGTGAATGTTTTTATTTGGGAATAAATTCCACTATTGCTGATAGAACAGTTATTGCTGTTGTTAGTTGCTGTCGAGTTGTTTACGACTCATGGCGACCCTGTGTGTAACAGAACAAAATGCTGTTTGGTCTTGCGCCATATGTCTGACTGTTCCAATGTTTGCATCCATTGTTGCTGTAATTGTATCAATCCATAGCATTGTAAGTCTTCCTCTTTTCCGCTGGTCCTCGACTTTACCAAACATGATGTCCTTTTCAAGTGATCGGTCTTTCCTGATGATGTGCCCAAAGTATGAGAGTCTAAGCCTAGGTATGGAACAGTAGGGGAGCTAAAATGCTTTCCTGTTTCACTCCTTGGTAGATTATAATATCTGCAGTAAGATAGTCAGTTTTGTTATACCTACCTTGAGTGACTACGTTTTCATGGAGCATCCTGATTAGTGGAAGTACCCATTGGTTGATAGATGTAAGGGAAGGCTTTCACCAGAGTCTTGGGATGGAATTGAAAGCTGATTTTAGATTGATAAAAACAATGAATGAAAAACATTGCTGTCCATGAGTGTATTTTTCTATTAAAAATTGCAAGACCAAAAGTGCACTCCTCTATTGTAGATCTACCTTCTATAAATCATGCTTGCTTATCTGCCAGGAATTTCTCCTGTTTCAGCCAGTCCACAAGCTTGTAGTACAAAAAGTGACCAAATAGCTTGTTGGGTACACTCAGTAGACTGACTGGATAGTAATGTAGGGGATATGTACTATTATCTGCCTTGGGGATGGAAATGTTATAGACTGGTTTCAGTCACTTGATATTCAGAATGTGCTTTTGGTGTGGATGAAGAGGGAGGCCAGGGCAGGAACACTTCCCTTCAGGAACTCAAGTGGTATTTGTCCACTGCCAGGGGCTTTCTCACATTTCAGTTGATTTATTAGTTTCAGGATCTCTGAGTGGGAGACTGGGGGCCACGGAGGATGCTATGCCTGGTCTCATTCAGGGCAGGTAGATGGGGAGAAGAGCTATAAAGTGTGCTATAAACTCTTACCATTTGGCAGCTGGAATCCTAGCTTCCGATTGTTAGCTGTCCTTCTGTGATGAAAGGATAATTATCTTCCAGGTTAGGGAGATGTTCTTGTTTCTTGCAGCTTGAAAAAGTTGCTCCCAATTTGCCTGGGCAAAGGCCTGTTTTTTCATCTTGCTTAATTTTTATAATGCCTTTTCTGGTCAATGAACTGGATTTTGGTTGTGGACAGTTGCTGGATGTATTGGCCTTAAAGGTGCTTGTAATTCTGCCCTGGCAGAAATGCACTCCTGGTCAAACCATGATTTCCAGGGGATACCAGTGGGTCTTCTCCTAGCCTGAAAGGGAGATTTTAGGAGTGGCTGAATGGCACTTATAAGATCTAGGCTTATAAGGCTAGGGCCTCTGTTGATCTAGGGTAGATAGCAAATGCTCCCAGAGTTTGGAGGACTCATTGTCATGAGTACTGATGGCGAGCAGGAGGGGGCCTCTATCCAGGGGGGTAAACGCATGTGTAGTACTGAGGAATTAAGCAGCCATTCAAAGAGACACAGATCAGACCCGCCTTAACTTTTGGGGTTTATCTGTCTGGGTTTTCCCACGCTTCTTCAGTTTGTTAGGATTCTGTCTTATGTAGCAGTAATAAACACTAGAGACCTACTCCTCGTCTCAGCGTGATTACTGACTGTCAGGACACTTGTAGTTGGTTAGCAAAGATTGTATTTGCTGCATTTGTTTTGCGGTCCATTTAATCTTGTGGCTGATTTGAACACCATGGATACCCTCTTGGCTCCCAACATTATCTGAATGTGGTAGATGGTAGTTACTATCCAGGTGGAACAACAAATGGAGGTAGTCACTGTCTAGCCTGAGTCCAACTTTGAATGTAAGCACCTTATTAAATTAATCCCATGAGGTCAGCATATAGTTGAATGTGCTCGATCCCAGTTCCCCCAATATGTGAGGTCTCCCTCTGTATTCACCGTACTGTTTAATATGCAGAGCTGAAGTGCCAGCCTACTATGTTGATTCCCAGGTCCCTGGAATGTCACTCCTTATTATCCAGATATCCCTCAGAGAAGGAGAGATAGTGTGTGAGGTTTCAGCCTGCTTCTGACGCTGAAAATGAAACTTATTCAGAGTCAGAAGGGGAAAATCCTTATCAGCAAGGACTTGAGGGATCTAATCCAGGAAGTGACTCAGCAGAGTGGGAGAAATTGCTGGAGAGGATTGGACAAACTCCAGAGGGAGATTTGAAGCCTCCAATCAGTGCTTGAAAGAGGAGAGCAGAGAAGCGCACGAAAGAAAAAGAAGCGTGATTGGCCAGTAAGGGAAAATGGCATGAAAAGGAGCAAATAAAAAGGCAGGCATGCCAAGAGGAAGCTGCTGGAGACAACCTCTCCCTTGAGTTCACAGTACCTGTGGGAGAATCCTTACCAGCATCAGAAGCTTTGCCTGTAGCCAGCGTGGAACCAGTGCCAGCGCCTTCTGCCTTCATGGAACCTCCATCTGCATGGGTCACTCCAGTAGAGCCTCTCTCTCTGCCATCCCTGCTGAGCACAGCCTCGCATCCAGCTCCAAGCCTCATCACTTCGTTCCAGCGCGATCCAGGTGTGCCTCCAGACCTCAGCCTTGTCGGAATGCCCAGCCCAGCCTTGTCTCCAGTTCGCAGCCTTGCCTGAATGCTCCAGTCCAGTCCAGTCTTGCTTCCTGAATCAAGCTCTGCCTAGATACTTCAGCCAAGCATTGTCTAGCCTTTGTGTCCTGGCCGGATCTAGCCTGTGTGCCAGGGCACCTACCTGAATGTCCCGTCCCTCCTTTGTCACGCACCACAGCTCCTTCCAGTCTTGCAACTTTGACCCAAGGATTGGCCAAGTTCTGCCTTGCTGCCTCATCTCCATCTGACTCTGCAGTGTTGCCAGGGTGTCCTTTGCCACCTGGGTGGACTTGATTGAATTACATGCTCTAATCTATTGCAAGAATGTTTATGGTTGTAAATAGTTTATTCAATAAAGGATTTTATTAGTAGCTCTGCCTGACCGTCTCATAGTCTGAACAGGACAGATACCTGCCAAAGAAGGAGAACACCACCTCATTGGGGCTGATCCTGGCATTAAAATCACCTGCCACTATTAGAGCTGAATTTGAGTGTCCCTAAGTGGGTTTAGAGCTGTAGTTCCAGTTTATTCCAGAGGGCATTGGTTAAGGAGAGCAGTCTATAAGGAGAGAAATAAACATTAACAATGCTCATGTAATACAGACCTTCTGGCTAGGTAAAGTATCTAAAGTATCTTAATCTCTACAACAGAGTTGACCAAAATTTGTGGTGCTGTAACCTCTTAAAATGTTAAATGAATTTCTGAGACATATACAGACATGACCAAAAGTATTGGTACCCTCTGACTTTTTCCCAAAGAATCCCAATTTGCTGTGAAATAAGTTGTAACTTACAAAAGTAAATGTCATCCACCATTCTTTGTTCCATAGTCCATAGAGCAGACACTTTGCTTTTAAGGTATGCTTAACATATTCTTGTAAAAATTAAAACAAATGAAAATGGCATGGACATAATTATTGGTACCCCTTAGAAGTTGAAAGACATTATTGGGTTTTAGTGATCTCTGAAGCAGACTATTTACCTTAATTACTATCACAGTTTTTTTCAGTCTCATAATCAGTCACTCAGCCTATTTGAGTAGAGAAAAGTACTCACTGAGGTGTTTTCTGTCATTGGGTGCAGCATAGTGAACATGGACAAGAAAAGCAGAGACTTGTCTGAGGAGGAAAGGAAGAAAGTAATAGCCAAGCATGGTGAAGGTGAAGGCTACAAAACCATCTCCAAAGTGCATCGTGTTCCTTTGACCACTTCTTTCCAATATTATCAAGAAGTTTAAGGTCCATAGGAGCCAACCACCCTGGACGTGGCCGTAAGAGGAAAATGGACCCCTGATTGAATAGAAGGTTAGTTTGAATGGTGAGGAAAGAAACAAAATCCAAACAGATCCTGGTTGACCTCCAAGATCAAGGTACAATATAAAGTTGCACTATCTGTTGCTGTCTGACAGGAAAGTGGCCTCCATGGTGGAAGACTCAGGAAGACCCCACTTCTGAAAGACAAAGAAGAGCCAGATTGGAGGTTGCTAAAATGCGTGTCAACAAGCTACAATCCTTCTGGGAGAATGTCTTTTGGATGCATGAAACAAAATTAGAGCTTTTTGGTATGTCATAGCTCTGTTCACAGAAGAAAAAATAATGCTTTTAAAGATAAGAACACCATCCTTACTGTGGAACATGGAGGAGGCTCCATAACATTATGGGGTTGTTTTGCTGCCTTCAGTACCAGGTGCCCTGAATCTGTGCAGGGCACAATGAAATCAGAAGATCATCAAGGCATTCTGGAGTGAAACATAATGCCTAGTGTTAGAAACCACTGTTTCAGTAACAGGTCATGGGTCCTCCAGCAAGGTAATGACCCAAAACATACATCTAAGAGAACCCAAGAATGGTTGAAAAGCAACCATTGGACTGTTTTTAAGTGGCCTGTTATGAATCCTGATCTGGATCCTATAGAACAACCATGAAAACTGCTGAAACTCACAGTTGGGAGAAGAAATCCATCAAACCCAAGGCAACTGGAATAATTTGCTCAAGAAGAATGGGACAAATTGCTAGTTGAGAAATGAAGAAGTCTTCTTCAAAGCTACAGAAAACACTTGATTGCAGTTATTGCCTTGAAAGGGTATGTTACAAAATATTAGGTTAAGGTTACCAGTAATTATGTCCGTGCCATTTTCATGTATTAATTACAAGAAAGTTACCTAATAATAATGATTTAAACCCCACCCTTTCACTTAGCAGACATTCAGTAATGACATTTTTCTAGGAATGCAGTGTACTGTATAGTGATGACATAGGAAGATGTTTCTTTATGCATTTTACATATATCTTTTAGCCCAATGATATGATATATCTTTGTTTATGTGCAGTTGAGTTAGTTAAAACGCAGGTTATTTAACACTGTGTCTCTTTTCCTTGAAGATAAAGAAGCCAGTTCCTCTCATCTCTATTCTAAACTCCAATTTCATTTTGGATTTAGAGAGACCATAGTCTGAGAATTGAAAACAATGGTTGGAAATTACTTTATTGTAGTTTGCCTCCGAAGTATGCTTCCTAATTCTGTAATACAGAAAAATGCTATTCTGATTTTGTTCAAAACCAGAAGAGAAGTAGAGTATGCATGCCAGGGAGGCAACGTAAGATCAAGAAGTATATTCACAATATCCAAATCATGGTTTAGCTATTATGATTTTGGGGTGGGGGGGTGCCTCCAAGTCGCTTTTTGACTCCTTGCAACTGCCTGGAGAAATCACTGCAGTTTTCTTGGCAAGGTTTTTTGGAAATGGTTTGCCATTGCCTCCTTCCTAGGACTGAGCAAGAGGGACTGGCCCAAGATCACCCGGGTGGCTTCGTGCCTAAGGTTGGACTAGAACTCACGGTCTCCTGGTTTCTAGCCTGATGCCTTAATCACTATACCAAACTGGCTCTCCTCAATGCATAGACAGCCCCTAAGTGTGCCACCATTATCCGTGGTTTTATCTCTGTATCACCACCAAGGACAATGCAGATCCATGTGATGAACCTGTATTACAAAGAAAAATTGTAGCAATACAGAGTGACTAGTACAGGTTCTCAGATCTTACATTAATGGTCAGCTCTTCTTGTCAGCTTTGGGGCATATCTGCAGTAAGAAGTAACCCCATCAACCTTGTAAGTCATATTTCAGTGAATTTGGAATTACTCCAAATTCTCCCAGTTTCAAGCCTGATGCCTTAACCACTAAACCAAACTGGCTCTCATTATGAACATATTATATCTGCTTTATTCAAATCTCACCGTCTCTGTTTCCAGTCCCAGTTCAAGATACAGGTATTAAACTGTAGAGACCATTATGAATGGGAACCCTACTGCCGCCTTCTATATTTTCATGCCCATATTGTAAGATTATTTTTAGGGTCAGGGTTTTGAGTACTGTTTCATGCTTAGGTACAGAAACTGGCTACCCAGAAGCAGGCCTTACAGTTATGTTAGCCACCCAGAATCGCTATTGTAGTATGGATGACCATATAATTTAATTAAATAAATTAACATAATTAACATCTCTCTGGGGGGCTCACAGAAATATATCCAAAACCAAGCAATTTGAAAACAAGCATCATTAATTAGTAAAATCAATTTAATGTGCTAATTTTTATATCTTCAGCAAAGGATCGTTACCTTGTCGTGGTGCTGGAGCTTGAGCACCTCAATGATGCCATGAGCTAAACCGTGAAGGGCCACCCAAGACGGGAAGGTCATGACAGAGAGGTCAGACTAAATGCGATCCCTGGGGAAGGTAATGGCAACCCACCCCAGTATTCTTGCCGTGAAAACTAAATGGATCAGTACAACCAGAGATATGTCAGTATACCATTGGAAGATGAGACCCCCAGGTCGGAAGATGGTCAAAATGCTACTGGGGAGGAACAGAGGATGAGTTCAACTAGCCCCAGACGTGATGACGCAGCTAGCTCAAAGCCGAAAGGACGGCTAGTGGCCGACGGTGCTGGCGGTGAACGGCGAATCCGATGTTCTAAGGATCAACACACCACTGGAACCTGGAATGTAAGATCTATGAGCCAGGGCAAATTGGATGTGGTTATTGGTGAGATGTCAAGATTAGAGATAGACATTTTGGGCGTCAGTGAACTGAAATGGACTGGAATGGGCCACTTCACATCAGATGACCACCAGATCTACTACTGTGGACAAGAGGACCACAGAAGAAATGGAGTAGCCTTCATAATTAATAGTCGAGTGGCTAAAGCAGTGCTTGGATACAATCCAAAAAACGATAGAATGATCTCAATTCAAATTCAGGGCAAGCCATCTAACATCACAGTGATCCAAATATACGCCCCAACCACAGCTGCTGAAGAAGCTGAAGTAGAGCAGTTCTGTGAGGATCTGCAGCACCTACTGGACAACATGCCTAAAAGAGATGTTATTTTCATCAGGGGAGACTGGAATGCTAAGGTGGGCAGTCAATTGACACCTGGAATTACAGGTAAGCATGGCCTGGGAGAACAAAACGAAGCAGGACATAGGCTGATAGGATTTTGCCAAGACAACTCACTCTGCATAACAAACACTCTCTTCCAACAACCTAAGAGACGGCGTTATACATGGACTTCCCCAGATGGACAACACCGAAATCAGATTGACTACATCCTTTGCAGCCAAAGGTGGCGGACATCTATACAGTCAGTAAAAACAAGACCTGGAGCTGACTTTAGTTCCGATCAAGAACTTCTTCTTGCACAATTTAGGATCAGACTAAAGAGATTAGGGAAGACCCACAGATCAGCTAGATATGAGCTCACTAATATTCCTAAGGAATATGCAGTGGAGGTGAAGAATTGATTTAAGGGACTGGACTTAGTAGATAAGGTCCCGGAAGAACTCTGGACAGAAGTTCGCAACATTGTTCAGGAGGCGGCAACAAAATACATCCCAAAGAAAGAGAAAACCAAGAAGGCAAAATGGCTGTCTGCTGAGACACTAGAAGTAGCCCAAGAAAGAAGGGAAGCAAAAGGCAACAGTGATAGGGGGAGATATGCCCAATTAAATGCAAAATTCCAGAGGTTAGCCAGAAGAGATAAGGAATTATTTTTAAACAAGCAATGCGTGGAAGTGGAAGAAGACAATAGAATAGGAAGGACAAGAGACCTCTTCCAGAAAATTAGAAACATTGGAGGTAAATTCCAGACAAAAATGGGTATGATCAAAAACAAAGATGGCAAGGACCTAAGAAGAGATCAAGAAAAGGTGGCAAGAATATACAGGAGACCTGTATAGGAAGGATAACAATATCGGGGATAGCTTTGACGGTGTGGTCAGTGAGCTAGAGCCAGACAACCTGAAGAGTGAGGTTGAATGGGCCTTAAGAAGCATTGCTAATAACAAGGCAGCAGGAGACGACGGCATCCCAGCTGAACTGTTCAAAATCTTGCAAGATGATGCTGTCAAGGTAATGCATGCTATATGCCAGCAAATTTGGAAAACACAGGAATGGCCATCAGACTGGATGCTAGGGAGAGTGGAGGGCAAAAGGAAGAGTGGCCGACCAAGGGCAAGGTGGATGGATGATATTCTAGAGGTGACGGACTCGTCCCTGGGGCAGCTGGGGGTGTTGACGATCGACAGGAAGCTCTGGCGTGGGCTGGTCCATGAAGTCACAAAGAGTCAGAAGTGACTAAACCAATAAACAACAACAACAATTTTTTATATAAATATATAGAAACATTACAAGTACTCTAGCTAATGTTTTTATTGATTTTATTATGTAGAATGTGTTTTATTATGCGTTTTAATTAATCTGAATGTTTATTTTGATTTTTTTGTGGTGTAGTGCCATGGGAATATCTAGATTTGAAGAGCAGCATAAACAATTTAAAAATAAATGTACAATTGAGCTTGTCTTAATTCTGATATATAGTGGCTTGTTTACTTTTAACATTATGTGTGCACCAATGGCTTGTTCAATAAACGATGGTTTTTAAAATTCTGGCTTAGCATTAAGTCCAAATGCAGCCAATCGGACAGGTTTAAGGTGAAAATGCGTGCTTTATGTACTTTTATATAATATTATATTATATCGTCAATAATGCTCTTTATACGTTGCAGTGATGTAAGCTTTAGTCCAGATGGAATCCAGCATACTTTCTGATGTTTTAAAAGCAGCTGACATAACAAGGAAAAAGGAAACAGTTGGTATTCACATTAAAAGGGTCATCCATAAATAACATGTTGACTGCACTGGCGCAATATTGTCACCACCCTCATATCATTGGGTAACAGACCTATGGTAAATCATAAATACACTTGTGGTCAAAAGACTGCATCAACTTGCTAATGAAGCGATAACCTACTAAATCTCATAGAACAGTTTACAAGAAGAAAAAAAAATACTAAGGACAGGTGCTTTTTCTCAGGATTTTTTGTATTGCTTTTGTCAATTTTAGCAACTGGTCAGGTATTTTCCAGCTCTAGTCATGCCGTTGCCAGGGCCAGAATTATTTTAATTAATTTCATTTATTTCACTGATGGTTGAGTATTCAAAATCACCATCCCCAATTTTCTTTTAGAATATCCACATGATAGAAGTTCTGTCTGAGAGGCTTATTCATTGTCCAACTAGACTGTAAAGATTTTTTTTTCACTTGAACATGTGCTTATGGTGGGGAAAGAGAATTTCCCTCAAAATTACTCAAATAAGTAAAACAACAGTTATTTTCACAGTTTTCATATAGTATCAGATAGCCCTGACGTCTTCTAAACATTAACAATGAAGTGCAGCAGAATTTTCTCTGAAATTTATGTCAAAGAAATGAGATCTGCTTTCTTTTATGAGCAGGAAGAAATATTCTCAGTGTACTGAGAAATGTGCAAAATATATTATTTTAAAATTCTGATTTTTTTTATCATCCTCTGCAGAGTATTGGGAAGGGGTCTTTGTGGTGTATAGACCCAGAATATAGACAAAATCTTATCCAGGCTTTGAAAAAGACACCCTATCACCCATATTCCCATGTGTTCAGCACACCTCCAGCATCTCCTCAGGCATATCAAAGGTAAGAAAACTTGAATATACCTTTATATGAACATGGCAAAGTCTGTAAATCAGCTATGTACTGACTTCAGGTTTGCAAGTGAATTCATTTGTTCAAATATGTTAAATTTAGAAGCAGGAATGTATACATGCAGATTTTAAATAAGTAAAATATAACTAATATATGATAAGTGGCCTAACTCGGTGTGGTCAACCTGCATCCAATGAATTGCATGTAATGGTCAGACTGATTTTTTTCCCCCCTCTTCAGAGCCTACCACCACAAAAATCAAGAACCAGATCCATATATTTTTACATGTAAGGGTTACTTTACTATATAAGCCTTCGAATTTATTTAAAGCAGTAAAATAACCCCACAATTCTGAGATACCTCCATACAAAAAAGGGAAAAAAACTAGGAAAGTACTGCCCTGCTTATGGCAACCTCTGAGACAAATAAAATGAAATGTTGGGGCTTACAGTCATAGAAAGTTGTTCCCACCAATTGCTGTTCAGAATAAGGCTCTCCCGGCATTTTTCTTTGAAAGTATCCAAACATCTGATTACACTGAGTGGTCCTCTCAAAACTGTCTGATAATCAACAAGAAACCTAGAGTCTGCCAAACCCAGTCATAAATGGTTATATTAGTTATAAAAAGACATTGTAGGTCCCACCTCACCCTGTTGCCAGACCTTATGCATTCTTAATGCATGTTTGATCTACAGGATTTCTTACCAGTTTTGATGAAAGCCACATGTCTGCTGCGATTAATTGCTTTACATTGCACAGCTTCTGTAATTATTACCAAAAATCTCTGCCCTCTGTACTTGCGTTAGAAGCTGTGAAGTCTATGAAGTACAAGAAAAGGTTCCAGCTTTTCATTATGTGCTTTCATGAGTAGATGGATTGCTGCTGAACTTCTTTGTCTAATGCTGTGTTTGGAAGATTGCCTCATATAAACTTTGGCGTCCAGGTGATGAAAGTATGTGTTTTGTTTAGTTTCTTTAACTGCTGCTGTTGTGGTTACCTGCTCGGCAAGGCAAGTGTGAATGATTATGCTAGTTGTCATAGTGCCCTTCTGTTTGGTGAAAGGGTCAGTCAGGTCTGGTAACTTTAAAATGGCAGGGAAAAATAATCCTAATGGATGAGTTTGTCTTTTTGTCCTACTCAAGTGGAAAAAAGGTATGGGATATGTATTGGATGTAAAACCTGCCGCATTTCAAATCTGCTTGAAAATATATGGTTTGTTACAGGAAGTTTGGAGTCCATAATCACTGCAGCACTTAACATGATGTTAGGTAGCTATAAATAATAAATGTTTTGTGAAATCTGTATAAAATAGAGCCATGCGTGCATTTTGTTTCTTGACTACAGACATTGGTTACAAGAACTATTGTCTGATAGCAATTTTAAACTGCCTGTGAGAACTGATATTTGGGAGTGCAGTTGCACTTCAGCACCCTTCAGTTATAATACTCCTTTAAGAAGTGGTAACATGCAATGTAATTTCATTCTGGTAACTCTAATAAAGTGCCTGAGCATCTCTGCTGAGCCGTGCATTCCATCACATGGCCCAAACAATCAATCTTCAGGCAGAGATTGGGAAGAACAGCTGGGCTTTTGCAGGCAACGGCTGTATGTCTGCCCTTGCTAGGCGATTAGCGTGATGGTAACCATAGTAACTATAAGGCCTCCATAGCAACGCATAGCTGAGACAGGTGCAGTTACATCACAAGGCTGTTTGTTGCCTGGCAAAAGGACAGGCCATTAGTACTAAGACATGCACTGTTGCCTTGGTAACAGATAACCTTACATAGAAACTACAGTGGGTCTGAACATTTTATCTTCCTGATTAAAAAAAGCAGGGGGAGGGAGAGACATTTCCTCCTCTTTTCCTTATTTTTAACTTAATTATTAAGAACTCTTTATGCAGGGTCAACTGAAGTTAGAAAGTGTAGTGGATATATTTTGCCAAAGTAGAATCATGAAAAGAGAATAAAGAATAGCAATCAAAAGTTGTTGGAAGCTGTAGTAGCTTAAATATTGATAACTTAAACATTAAAACTTATAATCTGCATTGTCTTCTCACCCAGTCAATTCTATAAGAAAAAACTTTGGTTTGTGCTTCATTCTGTATTATGCTTCATTCTGTATTCATGCATGAATTAAGAACCAGATTTGTTCTCCAAATGTGCTGGAATAAAACTCGAATAATTCAACTCAATCCAAAGCCTGGTTGGCTTGAAATTCTGGGAATGGTGAGCTGCTGCATTCAGAGGGCACCAGATTGGAGGAAGGCTGAGCTAGCTAAGTATTTTGTAATTTGGCTTGCAGACATAGCAGAAGAAATTATATGCTTCACCAGCAATAACCCTTTTCTTGCAAAGCTCTGTTATACATGCCGTTCAATTTTTTCTTTGGGAACTTTCTTTTTTTCAGTAAGGGTAGAATGGAATTGGACATGCAAGAAAAGATAGTTCACAATGAAGGGCCATTTTGTCCTCTCCAGTGTTCTGCAGGTACCTTGCTTGGTGCTGTCGCAGTTCTTGGATCCAGTAGCATAGCAGCAATGGTTTAGAAACAACTAGTTACTCTAGCTGAGAGTGTATCCCCTCATCATCCTATGAGCTCTGAATGTTGCCATTTCCCTTCCACTTTTTAGTTTGGGAAAAGAAGAGAATTCAAGCGGTGAGTCCATGACTGAATACAGAGATTTTTAATGAGTATTTGTCTAGGTTTGACCATATGTTTCAAAGCAACATTTTACTGTAGTGTGTTTCAGAATATTGTAATTGAAACAATAAAGCTGTAAGTTTTATATAATGCATTTTATATCAGAGCAAATAGAGCTTTATTTAAAAGTTTTCCTGTGGTACAAACAAGCTTATGCATTGAGATATTCACATTCTCAGAGAAGAAGAAGCACAAAATAATGTGGTTAAAATCAGTTCAGTTAAGAGATATTTCCTGATGCATTAACCAAAACATTACTTCTCTCTTCCTTGTTCAGCCCTTCAACTTTGGCTTTTATCATTTTTCACCCAGTTTTGCCTGTGCTATGAGTTTTGCCAGGCAGATCTGTGCAAGTAGAATGTATCAAGTCTGGTGAAGTTCTCCATATTCATATCTCACAAGGACACATAGCAGTAGAACAGTAGTTCCTAATCTGATCAGTGCAAAGCTACCTCTGTGCAATACATTTTATAGAAAGACTGCACACTTTGGCTGTGAAGTCCTTTGAAGGCCTAATGAACAGAGAGTGTTTTGCTCATAAAGACAGGTGATTGAGAATATAAGGAGAGCCTGTATCGCTGCAGATACTAGTGTGATCTGGCATCAAATTTTTCTCAGGAGCCAAATATCTGTGGCAACCTTACAAGCAAGAACATAGGGGAAGTAGCTCCATGCTGGTCATATCCCAGGCTGGAACCCTGCCCTCTTCCTGCATATTCTATTCCATGGCTCTTTCCTGTCTTCCCGGTTCTTCACAATTAAATAGAGTCACTGGTTTTGGGGTACCCCATTAGAGAATTTCTCCCACCTCTGCAAATCTTGGGGCTCCTCCAGATTAGTTGAGTCCATCTTGAATTGTGCCATTTTGGATATCTAAGAACCAGTATTTGAAAAATTGAGATTGGTATAAATGGTAGCAATTCTGTGTTGTCCATGCCTTGGTAATCTCTTTACTCTTATGAATGTAATGAAATTTGGAGTGCTAGTTATGTAGAAAATGCTGCCTAACTTTTAGGTGATACTTGCCGCAGTGAATATATATTGAATTAATAGAAATGGCATTCCACTTTGATGCTTAAATTTCTAGACAAAACTGTTAGCCTTTAAAGAGCTGAAAGAATAGCTTATTAAATAACTGAAGTGATTTTTTTTCTATAAGAAAAATGGGAATAATTGTGGAGATGTTGTTTTTTACCTGGATGGAAATTATTTTCATTTGTTTCTTAGGATATTACAGCACCTTTGACTTGTATGATAAAGCTGTCTAGTTGTTAAAAACAAACAAACAACGATCTCTCTTTAGGGCTGTCAGAAGGAATATAGGTATTCCCTGAAACTGACCAGAATCAGCTGTTGCAACTCATCCTTTGTATGTTGTTGTTGTTTATTCGTTTAGTCGCTTCTGACTCTTCGTGACTTCATGGACCAGCCCACGCCAGAGCTTCCTGTCGGTCGTCAACACCCCCAGCTCCCCCAGGGACGAGACCATCACCTCTAGAATATCATCCATCCATCTTGCCCTTGGTTGGACCCTCTTCCTTTTGCCCTCCACTCTCCCTAGCATCAGCATCTTCTCCAGGGTGTCCTGTCTTCTCATTATGTGGCCAAAGTATTTCAGTTTTGCCTTGAATATTATTCCCTCAAGTGAGCAGTCTGGCTTTATTTCCTGGAGGTTGGACTGGTTTGATCTTCTTGCAGTCTGAGGCACTCTCAGAATTTTCCTCCAACACCACAGTTCCAAAGCATCGATCTTCCTTCTCTCAGCCTTCCTTATGGTCCAGCTCTCACAGCCATATGTTACTACTGGGAACACCATTGCTTTAACTATGCGGACCTTTGTTGTCAGTGTGATGTCTCTGCTCTTAACTATTTTATCGAGATTTGTCATTGCTCTTCTCCCAAGGGTTAAGCGTCTTCTGATTTCCTGACTGCAGTCAGCATCTGCAGTAATCTTTGCACCTAGAAATACAAAGTCTTTCACTGCTTCTACATTTTCTCCCTCTATTTGCCAGTTATCAATCAAGCTGGTTGCCATAATCTGGTTTTTTTGAGGTTTAGCTGCAAGCCAGCTTTTGCACTTCCTTCTTTCACCATCATAAGGCTCCTCAGCTCCTCTTCGCTTTCAGCCATCAAAGTGGTATCATCTGCATATCTGAGATTGTTAATGTTTCTTCCAGCGATTCTAACTCCAGCCTTGGATTCCTCAAGCCCAGCATGTCGCATGATGTGTTCTGCGTACAAGTTGAATAGGTAGGGTGAGAGTATACAGCCCTGCCGTACTCCTTTCCCAATCTTAAACCAGTCCGTTGTTCCGTGGTCTGTTCTTACTGTTGCTACTTGGTCATTATACAGATTCTTCAGGAGGCAGACAAGATGACTTGGTATCCCCATACCACTAAGAACTTGCCACAATTTGTTATGGTCCACACAGTCAAAGGCTTTAGAATAGTCAATAAAACAGAAATAGATGTTTTTCTGAAACTCCCTGGCTTTTCCCATTATCCAGCGGATATCGGCAATTTTGTTCCTAGTTCCTCTGCCTTTCCTCATCTGGCAATTCTCGCTCCATGAATTGCTGAAGTCTACCTTGCAGGATCTTGAGCATTACCTTACTGGCATGTGAGATGAGTGCCACTGTTCGATAGTTTGAACATTCTTTAGTGTTTCCCTTTTTTGGCATGGGGATATAAGTTGATTTTTTCCAGTCTGATGGCCATTCCTGTGTTTTCCAAATTTGCTGGCATATAGCATGCATTACCTTGACAGCATCATCTTGCAAGATTTTGAACAGTTCAGCTGGGATGCCATCGTCTCCTGCTGCCTTGTTATTAGCAATGCTTCTTAAGGCCCATTCAACCTCACTCTTCAGGTTGTCTGACTCTAGCTCACTGACCACACCGTCAAAGCTATCCCCGATATTGTTATCCCTCCTATACAGGTCTCCTGTATATTCTTGCCACCTTTTCTTGATCTCTTCTTAGGTCCTTGCCATCTTTGTTTTTGATCATACCCATTTTTGCCTGGAATTTACCTCCAATGTTTCTAATTTTCTGGAAGAGGTCTCTTGTCCTTCCTATTCTATTGTCTTCTTCCACTTCCACGCATTGCTTGTTTAAAAATAATTCCTTATCTCTTCTGGCTAACCTCTGGAATTTTGCATTTAATTGGGCATATCTCCCCCTATCACTGTTGCCTTTTGCTTCCCTTCTTTCTTGGGCTACTTCTAGTGTCTCAGCAGACAGCCATTTTGCCTTCTTGGTTTTCTCTTTCTTTGGGATGTATTTTGTTGCCGCCTCCTGAACAATGTTGCGAACTTCTGTCCAGAGTTCTTCCGGGACCTTATCTACTAAGTCCAGTCCCTTAAATCTATTCTTCACCTCCACTGCATATTCCTTAGGAATATTAGTGAGCTCATATCTAGCTGATCTGTGGGTCTTCCCTAATCTCTTTAGTCTGATCCTAAATTGTGCAAGAAGAAGTTCGTGATCTGAACTACAGTCAGCTCCAGGCCTTGTTTTTACCGACTGTACAGATGTCCGCCACCTTTGGCTGCAAAGGATGTAGTCAATCTGATTTCGGTGTTGTCCATCTGGTGAAGTCCATGTATAAAGCCGTCTCTTAGGTTGTTGGAAGAGAGTGTTTGTTATGCAGAGTGAATTGGCAAAATTCTATCAGCCTATGTCCTGCTTCGTTTTGTTCTCCCAGGCCATACTTACCTGTAATTCGAGGTGTCATTTGACTGCCCACCTTAGCATTCCAGTCTCCTGTGATGAAAATAACATCTCTTTTAGGCGTGTTGTCCAGTAGGTGCTGCAGATCCTCATACAACAGCTTCTTCAGCATCTGTGGTTGGGGTGTATATTTAGATCGCTGTGATGTTAGATGGCTTGCCCTGAATTTGAATTGAGATCATTCTATCGTTTTTTGGATTGTATCCAAGCACTGCTTTAGCCACTTTACTATTAATTATGAAGGCTACTCCATTTCTTCTGTGGTCCTCTTGTCCACAGTAGTAGATCTGGTGGTCATCTGGTGTGAAGTGGCCCATTGCAGTCCATTTCAGTTCACTGACGCCCAAAATGTCTATCTTTAATCTTGACATCTCACCAATAACCACATCCAATTTGCCCTGGCTCATAGATCTTACATTCCAGGTTCCAGTGGTGTGTCGATCCTTAGAACATCGGATTCGCCGTTCACCACCAGCACCGTCGGCCGCTAGCCGTCCTTTCGGCTTGGAGCTAGCTGCGTCATCACGTCTGGGGCCAGTTGAACTGATCCTCTGTTCCTCCCCAGTAGCATTTTGACCATCTTCCGACCTGGGGGTCGCATCTTCCGATGGTATACCGACATATCTCTGGTTGTACTGATCCATTTAGTTTTCACGGCAAGAATACTGGGGTGGGTTGCCATTACCTTCCCCAGGGATCGCATTTAGTCTGATGTCTCTGTCATGACCTTCCCGCCTTGGGTGGCCCTTCACGGTTTAGCTCATGGCATCCTTGAGGTGCTCAACCCCAGCACCACGACAAGGTAACGATCCTTTGCTGAAGGATCGTTAATGTATTGTTAATGTATCCTTTGCATGCAATATATTAAAACAATAATTTAAGTTTCAGTATCTTTGTGGACTTCCTACTAGCTTTGGGACTGTACAGTAGGCTTTTTTGTTTATTAAAAGCAACAATAGTCATGTTGATCTATAAGGAAAAATCCAACACCCATTGTACGGCGGTACCTTTCTTAGAACTAGCCAGAGTGACACAACAGTCTTCTCCATCGGACTAGATATTGCAAAATGCAAAAGATGGAGAAGAACAAGAAAATTACAAATTAAACAAAGTGTGTAATTTAAAGTATGCTACAAGATGGAGGTTGTAAACTGTCTGTGTTAGTCAGTGGTAAATTTTGTTAGTGTTAGATTATAACCACAAGTGCCAATGTATACATAAGAAGCCAGCAGGGTGACTTTGGGCCAGTTTCTCTCTCTCAGCCCAACTCACCTCACAAGTTGTTGTGGGGAAAATAGGAGGAAGAAGGGGTATTAGGCATATTCCCTGCCTTGAGTTATTTATAACAATAATAAAGGCAGGATAAAAAATCTAAAAAAAAAAAAAGTTCCTTGGAACCCACCAGGGTCCCTGTCCTACCTGATTTTATTTTTATTTATTTTTAGATAGTAATAATGACAGTAGTAGTGCAAATCAGTATTTCTAACAATTTGTCTAGTTGTCATAAGACTATAGCACTGTACATTGTTTGGAAATATGCCAAACTTCCAATATAAAATACAAAGTTTAGCTGAGGAGTTACAGCAAGAGCTAAAATTGCTGGTGGGGAGTATCCTCATCTGTTTGCCTTCTGGTAAATGGGTGCTTTGTGATTGACCATGCCTATGGTGTTAGTCATTTGTGAGAGCGCCATAAATGTTCCGAAAGTATCCACTGTCCCATGAAGATTGAGGATTTTGGGTGATGGCTAGCAGTTGGGGGGAAAAAAAGTACCTGATCTTTCCAGCCCTGAAAACACCAAGGCCTTAGTTGTTGCCGGTTAATATTGTAACATTTCTGTATTCAACTTTGTTGGAAGTGTTTTGTGGCCAAGAAATTGGGAAAAAAAAGTTTTAAAAATTAAAGTGTTTTTTCTTCTCTTTGGAATCTTAACCTGTTCTTATTTAAAATACTAGTGTAGTATTTGAGGTATTAGATTAGCTCATGAATGCAAAATACACACTGCTGAAACTGTTCCTGTTATATGAGCTTCTGTTGGGAGGTCATTACAAGGCACTGTTTGAAGCTGAAAGCATTTCATGAAATGCTGCCTGTAATTTCTTAAATAAAGGTTTTACATATATGTATAACTGTATGTATCTGAAGCATTCGTTCTGTTCAGATTCTCTGTTGTTGGAAACCTGCAGAACTAGTTCTCAGAAATGACTGAAATCTCCAAAAGAGAAGCAGATTCTCTCTTGCAAGTCAGCATTTTGTAACGAGACTGTGATTTTAGGTGAGCAGATGATATCTTCAAAGATAAATCAAATGACAGCATTCCACTGCATTCCCCAAATGCTGGCTCTTGCTATATAGTTCAAACTAAAATTAATAAACTACATGCAGAATGGCGTTAACTCTTCCAGTAGTAAAAAGCCTCTAGGGGGTTGGATTAAGAGAAAGAATTACAAGGTTTATACAGCTTGTCTGTCAGGAACCCACAGAGGGAAAATGACCCACTGTTCACGTCTTTCAAACCTTGGAAAGAAACACATTTGCCAAAGTTTGACACACAGTGTTTTGGAGCTTATTCTACTCAGTGCTGTAGCTGTGGTGCGCATAGTCTTTTTCAATTCTATTTTCTTTCTTCATAATAAGGTTTTTTTCTTCCTAGCATTTTTCCTATGGGTGCAGGGTCTGCTTTTTCAGATCAACCGAAAGTTGATCTATTGGTTGGGACAGGAGTAAGTATCTTTCATATGTAGAATCAATAAAAAATACAGAAGCAGAAGATATTTCCTGTAGGGCTTTTCTTTCTTTTCTTCTTTAAGTAGAATACTGTGTGATTCTTCAAAGAGTTAAGCAGGGTTGGACTGGTTAGTACTTGATGGGAAATCCTAGGTCTGTGGGCTAAATTGGGAAGTCAAAAAACAGTCCCGAAAGAAGGCAATGTCAAATCAGCTTCATATTGGTGCCAAGAAAACTACATGGATCTGCACATGAAATCACCAGGAGTCGAAACTGTGAGTTCTGTTCCCACCTTAGACATGAAACCAGCTGGGTGACCTTGGGTTAGTCATGTTCTCTCAGCTGTAGGAAGAAGGCAATGGCAAACTACTTCTGAAATCTTGCCAAGAAAACTACAGGGACTTGTCCAGGCAGTTGCCAGGAGTCAACAGTGACTCGAAGGCAAACAACAACAACAAAAACACATAATTTAAAAAATCAAAAGAACAAAATGCCGGTTTATGGTTGTCATACATATACAATTCAGGGAAAAAGTATTCACCCATTTTGGATTTTCTGAATTTTTGCATTAACTTTACCACTTACTGTTATCAGAGCTTCATATGGGTCCTGTTGATATCTAAAGGGAATCTTTCCCATAGTAATCATCCCCATAGATTCAGTAATTGGTTGTACTCTCTTCAGAAGCAGTAACTGCAGCCAAATATTTCCTGTATTATTGAACAGTCTCTCATATCTCTCTGTAGGAATATTGGCCAATTCGTCTATAACAAACTGCTTTAACTCAGTAACATTTGAGGGTTTCCTAAGATGACTGCCATGATGTTTCTATGGGGTTTTGGTCTGGAGTTTGACTTGGCCATATCAAAACTTGATTGATTGATTGATTGATTGAAGGGATTTATATGGCCACCCAACTCACGGTGACTCCAGGCGGTTTACAAAAATAAAACCCCAAATACAAAACCTACTACACCTCCTACCCCCTGGCAGCAATAATACATTCAAACAAACCACTTGATGGGCTCCACATCAACCTGGAATCCCCAGGGTGCTGGCAAAACCATGTCTTCAGGGCCTTTCAGAAGCATTTTAAGGTTGGGACAATCTTAAATGTGCAGGGATGATGTTCCACAGGGAGGGAGCCACCATGGAGAAGGCCCTTTTTCTCGGTCCCACTAGATGGACCTTCTTAAGGGGGGGGGGGGACTTATAACATACTCTGCCTCCCTGATCTGGTGGGTCAGGTAGATGTAACTGGGAAAAGGCGGTCCTTCAGATAACCTGGCCCCAAGCCATGTAGGGCTTTAAAGGTGACAACCAGCACCTTGAATTGGACCGGAAGCAACTGGGTAACCAGTGCAGCTCCCACAAGAGAGGTGACACATGTGCAAATTTGGACTTGAACGAAACCATGTGGGCCACCACATTTTGAACCAACTGAAGCTTCCGGATACTTTTCAAAGGCAGCCCCGTGTAGAGGATGTTACAGTAGTCAAGACGGGAGGCAAGTAGGGCATGGGTGACTGTGAACAGGGCCTATTGGTCCAGGAAAGGGTGTAACTGGCACACAACCAATAGTTGTGCAAAGGCCCTCCTGGCCACAACTGCCATCTGGTCTTCAAGCAGGAGTCGCTAGTCCAAGAGAACACCCAGATTACGCACTGGGTTTGTATGGGGCAGTGCAACCCCATCCACAACCCAAGATGGTAGTTCTCCAAGAACCAAGGAGCCCTGAACCCAAAGCCACTCTGTCTTGCCAGGCTTCAGTTTCAACCTGTTGTTCCCCATCCAGACTGTAACAGCCTCTAGGCACTGCAGAAGTGAGGTAACAGCATCACTTAGCTCACCATGGGGTGAGATATAGTTCAGTATCATCAGCATACTGATGATATCTCACCCCATGGTAATAGATGATCTCACCCAGCGGCTTCATGTAGATGTTAAACAGAAGTAGTGACAGTACCAAACCCTGCGGAATCTTGCAAAGCAGGGGCCGAGTGCCGGACCTCTCGTTTCCTATCAACACCGACTGGGATAGGCCACAGAGAAAGGAAGTGAACCAGGACAATGCAGTGTCCCCTCAGCCACTCCAGAAGGATACCATGGTCAATGGTATCGAATGCCACTAAGAGGTTAAGTAGAGCGAGGACGGATGCTCTACCCCCATCCCGCTCCTGCCAGAGATCATCAGAAAGTGCTACCAATGCCATTTCCATCTCATAGCCAGGCCTCAACCCCAACTGAAAAGGGTCCAGATAATCCGTTTCATCCAGGAACCTCTGGAGTTGCAGTGCAACAATCTTCTCAATAACCTTCCCCAAAAGGGAAGATTGGAGATAGGACAGAAGTTGTCCAACAGGATGGAATCTAGCTTTGGCCTGTTAAGAAGAGGGCAGACCACAGCCTCCTTGAAAGGTTGAGGCACTACTCCCTCCCCCAGAGAAGCATTAATCACCTCCAGAACCCACCCACATGTCACCTTCCAGGAGGCTTTCACAAACCAGGAGGGACACGGATCTAAAATACAGATGGTAGCGCTCACACTCCCTAGGATCCAGTCTATTCCTTTGGGAACAACAGGGTCAAACTGTTCCCAGATAACCAGGCGAAAACCTGCCCCGGGCATCTCCACCGGACCAACTGCCACACCGACATCTAACTGTGAACGAATCCAAGTGACTTTTTCTTCTAGTAAAGTAGCAAATGCCTCAGCGTGCCCCTGCAGGTACACCTCAGTGTCCTCCCTCCCTGGAAGGAAACAGGTCACCTTAAAGAGGATTGCTGGGCAATTATCTGCAGACACCATTAGTGTGGAGAAGTATTTTTGCTTCCGCCCAAATTGCCACGAGGTAGGCTTTGATAGCAGCTCTGACCCCTATTCAGTTGATTTCATTCTTCGTCTTCTGCCAGTGGAACACTAGAAGTCTCTTAATCTGTTTCATCCTTCTCAATTCCTCCATATACCATGGGGGGGGCAATGAGGTCCGTGGGTCAGGAGAGGTCACATGGGCACAATCCTGTCCAAAGCCCCAGCCCCCTTCTTGTTCCAGGTGGCGACTACGGACTTGGCTGGACTACACAGCTGATCTTCAGTTATAACCCCCAGCTGCTTCTGAAACCCATCCAGGTCCATCAGTCGCTGGGGGCAGACCAATATAATAGGGCCCGCCTCCATGCAGAAGGGTACTGCCCTAGAGAAGCTCATAGCCACCAAGACGTGATCTGACCAGGAGAAGGGGACCAGTAAGAGATCCACCAATTCCAGATCACATAAGCACCACTCCGAGAACACCAGATCAGGTGTGTGACCACTATTCCTAGTCGGGTCCTGGATGACCTGGGACAGGCCCATGGAAGTCATGATTTCCATGAACTCCCAAGCTACCTCCGACCCCACTCCCCAGGGATGGCAGATTGAAGTCTCCCAAAACTATAAGTTTGGGGAACTCCACCTCCAGCCCCGCGGTGAGGTCCAGGAGTTTGGGCAGGGAAACTGCTATGCAGCAGGGAGGCTGGTGCAGCAGCAGCAATCCCATCTGGTCCCTCAAGCCCAACCTAAGAAAAAGGGTCTCACAACCAGGGGCACTTGTGGAGTGATGCCCCTAGAAGCCACCAGAAATTCTCTGTTGACGATAGCCACACCCCCTCCCCAGCCCTGTACTCTAGGCTAGTGCTACACTCGATACCCAGCGGGGCACATTTCCGAGAGAGGAACCCCTCTTTCTGGCCCCAGACAGGTCTCAGCAATACTAGCCAGATCAGCCTTCTCCGCAAGAATCAAATCAGCAATAAGCCAAGCCATATTACAGGCTGATCTGGCAATTAAAAGCGGCAGCCTAAAACCTGAGCCTCCAAAGATCTGTCAACCAGGTAAATATGATGGGTTCAAGGGGCCGGAACATGAGATCGATACAAGACACCAAGGTCATGTTCCCCATGAGCAGCCCACCCCTTGTCTCTCACCATATTTTCTTTTACCCAACACCACCGAGAAGAGGGAGCTACTTCCCCACCCCCAGCTCTCTCGCAGAGGAAAAGGACACCCACACTCACCTAACTCTCATCGAACACCCTACCCCCAGGATCTCCCATAAACCACTGCAGAAGTTGACCTAAGAAAAAATCAGAACAGCAGCCCAAAAGCATGCCACGCCGTGCCAAGTGCTGCAGCAGCCACCGAGTGGTCACACAACCATGTCTCTGAGAGTCTGAAAAACCAGTCAGTCGGTCAAAAGACCAGTCAGCAGCCTACCACACTCAGAACACTAGCATCCATGTGAGTAGGTCTGGCTGCTGGCAAGGTCCAGGGAAGCTCATCATCTCCATCAGCTCCACTGCCATCACATGATCCATGCCACCTTCTGAGATGTCAGATGTCAGACGAGCTGACTCTCAGGCTCTCAGACTCAGGCTCGGCTATAGTGCAAGGAAGGTGCACTCTCCTCTTCACTCTCATCTGCCCCCTCTCCAATCTCTCTCTCCTACTCTACCAATTCTCTGCCTCACATTCCTCATTCCTCACTCCAAACTCTCATCCCAACCTTCCTTTCAGGGTAGTCCTCCACTTCCACAAACCAGTTGCAACATTCAAAATCCCTCTAAAAGTTCTTCTGCAAAATCTCTCTGGAGCACCATCAACAGACATCCACTCACACTGCCACCATCTTCATCCATTCTCTTGTAGACATGCTTGTTTTTTCTGGATCACTATCCTGCTGCATGACACACTTTGGTTCAGCTTTAGGTGATGCACAAATGGCCTGATATTCTTCTGTAGAATTCTCTTATACAAAGTAGAATTCATGCTTCTTTCAGTGATGGCAAATAACCGTAGTAAAGGGACAACGAAACATCCCAGAACCATGACATTCAATGTTTAGCTTCTGCCAGACGTACAAGTACTCAAGTAATGTCCCATCTTGCACCTACCTGTCCATAAAATATTCCTCCAGAAGTCTTGGGGGTCACCCAGGTGTTTTTTGGCAAATCTGAGACAAGCATCAGTGTTATTCTTAGTGAGTTATGGCTTCTGCCTTAATGAATTCCAGTTTTACCTGTTCAGGGACCCTATCTACTGTTCAGGTACTCCTCACTTAACAGACGCAATTGGGACTGGCAACTCCATCGCTAAACAGCGCAGTCATTGAGACATCATGTGACTGCAGCGGACTAATAATCTCACTTCCACTGTGGTCGTTAAATGAATCACCATGGTTCTTAAGTGAGCCATCATGTGACCAGGGCTTGCGATTTTACTGCCGGCTTCTCTGTTGACTCTTCTTGTTGGAAGCCACCTGTGAAGGGCGCAAATGGCGATCATGTAACCACAGGAAACTGCGACAGTCGTAAACACCTGGTTGTGAAGTTGTTCTTGAATTCTTTGATTCTGCCTGGACAATTTTATGCTGTGCTTTTGTAGTTAGTTGCAGTTGACTGCCACACTTGAAAAGATATACTATGGTCCCAAGTTGTCCTCATTTCAAACTATTTACAGTATTTGTTGAATTTCTACCCACTGCAGTCAAGAAATACTTGGTCATTTATAATATATCTATAAAATACATTTGGTATAAGACTGGATTGGTAGGGCCTCAGAACTTTAGAAATGGTTTTCTAACCTCTTCCAGACTAAAAGGTATTAATTATTATTTTAGTAAGGTTTTCAAGAATTATTTCAAGTGCGGTATGACATGCATCTAGAATGTGTGTTGTAAGAATTTCACTGGGATGAAGGGAGCCAAAGTTTGTGAAACTGATTCAAAGTAGGGCTGACCCAATTCAGCCTTCATGGTTTAATGAAGTTCTCACACAGCTATTTCTACAGCTAGTTCTACTTACAGTAACTTACACCTTTAATTTAATTGATTGAAGGAATAGACCAATTAATACTTTTTCACACTGAAATATCACATGCTGGATGGCTTTACTTATGAAATAAATGAAACAAGAACCAATTTTGGTGCTGTTTGTTCACTGAGATGTGCCTTACACATTAATGTAAAGACCCACAAGAAGCTCTGTTCAATGAAAAAAAAATGCCAAAATTTAGAGAATCCAAAATAAATTGTTATCCTACATCCCAGAGATTGAGCTTTGTACAAGGTTGCAAACTGCTTCCATTTTTCTGTCTGTTCTGAAAAATGCAGCAATGTTTTCCTTTTTTCTAAAATGGCTACCAACCATATATATTTAATGGGTTTTTATAGTTTAAAAAGCATGGCACAAATGAAAATAACAAGATTAGAATGGAGGAGGTGAAAGGAAAAGGGTGTTGTTTCTTACATATAAGGTATAGAGGAGTACAGAGATAAACTTGAAGAAGAAATGCAAGAACAGTTAAATAAACATCAATTTAGCCCTGGCAAAGAAGAGAGCGTGAGAAAGAAACTCAAGATAACCCTCCCTTGATTTTTTTTGGCATATGAAAGGGCAGAGGGAAACTGTAAAACTTTCAAGATTCTATTACTATACTCTACAGCAATAAAGTATGGTTCCAGTAATTTTTGTGTCTGCTTCCTGACCTGATCTATCTTGGAGGGCTATAATGGGCTGGGAGAATAACCTTGAGGAGAAAGAGCTGCATCCAAGACCATGGTCAGATAAGAGAAAGAGCACTTTCAGACTTGTAAGAATCTGTTACTGTAACCCTATAATAAAAGTAGTTTTAGTATTCATAACTTTGGTTTCCAAGTCTGGTCTGAAGGGCTGACAACAATCTTGTAAGTCTGAAAGTGCCTCCCTGCTCCCTGCCTTTATCTACAAGAGAACCTGGGAGAATCAAGTCTGAGACATTTTTGCAAATTGCATTCTTGCTTTGGACTCAGATTTCTCTTATCTGACCATTGTCTTGGCTGTGGCTCTTCCTCCTATTCTTCAAGGTAAGTCTCACAGCTCATTACAAGGGCTAACATGAGGTAACAGTCCCTTTCCCAGCCCTAATCATGACATATAGATCACTTACGTTTTCAAAACACTCTTCAAGTGGATCTCCAAGAAGTCGTGACTTTCTAGACATGGCTGTAATGCAGCTAGATCTTTTAGACCTTACAGAATGAGGACTCAGTTTTCCATGTTCTTGCTGAAATCTGGAATGTAATACCTTTCTGTCAAGGAAAGCTGAATATTGGGGCCGTCTAGAGCTTTTGATCCCTTTTCAGAAGTTCATAAATACAACAGAAGGAAGAGAACCTGGATTATGCACTTCCTCATTCCCACTACCCCCAGCATTTTCATTTTCACAGGAAGATCTGTAAGATATTGATATGTTCAGCTGAATACATTTAAAGTGAGTTGCAGTCTTAATGTGGTCCAGTTTGCTAGTTGTACGAATCATTACAGTCAGGTTCAGCCGAAAGCAATTAGAGTTTGCTCATAGAACTTTCTGTGAACATAGTTACAAACCAAAGGACAGGAGTGGAATTTGCACTTCATTTCCATGCCAAGTCAGAAAGCTAGGATTATCTGTGAAACTGTTGATAATAAGACCAAGAAAGTAGCTCTTTACATTTCATATAATAAACTAATGGAATTTCCTCCCAGAAGATGTGGTGATGGCTATATTCTTCGATAGCTTTAAAGAAGCGTTAGATAAATATATGGAAGACAAGCATTCTGGTGTTTTTAATTTTTAATTATGAGAGAATAACTACTTTTTAGTCACAGATAGTACGCATCTAAAATGAAGTGGGAGAGGGCAATTGCCTCCATGTTGTGATAGTGAGCTTCCCTCAGATGTATCTTGGAAGCTAGGCTGATCTAGCAGGACAGTATTCTTTCGTGTAGATTTTTTTTATACATTCTTGTATATCAGAGCTCATATTTTCAAAACTTCTCTCTCTCAATCACATTGCTTTGTATCAAGACCACTTCACCTAAAATAATTTTCCTACATAGAAACAATGCACTTAGAATGAAAGCAGATTTTACATTAAAAGAAACTCACATCTAATAGGTTTTTCTTTGCTTTGGTATGTATTCTGTGCTTTTGAAATATTCATTAACAATAATGGTAATTATGTAGGAGACAGCATAGGACAACATGTTGAGCCACAACATTAGTTTTTGATAGCATTGGAAAGGAGAAGGTGATTTCTAATAAGTTGTCAACAGTCATAGTTGGAAATACAGTTGATACTCATTATTTGTGGTAGTTACATTCTGTAAAGTTGCTGCAAACACTGAATTAGCAAATACTGAGCCTCAGCTGGGACGCGCGCATCAGACGACTCAAATTTTTTGCCACTCTGCGTGTCCGCAAATGACCTCAAAAGCTCTGCGTGTATTGATTTTGGGGCTACAAATAAATTTTAGCGAGTAGGCAAATTCACAAATACAGAATCTGTGAATAATGAGGATCAACAGTACCTTATTTCTATAGTTTAATGGCAACCATTGGCTTCTGAAATTGTATACTCTATGAAGAATGAAAAAAAATAATTTAGTCTCTGTTCTTGAACATAATTTGTAAGTGGTTATTAGTTGTATCCACAACCTTAAAACATTTATTTTCTCTTTAAACGAAAGGGATTAGTAAAAGATTAATTTGAAGGCTTCAATAAATTTGTGACATTGCCTTTTTTGAAGTATTGCAGTGGAGCTGATAATTCTTAGAATGATTCCCCAAGATCATCTCTATAGTAAGAAATATGTTTTGATGAAATGAGCAATTCTTTCTCCAAAATCCTAGCAGTGTAAGAAAGAAAACCATGAACTTTTTTACTTATATTCCACCACCACTAACTACTTAGTGCTATCTCTGTCTTTATATAAGCTAATTTTAAATTATGAGCTAAAAATCCTGTAAAAATTATAAATATTCATTCAAAACCACAGGGCTACATAGAAAAAGGGAATAAATTGCCAATCTGATGACAGATTGATTTATAAGCAGCCGTCATCCTCTAAGTGTTTTATAAAGTACAAATGCTAATTGATATGTTATATTAACTTAATATGTCCATTAAGTTCATATAAGAAACAGTAACCAAGCATTTCATTGGGGCCAGGTGCTTGTGGCATGTTAATCCTGTATTGTACCAGCAACATTAGGTATTCATTGCAACATTTGGTTTAAAGTGCTAGTATTGATCTTTCAAACCCTAGATGGGTGGTAAACATTTTATTTGAAGGGCTTCTCATGTGTATAACCCTAAAAGAAGGCTGCTTATAGGCCTACTGGTAAGCATAATATACAGGGAAGTTTTAGTGACATTCTCAAGTAATATGTAGTTAGCTTCTCATTTGTAGGTGCCAACTTTTTGCCATAGTTACGCTTTTTGTGAAAGTTGCTGAGCTGAATTTTTAATAGCTTGTATTGGTGCTGCCTCTTTTCTTCAGTTTTAACTGTTTTAATGTATTTTCATGTTACTATATGCAAAAAAAAGAAAATGCCCATTTACTTAAAAAAATTCCTAATCCTATGTTTATCCTTTGTCATGTCACATAATTAGCATTTTATTTATGTATGTATTTATTCAGTTATATACTGCACACTTCCAGCAAAATCAGCTAGGTCCAGGCATCTTGTTTGGAGGATTGTAGAAAAACCTGGCTGGCTGATACAAATGTATATGCTTACATTTCTTGTTTTTCATTATCATTAAATGAACTAAAGTAATCTTTTTGTTGATCACTGCCCTTGGATACTTAAGAAATTCTGTTTGTTCAAAGAGTTGTATAGAAATTAATATACAAATTGGGTGTCTTCATACTGATGGCCTCTCACTCCAAATTGTGAAATAAGCCCTCTGTGAAACTTTATGAAAAGATTGGAAACCAGAGTAAGTCTGGTGAAGTCCAGCAGTAGAATCCCAGCAGTGGTTTTTTTTATTATTAAAAAGGGTAGGAGTTAAATCACTAATTTAAATTCCCAGCATAACCAAAATATGACTGTGGTTGGTCAACAGTGGCTTTTTATATCTAAAAAATCAGCCAAAGTTAATTCTGCCATCTGCACTTCACTAATGCTCATGTTTTAGGGCATGTATAGGCAACTGTTCCACAACGCCCATCAGGGATTAGGGGAATTTTAATCCAAAGCATCTGCAGAGCTGCAAGTTGCCTACCTTTGCACTAAAGGAGAGGTTTTCAACCTTTTTCATCTCATGGCACAAATGTCATAGGTGGGACTTCTGGGTCTCAAAACCAGAAGTCCCATGATGATACAGGTTACTGGGACTCTGGAGGAGAAATGGAGGCAGTCCACCCCTAATGATGTCATGGAGGCAGGGTTCTGGCTGATACAACACACACTGCACTAGGGCAATTAGAGTGTAACCCTGTTCTAGACCCTGGCCTAGAGTAGGTAAAGGTGAAGGTTTCCCTTGACATTAAGTCCAGTCGTGTCCAACTCTAGGGGGCGGTGCTCATCTCCGTTTCAAAGCCGAAGAGCCGGCGTTTGCCCATAGACACTTCCGTGGCCATGTGGCCGGCATGACTACATGGAACACTGCTACCTGCCCGCCAAAGCAGTACCTATTAATCTACTCACATTTGCATATTTTCGAACTGCTAGGTTGGCAGGAGCTGGGACTAGCAACAGGAGCTCACCCCATCACGCGGATTCGAACCGCCGACCTTCTGATCAGCAAGCTCAGCAGCTCAGCGGTTTAACCTGCAGCGCCACCGCGTCCCTTGGCCTAGAGTAATAAAGTCATTTTATCCAGAAACACTGATATAACCTGCTGTGTCACCATGGCAGAATAAAAAAGGACAGGTTATATAATGACTGATGTTACTCCAGTCTGTTAGTAAGCAGTTCATTACATTTAAATTTGTGCAGATGAGGGCAGTATGCATGACTCTTCCCTCATGAAGAGACAGATAAAATTGTAACCCAAAGACACTCGTTGAACTTCATACCAAAGATTCAATTTAAGGATCTCGTCAATCAACAACTGTTAAGCAGAGATTACTTTTTGTATAGATTTTAATCTCTCTTTCAATGAAGCATTCATAACTTCTTCGAACAGGGTATTGATCCCACCCTTAGCCAGATTTTGTGATCCATTTTGGTTCTCTCATTCCTTATAGATTATGTCAATTTAGCAATATAGGGATTATATATATCCAGATTAAGATCCCCATTTAGCTATGGAGCTCACTGAGTAGTATGGTGCCAGTTGCCTTTTTATAACCTGATCTATTTCTGAGATTGTTACCAGAATAAAGATGGAGAGGGATGACTTTTAGAAGGAACATTCTGCTATAAGCATAATAAATGGTTAAAAGCCAAATAAGATGTGCAAAAATTTAGAGTTTTTTTTTAACCTGAGGAGTAGAAAGTTATTTCATTATTTTTTCTTCTTCTAATCACTGTAAGATGACTACTTTGTCCCAGCCCTGCACATTCACCTCTGCTTAGGCTTTCTACATTGCATTGAGACACCAAAATCATTTGCTAGATGCTGTTACTGTTTTATCTTTGGAAAGGCAAAAGAGGTGGAAAAGCAAATATTTGACCTGTTAATAAAGTTGAGCTTCTGATATATAGTGTGTGTGGCAGCTGAGAATGCAAATAGCCAAAACATTATTCCCTTCTTCAAGTCCTTAATTTATAGTGAAGTGTGTCTCTGTAAAACCTTGGTGCTCAATCTGTGAAACTTAAAAAAAAACAAAAAAAACCCAACTTTCTGCTGATTATTAAATTATACCTGCAGGGAAGAGAGGTGTTATAGATCATGCTCTTCTCTGGGCATTCAACAACATTGAAAAAGAAGGTGGAGAAGGATACAAATGGCAAAGCAGAGTAGTCTTGGCATCAATTAGTCTTGAGATTACTTATAGTGGATTGCAGTTTCAAGGCCAAAAATGAGTAGGGAGTGGGGCAGAAGGTCTTGAAAAGTGGCTATGAATCTTAGGGCCTTTCTTTAGTTAAGGAATAGTTAATTCAACAATTTTGTTCAAACTAATGAGACAATCCAGTTTGGAAATCTTGTGAGATCACTGTCTTGAGAATTAGGACGTGCAGCTGATCCCTTTAAAATGCTCAATATATGTCTATGAAACACTCCCACCCATACAGTTTGGGTGGCACTGTGATAATTCCCAGTTCAGTGTGTGTGTGTATCAGCTAGAGCAACCTTGTGCATGACAGTTCTTCCCATAGTGTTGCCCACTAGATGTCATGGTTTTTTAAAGCAGTATTCAGGGATGATGAATGGAAGCTATAATCTAGGAATGAAAATCTTTGTCCTGAAGATCTAATCCAAGCTACAAGGCTGCCCCATTTGGTCTGTGATACTTCTAGTGAGGAACCTCTACTCAAGGCCCATCCTCCATAGCTGCTGTGCTTTGCCTATATCTTGTCTGTTCTGTTTGGGGATATAGCATGGGTAAAGCAGAGGAGTGCCAACAGAATCAGGTCATCTTTGTCTCTGCCTTTCCCCACTGCAGGGAAAGAATGGACACAGATAAGACTGGCTGGGAGCTCATCTAGTCAGCACACCTGAAGGACTGCAAGAAGGATTGGGTCTACTTCACCTGTCATGTCATGACATGTTTAGGTCAACAGTGTCATGCCTTTCCATATGACTTATGCAAGTACCAGACAGAATTCCATGTCTGAGCTTTTGCAAAATATTATTTTGTTTACAGTTACCCTTCCCTCCCTCTTTCCTATTTCATATGGGGCTTTGTTAACATTCAAAGTAAAGTTTTCAACACAATTAGCTTTAATAAATGAGTGAGCAAAAAATTAATTACCTCTTCAGTGTCTGAAAGGGTAACTTATATTCATTTTATCATAGGTTAGAGTTTTTCCTGGAATAGAAATATACTTGAAATTGGGATGAGGACTGAAAAAGAGTATTTTCAAAGGAGTTGAATCATGGGAAATGAAAGTTACAGAACCAGTGAATTACTTCCAACAGTGTAATTCAATTGATTTAGAATGGAGAGTTTGTAAATACTGTATAATGGATAAAGAAACTCTTTTTTCCTGGTGATATGATTCAATCTGAGTTTTGATGCTCTGTCCTTTGGACATAATTATATGTAAATAATTCAAATTTCACGCAAACTTTATAAATAGGTACAGTTTCTTAAACTGGCTTAGCAGTTTTTAGTAGTCTGTATAATTAGTTCTATTTCCTCACTATAGGGAATGGCAAAGATATAATGAATATAAGACCCTTTCTTGAAAACATTGAAAATTTATTGTAGGCAGTTCTCTGGTTACTAAGAGATTGATGCTTTCAGGTCTATGTTGATAATCATAAGGACTATTTTATTATTAAAATTATGCCTAGCTTTGTACTATTATAAAAATTCAGGGTGGCTTACAATGCCAAAAGTTTTATTTATAAATGAAATAAAATCAGTTCCATGGAAATAATTGTCTACGATTGTCATGCCAAATGGGACTGAAGCATATACGCAGTCCTGCTGTTCACTTGTTCTTTGCTTGGGCTGATACCTTCCCACCTTGTTTTTTCAACGATAGCAAACGAAAATTCACAAATAAAAAATTTGATGATAAAAATTAAATTGAACGTAGTGGGATCTAGTGCTGCTAGTAGACGGTAATGTTTGTGCATAGATGTGGAAGAAATTTTCAGTAGATTACGTAGGCAGACTCTTACCATATATAATAGTAGTTGGGGGAAGGGAAAAGAAGTAGATTAGTCAAGATGCTTGCATGCTGTGCAATGTGATCTCCTTTTCCTTTTTGGTATTTTACTAGTCACTCATCTGAAGCATTTCAAACAACAAAGAAAAAGTTGACCTCTTTTGCATTCATTATGGAAAGGTCACTGCTGCTTAATGAATTACTGTATTACCTTTGTAATTAGTGTCATTTGTCTTGGAAAAAAAACTAATACAGTGCCTTGCCTTGAATTTAGTAAGGAAATCAACTTTTAACATTCTCAGCAGGCTGACAGCAGGACTGAGTGTTAAAATAAATAAAACTAAATCTCTTTGTAGATGAAGACTGGACATTCTTCCTTTCTAGTGAGAGATACCTGCTGTATTAATTTAATTTGGCCTTTACCACCCAAGCTTGCAGAATTTCAAATTGCAGACTTTTGCCTAGGAATTCTGGAAATTGGACTCTAAAACCTAGAGGGCAAAGATTAAGAAAGAGTGATTTTAAATATTACTTCTATGGAAAATAGTTTGCTCATTTCTTTTCCATCTCTACATCAGAACGGGTTTCTGTGTGTGTAGCTGTGTAGCTTTCATTTTAGCACAGAATTTCTTATTTTTCAGAAAGGACCCCAAACTTTATAGAGCAGATTTACAGCAGATCAATAGATCTATAATAAGACAAAATATGCGTATAAAACCACTTTGGTTTTGGATAGAAACTGATATTTATTTATATATTTAGAAAATGTACATGCTGTATTTCTAAGACGGAATTTTTCTAAAAATGGAACTTAGCTAAAATTCATAATAAATTAAAAACAGTCTATAAACACCTGCTGAAGCAGGAAATATTTTCAATCAGCAGTCTTTTAAAGCTCAGGAGATTCCAAAGAGTGTATGCATTCAGATTGTTTCTTCTGTTCTTGTTCTCAGTCTCATTTCCTGCATGTTACATATTCAGTAGGTCTTCCATTCACCAGTAAATTCACACTGATAATAGAAAATCTGAATTGGCTGATAAATAGTATTATCTGAAATGATACATGTAGTTTCAAAAATCTTCAGCAAAGGATCGTTACCTTGTCGTGGTGCTGGAGCTTGAGCACCTCAATGATGCCATGAGCTAAACCGTGAAGGGCCACCCAAGTCGGGAAGGTCATGACAGAGAGGTCAGACCAAATGCGATCCCTGGGGAAGGTAATGGCAACCCACCCCAGTATTCTTGCCATGAAAACTAAATGGATCAGTACAACCAGAGATACGTCGGTATACCATCGGAAGATGAGACCCCCAGGTCGGAAGATGGTCAAAATGCTACTGGGGAGGAACAGAGGATGAGCTCAACTAGCCCCAGACGTGATGACGCAGCTAGCTCAAAGCCGGAAGGACGGCTAGCGGCCGACGGTGCTGGTGGTGAACGGTAAATCCGATGTTCTAAGGATCAACACACCATTGGAACCTGGAATGTAAGATCTATGAGCCAGGGCAAATTGGATGTGGTTATTGGTGAGATGTCAAGATTAAAGATAGACATTCTGGGCGTCAGTGAACTGAAATGGACTGGAATGGGCCACTTCACATCAAATGACCACCAGATCTACTACTGCGGACAAGAGGACCACAGAAGAAATGGAGTAGCCTTCATAATTAATACTAAAGTGGCTAAAGCAGTGCTTGGATACAACCCAAAAAATGACAGAATGATCTCAATTTGAATTCAGGGCAAGCCATCTAACATCACAGTGATCCAAATATACGCTCCAACCACAAATGCTGAAGAAGCTGAAGTAGAGCAGTTCTATGAGGATCTGCAGCACCTACTGGACAACACGCCTAAAAGAAATGTTATTTTCATCACAGATGAAATGCTAAGACTGGAATGCTAAGGTGGGCAGTCAAATGACACCTCGAATTACAGGTAAGCATGGCCTGGGAGAACAAAATGAAGCAGGACATAGGCTGATAGAATTTTGCCAAGACAATTCACTCTGCATAACAAACACTCTCTTCCAACAACCTAAGAGACGGCTTTATACATGGACTTCACCAGATGGACAACACCGAAATCAGATTGATTACATCCTTTGCAGCCAAACGTGGCGGACATCTATACAGTCGGTAAAAACAAGGCCTGGAGCTGACTGTAGTTCAGATCATGAACTTCTTCTTGCACAATTTAGGATCAGACTAAAGAGATTAGGGAAGAGCCACAGATCAGCTAGATATGAGCTCACTAATATTCCTAAGGAATATGCAGTGGAGGTGAAGAATAGATTTAAGGGACTGGACTTAGTAGATAGGATCCCGGAAAACTATGGACAGAAGTTGGCAGCATTGTTCAGGAGGCGGCAACAAAATACATCCCAAAGAAAGAGAAAACCAAGAAGGCAAAATGGCTGTCTGCTGAGACACTAGAAGTAGCCCAAGAAAGAAGGAAAGCAAAAGGCAACAGTGATAGGGGGAGATATGCCCAATTAAATGCAAAATTCCAGAGGTTAGCCAGAAGAGATAAGGAATTATTTTTAAACAAGCAATGCGCGGAAGTGGAAGAAGACAATAGAATAGGAAGGACAAGAGACCTCTTCCAGAAAATTAGAAACATTGGAGGTAAATTCCAGGCAAAAATGGGTATGATCAAAAACAAAGATGGCAAGGACCTAACAGAAGAAGAAGAGATCAAGAAAAGGTGGCAAGAATATACAGAAGACCTGTATAGGAAGGATAACAATATCGGGGATAGCTTTGACGGTGTGGTCAGTGAGCTAGAGCCAGACATCCTGAAGAGTGAGGTTGAGTGGGCCTTAAGAAGGAGTGCTAATAACAAGGCAGCAGGAGACGACGGCATCCCAGCTGAACTGTTCAAAATCTTGCAAGATGATGCTGTCAAGGTAACGCATGCTATATGCCAGCAAATTTGGAAAAGACAAGAATGGCCATCAGATTGGAAAAAAATCAACTTATATCCCCATACCAAAAAAGGGAAACACTAAAGAATGTTCAAACTATCGAACAGTGGCACTCATTTCACATGCCAGTAAGGTAATGCTCAAGATCCTGCAAGGTAGACTTCAGCAATTCATGGAGCGAGAATTGCCAGATGTACAAGCTGGGTTTAGAAAAGGCAGAGGAACTAGAGACCAAATTGCCAATATCCGCTGGATAATGGAAAAAGCCAGGGAGTTTCAGAAAAACATCTATTTCTGTTTTATTGACTATTCTAAAGCCTTTGACTGTGTGGACCATAACAAATTGTGGCAAGTTCTTAGTGGTATGGGGATACCAAGTCATCTTGTCTGCCTCCTGAAGAATCTGTATAACGACCAAGTAGCAACAGTAAGAACAGACCACGGAACAATGGACTGGTTTAAGATTGGGAAAGGAGTACGGCAGGGCTGTATACTCTCACCCTACCTATTCAACTTGTATGCAGAACACATCATGCGACAAGCTGGGCTTGAGGAATCCAAGGCTGGAGTTAGAATCGCTGGAAGAAACATTAACAATCTCAGATATGCAGATGATACCACTTTGATGGCTGAAAGTGAAGAGGAGCTGAGGAGCCTTATGATGAAGGTGAAAGAAGAAAGTGCAAAAGCTGGCTTGCAGCTAAACCTCAAAAAAACCAAGATTATGGCAACCAGCTTGATTGATAACTGGCAAATAGAGGGAGAAAATGTAGAAGCAGTGGAAGACTTTGTATTCCTAGGTGCAAAGATTACTGCAGATGCTGACTGCAGTCAGGAAATCAGAAGACGCTTAATCCTTGGGAGAAGAGCAATGACAAATCTGGATAAAATAGTTAAGAGCAGAGACATCACACTGACAACAAAGGTCCGCATAGTTAAAGCAATGGTGTTCCCCATAGTAACATATGGCTACGAGAGCTGGACCATAAGGAAGGCTGAGCGAAGGAAGATCGATGCTTTTGAACTGTGGTGTTGGAGGAAAATTCTGAGAGTGCCTTGGACTGCAAGAAGATCAAACCAGTCCATCCTCCAGGAAATAAAGCCAGACTGCTCACTTGAGGGAATGATATGAAAGGCAAAAGTGAAATACTTTGGCCACATAATGAGAAGACAGGACACCCTGGAGAAGATGCTGATGCTAGGGAGAGTGGAAGGCAAAAGGAAGAGGGGCCGACCAAGGGCAAGATGGATGGATGATATTCTAGAGGTGATGGACTCGTCCCTGGGGGAGCTGGGGGTGTTGACAACCGACAGGAAGCTCTGTCGTGGGCTGGTCCATGAAGTCACGAAGAGTCGGAAGCGACTAAACGAATAAACAACAAAAAGTTTCAAAAATAAAGGTTGTATGCCAGTTTTCTAACCTACCGAGCAAAAAGGAATAAAATAATACCATTCACATCTTACGGATTTTAATCCCTAGGTAAGATAGCTTTTGAACTGGTGATAGCCAAGTTTGCTTCATTAACTTACTATGGCCCCAGTCATCATAGTGGATTTTGTTAAGTTTATTGAATAAGCTGAGAAACATTAAAATTAAACAGGGACTTGAATGAATATATTCCATATATATCCAAATATTGCTGCAAAAATGTTGGCATCCCTACTACTACTCTGAAAAGCACACAAGACTGTTTGCATAACTGCACATTTTCCAGTAAATAAATAAATAGTACAATCTTCTCATCTCTCTTCAGTTGATGTATCTGGTGCCTGATTACACACAGTTTTTATGTAGAATTGCTGCTTGATTCACAGGTAGTAAGCTGCAGTGGAAATGTGATTCCACATACATACATCCCCCGTCAATTTATAAAAGTTTGGCAGCTGCATCCATTGCTGGAGTGGAATGATTTGGTCACTTATGCCTTAGGAACATCCAGATTAGATTAAAATGCTCTGCATGGGCTTGCTTTTTGAAGAGTATTTTGAAACTACAGCTGATTCACTTTACAATAGCTTGCCTAGTCTGATGTCTTCCAGATATGTTAGACATGTACATAGCTAACAAATAGCTTCTAGCCCATTATACATGGATATGTAATTTGTTTCTGAAATTGCACGTGACCCCCAAATATCTTGGGATCTTTCCTCAAGATCCCATTGAAATGTAATTTTTAGTGTGTGGTAGATGGGGGGAATATCATTAGATACTTGGAGAATAATTATATCAGTTGTATTTAATTTAACTTATTAATTACATCTAAATTATATTAGAACAAATTTAGTTTGCCTATTTCTTTCTCCTAACCCTGAGCTAATTTGGGAGATATGCCTTTGACTCACCATTCAAAGGCATAGGATGGTCATTTGGACTGAAAAAGTATACACTTAAGTGATACAATGATGGCGGTTTCCACCTGTATATTCCTCTGACTTTGCTGTCTGTTTTAAGAAGTAAGGTGCCAGGCTCTGAAATGTGCTGCAGTCTACTGCTGCCTCCCCGCCCATAGAACAAAGACCAGAATTGTAGATGGTGATGATGATGATGATGATGATGATGATGATGATGATGATTCTAAGCCTGGAAGTATGGATCCAGAGGTGGGATACTTTAGCCTTTGTCTGCTGCCATCCTTATCTGCATGCCAGCAATTTATATTGCCAAAATAAGATCAGATAGATAGATAGATAGAGAAGTGAATTGCAGCATGGAATGAAAATGAAGGGAGTATCAAAGCTTAAAGCTTCCTATCTCCTAGGTTTGTTCTAGATTATTTTTTTAAAAAAGATATCAATGATACTACGCCTTCCACCCCTAATTTTTCAAGTAACATGCAGTTTGAACCTCATAAACCTAGCTAATTATTTGAATTTGAGACATTGGCCTACATATAGCTATTTCTTCCCTGCTTATTAGCCATCTTGTTCTGTTTAAAATGCAAACACAGGTTAGATTGTATAGCTGCCCAGTTTTTTAAAAACATACACAAACACTGCCTTTTCAGTCTTTGGGGGATGCTTGGGTTTTTATTTTTATGAATAGCCATCTGATAATTTGTAGATAGCAGAGCTCTGGTATTTCTCTCCCACCCCCAATGCTCTTCTGGAGGAAGAAAAAATATGGACCGGTTGCACTTGCCATACATTACGATCACCATGGTTATGCATACCATTCCTGTAACACGATGCAAAGCATGTGTCTGTGAAATATAAACAGGGTGCAATCTGTTTTGCCCAGTGAGCAGTTGGGAAGATAGAAAAATCTAAGCATTATTAACAATGGAGGAGAAAAAAGCTTACCTCTAAACTCTGTTGCAAGATGTTTTATATATGGGGCAGCTTTTAATTTTTTTTTTAATAAAGGTAGTTTAATGGGAGGAGATGGGAGGAGATGGGCGGGGACAAATTAGATACATACATACATACATGCATATTGTTTAGGTTATGGCTATGGAAAGTTTGAGTGCATGTGGAATGGTGCCAGATTGTCAAAAATTGGTAGTTGAAAAGTTTATCAATTTTTGAAAATACTGTGATATCTAACTATAACTTAGTCAGGAAAAACAGACTAAATAGTTACATGATTTAGTATGGTGTTCATGAGGTACAGAAAGCCTGAAGCTCATATGCTTTCTGTGCTTCACTTTGGAGAATATCAAAAGTTGGCCTTGGGTTGTGAACTACCCAGAGTTTGGTTTAAGATGGGCAGCCATATAAATGTTTAAAATTAAATAATTTTTAAAATGTGCTTACTTTCATTTCAGTTGACTGCAGTCTATCACATTACTCAGCACAAAACTTGTGGTTAAAGGTCAGTCTCAAACAAGTCATCATCAATTCACATGATTGCAGTATATTGGTTAAACTGTTGGACTAGGACTAAGAGACCCAGGCTCAAGTCTAACCTCAGCATAAAAGCTCAGTGGGTGACTTTGGGCCAGTCATAAGAATATAAACAGTGCTCTGCTGCATCAGACCCCTGGCCTATCTCCTCCAGCAGCCTGTTCTCACAGTGCCACCCCGCTGTACAAGGAAGCCCACTAGTCTTCCAGCAGGTGGCCTTCAGAGACAGTCACACTGCCATCAAGGCTAATAGCCATTCATCTCCATGACTTCCATGAATGGGTCCAACCCTTTTTTGAAGCCAGCCAAGCTGCTTGCTAGCACACTTCTCCTGGTAGCATATTCCAAAGTTTAATTACACATTTTGTAAAGATATATATATGAGCTACCTTATCCCAAGGTATCTCACAGCATTGTTGTGGGAAAAATTGGAATGCTGGGTGTGCCATCTTTTGCTCCTGGAGGAAAAACAGGATATAAATCAAATAAACTATCTTTTTAAAATCTATCTTTTCACCCTAAGTAGTCAGTTTTCCAGGTACAGATGATCTGGCAAACTACAGTTGACTAAAACCAATCCTAAAGTTTCTGAGCTGTGAGGGAGGAATGAAGGGGAGAAGCAGATAAGCACAGTATTTTTTGCAGCTCAGTAATATCCTAATAAATGAGGTTTACCTTGATGAGTGAGATCCAGCAATGTGTTTGATTGTGGAAATCTGTGTACTTGGATTTCTCAAAAACAACATTAGATATTTTAGCAGCTCTAGGGTGTGATGGAATGTGAGGGTGACCTTGGGGAACAGAGGGAAGAGATGCTGTGAAGGGAACAGTCAGATGAAAGGAAGTCCACAAAAGGGTAACAGTCTAAAGAAGCAGCTTAGGAAAGACCTGCCCTGACCACTCAATGATAAATAGGGAGGGCGGGAGATTTGTACTTTCAGACTTGCAAGATTCTGTTAATGCAGCCTTACAATAAAGTAGAAATAGTTAACCTAATCATGTTTCCTCTCTGGGTTACCTGGAAGGGCTGACAAGGGTAACTAAGATTTTTTAATCATTTGCCAACTTGACAATTATTTTAGGAAAAAATTAAAAGTAAAATAGATGATACATCAAGTTAAATTTACATGAAAAGAATTTATGTTGAGTTAGGAGCACTTTCCAAGGCCTGGCATCCTTTTGTTCCACCCAGTTTATGCCCCCACCCCCAGAAAAAGGGTGGGAGGTATGTTTAAAGTATTAAGAAATTGTTAACCACACAGGGTTGGCTTTTTTTTTTTTTACAGTTTATTAAAATAGTAACACATTCTAATCTAAATTCATTTAAGCACTTTTAAATACTGTTGGCATCAAACATGTCCTTTAATCTATCCCATTGAAAATATAGATTTGGTCCGTCCCTGAATGTCTTGGTGTAAGTGCAGTAAAATATTAAAATACCATTTTAATTAGTCCAGTTACTTTCCTATTTCTTCTGTCCTTGACTTGTAAAGAATACTGCTAGCTGTTGCTAGGTAACACCTAATTGTGATATTAACTGCCAGCAGTTGTCAGAAGGAATAGTAAATTCTTTTATCTCATTAATAAAAATTACTGAAGTGATTGCAGTACATAAATATTCCATTTTAATTCAAAAATTATAATGCTGCAATATAGCTTGGCTTGCTATTAGACTTTTTAAAGAAATTCTGCTAAAGAGCTCTCTCTTGGCTTAAATGTTAGCAACTTTTTATTGCACTGTGTTGAAGACTATCTTTTGATACTCACAATGATTAATCATGCATAAATATATACAAACATCCTGTAAGAATAGCATTTATCAGATGTAGTTACAGTATGTCATTTCTGATTGCCACTTGCCAGTGTGATGATGAACAATCCATTCCACCCATACTGGAACGGCCTTGGAACGGTAACTGCTCTTCCCAGAAATCATAACAGCCCTGTAAATACCCAGGAAGCACTTTTACATACAGGATGTAGGTGTGACTGCGCAGTTTTTCTCTCTGACTTTTATGCCACTTAATGTCACTTGAGAAGATCTCCAAAATTCTAGGGACAGATTTTCACGGAATAAAATTGGGAAACAAAGGATAGTAATAAACACTCTAAGGTGTTTTTTGCTCTTTGGATCTTTGGCCAGAGAAGATCCAAAGAGCCAAAAATTTGGGGTTGATATTGCATTGAGAAACCAGATGCGCAGAGCAAGGTCAAATCCCCCTCACCCGGGTCTCAGTACCAGAACAAGTCTTCATCTCTAAGTAGGCTTTAGTATCAAACTGTAGCTTGTTAAGGGAGGCACAAACTAGGAAACTACTTTCTGATGTAGTAAGAAACTTACCTGTTCTGAGAAGTATCTGATTATTTAGCTGCTTGTGCTTGCAGGAGAAACCAAACATGTTTGTTTCCAACATTTTTAGACCTTCTCCCTTAGTTTGTTTTGTAAATGTGGCACTTTTGAAGTTGCACTTCCTGTGATATTAGTATTGAAAAGTTATTTGGATATGCTGTTAGGATCTGACAAGAATTGCTTTATTCATTAGACTTGCTAAATGTCAGCTTTTGACATTTTTGTTCTCATAACTGTGAAACATTAGAAATTTCATCACTGTGGAAGAACTTGAAGATCTCCAGGTAAAGAGGGGCAGAGTGTAACCTTCTTAGAAAGACGTTAGTTGTTCCTGATAGCTCATCCTTCCTCCAAGCCAAATAAAGACCTGTTATATACATGTGCTGCCAATATAGTAGTTACTCTTAACATTTTTGGGTGGCCTGAGTCAAGTATGCCAGCCCTTTAACTCACAAAGAGCCGTGTTCACATTTTTTCCCGGAGTGAATATGCTAGCTGCCTTCAAATGAAAGTTAAAGAATTATGTGAATTAAGCATTGAGTTTAGCATTTTCAACTCTCTGAACAGTAACAGTTGAAAATCTTGTTCTGGTTATTAAGGCCATCCTTAGACTTTAGTAAAGAGTATGCTTTATTTCCAGCACAATTAAATATGTCACCTCAGCTAATTTTCCAGAGTGTGAAATATTTTAAAAATCTTGATAGAGACAGATCAAATTGTGAGGATCCATTTTTGATGGGTTAAAACCATTTAAAGTTTTTTCTTTGGCCAATTCATAGTTGTCTGAACATAAAAATTGATATTAAATCCCAAATAGAAACAAATAACAATGGCAAGGCTAAATTGAAGCTTATGTACATGAGACCTCTGTGCTATAAATATTAGCTTTAGCCTTGAATGTTGCAAGACCCCCGCTGTTGGCATGTGCATCTTTTCTAGCATAATTAGTCAAGGAGTAGCAATTTCAGTCCTTTAGCTTTTCCTTTGAGGGAAAAAAAATAGATTTTTATTCTTACCCTCCCCCCATATGTGGTAAGAGTATGTCTTTTATCCTTTTGAAATATCTTCATTTTCAAAACAATGCTTCTGTATCTGCTGCTTTCCTGTAAAACCTCATTTTTTGGAGATTTCTGAAAATAAAATAGACTGAAGAGGATTTTGAACAGCCCTTAGCTGTTGCATCTAGTGGTCTGCTTCATTTATCCTAATTTCCTTGGTTCTAGTATTACTTGCACCTGCAAAAGAAAGCCAGAAAAGAACTGTAGCAGTTTGTGTTTAAAACACTTTGGTCTCTTCTTTAAACAAACTGTACCTTGCATTAGATAAAATTTGTCTGCTTGTATAGTGTTTGAGACAACAACAACACTTGAACTTTTTTTACTGGAAACAACGCTAAGCCTCCCTTATCAACTTGTTTCTCTTCCTCATTTTTTCAGTTCTCTTTCTCTCAAACATCCTCCAGACTGAACTCCTTGTATCTTATTTCTTTGCCTATCCCTCCTAGCTTTCCACTGCCAACATGATCTTCCTGAAACTTGCATTTCCAGGCAGATCCAAGAACTTCCATTATCTCCATAGCTGGCCTATCTGAAAAAAATAAATAAAGCTTTGACACAAAACTAGTTTAGCTTTCCCCAGTGTATTGTGTAGGAGAGGAATTTAAGGAAAAAGAAGCTTAACTTTGCCTATTTAAGACAGTTTCCCATTAAGCTACCCCACAGATTATGTTGTATAGAATCTGGGGCTGTATGATACGCCTGCTTGTTATGAAATAGCTGAGACCCAGTTAAAAAACCAAAACTGTTTGTTAATTGGAATCCATAAACACAAGAAACATGACGTTGTATGTAGCAAAGTATATGCATTAGTTTTTCTTCAAGATAAGCTTTCTGACAACAGACTGGATCCTCATGAACCCCCAAAACCAAACTCATTTCCCAAGAGTTAGATTTTTCCTCTAGCCCCAAAATACTTTCCCCATCTAAAGAACAAAGAATCCTCCCTGACCTTCTTTGCCAGTCCGTCGATTTTCAAGTATCTATCTGTAATATTAAATAAGGCTAATTATGACCCTGCTATATATTACTATATTAGTGTCCCTTATATCAGTGAATATACTGTTTGCATCTTAAAACTGCAATAATAGCCGCCCAGAGTCCCCCCATAGGGGAGAGATGGGCAGTGAATAAACTAGATAGATAGATAGATAGATAGATAGATAGATAGATAGATAGATAGATAGATAGATAGATAGATAGATAGATAGATAGATAGTATCTGCATCAGGGCCTCCAAATCAAAGCAACTATTTGGTGAATCCAGAATGATACCACCCTGAGAATGCAAATCTGATCCTTAAGAGGGAGTGTAACCCCATCCAGAAGAGGCATATCTCCTGAAGTCCCACACCTGGAATCATCTCTTTTTATCTGTGTTTAATTTTGGCTTATTTTCCCACTTCTAGCTCTTTATGGCCTTGGAGATGTCCAGCCTTAGCTTGCAAAAAATATATAGTTAAGTACCCTTAGCATATTGACAATAACTAGCTTTAAATTTGCAAATCATCTTGTCTACAGGCTTCATATAGATATGTATAGATACTAACTAAAACAGGAATAAAAATAGAGGCTTGTGGAACCCCTTTCAAGACAATTCCTTGGAGAGGGCTTGAACAGAAGTCTCTGAATACTACTTTCTAATACAAGCTGTACTGATATGGACAGAACTCATCAAAACAATTATTTTAACCTATATGTCAGCCCTTCCAAGGTAGACAAGATCAGGAAACAGACTCCACAGGAAACTTAGAACTATACTGAGAATCTTGCAAGCCTGATTACCTCCCTTCCCTCTTATATTCTAGTGAATGAGGGAATTGTCTGCCTCTTCCAGATACATACTATCTTGTTTCCCAGGATTTAGGGAACATTTCAGCCCTCTATGCTTATGTAACGGTTCTTGCATGTTTTCCTCAAGGTTATCTCCTTGACTGTCTACTTCGTAGCTAAACACTTGAACAGTGTATTGGTTACTGGTAAGTTTATGGATGCAGTTGAGAGTGCTGTTTTGACCTATTAACCCTTATGCCATGGCACCAACATATTCATAGAATTGGTTTCTCTGCATAGCAGTGGCTCGTCCACTTTGTCCATTGTGGACCTCCCACCAACATCTTTTAATGGGCCTTGCATGGAGAAGTTGAAGAGGACCGGGACCTGCTAAGCAATATTAAGGAATGTTCTTCCCCTTGAGATAAGACTGGTGCTCTTATTGTTGGCCTTCTGGAAGTTTTTAAAGACAGAGTTGTTCCAGAGAGCCCTTTTTTTGGTTGCTTGTATTTTATTGGCTTTTATGTTTTATTCTAGTTTTATTTTATCTACAATTTTCAGACCACGTATATCCCAAAATGTTAAAATTATATTTCCATCCCAAAATGTTCCTATTCTGGCAAGATGTTTCTGTTGTCATATATCTATCAAGGGCATTTCCTGTTCTGCTACCCATAAGTCTTTATATGATTTATATATTTGACCTGATCACATACACAGAAGTTAGCTTATTGATAGTTTGCTTGGACTGGATACTTGCATTTGGTAGTATACTGATGTTCTACATGCATGTTTAAACTTCATAAAGATTAGAACAGCCTGTCTGCTGTTTATAAGAGTGGTAGTTGTCCTGGAGTAAAATAAAATGGTATATCTGCTTCAGGATTGTAGCTTTTACAATCCTTTTTAGAATTGTCTCAAAGCATATGAGAATGTAAAATGGCTCTTTAGAATTAAATTTAATGCATGCTTTACTACATTATGAATGTTATTTAAGAAATAATACATGTTAAATATTTTGTTTCCAGTTTCATTTTCTTAAATATGCGTGGGTAGACACTGGGTTCTGTTTTTTTTCTTTTGCAAATAGAATACTGTATAATTGATAAAATATTTTTTTTATAAAGAAATAATAATACTGTTCAAAAGGTAAATGTTATTTTCTTAATTAATCAAAAATAATGCCACAGTTTATAAAATGTATAAAATATATGATTAGGCAATTTGTAAACCGCCAAATTTAAATGATTGTTTTTTACAGCGTTTCCCCCCCCCCCTTTTTTTTTTTTTTTAACTTTAGCACATCCAGTCCACCCATTTGGCCAGGAAGCACCTTTATTAAGAGAAATGGAGCTCTTCTGCAAGGTAGGTCACAGATTCCTTGTCATAATAATTGTCATAATTTTCACATCTGTTTCAGGAGAAAAGCTTAAATCAGTGCTTATTGAAATATTTTATCCTTTTCCAATATCTAAATTCATTTGTAGTATACTTATAAGCTCAACTTGGTTTATCATAAAATAATTTAATATGCTACGAATGCAGCTCTCCAATCCATGCCTCACAGCATGGTACCTTTCAACTTGTGTTTGTTTGTCTGTTTATTAGTCACATTTACAGTATATAGCCATCCATCTCACACAAGGTGACTCTGGGTGGCAACAATTAAATAAAACAGCAAATAAATAAAAAGCTATCATTATAAAAGGATAAAAAGTAATTATGAAAACAAGAATATTATCATAAAAATTGATTTTGTTGATGAAATTGATTGTGTTGATTTTCTTGAGGAGTAATATAGTTCTGCTTCTATATCAGTGGAAAAATACTTCTTGCAGTAGTTGTGTGACAGCTGTATCTCAGAAGCCAAAATAAAGTGGTCAATATGCAAGATGCAATTACTTTTTCTATTATAATTATGAATATTTTTCTCCAGTTGAGTACTGGAGACCGGTGTAGTTGTTCAGTAGTTAAGGAATGCTTGCTAGGGGTGATAGTTCTCTTTATATTTGTCAGTCTTCATTTTTCTGCTTGAGTTGATATTAACTAGTTTTTATGGAGCTGTAACTTAGAAATTAGATCTGATATAACATGAAAGAGTTTTACTTTTTTATTGTTGCATGCCAGTTTTGAATCTTTGAGGGTTATATGATCAAAATAATCTTATTTGAATTTAATTGTCAATAATGAAAATGGCTATAATTCTGTGTAATTTGAATGTATCAATTAAGTGGAAATCTATTTATCTTTTGATAACTCTTGGGGAAGTAGTGAGTATCCAAAATCTCTCATCCAGTTGCTACTGCTTCATTCATGTTCAGAACATAGATTAAGGCTAATTTTCTACATTCTTGAATACATTTTAATTTCTGCTTTGATCATGTTGGCTAAAAATGTCACTGTGTGTCATTTTAGAGGTTTGTAACTTTAGATGACAGAATACATCATGAGAACCACATTACTTGACTGAATGGATACCAAACTAAAAGTGATAGCACTACAACTTGCTCAAAATAGAAAAAAAAAGACCCCAAGTATTTTAGTAATTATGATCAATAACTAATGAAAAATACTGCTACTATTTGAAGAGATATTAAGGATTCTGCTATCCAGGTCCTGGCAGAGAAGGACATCTTATACTTGAAACTTTTCAGATTTACTAGGACTGTAATCCTTTACATGCTTATTTGGGAATATATTAACCCAGAGGAAATATGGATATGATTATGATTTATCTGTGTATTTGTTCATGTACCTGTGCATTATCATTCATGTTTTTCATCTAGAGTTTCCCTTTAAAAGAAGGGGGGGGTTATAAAATATTAACAATGTATTCCTTATCCAATATAGTTATGATCTGAATGGGTAGAAAATAGTTCTAGGAGGAAGAAAGGATGTCACAGCATGGCAAGATAGAAAAGTGAATAAAATAGTGTTGTTGGTGCTGCCTGTTTCTGATTATTAGGAAAAGGTGTATGATAAAAGGTATTTCCTGTGAAATTTTGTAGGACATAGGCTTCTGTGATTGTAGAACAGCATGGAAAGAGCCTGTAGGTGAAAACAAGAGAAAAAACTAAAATATATAGAATTGTATCTAATTATACAACATCTCAATTAAACCTTTTAGGACATGGCATTTTAATAAGTCAGAATTTTAAATTCAGCAATGGAGATATTAGTATTCTTATTACTAAACATAAATAGAAGTGCCTTTATACATTTATTTACCTATATTTGAATAGTAAAATGTTACTAGTTGACTGACTATTCATTGCAAGCTTGAATGAATAGTTCTTATCTAAACAGCTATACAAGTAAGAAACAGAAAGATTGTTTTGGGGTAATTCAGACTCTTTTACAAATTACAGTTAATTCTGTTTTTTATTTGAGCTACTGACTATATTTAGATGTAAATTTTAAGATATATTTTTGTATGCATGAAAAATCATGTCAGTGCAAAAAATCAACAAAACATAAAGATAATTGACACATTGTAGACATAGCTTGATCAGTCCATCTCAATTGACTACTTGTATTTATTTCATTGTGCTTTACCCAGGTTGATTGTAACTAGGGGGATGATGTGCACAGAATATTCAGATTTCTCAATAAAGGTTGTAGAAGAGAAATGTAATGATGTTTCCATGTTGATTACATACCTGCCATCAAATATGAGGATTTTAAATAACAAAACAGGTTGTAATTCATAAATAATATATAATAATAATATATAACATTTTCATTATTACCATCAACATTGCAAAATGTTTATTCAACTGGTTCCTTTTTTAATTGGTTTTGACTGCTCCAGATAATCTATAGCTTCACCATTTTGATTGTAGCAACTGTACTGTATATATGATTAGCTTTCTATTACCTTACTTGCACTATCATTATTTGTGAAAGTAATAATAAATGTTTAATTGGATACAGTGTATCTTAAAACCCTTGGTCCTATAATTCTCCTTTTATTGAGACTTTTCAACAAAAACCTCTGGGTGCATAACTGGTTGCCTTTTAGCTTCCCCCCCCCCATTCAACTCTACATAAACAAATTCACAGAAATATCTTTCATTCCTATTTTTATAGCAGATGCAGATTGCTTTAATTTGTTAATAATGAATTATTAATTTGGCAAACATACTCAAGGAGGAATATCATTGAAACTCTATGTGCAATCCTAATAACCCTTGAATGATTATAACCTAAATAATGCTAACTTTTCTGTGTAGCTGAATACTTCTAATTTCTGGAGTGTAATAGTATTGTCAGGATGTTAATTGCTAAATAGAACATGAAGTGTGTTTTTTTAATCAAAATATAGTATTACTACATTAACTAAATGCTCAAGATTTTGCAATCCTGACTTCAACAATACAAAGAATGAGAACTTCCAGTTACACTAGCTAGATTCAGAAGAGACAAAGGCATCCAAGATCAAATTGCTAACATCTGATTGTTTGTTGAATAGGCCAAGGCATTCCAAAAAGATTTCTATTTTTGCTTTACTAATTATATTAAGATTCTTATTCTTGTAGACCACAATAAACCATGGATAGTCCTTAAAAACATGGGTATATTGGATTACCTCATTTGCCTTTTGAAGAATTTGTATAGCATCTAGGATGCAACAGTTAGAATGGAGTATGGAGCAACTAATTAGTTGAAAATTGAGAAAAGGGTGTGCCAGGGTGGCTGGGAGGGGTTATGCAGTCAGTCTGGATGCCTGGCAACAAGTCCATAGAGTTTTCTTTATTGTCACACTTTTATGCAGATTACCTCATGAGAAATGCTGAACTACTGTATATAAAATAGAAAATGGAATTAAAATTGCTGGGAGAAACATCAGCAACCTCAGATAGGCCAGTTATACCATCATGGTTTTTTTTTTCAGTTCTAATTTATCACAGTGAAAACTGGATAGTCAGAAAAGCTGAATGAAAGGTGAAATTGATGCCCATCAATTGTGGTGCTGGAGATGATTGAGAATCTCTTAGCCTGCAAGACCAAATCACTCAGTGCTAGGTGAAAGTGAAACAAGACTGCTCATTGCAAATCCTAATAATAAAGCTTTAATATTTTGGACAGATAATGCAAAGGTAAGAGTCAATGGAGAAGACTCTAGTGCTTGGAAAAGTCAAAGAAAATTGAAAAAGAAGCTGAACAAGAGAACAAGGTAGCTAGATACTATCATTGATAACATAAGCATAAGTTTATGAGAATGCAAAGAAGCAATTACTGCAGACAGTCCTAGTGAAATTATGTCTCTTGGGTCATGAAAAGTTGGAAGTGACTGATGAACAAGAGTGAATTTATGGTGGCCTTTAACATTGCTCCTTCCACAGATTTGCTGATCCCCCAGATTTTTCATTCCTTGAGCTATGATCTATATGGCTACCCATCTTAAAACACAATTCTGGGAAGCTCACAGCAACAATAAATCCAAACTTTAAAAACCATAAAAACACCACCAAAACTGTCGCCTCAGTCATCCCCTTAGGATGCCCCAACAACCAGCCCAAAATCCTCACTGTACCCCAGCATCTGGGTAAAAATCCAAGTCTTGATGGCCTTGTGGAAGGCTAAAAGGGTGGGGGCCTGCCTGATCATTGGGGGGAAGGGAATTCCATAAGGTAGGGTTAGCCACAGCAGAGGCATGCTTCTGAGGTCCCACTAGATGTCAACATTTCAGGAGTAGGAACTTGGAGCATGCCTACCCTATCTGATCTGGTAGGACAGGCAGATAATCTCGGGGAGAGGTGGTCCTGCAGATAACCTGGTTTCGTGCCATGTAGGGCTTTAAAGATGATAACCAGCACCTTGAACGGCACCCAGAAGGAAACTGGGAGCCAGTGCAGCTTGTGCTACAGAGGTGTAACGTGGGCAAACCTAGAAGTGCCCAACACTGTGCACCAGTGCATTCTGAATGAGTTGTAGCTTTCAGATGGTTTCCAAGGATAGCCCCATGTAAAGTGCAATGCAATAATCCAGCTGGGAAGTGACTAAGACATGAGTGACTGTGAGCAAGACCTCCTGATGATAGTATACTGATGATACCGCACCTGTGCCATCAAATGACCTCACCCAGCAGTTTCATGTAGATGTCAAAGAGGAGAGACCCACACTGCAGGGGCCTAGGGCTCAACCTCTTCCCCCACCCCCCCACTGACTGGAACTAGGTCCAGAGAAAGGAGGAGAACCATTGCAAAATAATGCTCTCACTTCCAATCTCCACAGCTGGCCCAGAAGGATACTATGGTTGATGGCATCAGAAGTGACTGAGAGATCCAGGAGAGCCAGGATGGTTGTACCACCCCTGTCCTGACCCCTGTCCAGAGGTCATCCATGACTGCAACCAATGCTGTGTCAAGTACTATACCCCAGCCAGATTGAAAAGGGTCCAGACAATCCACTTCAGGGTCCTCTGAAGCTGAGTACTATCCACCTTCTCAACAACCTTCTCCACAAAGGGGAAGTTGGAGACTAGACAAAAGTTGTCTAACAGGTTGGGTCTAAAGGTGGTCTCTTGAGAAGGGGGCACATCATTGCCTCCTTTAAGGCAGGTGGTACCACCCCCTCCTTCAAAGAGGCATTAACCACTGCTTGGACCCAACCACATGCCACCTCCCAGGAGGCTTTAACCAACCAGGAGGGGCATGGGTCCAGAACATAGGGCCCAAGCTCATTTCCTCAGGATCAACCAGCTCAAACTCCTCCCAGGGCTCAGACATGTCTCATTCACTTCCAAAGGGTCTGCCCAGCCAGAGTCCAACTCCAAGTGATGTCAAGTGACTTTGTCTGACTGATTATTATAATTTTATCCCACCTTTTTTATATGTAACTCAAGGCAGCGAACATACCTAATACTTTTGCTTCCTATTTTCCCCACAACAACCAGCCTGTGAGGGAGGTTGGGCTGAGAGAGTGACTGGCCTAAAGTCACCCAGCTGGCTTTCATGCCTGAGGGAGGCCTAGAACTCACAGTCTCCTAGGCCAGCACCTTCATCAGCCAAAACAAGGCCACTGGGTAGCTATCTGCAGATGCAATAGGGATTGAAAAATAAGTATGCTTCTCCACCCTTATCGTCAGAAGGTAAGTCCTAATATAGGTTCTTATCTGTGCTTGGTCGACTTCACTGTTTGTCTCCTCCAGCAATGCTGTAGGCATCTCTTTTCAATCTGTATTAACCCTAGAGAGCAAAGGTGAAAACAGAGTGGTATGAGACTGGGGTGGTTTATAGCAGCAGCATTTTCAGTTTCCTGGAAGGTTGAGACAAAAGAGTGGACTGCCATAAGAACGTGGACTCTGTGCTTGTCTCTGTTCATGCTGAAAACCAGGAGAATGCAAGGCAGCCTGCAATGCTGGCATTTATTGAATTTGCAGCATTTCAGAATTAGTTGCTACTTATCAAATTGATAACATAGCTACTTTGAGTATGGGAAAAATATTTTTAGTACGTTGCAGAAATTTAACTAGAGTTTTGTTTGTGCATCAGATGAATGGTGTATTTGCTGTTAAATTCCTCAGGGCAAAGTTTACCATTTGTTTACTTAGCCTTGACAACTGATGGGAGTGGTACAGTACCTCAGGGTAGTTCAGAGTGCAGTACGAATGTTAGGCTGGGTGTGTTTGTGCTACAGTAAACTGAGCTCCTATATGAAGTGTACAGCAAAAAAAAGTGTACCTCGAAAAGTAAGTTTTTCTGATGACAGTGTTCTCTCATCCTCTACATGCCCATCCTCTCAGAAGTAGTAATCTAAAGGGGACACAAGACAACTAACAAAAATGATATGCTTAGATCATGGGAAAGAGGAAATAATAGTGTTGTCTATAGAAACTGAATGTGGTATTTTGATCCAGCTACCTCCATACCCACATAGTTATAGCTTAACACCCATACATTGTTAAGCTATTTTATCTAAACAATTTCAATTTAATATGGGATTGTTTGGTTGTGGTTGTTGTTGTTGTTGTTGTTATATTTAGAACCTAAGTGCAGAACAGAACTAAAGGAATATCAGTTGAATTAAAATATACAAAAATACAAAGTAGACACACAACCTAGTCAGCTCTGACTTTAAGGGAACAGTGGAATGCCCAACAAGTAACCGCTTTACCATAAAAAGAATAAATAAACTAGGCCCAACTACTAAGCTAGTAACAATATATAACTAATTCAGTCAAGTAAAATTGACCAATGTAGAATATTAAAAGCCACAGAAGCCTGTTACCGGCAGCAGTCCAGAAGACACAAGTCCCCAGTCAGAGGAGTACCCCTATTTCTCATGTGCTCATCTTCCCAGTTCCCCTTGGAGCATGTTCATTTTTCATTATCAATCATTCCAAGTGTTCTCTTTGTTACCATGGGGGAGTCATGACTACAGTGATCCATGTGGTTTTTGTCTGTGCTGTCTTCTTTTGCATTTGCACCCATCAATGTGCTGAGAACCAAAGGGTTCTCAAACTTTCTCACCTTTTTTCTAACCCCCTCCACCCCGAGCTTGTATGGGCCAACTTTTCAGACACTTTTAATTTGATGTTGATGTTAACTTCACTGTGGTTGAACTGTTTTTGAGTTAACCTTGTTATGTTTTGGTAAATTACTAACACCAGCTGCAGCTTCCACTTTTGACAAAACAAAATGCTGTTAGTTGAAATTACTTGTAGGTTATTCTTTGCTGCTGTTCCAAAAAAGGAGGGACAGGAAAGTTCAAGAGTTGAAGATTCATGTGCATAATGTTTAATTATGGTTTAGCACTGCTTGCAAATCTTGCCCTTGTATATAGAGAGCCAGACAAATTAGACCTATAAAAACATAGGTCTACAGACATTTAAGAACTGCTTTACACATCAAGTTGCAAGTTGAAAAATCTGGCATTCCTCATCCTAAACATTTGTGCTGGCACAAGTAACTGTAACATCATATGATATGATTTGGTACATTTGATCTTAGTTACAGTATCAAACTATTCTATGTTCTATTTGTAAGACTTCTAAGAAAACAATGCAATGTTGTATTTGATGTTTGTTGTTTTTTTAAAAAAAATAGAGGTCCATATATGTTACACCTATATTTGAAAGCGTGGACAAGAATGTAAGATATTGACATCCTCTGTCAATTAACCGGGATGGATAATTTGTTGGGAATTTAAGAGTGGCCCTATTTCCTTTCTAATGAATCAGATTTGTTAAGTGTTTTTAGTGACACCCTAAGCCCCCCCCCCCCAAAAGCATTTCCTTCTGGGTAAGGAATCTTTTCTGTCTTCTCATTTATCTACATTTGTTCATACACCAGAACTATCAAACCAATTAGTATAAATTGAACTTGTGATTGTTTTTCATTAAAGGAAGTATTATTTTGTATTTGTATATTTTAGAATAGTAATTTCTTAGTAACAGAGTTTATATTTAGATCATCTTCACCCAAGCTCATTTTTTCAAGTATGTTGGGCTGTATCCTGAACTAAGGATTATGGGATTTTAGTCCAACACATCAGGAATGCCAGGTTTATTAGATTTATTTCATTGTTTAGGAACACAAGGTGGCATACAATGGTGCTTAAAAGTTTGTGAACCTGTTTGAATTTTCAATATTTCTGCATAAATATGACCTTAAATATGACGGGAACGTTTAGTTGCAGTTATTGCTGCCCAGTGGGGGGGGGCACTTACTGAAAGCAAAGGCTCACATATTTTTGCCACACACAAATACGCAGCTTTGAATCATTTTCCTCAGTAAATAAATGAACAAACATAATACTTTTAACTCATTTGTTTCATTGCGTTTCTTTATCTAGTGTTAGGACTTGGGTGGAGAACAAATCGCACAGGTTCACAATCTTTAAGCACTACTGTACATAGTGCTCCCCACCCCCCATTTTGGTTGGGAAAAACTGTTTTAGATTATTAAGAATTCAGTCAGGCAGCTTCTGCCATGCATGAGGGATGCAACCTGAAAGGAAATAAATCACAATTGAAAGACTCCTGTTGGAAAAGAAAACGTAAATGAGGACTACATTTTAATAGTTTGCTAATACTTTAAGGTATTACTTGTTTGGTAGATGTGCTATAATTACAAGCTAAAACAATTGTATACATGTGCATTTACATGTGCCTGTTATGGAATTTACAGCTGCCTGAAATGTATCAGAAACCCAAGCATTTAAGACTTTAAAAAAGCTTCAGAATGTTGTCTTGGCTACTAAATATTGCAGTATTTACTTAGAAGCAAGATGACCTGACATTAAAATAGTCCACACCGAAAAAGGTAGGCCCAATCCAAACTGCATAAAAAACTGACAGAAACCTCTATGAAATGCCTTTCTTCCCCACTTTATTAACCCACTCTACCCTCCTCCTCTCCTCTACAGATTATAACTTCAATTACTTGTAACAGTTCATAATTAAAAGATAGTACAGGTAGTCCTCAGTTAATGACTGCCGTGTTTAGCAACTGTTTGAATTTATGACGGTGCTGAAAAAGTAGTTTTATGACTGGTCCTCAAACTTATGACAGTCACAGTGTCTCTGTGGTCACATGATCACAATTCAGGCGCTTCACAGCCTCTGTGCATGGACAATGGATGCAGTGTCCTGCAGTCACATAATTGCCATTTGTGAGCTTCACAGCCAGCTTCTGATAAGCCAAGTCAATGAAGAAGCCGGCAGTAAGTCGCAAGTTGAAAGTCGCAGTCATGTGATGTTGCGCTTAACGACTGTGGGTGATTCGCTTAACAACCACAGCGGAACTGATGCCATAAGTTAGGCATAGTCACATGATGTTTCACTTAGCAACCACATTGCTCAGTGAGACTTCCGGGGGAGGTATGGCAAACTATCACATCTCCAAGAGATGTCGACTGTAGCAAAGACCAAAGAATTGGGAATAAATGGCAAAAAGCTAAATAAGATTTGATCCAAGAAAGTTATAAATTATTTAAGGGACCAGACAAATTTGGAATATTAGGACTTTTACTATAAGATTTTTGGAAATAATTATATAAATAAACAGCTTTCATGGGAACTTAATTGTTTTGTCTACCCTAAGTTATAACAGAGATTTGAGACTTTATGATTTCAGAAATTTGACACTAGAGGGGACTAAAGATTCCAGGCAGAAAAGGAAAGGAGGGGAAAATACTGTGTTGCTTAGCGATGGAGTTGCCAGTCCCAATTGTAGTTGTTAAGTGAGGACTACTTCTATTGGAGAAATACTGCTATTATAGCAAATTAGGCTACCAAATAAAATAGACTGCTTTTAGAGTTATAACACCCAATTCCAAATAGGATGTATCTCAATATTTTCCTTTTCTCAGAAAGATAATATCCAAGGCTTCTGAGATTTGTGTGTGTAGGGGGGTATTATTATATTTTGATATTAAGTGCCCCTGTGCATGGCTCGAGGGACAAAAATGCAGCTGGTTTGATGAAGATTAACAGGCATACTACTGATTAGTGTTTAAATGGGAGACCTCCTGGCAAATGTACAACACTTCTGTAATGGGGGAAATATATAATTTAGATCTACTAAATAATAAATTACACTCCAGTAATCACCGTTGACTTGGTTTACATATTATGTAAGTTTTGGCTATTTATGCATCATCTCAAACAGAGAAAGGAATCATTCAAAAAGAGGTTGGAAGTTTGCATAATACTTACATATACATACAGAATTAATCATGGTTACTTAATTAGAAATGCTATACATCTCACCACAGTGGAGAAGATTCCTTACCTTTAAGCTAACTTTAGTTTGACAATCACATAGAAGTCACCTTCAAATAGAGAATTGCCCTGTGGCAGCCCTACAAAGGTGGGTGAGGACTGTCTTTTATAAAGTCAGTCTCGTGGCTACACACTACCATGTGCACTTTCAGGCAGCTAAATCTTGTAGTTCAGTGTGATTTCCAAAATGAAAATAGAGTGATTGGAATTTATATTTTAAGTGGAATACAGTTACCCTATGATTCCCTTTGCAAACATAACATTTATTAAAATCCTAAATTTGGTTTTATAGTAGTTTAATTGTTATGGCTTCTTCCCAAAACTCCTGGAATTGGGTTCTGGTGAGGATACCAAGAATTCTGTTACAGATCTACAACCATCTCTCAAAATTACAAGTGCTGATACTGAGGGGAAACTGAGGGGAAAAAGTAACTTGGTATACACTGGTAACGTGATACATCTTAGAAACTGAAATGGCTAAAATCTCACAGAAAGAAGTTTTCATGGATGCCTTTCTAATGAATGCTTTAGCACTTGCTCTGTTGGAAAAGATGCTATCTTTGCCTCTCAGTAGCTTGTTACCTATGCTCTTCTTCTTACCTGCTAAGGTCAATATAGTCTGGATAGAATATTAGTTATCTTCCTAGAAAGAATCAAGCTATGGACTGACATCCAAATGCTGTATTTGCTACCATAAAGTGTGATCAAATAAAATTCCCATTAATTCTTAATCTAAGATTGGGAGGTAGATTTTTGTTTTGTTTTGTTGTTTTGTATTTTTAGGTCACTGCTTTCTTGAGCCTTTGTTTCTCTGATCCAAGAACTCTTTTCCATGACCCTTTTTTCAGGCTCTGTGACTTAAAAGTCATGAAGTGTGTATAAACATGTTGAAGCATGCCATTTTTATAATAATGTAATAGTGAGCAAGAAGTCTGTGTAAACATTACAAAACAAATAGATCACATTGCACACCAGAAGTACCAGTCTTCTTGATAGAATTGTTTTTCCTTGTGGAACGGCTGTGGAAATGCTATATTTTGCACCCAGATATCTGTCTGCTTCTGCATTAGAAATGTGATTTACGCTTTGCTGTGAAAATTGTGATGAAGTCTTTCCATGACAAAGGAGGAAAAAGACAAGAGAATGAGAGATAAAAGATAAGAGGGAGAAGTGGTGGTGGTATGCAAAACATTTCATTGTCTGTGTTTTGTACCTTCTTCTCCAAAAATGTATATATTTAGGGAAATATCAGAAGCTTTTATTTCCATTTTTAACCGTCTTATCACGTAAGGTGATATGTTAAAGATTGATTGATTACATACCATCAAGTCATTGTTGACTCTTAGCAGCCACATAGATAGATTTTCTCCATGTTCTCTGTTAAAGAGTTTTTGTCTTAATTGTAGTTTATTGAAAGAAGTCAGCTTCACACCCTGGTTTATGAAGCGGACTTATTTCAATAAACTTTAATAATTGGAAGCTTATTGCTTGGATGTAACATTGTTTGAACAGAAGTCAAATTTTCCTTCATTCACCTTGAAAAAGGAAAGCAAATGGATATACGGACCTGAGGCTTGCGTTTGTAATAAGAAACCATTATATGTGAATCCTGTATTTTCCAAGTCAAAACTACTTATGAGAATGCTCCTTTCATACATTTTCAGCTCTTTAGGGATTTAGGGAAAACTACAGATGAAATGCAAGGGACGCGGTGGCGCTGCGGGTTAAACCGCTGAGCTGTCGATCGGAAGGTCGGCGGTTCGAAACCGCGCGGCGGGGTGAGCTCCCGTTGCTCGTCCCAGCTTCTGCACACCAAGCAGTTCGAAAACATGCAAATGTGAGTAGATTAATTGGTACCGCTTCGGCGGGAAGGTAACGGCGTTCCGTGAGTCATGCTGGCCACATGACCCGGAAGTGTCTATGACAACGCCGGCTCCAAGGCTTTGAAACGGAGATGAGCACCGCCCCCTAGAGTCGGACACGACTGGACTTTACGTCAAGGGAAACCTTTACCTTTACCTACAGATGAAATGCAGCTCACGTGTTGTTGACTGTTGCTTTTTTAGGATTGAGAGGAGACCGATACAATTTGAGGAATCAAAATACAATTGGGTAACAAGGTGTTTATGCATGGGACAAATAGGAAAGATAGATCAGCAGATGAGGCTGTTGGGGAGACAAGATTCTTCTGTTCTCTTTTCTCTTATAGGAATTGTTATGCTGGAATGTATGACCACTGTGATACTTTCCAACCTTTATATCAAGGTGGGTTATGTTAAGGTGAAATACCACAATTACTTTTTATATGATTATACATTTTGTTGTTTTATTTATTTTATAGATAAATTTGTAGACTCGCAGTTTACAAACAACTTAATGACTACAAACAAAATATGACTTAATTTTAAAAAACAAAACAAGGACTGACAGTTAACTAAATAACTGTGCAGTCCTTGGTGCTCTCTGAGCCTTGTTGTTTTCTTGGACGTTTCATTGCCAGACTAGGCAACATCTTCAGTGCGAAGAGGGAGTGGGCCTGAGAGCAAGATGTTGCCTAGTCTGGCAATGAACCAGGCTCAGAGAGCACCAAGGACTTTACAATTCAGCCCTGAGCTACAAATATTCACTTCAATTGGTAACTAAATAACTACTAGGCACTGAAGCAAACTATAGTTAGCAAACCCTAACTATCAAAGTGAAGTTAGTGGGTTTTTAATGTTTTGCAGCTTGGCTGATTTGGAAACTTTGATTTCAAATTATTTGCATGATTTTTAAAACAATTCATGTGTGATGATTGAATGAAAGAATAACACTGTATTCATGCATCATCTATGTAAGTTTAATTTTTAAATTAAGATAGTTGTTCAAGGAAAGAGATTACTGCAGGATTTCTAGGTCCTGGGCTTTAAAACTTAACAGCTCAAAGGCCCCCAGAATTGAACTGTATTTCAATTTATGTATTTTATAATCTGTATTTTATATTTATAATGATTTATAAGTGTCCTGCATATACCTGTGGGGGGTATGTTTCTGTCAGAAAGTGAACATGTGTAGGGATAGAATCAATAAAGAATTAGTTTAAGGTAGACTTAGACCTGGCATCTTGGCTAAGCCTGGAATATCAGCCCTTCTTTTGCATACCAGCATGTTGCTGTAAAGGGTTTCCCTTTTATTAGGAAGGCAGCAGAATTGCATTTACTGGATTTGCTGAGTTCTTTCAAATAGGAGCAAGCTTTCTAGATTATGCTGTACATTTTATGTAATGATGAGTACATTAGGATTATTAGGCATCAAAGTCTGGATGCTTATCTAATAAACTGATAATTAAATACAGCCTAACAATTAATGTTTGAGCTGGACATGAAGAGTAGCTTTGAAACCTTTTTAATTTAATTACAACATCTGTCGCAAAAGTCAACCGCATTCTAGTAATCTGTGATTTTGCCTGTTTGTGTTTACTCCTGTGTTCAGCTTCACTTACTAATTAGAGTGAATGAATTTTGTTCCCCCTCTCACACTTTTTGTCTCTTTTCCCCTCCACCTGCCCCACTGTCTTTCCAAATTAAATTTTAGCTGCTTGGCTGCAGGATTGAGCTGTCTGTGTCAAAGTGACCTGCACAACAGTGGGAAATGAAATAGACCATTACGTTTATCCAGCATTACTAAGATACTTGGGGCTTGGGTTGCTCCCTGGTGAAAGGAAAGCAATGCCATAATACGATAGTATGCTTATGTGCATATGTTTGTAGTGAATGGCAGAGAAGTTACCGCAAGGCTAAAAACAGATACAGCGTTCATGTGGAATTACCTCCTGATATTTCTTTGCTGCAAAATACAGGTTAAAAATATATTCTCTAAATTGTGTAGTTTTAATCTAAGGATGAGTTTTAGAAAAGCCAGGAGGAAGGAAATCTACAAAGGACTGTCAGCTTAGTTAACTTTTTTTAAAGGTATGAGAGATACAAAAACTATATAAAACATATTTATGTAATTTCCCTTTTTGTCTTTCTGTGCATGCTATGCGTTTAAATGTGGAAATAATAAAACATAATAGAAAAGCAAACAGCATCATAACTACCAAGGGAACAGAGAGAATAACAATTGATTAGACTAAAACCATCAGCCAATTGTTGGAAAATAATCAGCCCAGACTGCATTAACAAGATGGAAGGTTAGTGATCTGATGCCAGTCTTTGTGGACCAACTTTTCCCATTGGTGCCTTCCAGCTGTGTTTCAATTACAATTCCCAGAATTGCCAAGCATATGCAGCTAAGAACAGTGTGGATAGTAATGACCCTGTCCACAGTGGTACAAAGTCTGTCTCTGACAGTAAGTAACATGGTAAGTTTTATCCAGTCCATGCTTCCAGAGAAGCAAAAGGTGATCAAATGCCAGCTGAGGAAAAGGTCTAAATTCATGGCCCTGCATCATTTGTCGGAAAATTATTTGTATAGCTTTTACCTTGCACTTATCTCTAAAGTATAACATTCATTTCCTATATATGCCTCCGCTGCTGATTAACTGGCTATATACTTAATGCTACTATATAATCACCTAAGTGTACTCATTTGGTAGGTACAGAGATGGCACAAGAGGACTTGCCAATTAAAGAGGGAGGAAGACCTCTGGCTTTCCATATAAATATCATTTTAAATGGATTATTAGGGTGATACATTGTGAGGTGGTCATAGTAGCTGCCCATGTAGGCAAAAGCCACAGTCGTCCCCTCAGTAGGTCATTCCAAGGAACTCTGCAGAACAATACATGGAGGGGGTTGGAATGGCAAATGATGTGCTTTAAGCATAATGAAACAGATCTCAGGAAGGCAGCAGTTGAGGGTATAGGCGCATTTCACTGCCAGACTCCATTGAGTATGTTTATTTCCTCTTTATGGTTAGGAGCAGTCTTGGGAAATGATGCTAACATTCTATGTACTGTATTTTCTAGGTGTCGCCGTTCACTTTTCCTGCATAGGAATTTCTTCTTAACATTGCAGATCATTGGCTAGATACTAAATTTAAAGCCCACGATTCATCATCTTTTTTTAACAAAATATCCATTTAATAGGGCATTATTCTGTGGCTGGTGATTGCAGGACATTAGATTGTTTGTTTGTTTACAATTTTTTTTCCCTGATGGTCATTGACGGTGATGAAAATTGCACGTCTATTTTAAGTTCTGCCAAGATTATTGGAGAAGAGAATGTCTTGGCTTGCCAGTAAAGTACAATAAGTCGGGTACCTGTGCTTGGTCCTTTATTGGAACATTCCAAACTAAAAACAGTATTGAGAGTTTCACTTGACCCAAATCCTGCTGATTGTCACAAACTAACCAGGGACTTTGTGGCTTAAAATAAACTTGCTTGCTTAAAAATAAGTCACTGGAGTCTTTCATACTTGGCTTGTTTAGCAGTCATTGAAAGTTTGTAATGCAATGTGTAACAGGGATTGCAGTTTCAACAACTAAATTAAAATAGACATCCAGCTTTTTCTCTTGCGTGTTCAGGGCAATAATGGAATAGCACAAAGTACAAAGTGAGCTCTTTTCTGCTCACACTTACTGTGCTAAACCATGGATTACTGTTGTGTTACATAACCGTCCCATTTGCTAACAAGCTTTTAATGGCCAACAGAAGTATGAAAAACAGACTGAGAAATTAAGTTGCAAGTTACTGAACTGAGGAATCCAACTTTGTATATTTTAGCCAGTTTAAGATGAATTCCCAAGGTCATCTTTTGGGCCTGTGGTGATTGTCTGAATGCTCTCATATATAACAGAGAAATGAAAAGATTGCATTTCACCTATTTCAGAAAATATACATTTACCATGAGGTGTTCAGTTGCTGTTTTTCCATTTAGTAGTGAAAGATGATTGATATAGCAGTCCTACAGAAAATAACCTTGGTTGAAAGAAAGCTCTGTCAGCCTTAATGTTTACAGGTATTGCAGCATGCTGCATATGGGTCACATGAGTACAAGCATTACCTTCCATGGTTAGATATTTTCCCTTGGCATCTCTGTAGCAGTTGTATGAATTTTCACTGGTATCTCTGAAGCAACCATAATGAATTTAAGTCTTTTGTCAAGAAAAATACCAAATAATGGTTTTCATACCCACAATATAATCTGTTAATGGCACTGTTCTGAAATTGATCTAAGCTGTTTTAGATCAGTCATTCATCAATTACATGAGCATTTGCAACTTTTGTATTGAGTGAGGCCCCTGGTCCATGTAGTCTAGAAATGAGCAGTAGAATGCTTCAGTTGATCCTGAATTGTAGCCCCTCAAATCCCTTCACTTTTGCCATAGCTCGCTGGAGCTTTAAGAAGTTGTGCTTCAACAACATCTAGAAGACCATAAGTTATTTATCCCTGATCTAACTCCAGATTTCTTCCAAATGGCAAACAAAAATGTTGCCTAGCCTCCAACTTCATACTCATCTACTTCACTACAACCTAAGTATTTCTGGTTTTTGATGGTTCTTGCAATAAAATGTGTGTCTCTGTATGATAAACTTTTTAGAGTCACATCTGGGCATACAGAGTACATTTTTAATTGCATAAAGAATGAAGTATATCAAGAAGTGAATGTGTAGACTAGTCAATATGTATCTGAGTGTTTTGTGCAACACAAAGAGGTCCAGTTGCTGCCCAAACATCTTTTATGCTGGGTTTTTCTTAATGTAGTTTCCTTCAATAAAAGAATGGAAAGTATGTTCTTAGATCATTTTGCTTGGCAGCACATTCAGAAGAAAGAGGGGTTTTTTATTACTTCTCAGCTCCTTCTCACACAAAGACATATTATATTATTTTTTTAAAATCTTAGTTAGAAATGCTCCTGTCACAAGTCATCAGCATTCTGCTCTTTTGACATGGCTGTAGTTTGTACTGCAGTTTTATAAACTCATTGTACCAAATACAGTGATATTTCTGCAGTATAAGACCTAGATATGTTTTCTTTGTTTTGTTGTTGTTGTTGTTTCTTTTACTGTTTCCAAGTATTGTCATTGGAGAAAAAAGGGAATGGCACGATGGGCATGCATATAAGGATACCTAATAATCTCTATAAGCATCCCTCTTCTAATATACTTGTCGTAGAAATCATATATGCAGTACTTAATTTTTTTCACTGTTTATTTTATTATGTTGCATGTATAACCTGCACATTCCTGGTAAAAATCAGTCTGTAGCAGCTAGTTCAGATCTTATTGGCTGTTACTATTATTTCAGAAAATTTCAGTGCATTTTTTATTTCTACTATAACTTTCACCAGAGTGGATCATAAATATAATCTTATTTATTTAAGAGTTGGATATGTTCCTCCTATGCATTTCCATACTCATTCCATTATTTTTTGTTTCTTGTTATCTTTTGTTTATTTTATTTGATAGGTTTCTGTTTCTCTCCCACCTGTATTGATGTTCTTTGGTCATCTGTTTCAGTGTTATATTGAGCCAATGGTCCTGTTAAATTTCATGTAATTGAGCAGTTAAAAAGCCCCAGTATTTGGGGGAAAATGAAATGTATGAAATTCTTACTGTATTTATTGGAGAAAAAAGATTTTCTCAAAATAATTTATCTTTGAAATGGATGGGTTGTGTTAGATCAGTGTTTATTAATCTTCTTGCAGTGTGGACCATTAATAAGCATTTGAAAAATACAGGGACACCCCTCTACCCATTTAAACTACCCCCCACCTTTTCATATTTAAGACAATGGTAATTTACTTTTTTGGACAAATAAGATGATTATGGATGCATTTGCATATGGGTGCATATCCCCTTCATTTTTAAAGGCCTTTTAAAACTAAATTTTGTAAAAAAACCTCCCCCGAATACAAAATTAGGTATATATTTACACCTTGAATTATTTTATATTCCCCATGCCTATAACATGAGTATTTAGCACAAACTTGCTGGTCAAGAATGTTCTTTAATAGGAATATGTTGGGTACTGTTTACTATTGTGAGTTTTCTGAATTATATTACTCCGCTACTTGTTTTGTTGCTTGTGCATATGTCTCTGGGCATACAAGAAAGCAGGATCTGTGATGGCAAGCAGGCTTTAACCCATGAATGGAGAGAAGCTGTGATGAACCACCTTTTGGATCTTTGTGAATCATACTTAGAGAATCAGTATCTTTGGCTCACTGAGAATATGGTAATGGGGTCAGCAGTGATTTTCCTTTGCAGAGGATTATCTAAAATTTGTTGTTGTCTTCTTTAAAGATAAATAAGATACTCTGTTGCTGCCTTTCAAATATATATATAAATAAATTATTGCTACTGCCATTGTCTACTCCCAGTTATATTGTACGATTTGTCCTCTATGTACAGAAATGGTAAGCATATATAAAACTGTTCCTATTACATACTTTTTAGAAATAATTTTAAGGAATAAAGGCAGGATAATAATATAGAAAAACTTCCCTTAACACACACACACACACACACACACACACATTCTCTGTATGTATGTATGTTTGTTTGTTTGTTTGTTTAAAAATACTAGGAGATTGTTCTTAATTCATTTTTCCAAAGTTTCAAAATGAAAATGATCTCAGTAAAAAACAGAACAGCACATATATTTCCCAATTTTTTTTATTTACATTTGTTGTTGTCTGATTGCTTTTGGTTTAGCTATTGAGATACTACAAGATTATACAACTTCTCTCAAGTACACTTCGTGCACAATTATTAGGCAAGTTGTATTTTTGAGGATGAATTTCAGTATTGAACAACTACAGTGCTCTCGGTCAATCCAAAATGTTAATAAACCTCAAACCTGAATATTTAAGAAAGTAAAAGTGAGGTTTTGGCTTTCTTAGGAGCATATCTATGTATGCACAATTATTGGGCAACTATTAGTGTGCAGAATTATTATGCCACTAAATGAAAAACTAAAATTCCCCCATCTCACTCATTTATTTTCATCTGTTAAAGTGAGAATAATAAACAAACAACTCAAAATTTACAAATAAACATTTCTGACATTTCAAACAAAAAGTCAGTGACCAATATAGCCACCCTTCTTTGCAATAACAGTCATAAGCCTTCCGTTCATGGAGTCTGTCAGTTTCTTGATCTGTTGACGATCAACTTTTTGTGCAGCAGCAACCACAGCCTCCCAGACACTGTTCAGAGAGGTGTACTGTTTTCCTTCACCGTAAATCTCCTGTTTGAGAAGGGCCCACAAGTTCTCAATGGGGTTTAGGTCAGGTGAAGAAGGGGGCCATGTCATTATTCTTTCATCTTTGAGGCCTTTACTGGCTGGCCACACAGTGGAGTACTTTGATGCATGTGATGGAGCATTGTCCTGCAGAAACATCATGGTCTTCTTGAAAAATGCAGACCTTTTCCTGTACCACTGCTTGAAGAAAGTGTCTTCTAAAAACTGGCAGTAGGTTTGGGAGTTGATTTTGAGTCCATCTTCAACCCGAAAAGGTCCAACTAGCTCATCTTTAATAATACCAGCCCATACCAGTACCCCACCTCCACCTTGCTGGCGTCTGAGTCAAAGTGGAGCTCTATGCCCATTACTGATCCAGCCACAGGCCCATCCATCTGGTCCGTCAAGAGTCACTTTCATCTCATCAGTCCATAAAACCTTTGAATTCAGGTCTTGAGGTATTTCTTGGCCCAGTCTTGCCTTTTCAACTTATGTGTCTTGTTCAGTGGTGGTCGAGTTTCAGCCTTCCTTACCTTGGCCATGTCTCTGAGCACTGAACACCTTGTACTTCTGGGCACTCCAGGTAGGTTGCAGTTCTGGAATATGACAGCACTGGTGGATAATTGGTTCCTGGTAGCTTCACGTTTGATTCTTCTCAAATCTTTGGCAGTTAATTTGCGTCTTTTTTTCTCAACACGTTTCTTGCAACCCTGTTGACTATTTGCAACAAAATGTTTGATGGTTCTGTGGTCACGCCCCAATATCTTAGCAATTTCAAGAGTGCTGCATCCCTCTGAAAGACTTTGTACAATTTTTGACTTTTCAGAGTCAGTTAAATCTCTTTTTTGGCCCATTTTGCCTGAGGAAAAGAAGCTGCCTAATAATTATGCACATCTTGATATAGGGTGTTGATCTCCTTAGACCACACCCTCCCTCATTACACAAATACACATCACCTGATATGCTTATATCCAATAAGCATTCAGGTTTATAAAGCTTGGAGGTGGAAAATATTCATAAAAACGATGATATTGTCAAAATACTCACTTGCCTAATAATTGTGCACACAGTGTAAATCACCTAGTGTACTAATGGTTCCTTAAGAAAATTTTGCTTCTGAATTCGGTGGTCATTGAAAATTCCCTACAATGAGTATTCCCTCATTCAGGGCAGTAATATCACAGAGGTTTGTATAATCTTTTCCATGTGGCTTAAAATAAAGTTTTGCAAACAAAGGACAAATGGCACATTACTTGGTAGAACAGAAATCTCCAACCTTTTTGGGCTGGAGGGGATGTGTGAAATTTTGAGACAGTGTTGTGGGTATCCTTATAAAGTGGATGCCAGTGGAATATTTACTCACAAAATGATTGCCTTTAAAGGCACACAAAACACCAGTTTACCAGAATGCTACCTGCCCCCACTCTAGTTCTCTCCAAAATGCTCTTTTACATCTGCTTGCTCTTGTCTTTTGGGGGAGGTGGGGTAAAGTAGCCAAACTTCCAAAAGAAGCATCAAGATCCATTGAGGCCTAGAGCCTTTCTTGAAAATAGAGAAGGAAAATAGTTTCCTTTCCTTAAAATGAAGATTGAAGTCAGGTGGATTAGGGATCCTTGTGAGCCAAAAGGGAGATGTTTGCAGATACCTTGATGCCCCAAGATTCCAATAAGTAGCTAAATCATTATGTGTATAATGAAAAGAGCAGCAACTTCTGCTCTTGGAACATCCTTCCCCCAGAGGTCCAACAGGCCCCTTTGCTCCTGGACTTCCGAAAATGACTAAAGACCTGGTTTTGTCAGCAGGCTTGGAATGGGAGGGGGTATAGTTATACCTGGGGCTGGCTAGTGCCCTAATTGATTTTGAGGGGCGTCCTACACTCATGGACTGATTAAAATCTCTTGCCACTTAGATTTTACTATATTCTTGTTTTATTGTATTGTTATACTGAAATGGTTTTAAGTTTTAACTGCATTTTATTGTAAACCGCCCAGAGTCCCCCATGAAGGGGAGTTGGGCGGTGAATAAATTTATATAAATAAATAAATAAATAAATAAAACTTCTGCTGTTTACATTGTTACCGTGCAATTTAGATTTTGTGGGACAATAGGAAGAGAATCATCCTGTGTAAGTAAGAAAGTTTTTGTAATCAGGGCTTTAAAGTGCATGAGAAGACTACATAACTGTAGTAAAGGTTATGCTGAACACAGCAAAAGCAAGACAGGAGTGGTGTGAATTGGGGATTAGGACGAAAGATCTAGCTCATTCATGCAAGTAATATATGGCTAAAATTAATGGAAAAAGTAAAAACTTTACAGTAAATATCTCAAAATCCTGACAATAAAAAATTCAAACAAACTACTGTATTTCCTTGGAAGGGTATTCCAAAGAAAGAACACTACATTCTCGATTTGCTCCACATTCTACCTCAGAGGGTGGGAATATCTATAGGAGGTCAGAAGATGACCTGACTGATAAAATGGTCTGATATAGGAGAGGATTTTGGAACAAATTTACCTTTTGAGCTGTACTGTGGTGTGTTAAGCATATGCTGCAACCAAAAAACAAAAATTCATACTGGTTTTGTGAGGCTATCTCCAATTTCTCTTCAGATGAAAAATGCTATCAGAACAAGGTTAACAAAAACTACTTATTTGTAGGACTGTGTAAGATATAATCAATTTACTAGCTACCTCCCTTCATCTTCAATTACTAGATCCAAGATACTGTGCATTTTTTTCTTGTTGTTACCACATAAAACAATATATGCATTTTGTCAGCAAGGTGGCACTTCCAGGTATAATTGTCTAATGAAGCATGAAGAATGTCACAGTGGTCAGATTGGATGAGGATTTCCTATTTGTTCCTGTTTAAATGGACAAAGTGGTTGTTAAATATCCTGTCTTGCAGGGGAAAGGGAGAACGCTTTTTTTTTTTTGCATGGACCCTAAGCATGTTAACAAAAGTAGGAAAATAAGAACCCAAACCTTCCTGTTAGAACAGCTTCTGAAGTTTTTGTTTATTATCATTGGATCATGAAGGAGAATTAAGATGCATCTGGTCATTGGTGTAGAGAGTCAGGGAGATAACCTTAAGAGAAATAGGCCACAATGGTTACACAAGAAAAGAGGGCTGAACCATTCCTTGAGTCATGGGAAGCAAAATAGTACTAAGAAGAAACGTAGGCTGACTCACTGGGGTATAAGGAGGAAAAACACAATCAGGCTTGCAAGATTTTGTTACTAGCCTGTCTCAATAAAGTATAGTTCTTGTCTTCCTATGGAATCAGTTTCCTGATCTGGTCTACCTCGTGGGGCTGACATTCGGTTGTGATCTGATCTGAAGAATCTGTTACGTTTTGAGATTGGGTGAGGAATTTCAATCCATCTCTAGGCAGTTTTGCAAACAGAGAAACATGAGTTTTCTCCCTTCTACTGTTCAGTGACTACTTGTAATTAGGAAAGGCAAGTAAATGTTTCATGAATAAGACTTTATGAGGCAACTCCTGTGTGGGAAATAAGGCAAAATAACTGTTTTGTTTTGGTTTTTCAAAGCCCATATGTTGGAAAGATTAAAGCACATTTTGGGTTTTGCAGATAAAATGTTAATTGTAAATACATTAGCAAGCAGATTGTACATAGACAGTAGTATTTTACTCCAAATGCTTAATGTGTATGCGTATTTTCTTCCTTTTTTCTCTCCTTTAAATTAAGGTGGCTTTGTAAAGTATATTGTGGCATTTCCTGTTCAGCCTGGGTTTTATATGATATAGTGCTTGTGGTATGTGAAATGTTACTTGTTGCCATGGCAATAGATAGCTGACCTATACTGAGGAAGGAAATGATACGTCAGAAAGTCTTGAACTGGGAAACGGCAAAGCATTGTATTACTGGGCTGTAGAAAGACCTTTGGAGGATCAGCCTAGCACATACAGTGAGCCCATTTTAATGTGCAAGTCTGGCAACTAGTAAGAGTAGTGGTCTATTTTTAGGTTGTGAAGAACTATGCAGCTTGAAGATCTCTATTTTTCCTCGGATGAAATTGAATTTTTAATAGACTGTGTTGCTGTGTTATTATTCAGATGCAAAACAATATTGCAAAATCGGTGTATGGCAGGTAACATGCAAAAGCGTCTAGGACTAATATTTTGTTTTCCATGTTTAATTTCCAAAAGTTTCTTTCCAAGATTAAAATCAATAATCTCCTTAAGAAGAGAATAGATGATTTTGAACAGATCTTGCTCAAAATGAATCCTGGTTGGTTGGTTTACTTCTGAAATTCTTTCTCCCTCTCCTTTTTGGGTGCACTTTGGGCCCTGTCAAGATCTAACTCTTCATAAGAGCTTTCCTTTTGAATGTTACCTATGAGTCTTTGTCTTCTTTTTAAAATATTTTCTTAGGGAATGGATTTAATAATGAATACTTGTATATATGTTAAATATTTTATCCCTTTAGTTTAATGAGATCCATATACATCACTTTGACTGAGAGCTACAGACCTAGAGTCATAGAATTGGCAGGGACCATTTAGGCCATCAAATCCAAACCATCCCCACACTCCCTGCCAGTCAGTGCAAGCATCTGATTTAAAATATGTCACACAGATGGCTGTTTAGCCTCTGCTTGAATAAATCCAAGAAGGGAGCCCACCATCCATCTTGGTAACTGGTTCCATTGTCAAATTGCACTTAGGAATATTCAGTTGGAATCTGCCTTCCTGTAACTTAAATCCATTACTCTATGTCCTGCATGTTGGAATGAGAAAGAAGAGTACTTGTCTTTCTTATGCATCACTTCTTTTAAATTAGAAGAGTTCTGTCTTTTCTCACAATTAGATATATCTTTACCTCCTTCAGAGGATTTAGTTTCACTTCTCTGAACCTGTTGCAGTTTCTCTGGATCTGTCTTAAAATGTGCTGTCTAGAACTAGACGCAGTACTAGAGATGGAGTTTGACCAAAGCAGAAAAAGGGAGTGATTACGTCCAATGATTTGGACATTACACTTTGTAGCACCCCACTTAATACCTTCTTTCAATTTGATGAGAAACCATTGTTAAATACCCTCTGAGTACAATTTTTGAGTCAACTGTGTATCCATTTAATTGTTGTGCCATAACAGATCACATGTAATTTGCTAATTAACCAACACCTAATAGGTTATTTTGTAAAATGGTTTGTTGAGATTAATGTATTTCATGTCTAATCATTCCCACAATCTATTAGAGAAAGTTACTGATCAAAAAATGAGATATGATTAGCCTGGTAGAATACATTCTTGAGAAGCTATGTCGACTCCTAGAATACTGGGTTGTTTTCAAGAACTAACAGACTGACTTCTTTATAATCTCCTTTCACATCTTCCCACATAGGACTGTTCTGCTGTTTGCTTGATCTTTCCCTTCCCTTTCCCTTTTTGAAGTTATGGACAGTATTGTCTCCAATAATCTAACACTTTATCAATTCTTCAAGAATTCTCAAAGACAAGCGTTCAACCAGACCATCAGGTAGTTCCTTCTGTATTCTGGGGTGCTGTTCATCTGCATGCTAGAGATTCAGGTCACTTCCCCCAATGTTCATGTTACTTTAACTTTCTCAACTAAGTCTTCTTTATTGGTTAGAATCAAGTCAAGGATAGCTGATTCTATTCTGCCTTTTTCCACCTTCTGAAGAAGAATGTTATCAGCTAAACAAACCACACACTTCCTGGAAGAACCATGTATGACACTCATTACACATTCATTCTTTCTTGAAAATTCTGCAGTTTGCTTTTGGAAGGTTATCATCAACATCTTTTTGTTTGGATGGTGATAAATAGACACTAACAACAGTTTTGCTCTTTTTTTATCATTCCTTCAAATATATAAAAAAATATTAAAACTCACCATTGAAAAAATCAGAACCACAGTAGAAATAACCAACTGTCTATATTGTTATGAATAAACTTTTCACATTTTGCAGCCTAATGCTCACTATAAACAAAATGTAGGAGAATATGATGACCCTAAAGGCTACAATTTGTAACAATATACAGTAGGGTAAAATTCAGGGGGAGAAAAGGATATACAATTGGATTTGTTGCTTGTTTTATTCATTCAGTCACTTCCAACTCTTTGTGACTTCATGGACCAGCCCACACCAGAGCTTCCTGTCGGTCGTCGCCACCCCCAGCTCCCCCAAGGTCGAGTCCATCACCTCAAGAGTATCATCCATCCATCTTGCCCTTGGTCGGCCCCTCTTCCTTTTGCCTTCCACTTTCCCTAGCATCAGCATCTTCTCCAGGGTGTCCTGTCTTCTCATGATGTGGCCAAAGTATTTCAGTTTTGCCTTTAATATCATTCCCTCAAGTGAGCAGTCTGGCTTTGTTTCCTGGAGTATGGACTGGTTTGATCTTCTTGCAGTCCAAGGCATTTGGATTAGCTATGCTCTTCTTGCAGTCCAAGACAATTGGATTAGCTATGCTCAAACATTAAATTGAGTAATTATTCACTTACTTTTTCAGTTGCGATTGAAGCAAAATTAGACTTTCATTTAGGATATGCTAGAGAAAAAAATCAGTAGAAACAAAATTGGATGCTACATCCTTTTGGTTGAAATACATGCACCCTCATCACTACATGTGACAAATTGGTGCCCAGCTACTGAAAAACTTGCCAATCAAATTGTGTATACTTGCACAGTTGTTAGGTATATCTTATCAATTGGCCAATGCTACTCATTCAAGCTATTTTCTTCTTTTTCCTCCTCCTCCTCATCTACAGAAAGATTCCTTGACACTTTATAAAAGATACAAAATTATTGAGAAATAAATTAGAAATGAAACCCATTACACCATGTATTTGCATACTTTGTGTATTGTTGAGGCACATTTCAGGAGCTTCTGTGGGTCTGTGTCCAAAACCTCCAAGGCTGTTTCTCAGTCAAGTAAAATACATTTCCTTTAAGGAAAAAACTACTATCACATCTGTGACACAGAACAAGCAAGAGGTGACTGACAGATTATTGAACTCTCCCAAAGCCCTGGACAAGACATGAAATACAGAGGGAAGATTGGCCTGTGAAATCCTCTTGAAATCTGTTAGAGAGGATTATATTACAGGAGCACATTTTAATTAGTTTATCTATATGTATGTATTTCTGTTTGCCTATGCAGAATAGGTCTGATTTTACATTAATTCTTGTTTTGTTAAAATAAAGATAAAGTGAAAAGTGCCAATAATGTCAATAGCCCATGAATTTGGTTAATTATGGGAAAACAAGAAAAGCATAAAATGCTATTAATATTCTAAGCAGAAAAATCCCTGGTTGGAGATATATAGAAATGATGATTGCTCATTTGCAAAAAAATACAGATGTTACATTCCTTGTGCCCAACTGCTTCACATAAACACCTTGGGGAAGAGACTGTACAAGATGAAAGCAGGATCATCTAATAAAGTTTTAAACAAGTCTGTACTGGAAAATGAAATTTTGCGTAGGCACAGTATAGGTGATTTAGAACAAGCTATGTAGTAATTGTATGTAAAAATAGCAAATGCATTCAAAATGCAGAGAGTTACCAAAATCTGGCATTGTTTCAATAGAGGAGAATATCTGTAGCTCTGGGTTGAACTGGAGTCTAATCCTCTCTGAGCTTTCAGACATTTCATTACCCAGGTAGGTAACAACATCTGGCATTATTTGTGCTTTTATTTCGCTGATTATTTCAAGAACATTTTAATTCCTCAAAAACCATTTGAAAGAGTTCTATATTGAAGTCTAATCTTAAAGGTTGTAGAGAATATTTAATCTACACTTCAAGAGGTGATGACATTTATGAGAGGGACATATCTTTGAGAAGCATCTACAGATTTGGAAGCCTTCTTCTCAAGTTTATTTGTAATATGAAAAGGTAAAATTTTGCAGGTGGGGGAGAGTTCTTGATCTCATGAATATGATACAGATGAGTTTTCTACATAAAATCCTGATAAACCAAACTTACACTATCAATGTAACATTGATGTCTGTTTCTTCATGAGAAAGGATTTTTTATGTTAAAATTATTTTTTCCCAAGATTAAAAGCCTTCTGTTCAAATAAGGTCTTCTGCTTTATCTGTGATGAGGCTGTGATGGTGGATCCTTATTTTCCACAAGGCCTTGTGGTTTAGATGGTATTGGAGGTTGGCACATTTGTCTACATCAGAATTATATTTCCTAGAACCATAGAGATGGAAATTACAGTAGAGGCTATCTAGTGCAGCGCCCTGTTCAGTGAATGATTCACTAGAGCATCTCTGACAGATGGTTAGCCTGTTTTTGAAGACAATTTTGTATTTTCTAGTGTGTATTTTTAGTTCAACTCAAGTTAAAATACTTTTAAGACACATTTCAATGGATATTTATGCCACTCTTAAAAATCAGAAATGTCATAACTTTTGTTTGGAGTATGTGGCCTGATATTAGAGCCAGTTTGGTGTAGCGGTTAAGGTACTGGCTTAGAAACCAGGAGACTGTGAGTTCTAGGTCTCCCCTTAGGCATGAGAGACAGCTGGATGACTTTGGGCCAGTCACTCTCTCTCAGCTGAACCCACCTCACAGGGTGGTTGTGGGGAAAATAAGAGGCAAGAATATTAAGTATGTTCATGCCTTGAGTTTAGCCCCCCCCCCCAAAGGTAGGAATCATCATCATCATCATGGTGGTCCCAGTGGTTATCGGCACACTGGGTGCCATACCAAAAAGTCTTGGATGACACTTAGAAAATCTGCACATTGACAAAATTTCCACCTGTCAATTAAAAAAGGCCACACTGCTTGGATCCGCACGGATACTACACCAATACATTATGGCATCCTAAATTCTTGGAAGAACTCGATGCGAATGAAGGCCAAGACCAGCTAAAGAACTGGCAGCTATGATTTCACGCTGTTGTGGATGATGATGATGATGATGATGATGATGATGATGATGATGATGATGATGATAACGGATCAGTTTGAAGAGCTGCTGAAGGAATGTTATACTTCAACTTAAAAATTACTTTTCTTTTAGAAATTATTGTCCGTATTAATTTCTGTCTAGAAAAAATACATTCAGGAAGGGAACAGTTTCTTCTAGCTAGGCATCTTTTAGATACTTAAATAGCCTTTTTTGCCTTGCAGTATAGGATATACCATTTGGGACCAATATTTTTTTACCCAGCTAGCCAAGATACAGGTTTACAAGGTTCTACCTTCTTTTCAGAGAAAACAGATTCTGGTTATGATGTATAAAATTGTTTTTAGTATTTAAAATCAATAGAATAGTGAAAGTTCCACTAACACCAGCAATATTTAAAGGATAGGTGGTTCATGTAATATTATGTAGGCTTTTTGTCAATTAATGTGTTGCATTATGTGGCAGCATACTTTTAGGATTTCCTTTTTCCTTAGAAAGGTTAATAGACAACCTGGGTTTCAAGAGCTTAATGCACAGATGGCGGAGACTAGGAAGATGCTTTATGTATGCAAAATGTTGAATGAGCATCTAAGAATATAATTTCTGAAATAAATTTAATGCTTCAACATGTCAATGCTGGGTATGATCCCATGCAAATACGAAGATTAGCTTTATTAATAGAACTCTTGTAACATAAAGGTTTCATACAAAAACAAAACAGCCAGTCATTTGAACTAAAGCACTTTTGAACAATTACAGATGTGGAAGTGGATGGGTAAAATGTTCCCAGTGTCATCAAATATGATCAAGTTGTACTAAGCATGGGAAGATTAGTATTTACCTGAAAGGAAGACAGCCTTGAATTTCGAATAATTCTTTCTGTCAAGGAAGGCTAGACCGAAAGAATGTTACAAACAAACAGAAAAATCCTGAACTCTGCTCAGTTCCCTGTTTTATCAACTCGAGTTGCCATCTCCCACTGAAACTAACCCTGGTGATTTTTTTTCTCTCTCTCAACACATATGACACTTCTGTGTATGTGTCACACACACCAAAAAAGGACAAACAAGACAAAATATGGATTAATATTAATTGGAATTAATGAACGATTAACCATTTAAACAGGGGGAAAGAGGGAAGTCTACACTAAACAAAGATGTATAATTAAATGAATGAATTACTCATATATATATTTTTCCAGTAGCAGTGGCCAGCTACTTTCATAAGGTGTGGAAGCATGACATAGAAATGCTATATAAATTTGATAGATAGACAGACAGACAGACAGACAGATGATAGGAGCTTTAACAAAGAATACAATAACTTTGCATATCCTGTTGCCCATGGGATTAAGTTAAGACAAACACTAAATATTGCAAACATGTGGGGGCATGTATATGTTTCTCTTCCTCTCTCTCTCTCCCCCCTCCCCCCCATCCCATTCTAAAATATTAGAAAATTGTTTTGAGTGATTTCACTGATGATAGCTTTTTCTAACCTTAGATTGTTGAAGTGTAATACATCTGGCTACTTCTGCATTGTGGAAGGGTGACCTACAATATCCATATTTATATTCACAGAACTGAAATGTTTCTTATTGACGCAGCCATGGAATGAAAACTTCTCACAGCTGCTTCTTTATAATTATTAATGTATAGTATATGAGTAATCTTTCAAGCTAGAAAAGATCCTTTAAATGACCTTACTATTTACATTCAAAACATAGACCATTATGTGTAATAAAGCAGATGAAAAAAGGAAAAGAAGCCTGTCCTTTGTTAAATGTAACAATTTACTTGAGACAAGTTTTGATTACTAGAACTAAATTGAAAAGTATCTTTTCTCAGCCAAGACTTGGCCTGCTTGTGTCAGAAACTTCTCTGTCCAAAAAGCAGTTTGCTCCTTTTTTTTGCCCTCCATTGCCTTTTTGCAAAAGGAATAGGTGACCTCACAATTTGAAGCATGTTAAATGAACTCTAGTCACTTATTTGCTGTATAGTTGCTGTGGCAGTGAGAGCAAAGGATGTTTAAACGAAACTAGCAACATGAAAGACCAAAACCCTGTGTCAGTCATTTCACTCAAAAACAGCACTTGAGGTTGTCAAATAATTGGGGAGGGAGCTTCTGGGTGGCTATTCTTTCTTCATAGTTTTTGTAGAAATAATGACCCTTTCATTGCTACTTCAGCTATTTCAAGTTAGATGACAATAAAAAGAAAAGTCACCATGAATCAAGCTCAGCTTCTACGGTGCCTCCATGTGTAGTTTTCTTGGCAACAGTATGGATGTGGTTTGCTATTAGCTTTTCCAAGAATGTTTTTTCAACTTCCCAGTCTAACCTATAGCCCTGATATTTCATGACAGTCTTTCATGCAAGTATTAACCAATTCTGACCCTGCTCAGGGATCATAGAGCATGCAGTGTCTATACGTCATTTAAGCTGTTCTTTGTCTTACCCATAGCTCATTGCTCTTTCTTGAACTACTGTGGATTGGTTAGATTAGATACAATCAAAGCATATATTCCCAGTTGAACATCATGCTAACCTAGTCAGTTACGGTTTCAAACAGTGGCTAGCTGCTCTAAAATGAACCGCAGCTTATTTACTACCCCATGTACACTTCACATTAAATCAGAATCAAACCATACTATGGCTTAATGTAAGTATGAGCCCAGACACAAAAGTTGAGTAACTTTTAACCTATTGAAGAGATGGGTTATACATAATATCTAGTTCTGAACTTACGCACTTTGTGATTGGCCTGATCTTGGTTAGATTCAGATAACTATCAATCGTATTTTTAAACTTTAGGGGTTTTTTGTTTCCTATGAATAAATGGTATCTTATTTTTACTTTGCAGTTATTTTATAGAATTTCAAATGTAATAATCCCTGGTCACCGGTGAATTCTTATAACACCATTATATAGCAGATTTATATTTGAGCTGAATGATATTATGGATGAACTGAAACCAGCAAAAGAAAAGACAGTTGAATGAAGCTGCTAACAGGCTATTATTGTTTTAGTCTCCTGCATTAAGTAAGGACAAAAAAAGGCTTCTGACAGTTATGTGAAAAGTGTAATTTCCAAAGAGCACTTAGCTTGGTTGGCAAAGCAGACTTTTTTCCCTGTGTATTTGTGGCTTAGAAAGACTGGGAGAGAAAACCTAATATAGAATAGTTTGTAGTATCTACAGTAATAATATACCCAGTTGCCACATAGTAGAAATGCTTTGGATGTTTAGCTCCATACATACAGTATATCAAAGCTATGGAAAGGGAAAGGGAATTGCTCATGGCGGGCACACACTCTGATATAAGTGCATTTGTCTCTGTCAAAAACAGGAACCAACTGGTAGTATGCTCTAATACTTTTGGATTATAGATCCCATGATCAGTGACCATGTTAGTGGAATCTTATAGTATTGTAGCCCAAAACATCTGGAGGATCCCAGCTTGCCTGGCTGTAATGAAACTGCTGTTTTAGATATGCTGAACATGGAGTTACTAGTATTGGACTACATGATATGTAGACCAGGCCAGGATTAGGAGGTATGGTCCTACTCCCAGTTTCTACTTACTTAGTATGGGGAAAAAATGCCTAAATTAGCTGTAGATGCTCTAAAAGCATAGGGAGAGCCTTGCTGGATCAGGCCATTAGGGAAGTTTACTGTTCACAATGTTCACATTATGTGCAGTGAAGCAAATAGGGGGGGAAAAGCCTTTTTAAAAAGTAAAAATTGACTTTTGACAAGCTAGAGTACAAAAACGATGTTGAAAAGTCTATTTTTCTGAGAGATGACATGGCCTGTTCATGCCAGAAACCTCTCCTATCAAAGAAGCTATTTGCTCCCCACTGCAAAAGGAGCAGGCAGCCTCTCTGTTTGGAGTCTGTTAAATGAACTCTAGTCACTTACTTGCTGTTTAGTTGTTGTGGCAGCAAGACCAAGGCTGTAAAGAATTTAGCCAAACAAAAGACCAAAGTCCTATCTAGCCCAGCATTCTGTCCACTTAGTAATCAGTCAGATGCATTCAGGAAATACACAGGCATGGACATGAGGATGATAGGCTTTTGTACTGTTTCTCTCTGGCAGCTGATTATTTAAGAAACACTGCCTTTGTTTTTGCAGATAGCCATTGATCACATTAGTGATTGCGACTAGAAGCTATTTATACTGTATCCCTGTTCTCAATGAATTTGTTCGATTCCTTCTAAAACCATCAGTTGCATAGAAGAATAATTCCTTTTGTCATTCTTGAACTGACATTCCGTTTTAGTGGATGATCTTGTTCTTAATATCCTAAAAGGAGAAAAACTTTCCTTCATGCACCTTTTACACCCCATGCATGATTTTATGTATCTCGGCTGTATCTGTTGCTACTCATCTTCTTTCTAAGCCAGAAAGTTCATAGGGGAGTTATTTGGACACACAAATACATCATTTTGCTTGTGTTTTTTTGCACTTATTTTAGCAAGATTATGTGATTACATCCAGACTGCAGTCTAATCAAATCCAGGGAAGAGCCAATCAGGAGCTCACTATGCCTGATGAAGTTGGAAAAGTTGGACCTGAGTGTCATCTTCATAAAGATGGCACCCAGTCCCACAATCTTGCACAATCACAGAGCATAAAGACTTCACAGTAGAACAGAAAGTATCTGCATGCCATGCCCCAGGCTGAAAGCAGCCTGAAATGGATCTAGGAATATAGCTTCATGCAGGAGCGCTTGATGTTGTTCCACCAACCCCTTCTCAGTCGTTTTGGCCATGAATGGAATATTCAAAAGTGGCCTGAAAGTATTAAAAAGGGAACAATCTAATGTTAGTTTCTTCAGGGGGCAACATACCACTCCCTCTTTTATAACTGATACCTTTCCCCTGCTGAGGAAGTTATTAATATTACATACAACATCTCCCTCAGCTGATCCCTCCCAGCTGGTACCAGCCAAAAGAGAGCAGGCCATATGGTAGCCCAAATTCACCCAGGAACCCTGTTCACGTCCTCAAGGAAAACACGCTGAAACTAAGCCAACAACCAGTCCTATTGTTGCCAAAATTGTTGTTGATCTGACAGTAGATACTGTCATTTTGATGTAGCAGTTCAACAATAATTTAGGTTGGGCTAAAGAGTGCGACTTGCCCAAAGTTATCTGGTTGGCTTCTGCTGGACTAGAAACAGGGAGGCCATAAATTCTAGTCCTCTGTTGGCAGCCAACCAGATGACTTTGGGCAAGTTGCACTCTTTAGTCCAACCTGCCTCACACAGTATACCAGCAGAATCCCCAACCTGATTCGTTCACCTGCCTTCAGGCAGACATGGTCCATGTATTTTCATAGAGACTTGTATCCCAGTTCACAGCACCTACCATACAGGGGAATACGAACGTTTTCCTTCTGAAGGAATTGTTTATCAGGATTGCCTGTGATGCTTATTGAATACCAAACTTCCAGTGTTTTGCCCTGTGCTAAAAACTGGCAACCTGCCTTTAGTATTGGAGCCTCTCCAAATCTGTTGGAAGAGTTGGCTATCATTTGCTAACGCTTTTATTCACGTTTCAGATTTTGAATTGTTTTACTCAAGGAGTTGTTTAAATTTCAAAATTAAGGTCTTTAAAGGTTCAATAATAGAAAAAAATATCAGTCACTCTGCCACAATATTCAGTGCCATTTGTTATTGCATTCTGGATGACACATAGCAGGGCAGATACATGCTGCAGTGATTTTCACAGTTGGGTGGAAATGAAGTGGTCTGGAAGTAGCAACTTCTCTCTGTTGTGCTATATTTAGATATGCAATGCACTCCTGTGGCAATTAAAAAAATGAATACAGTTACCCAAAATAGAATCATTCTCAGCCTTGAAATGTGTGTTTGAGTCATTATTTTTAAACCTAAACTGTAATTTTCAGTACCTCTTAAGGGATTTAATATTTATCCGTGTTTCCATATTCATTTAAAGTTTTCAGTGAAGCTTTGAATATTCTAATCAAAATAAACTCCCAACATAGTAAAACAACAAACCAAAATTGCCTGGTGTTTGTTAATTTGAAGTTCATGAGCTGAAACTAGTACACAGCTGTGCAAGTCCTGTTACATTTTAACTAATGCTGTAACATGTTGGGAATGGTCACTTTTTTAAAGTATTCTTCTCTGCCTCCTGAATGGCAGTCCATGTGTATGTAACTGTGCTGAATGGGAGAAAGAACATGCATATATTATGCAGGGACCCCTGCCTAGGAATAATTCAGTTTAGGAGGTGCTTCCCATCCTTGCTGAAAGGACATCTTAGGTGGAAATGCCATGGACTCCACTGTGGTATTTTATATGTAAATGAAGAAATTATTCTAGAGCTTGAAATTTTCTAGCACAGGGTCAGCGTTTCTGCCACATCACCTGTTTGGCCCAGGAACAAATGTATAGTTAGGTATCATTAGACCCTATGCCAACAGATGACCTTCCCAGCAGTTTCATGTAGGTGTTAAAAAGGAGTGGAGAGCAGTGAGACCTGTGAGGCACCACCCACACTACGCACTTAGCCCCCTTTCCATCTACCTGCCTCCCTCCCTCCCTCTCACCTCCCACTCTCACCAGAGACAGGGTAACCTCAGGAAGTGACTGATTACAATGCCATGATAAAATAAAAAGGTTGTGTCCAGAGATCTACATTTTCTGGGCCAATCTCTTAATTTTTTTACATGTAATTTTTATTAAGAATTTTAATTACACTAATAAAAACTAATTCAAATTAAACTTAGAGAAAGAGAAGAGAGTAGAAAGAAGAATAAAAAGTTCATCCCATATCCCACCCCTTACCTATAAGCAAATCCATAAAGCATCAACTTTTCAATCCTGGTCTCAGCAAAAAGTCTATAAAGGGTTGCCAGAACATTGCAAAAAAAAAAAAAAAAAGTCTTATTTTAATCCTGATCAGATAAACCAACTTTATATTCCTTCCATTTACTTCTAGCAGTCTTAATCTTTAATTCAATCAAATATTGTCACAGGATTTGATTTCTCTTCAATTCTTTATCCCATCACACAGATTTCTTCAAGGTTTTAACAAGCCTCTTTTGTAGATCCAATAAGAAAACATTTTCCAGGTCAACCTCTTGGTTTATCATCTGTATTTCCCTTTTAATTTTTAAAATTTCAGCCAGTTTCTTTTGTATATCCAGTAAAGTATCCTTTTCCAAATTATTCTCTTAGCCTATCATTTGTAGTTCCACATTCTGTACTTTATCTTGTCAGATAAAATTTGTTCCACATCTGACATTCCTTCATTAACATCTTTTAGACATAGTCTATCCATAGAAGGAGACATCATTACTGTCAGTGTTAATATTGTAGTTACTATCCATTCTTCAAAGATCTCCTTTTATATTTCCAATATTATAATGTGTTGTATCATTTTGTAAATTCCAGTATTAACTGGCATCAGGCTTGTATTTTTTTTTCTTCTTAAAATTTTAGTCTTTAGTCTCCTCTAGTGTCCAGTTTCTAAAATCATCACTTATCTTTTGTTATGACTTGCAGTTGCCAGGATAACCAAAATAAGTCTGTTTCCCATGAGGTTGTTTATTTTTTATAGTTAATTCCAAAATCTGATAGTAAAAGTCAATATTCCAAATTTATTTGGACCTTTATTTCATTTATAACTTTCTTAGATCAAAATCTTATTTAGCCTTTTGCTGTTTATTTCAAGTTCTTTAAGTTCTTAAGCCTGTATTTTTTCTTTTGTTCAGAGTGGACGATAAATTCACCTGATGAAGACTTTTCAAACTTGTTGTTCCGAAGGTGTCTGATAGCTTTAGAATAGTTAATAGGCAATTTCCAAAAGTGATTAGAAAGTGAGGGTTGTGACCTTAGTGTCCTTTAAAGGGCTTCACCGCGATTGCAAGCAATATGACTGATCCCATCATCTCCCAACACTCAAACCCATGGAAAACCACTGTCCTACAGTCTTCTCATGGGGATCAGCCATCTGGAGCACATGTAGGCAATCTCTCCTCTTCTCCTTATCCAGAGAGGGACTGGTCTACTCACCTGTTCCTTGGTCTTTGTGTGGTCATTGTCTTCAGTTTGCCATACCTCCCCCAGAAGTCCTGAGCCAAATTCTTTTAATATAAACGCCAATGTCAGATTCCAAAAAGGCAGGATAAAGAAATGGGTAGACTGCTACAAAAACTCGATTTAATTAATTTCAGAATTACCATGTACTTAATAATTTTTCCTTTCTGTCATGCTGAAAATTTTAGTTTGGTAAAACCTTTCAAAAGGGCTCTGGATGGTACAGTTGAGAATTTTGCTGGAAGGTGTGAGACATCATCTTGTACCTCCTATTATGTCATGAGGCGATCTGAAATACGCACTGGGACAGGCATCCACTGGACTGACCAAAGTTACCTTGGCGACTTGGATTTCGCTGACGATATCGCCTTGCTCGAGGAAGATGAGCTGAAACTACAACATGTCACGACTGTCTTGGATGAGGCAAATAAATTTGGCCCTGTAGACCCTTCTGTAAGCAACTCAGTGACACCTTCACACATCTGGCACGTTTAGAGAGCTTATCTTAAATATGCCAACAGATAGCCTTGAAAGACACTGATTTCACAGCAGTGGGAAGCAAAACTGTCAGCAAGTCTGAGATACATTAATTACAATATACTGTTGCTATTTGTATTTTTATTAACTATTTTTAATTCTCTATAAGATGCCCAAGGTCATTGGCAAATTGATGGCTTTAGAAATTGAAATATAAATATATAAGTAATCCAGTCAATTTGCCTATGTAGTGAAAATACAGCATGTGCTTTGTAAATTGGATTAATATTTGATTATTATGCAGCTAAAGAAAACAAACCTCAGTATCTGTGACTCTCCAACCCTTTCTCTCAACTTCTGAATACAAGGGGAACTAATCAAATACACCTGCATATAAGCGCCCATTTCTCAGTTTTTGCTATGTTCTCTCTCTCTCCTGGGTCCATGCTACGTGGCATATCGGGCAGCTCTTTTGGTCTTGGTCAAGTGTTTCGGCCTCCTTCCATGTGACATGCAATGCCTTCAGGTCTTGTGTCATTGTTCTTTGCCATGTTATTCGAGGGCATCCTCACTGTCATTTAAGTGTCAGGAGGAGTCCAACTCATTGCCACTTTAGGGATCTGGTTGTTCTCCATGTGGAAGATGTGACCAGCTAGTTGAAATCTTCTACGTGCGACGAAGTTAATGAAGTTTACATGAGCTACTCCTTCAGAGCACCTCCTTGTTAGTGATATGATCAAAATATCGGATCTTTAGAATTCGGCGGAGGCATCTCTGTTGGAAGACGTCAAGCCTCTTGTTAATATTCGCTGATGCCTTCCAAGTCTCGCTGGCATAAATAGCTGTCGGGATCACAATAGAAGTGAACAGATGGAGCTTAAGCTTCAGCGATATGGATGGCAAGGACCAGAACTTATTCATCCTCTGAAAAACAGCTATCGCCTTCCCAATGCGGCACTTAAATGTCCACCTCTGCATCTCCATTCTGGGTGATCACACTACCCAGACAGGTGAACCTCTCCACTTCCTCTAACTGCTGCAGTCTGAGTACAATTCCCTGTACTGGGGCCGTGGAGCCTACATGCATGATCTTCGATTTCTCGGCACTTACCCTGAGGCCAAATTTATTTGCCTCATCCAAGACAGTCGTGACATGTTGTAGTTTCAGCTCATCTTCCTCGAGCAAGGCGATATCGTCAGCGAAATCCAAGTCGCCAAGGTAACTTTGGTCAGTCCAGTGGATGCCTGTCCCAGTGCGTATTTCAGATCGCCTCATGACATAATTGAGGGCCACAAGGAAGAGGAGTGGGGACAAGATACAACCTTGTCTGACCCCGGTGGTAATCTCGAAAAAGAGATTTTTGCTACATTAACACATGGATATTGTTGGGGCTAGGTGGCAAGCAGACATTTATAACATGCGTGGCATATAAAGTTTTACTTGATTTTTCATACTTCAGGGAAACTATTGGGGAGGGCAGTGTTCTTATGAACAAGATTTATAGATTTAATAATAAGACGTTTAGTTGTCATAAAGTTGAGCTGAAGCAATGTGTCAGGGCATGGACTGTCCTTAATTTCTCCTTATTGATAATTTCACATACATAGCCATAGTACTATTCACTTCTGGGGTAAACAGTTTTATGCAGAACACAGAAAAAAAAGTAAGCAGTATACCAAAGAATTTAAATGCATGGGATAGTGGGGAGGAGAGGGAAAAGATCTAATTGACAATCTAATTAATACTACTCACTATACCTCTCTATATCTTTCTGTCTATGCAAATTAATCTTGCTTTCATCACATTTGTATACTGCTTTATACACTGCTTTTTGCAAACTTCTCACTCTTCTCTTTTTGAGAATTTCAACTCCATCCACCATGACTTTCTGTCTTTCCCTTCCTCTCAAGCCATTCATTCTTTCTTTGTATATTTGCTTTACAATTCATCCTCATTCATTTTCTCTATATGACCAAATCACTCCAAGTACTTCTTTCAGACTGGTCACTCATTTCTCTGTTCAATCCACATTCACTGAGCACCTGTTCATTCTGATCTCTTTGTTCTACCATACCCACTTATTAAACGCCCCAGTCCTGGTTCCTGAAAACTACTTTTAACCAAACATCTTACATTATGCATGCTAGGATCTGTAATCTAGAAACCACCTTGCAAGGCACTGAAAGTACTAGTGTCTCCCAATGGTTTTTTCGATAAGGTTTTTGGGGAAGAGATATATTTGCTAGTCAGAGCTCTCTATTCCATGAGAAATAGGATCATAGCAGGCTCTTTCAAATTCTGGTTAAGCTGGGATTTTTCTCCAGCTTCAGCAAGCTGAAGTATAGAAAAACAGAAAAAAACAGAACATTAAAAGAAGAACTGCTATTCTTCCTCACTGTCACTGTGTCCAGCTGGCAGGAGGCCATCAAGACTTAACTGCCTAGAGAGGGATAATCACAAGGCTATCTATTTTGAAAGTAGCCTTCTGATGTTAGCCTCTCTGAATAACCCAATTCCTTTGCAACTAGCTATTATAAGAATGGTGTAACTTTAAAATTTGGTGATAGAGTTGCCTTGATTTTCTTTTTCCTCCTTAACCTTTTTTTCCTTCTGTGTCACAGCTCTTTAGAGTATAAACTTGGGGTCAGGTTGATTTTGATTAGGTGCCATCAAGTTGTTGCTGACTCTTAGTGACCACATAGATAGATTTTCAACATGATGATCTGTCCCTAGCCTGGTCTTTCAGGTCTTCCAATGGTGCATTCATTGCCACAGTAACTGAGTCCATTCACCCTGCTGCTGGTCATCCCCTTTTTCTCTTTTCTTTCACTGTTCCTAGCATTAGAGCCTTCTCCAGAGAGCTAAATCTTCACATAATGTGTCCAAAGTAGAGTAATTTGAGCCTGGTCATTTGTGCCTCGAGTAAGAATTCTGGGTTGATTCATTCAATGATCTATTTGCATGTTTTCTTGGCAGTCCATGGTATTCTCAGGAATTTTGAACACCAAAATTCAACACTGTCAATACTCTTCCTATTCTGCTTCTTCAACATCCATCTTTCGCTTCCATAGAGTATCACAGGGAATACCATGGCTTGCACAATTCCAAACTTTGTAGGTATAGACGCATCATGGCATTTGAATATATTCTCCAAGGCTTTTATGGCTGCTCTACCAAGTGCTGGTCTGCGGCATATTTCTTGACTGCTTCTTTCTTTACTATTGATGGTTGATGTCCATTTTTAATATTGTTTAAGCTACTCTGAAAACCTATCAGAAGGGAAGGCAGGTCATAAATGCTTTAAATGAGCTAATAAATGCATTTAATGAGTGATTGGAGAATCATTCTTCAAATTTATTTGAAACAACTTAATGTGTTTTGTTAATTGCTTCTCAGCAAGTGTGTATGTGAGGGGGAGGGTTCCCTTTCCAGGATAACAAGCACTAAAAATAAGAATTATTTTGATTATACAAAAAACCAAATAAACCAATAACCAGCCAAGCCACAGGCAGTTAATGAGATTTTAAAAAATGAGATGACATCTAAGATAAATGCAATGTTGGAGGGACAGTCTCATTCCCATTACATCTACCCGTCGCACCTTATCATGCAGAGAGGGCATGTTACGGACCCCGTCTGTAAGAGAATTCCATCTAGCGGGGTCCACGAAGCGGGCCTTTTCTGCAGTGGCTCCTGCCCTCTGAAACATTCTTCCCCCAGAGATAAGATAGATTCCAGCTCTTGTGGCCTTCTGAAAACAACTAAAAACCTGGTTCTGCCACCTCTCTTGGAGCGGGAGTGGGAGTAATCATCCCTGGAGATGGTTAGCACCCTTAAATGGCCTCTTAGGTACACGTGATATTCCAACTAGTATCGTCATCTGGATTTTATATTGTATTTATCTTCAATATTTATATTTGTATTTATATTTATTACAGTATTTTAATGTTTTTATCCTTGTTGTAAACCGCCCAGAGTTCCCCTTTGGGGGGAGATGGGTGGTGGCAAAATTTATTTATTTATATATATATATATATATATATATATATATATATATATATATATATATATAAATGTATGTATCTATGTATGTATGTTTTGAGAACCTCTTGGTTCTGCATCCTGTTCAACCTGTTGGTGAAATTACAGCCCACAGTTCCTGTTATCTCCCATGCCCAACTGTGTGTTGCCATGCCTTTTATTTGAATCACACAGCAACAGTATTTGTTTTCTCTAAGCTTGCTTTATAAACCATAACATTTTACCTGGTGACACTAGACACAATTGGCAAGGCCAGTTTGAACCTGGCTTCATTCTGTGGTCATTAGGAATAGAAGAAGTCTTTAAGGAAGACTTCTATCCTTACTGAATGGTCCAGCATTTTCTGCTGATTTTTTTTTCAATTTGATTTTCTAACCTCAGATTTGTGAGGCAAAAATATTTGATGGAAATGGGGTTGAGAGGCATCTTGTCTGCACCTGAGCATTCCTGTACTACTGGGATGGGCAATTTTCACTTAACATTTTTTTGGGTCAGCCTGGCTAAAGTTTTTTTTACTTTCTTCATCTTTTGATCTTAAGCTTTATGCTGTATTTTCCACTTACTTGCCATCTATTGAAATTTGGTTATGCAGTTAGAGGAAGACAGCAGTCCACAAAAAAGTACTAAGGCCATTCATGACATATAGTCATTGCCTTCATGATAAATTACTTGATAAATTGCTTGGGGTATAACTGTCCAGCAATACTGGAAGTGATTTAACATAAAGTGATTTAACATAAAATTACCTGAAGAAGCAGCTGTGTTAAGACTTTTCAGTAGCAGGCTGTATATATAATACAGCTTCCCACATGGTTCTCAGTACTATCACCATCAATTGTTTCCTACATTTTTAACATAACGTTGTTAAATATACCAGAAGGAGTTGGGGAATTGATAACAGAAATTTCTTTCTGTCGTTGTATTTAGAAAGAGTAGTCAGACTACAAGACACATTTCTGAAATATACCATATGAGAAAAAGAATAAAGGCAGGCACCAGGCAGCGTGTTGGTCTCCAAGTCTGTTCAGTGCCTCCAATTACTTCACCCAACTTTTTTTTTTTGATGCCTTCAAGTCAGTCTTGACTTCTGATGACTGCCGGAGAAACCTATATTGATAACATTTTCAGAAATGGTTTGCCTCCTTCCTAGGGCTGAGAGTGACTGACCCAAAGTCACCAAGCTTGGTTCGTGCCTAAGGCAAGACTAGAATTCACAGTCTCCCGGTTCTAAACCAGTACCTTCCTGACTTAAAACTTGTTTAATGCTGGTTTCCTATTTGGTTTTTAAAAAAAAGTATTTTGGTAATGTATCAGTGATGTTTTACTAATTAATGCAAACTAAAGTCAAGCTTTGGATGTACTATCTTTTCATACACCCAGTACAAAGCCAGCTGCTAACATTTGTTGGGCTCGTTAAAATTATTCTGATGAATTGAAAGAATGCCCGGGAAAACGTGTAATGTCCCTGATGGTCTGATCTGAGCATCTTGCTGATCCAAAGTATCAGCTAACAGGTTGCTTTTGTATGAAAATTTTTAAAAAAAATTTCTTTAAGTTGTTTGGAGTTAATATTCTAGAGTTATTTTTTACACTAGATTTTTCTACCCCCTACTGGACACACAGAAAAGCAGGTCAGTTGTATTTTCTAGAATGGCAGTTGTCTTCTTCTATTAGATAAAGTAATTTCAAATGTTTGCGATTTTTTCTAGAGCCTTAAAGGAGTCACTGGAATAGTGGAGTATTCCCTTGTGCAGATGTCCTCTCAATGCATTTTATTTGTCTCTAGAGAATGATTGTTAAAGATTAGCATTCATAAAAGGTAGAATTAGAGAGTAACATTAATATTCTGTTTTTGTTATGTTACATAATAAATTTTATTAAAAGGGATTGGTAATAAACAAATATGATTTCCTAGGTGTCTATTTGTTATTTATATTACCAAAATCGTATATGAATTTAAAAAATGTAAACTACATTTTAATCCACTGTTTTTCTTCCTGCCTAAAAAGGATATTTATCAGATTTAGAAATTTCTTTTATTATTTATTATGTGCATGTGCATGCATGTGTAATTTGTGTGTTTTTCTATTCTACATCTTTACTTAAATCCACAGAGAAATTACTGACATTTCTTCCTAACAGTGTAAATTCTGGAGATGTCCATGTGGGAAATTAAGAACTGCACTAGAGAACTGCAGAAGAAGAAAGCTTTCTAATCTGGCTTTATAAAAATCCTTATGAAAAATTTACTAGCTCTGGTGAACAATCTACTCCTAGTATTGAAACCAATGCAGTTCAAGCAACCTAGAAACAAATTTATTGTATCTCTAAGATGTATTGGATTGCCACTATCTAAAAGGTTTCCGTGTAAGTTTTTAAAATCCCTTCTTTTGCATATAGAAGGTTTGAATTGGCATGATAGCCATTGATGTTTCAGGACAATATATTTATTAGATGTTACCAATTTTTTTCTTGGCTCAAATAATTTTTGGAGAGGGCTAAGGTATGTGTAACAAGGAATTATGGGAAAAGTCTATCTCAACCTTCATTTTATTGTTGCAAGGGTACCCTTTGTTAACTTTATGAGATTATTGTTTGCTAATCTGCTTCAGAGGATTAAAAAACAATTACTCCAGCCCGTTCAACATTATTTTTTGTGGAGAATACTCAGCCCTCTAAAAATGTGCATATGCATAAGTCCATAGCTCTTATCCTCAGGCTTCAGTAGCTAAGCAGCCATGCAAAAGAAAGAGTTTGAAGTGCTCAATTTAGAAATGGGTTTTAATCTCCACCAGTACCTATAAGATTCTGTATTTCACCCTACTGGTATTTATTGAAGAGGGAGTCAGTTTACTGTTTCACAGGATTAAAAACTGAAGTGTCCTCTGGCCTGCCTTATTGTACAGAAAGGTAATGGGAAATGTTGTAACTTTTTTAAAAAGTTGTGTTATATTAACATCATTTACTAACAGTTCAGTGCTTTCTGGCTCAATCTCAAGAAGGATTTTTTTTAAAGAGCACAACATTGTAAGTTATAATTATTCACCTACATTTGATACTCATAATTAGAGAAGGGAGTGATCAGACTTCCTTTATGCATTTGCTGCATTATCATACAGGTGGTCCTCAATTAATGACCACTTGTTTAATGACCGTTCAAACTTATGAGAGTGCTGAACAAGTGGTAGTTACAGCTGGACCTTGTACTTAACCACTGTCGCAGAGTCCCATGGTCATGTGATTGCGATTTGTGACCTTCCCTGCCGGCTTCCCACAAGCAAAGTCAATGGGGAAGCTGGTAGGAAGTCAGAAGCCGCAATCACACGAGGTCCTCACTTAACGACCCACATTGTCCTCATTTAATGATGGCAGCTGGAACTGCCATTTGACTTATGACTGTGTCACTTAACGACAGAGGTTCTGGTCCCAATTATCATTGTTCAACAAGGACTAGTTGTCTAAACTTAACATAAGCAATATTTTTATTGCCTGAAAATATTGCCTAAAACCTAAGAAAAGTTCACCATCACCACTACCTCTGACAACCACAGAGTTGTGGCAGTGATGTGATGTTACAGGCTAGGACCAAAACATTTTATCTATCAGTGTTTATGTGTCTATGTCATTTGGGTTGCATTTGGTTTCACAATTCAGGGAATTACGTAAGCCCAGAACCAAGTTGCTGGGAGTCGGGCAGCATATAAATTTAATATATCTTCTTCATCATCATCATCAATTATTTCAACCGGATGAAATAAAAATAAAAATCGTGGCAGTTTAATACATTAAACACTACACTCCCATTCTTATTATAATCTTCATAATAATCATAACTATTCCTTCTGGATTACAGAGAAAGGTGACTTAATTAACACCCCTGAGTGAATTTATGCAGAGATAAGATTTGAACCAGGGACTTCCTGCTCAGTCCCTGAGCAATTATATTATTGATTTTGAAATACTTGGCAAGTGTTTTTAATTCAGTCATTTTCAGGAGCGAGAGCCAGTTTGGTCTAGTGCACAGTTCCTCAACCTTGGCAACTCTAAGCTGTGTGGACTTCAACTCCCAGAATTCCCAAGCCAGCTTTGCTTTGCTGGCTGGGGAATTCTGGAAGTTGAAGTCCGCACAGCTTAGAGTTGCCAAGGTTGAGGAACCCTGGTCTAGTGGTTAAGGTTCTGGGCTAGAAACCAGGAGTCTGTGAGTTCTAGTCTCGCCTTAGGCATGAAAGCCGGCTGGGTGACCTTGGGCCAGGTACTTTCTCTCAGCCCAACTCGGTGCAATGTAGACTAGCCTCCTTGTGGTGCACCCCGGGCAACATGACTTGTCACGGCTAAATAGTCTACAGATCTGGCTGCTGGACCTCACAAGGATTTCCCAGCAAGAAAAAGCAGCATGAACACTGAACTGCTATGCCATATGATTAAAAAAAAAAAATTCAGGAGCCTTTTAATTATATCCTAGATGTTCTGAAGATGTTTCCTATAGCCATGCACAAGAATTGCATTTGAACACTTCTTGTTCTCTTAAATGAATCTTTCAAGAGGACTCTGTCCTATATTCAGTTAGTTGTTTTTTTTTTACTTCAAATTCCAAGCATCTCAGTTTCCAGTCTTCCAGCAATTCCTGTCCCCCATTGTACCTTAGAGTTTCTTCTCTTACCCAAAAGGGAGAAAAAAAGTATATCAGAAAGGGGGACTAGGCAACAGAAAGAACACTTGTCATTTTCAGCCAGAGTTCATGGAACAAAGATTCTGTTGGCAGATGGCATCTGGCTCTCCCTGCAAGACATGATGGGTTTGGTGGGAAGAGGGAATTAATAAATTTGTTTGCAGCCAGAGATTTGGGTGGTAAATCTCATAATCTCTAAATTCAGCAGCCACTTCAAGTTCTAGCCATCCATTCATTAGTAGGGGGTTAGGTTGAGTTGGGTTGGATTGGATTTTTCCATTCTTGAAAGTCCTAATTTCAAATAATCTTTACAAGGCAAGGCCCAGCAAGGTTGGATGAATTGACTTGTACTGTGAAAATAGTCACTTGTTTCAATATATATGTCCTTATGGGGACAGCTCATTAGAGTCCTTGAGCTATATGCCCCTTCATTGCTCTCTTCCTCTAAGGAATCTCAGACAACTTTTAGCTGTCCTGTCCTGAAGAAATTTGCTGGCCAAGAGCTTGACTTCTGTCACACCTCTTTTCAGACTATTGTTTAGATATATATTTCTGGGTTGTCCAATTCTATGCCTCTATATGCACCATCTGCCTCTTCTTTGGTCTGAAAATTTGTACTAATTTCTTTTCTTTTTAGCCTTATACTTCTCCATTTTTGCTTGTTTTACTTGTATGTGACTGCTGGCCACAGTAAAGGTTTGATTTGATTGGAAGGTCAAGGCAGTTTCCCCAGCTGTTAACTTGCAAGGTGATTAGCAGGAATCATTATGTTTGCTTGTTTGCATCTTTTGGGAAGCTTCACACTCCAGACTTCGTAGTTTCAAGGTATTTGGGGAATCCTAATAAGAATTAAAGCAATAAACCACAACCAACAGCAGTGGCTATTTCCACAGAAGTCTTAATTAGACCTTCCTGAACCTGGTACCTTTCAGGAATTCTGAGATTTCTAGCTTACTGGGTGCCTCATATATATGCGAGGTAAGATATTCCTTTTTCTAGCTCATTGAAGGGGTAGTAGAAGATCTTTATATAAGAGATGGTCTCTTAGATATTGAAACAATTGAAACAATGAAACATTTTTTCTCTCTTTACCAAAATACGACGTGATGCAGTATTCAGCCATTATTTTAGTAATAAACTAGATCCCATTATATATTAAAAGGATAGAAATAGGAAAAAATTAAAGAAAAAACATTTATATTTCTCTTATTACACACTTATTTCAGTATACCTCTGCTACAATTTATACAGTCTGATGCTTTGTAAATATTTAATTCCCCAAACCTACTGTTTCTATCGAACTAGTGGTAATCTCTCTTTTTGTAATCATGTTCTGATTATTTCATTCAGCTGACATTTCAGATAGTTAAGGGACTAGTTGTGGTAGTTTTAGATTCACGGAAAACTTCATGTTGCAAAAGCAGAAAGCTGAAGAACAAAGCCATTTGCTACAGTTAGTATTAGATTTTACAATGTCATAATTCAATAATGTCATAATTACATACTAAATATAATTCAGCATTAATTCTTACATGATACAAAAAACTTTCCTCAATTTTTGTTTTGTTTTGTTTTTAATGAGACCTATGTATTGTTTGATGATGAAATTTTATGAAAGCCATTCTAGAAACATTAACACTGGCTCATTTGGACCTGGGAGTTACTTTCCAAGAAAGGGTTAATATCTTATAAATTTGGTATCTTCCCAGCACACTAACTTGTTTAAATGCTTCTCATATAAGTCATCTATCTAGTTGGTATTGTGCTATAGGTCATAGAACCATTTTTTCCTCTTGGAAGCAATGCAACTAAAAAGAATACTGCTTTATGTTGCAGTGGGTATCTTTTGTACTTGTATCTTGTACATTTTAAGTTTTTCTTCCTTAAAGGATTGGTTTTGCAATAATATCCACTAATAATTCTGCATATAATTGAATATGTACTTGGCTATTTGATTAAGTTATTTGGAAAAAATATCTAGTATCAAGCTGTTTGGAAAATATTACACATATTACTTCATTTATATTTATCAAACTTCCTAATTTCAGTCAGTGATTCAGTAAAAATAGTTTGAATTCCAATTCTGTCTTGGAAACAAATAAAGATCTTCAATTACCACCATGCAGAAAGTTTGCACTTCCTGGGGAGATCTTGAACAATTCCATATCAACCTGCTCCAGATGGGTACGCTCCAGGTTTGTTGGGACTATATCTTTCAGTGAGCAGTAACATGTTTGACTGGAGATTGCTCTTTTTATATTGATAAATATATTCAGAAGCATGTGACTTTACAATCAGAGCTGTATAGCTGAAGTTATAGATATAGATATATAGACATACATATACATACAAACAGATAGAGATAAATAATAAATAAGTAAAATATTTTCACCTAGTAGTGTTCCTATTCAGGGCTGCAGCCAGCAAACAACCATGCCTTATGTTGGAATACTTTGAGCAAATAAACTCTTCCTCCTTTTCTCCCGCTAAGTTTTCTGTGAAGTATTTCCATCTAGAACAATTTGTTTGTGAAGTTCTGTTAGCCTCAGGGAATTCCCCAAGCACATCAATACGTTCCTTCTTGTTTCTCAATAGCCTGGCTCAATTTCTGTTAGCATGAGGCATGAGTTTACTATTTAAAAAGGCATAATCTATAAATGAGGGTAACATGATCATCAGAGAAATGCATCTATAAAAGGTAAGGTGGTATCTCTATGAGATAGAGAGGAAAGTAACCATTACAACCTCTTACACTGTACTTACGAGCAGATTGCAGGGTTTTATACTTTATTACATTATTGCCCTTGAAATTGAACTGCATTTATAACATATATGAAGTATGTATTTTTAACAGTAAAATCTAATTTTCCAACACAATATCCAAAATAAAGTGCCAAGAAGCTATTAACAGCAAATTGAATTTTGTGGTATGTAATTTAGTATAAGTAGTGACAAGTATTTTTCTCCTTCTCTCCCCCCACCTCAAGAAAGAAAGGAAAGAAAGAAACCCATTAGTCATTCAGTTTAGCGGCACAGAGGCAGCAGTCAGCAAGGGTGTGCATTCTGTGTCTGCTTCAATTGCACACTTCATTTATTTGAACATGGCATAGGCGGCTTTCTCTGTCATGCAGCATCACTACACTATTAGCAAGTTTCGCCCCAGGGCAGCTGGGACGCTTTGCCGGGGCAGATGTTCTTTTCAGCTTATTCACTGGCCGTTCTTGGTTGTTTACTGTTGTCATGACAACCTCTGTTTCCATAGCAGCCATGTGGCCTCCTCTCAGAGACTAAGGAATATAGTTATAAAAGAATCATATTTTGCTCTGTGTCTCTTACTTACCATCTGTCAACTAACTGCATGTGATGGATTCAGAAACTGATTAAGGATAATGGCAGGCCCTCAGTGATCATTTATTAAAAGTAAAAGTGGGCTTTATGCAGAAGTCTTTGTTGCCTTCAAGGGGGGCTCTGTTTTTTTATATATATATTTTGGAGCTCCCTACACTGATGCAGGTTTTTCCTTTTTTTAACCCTTGTTGACACAGGAGGAAAAAGTCTGAGAATTTGTATGTCAAGAAGTAAGGCCTCCTTCAAGTCAAGATCAACTTCCGGGGTATCCAGACACACATCAGTGCAGTTTTTGACAATAGTAGCCTGCATATAATTATTTAAACTATTGGGCTCATATTCCACCTTTGTCACTCAGTAGATTCCCTAATAATTATGGCTTGATAAGATAGCAGTCAATTTAGCCTTTGTGCACTAATGAATTGCTGTACAGCATAGTGCAGCTCTTTTAACTTGCATCCAGGCAAAAGGTAGGGCGGTTGGAGATGTTAATGATGCCCACAGACTTTCTGACACAATTAGTTGAATTAATATGGTACGGTATATATGGCTTACAAACCTTAATATGTATATTCATACATAATACCAAAACCAAATCATTTCATGGCTTAGCATAGTGTGTGAAGCAGACCAGTGTTATTGGAGAGAGGAATCAAAGTAGATCCCAACTGTCAAAAAAAAAAAACCTTACCTGCATATCTGAGAGGATTAAGACACATAGCAGAGAGTCCCTGCTATGTGTCCTAATTTAAAGTAAAAAAACCATTGGCTTTAAGGTACGATAAGACTGTGAATGTGGAAGCAGTAAAGCATGGCCATCTCTCTGCAAGAATGGAAAGAAACTGCAGCACAGGCTCATTGATAAGCAGTATTGTGACAGTATGCCCGTTTCTTTCGTATGTAGGTATTTTATCAGTTTCTTTGATTGATTTAATCTTATTTTACTAGAGAGATTCAGTTCATTCTGTCAAGTCATGGGGATGGGAGTTGGCCCATTTGTAAAGTAATGTATTTATTGGTTGATTTTTCCAGATCCTGACATTGATGCTGCCACTGCCATGATGCTTTTGAATACTCCCCCTGAGATACAAGCAGGTTGTGAGTAGATACTTTATAGCCTATAGCATCATAGATACATAAGCCTAACTCTCTCTTTCACTAGTACACAGCCTATCAGGTTTAAAAATAAAAATAGATGGAGACATCAGATTTCTCAGCTAGATCCTTACTAACTCTTTTACATAGTATTATTCTGGGTAGATGTTCAGGTAGATAACATTCTATGAATACTGAGTAGCCACAGTTGTATATATCTCATTCACAGAAATAACTGAATCTATTAGATATATGCAACTGTAATTCATATAATAATAGCATGATATTATAGCATACTGTTCTTCTATAGGGCAGATAAGATTATTTCTAGAGCCAACAAAAATGCTTTGATTTTGGTTTGAACTTATTTGTGGGGGTGTCCGTACAAGCATCAGGTGTTTTTAGGGATCAAAATTTGAAGCAGAAAAAAGTAAAATTATATCTAGTCTTAAGCTGTTACATTTGCATTGTTAAGTCTGTTTTAAAAAAATAGGTGGATTTATCATGAGAGAGAAACAGACTTTTTTTTTAAAAAGTGAAGCTGTGGTTTCCTAAGCCAGTGATTCACTCTCTTATTGGAAAGCATTTTATATATAGGTTTTTTATCAGATTAGAAATTCATATTTACCCATTTTTAACAATTGGTACCTATTCTCACAATATAGAGCCAGTTTGGTGAAGGGTTAAAGGCCCTGCCTTAATCACAGAAACCAGCTGGCCGGCTTGGGCCACTCCCTCCCTCTGAGCCCATGGAAGAAGGCAATGGCAAACCACTTTCAAAAATACTGCCTAGAAAACGGAATGGATTTTTCCATGTAGCTGCCAGGAATCAAGTCTGACTTGAAGACCAAAAAACAAACAAAAAAGCAAAACCTCAAAATACATTTTCTTCTACATTTAATCAGATCCAACTGTCTCTCGGTCCATGTGAAAAAACTAATACATGAACTAGACTCAGGAGTGATTTCTGTGATTGTGATGATTTAAAAAAAATAACTTTGGAAAAAAGTGGCTTGTAAAATTAGAGGGGGGAAGGAAACTGTGTGTGTGTGTGTGTGTGTGTGTGTGTGGTTAGGTTCTTAATGGTTCATTATCTGCCACAGTGCTTCATAGTAGTTTTGTGGGCAATTATGATGTGGCCACCAGCACACTTAAAAGATATTCTACTAATGTTTGCCCGTCTTGATGACCTGGCCTACAGTTCCTCTCACAGTAATAAACTGGAGGGGTCATCCACTGACATGGGAGCAAGACACTTATATAATAGGTGGCCAACTGAAACCTGGTCCAGTACTTTCCACTGACAATATTCCTCACTTTGATTTTTTAGCTGTGTTCTTGTGTCTTTCATTAACTTTACTGGAGGCTCCCAAATAATAATTATTAACTATCAAGGACTGTCATAATTGGGTAGAGTGAATTTGTAATGTGTGCTTTAACAAATGGGCTGGTGTGCAGGTTGATTCTCTCTTTTCTAAAACATCATTTGAGGCTTCATTTACCAAGTAACTAAGCCTAAGGGAAAATGGCAGGGATCCAGTGGAATCCAAGTAGAAGGCAGTTTGTTCAATCTGCAAGGCCTAATATGCGCTGATTCCCCTTTTCCTTTTATTGGGCCAGACTTTATTGTGAGATGTACGTGCAGCAGTCCAAACACAAGAGTTTTGCAGAAGTTGCCCACTTCTATTTTTTGTTTAATTTGATAGCAAGACCAGTAAATCTGTAAAACAGGAAGCTTTTAAAAAAGGCAATTCAGTTCACTTTTACTTTACTTTTTAACATTAGCTATCAGAATTATTTAACATGAATATAGCATTCTCTGTTATTAATCTAATGGCTAATAACTAACAAAATATAAAAAATGAAGTGTGACATCATTAAAAAGGCTTAATTTTACTCAATGAACTCTTCTTTTCTGATGACAAGGCATCAAGAGAAAAGCCTCTGATGCAAATCTTAACATTTGGGCAGATACCATTCATATATTTGAGTACCAAATCACTGGTGCTTTTGTGCCTAAAGTCAGTATAAAGTAAGGGAAAAGGATATGCCAGTGTTTTCACTCTGATATTCTTTAAAGTGAAGATACACAATATTTTCTCTACTGGACTTTTGGCTTACCCATTGGTAATTTTTGCAAGGGCAGGTACAAGAATGCATATATATTTGCTTCAATATATTCTTGTGTGATAATATTCAGATTAAGGTTTATATTAAAGTGAATTGTCTGACCTGATTTTTTTTTTAGTAAACATTAAATTATTGCTTAGTACAGATCACTGTCCCTTTTCTAAACAAGGGATACAGAAGGTAAAGGTAAAAGAAGGATCTCTTGCAACCATCACGGTTAATTTTGTGGTGGGACTTCCGGTGAGTTGGATAGTGCAGAATCAAAGTGGAATACTTAAGCCTGCAAAGCAAGGCTATACCTTTTGTATCCTGACCATCCTTTCCAAATGTGGGACCAAGTTTGAAGTATTTTTCCCAAGCAAGCATTAAACTTGGGGGGGAGAGGGGGGAGCACAGTTGCAGCAAATCTGTTGTAAATAAGTTATAATTCATAAAGCTCTGATACCAGAGAAAAGTTATAATGGGCAGATCTTTACATTATATGTTGTGTTCTCAGATTTGATATCATTGGTGCGTGCAGAAGAACACAAGTAACTAAGGCAGGATCCTGCTCCCGTAGACCCACAATTGTAAGGGTGGATGGGAAAGACAGCAGAGGTAGCAGGGAGGAAATGGAACTGACTGCCAAGGAATGAAAAGAAACGAGGATAAGCAAATGCAAATAGAGATGGAGTTCCTGTGTAAGCATTCACATACGTATCAGGCTTTAGCTTCAGAGCAACTGCCATGAAATGGATAAAGTAACTTAAAATGTGTGAGAGAGCTGCTACTACTGGGGGTGCTAAAAGTGTTTGCTACACAGATGTGTTGCTTTGTCTCTGTGGATGATGGTCCTAATTTTCAATGAAACTACTGTCTCCATAGAAACAGGCTGTCTATGCTACTTGCTATTTAATCCACTGTGGGGAGCTACTGTTTCATGTTTTGAGATATGCCCAGTATTAAATGGTATGCAAACCCTGCTAAAATACAAAACACATTTTTGTTTGTTTATTTTAAAGTTAACCTTATACGTGCAGTATTAAGGGCAAGACAGTATTGCAAGCATTTATAAATTCAGATCTGATATCCTCATTTGCAAACAAATACGAAATGTAGACACATGGTATAGATATTCAGACATGTTGCCGATGCAAAGTTTCTTTGAAATGCAGACCACATTTCAAATTAAAAAACAGTGGAATTTGAATTTGAGGAAGAAGTATGTTTGTAAAGAGACTTAATAACAAAAACCAAATTAAGGATTTTGGTATGGGAGTCAGTCTACAACTAGGGACAATTATGTCTTAAAAGAAAAATTCCAAGTTCAGACAGTTCAGATCTAGGACATAAATTTAACTATTAAGTTTTTATCTCTTATTTCATTGGCATATAAACTGAGTAGCAAAGGACAATCTTTGGCTAAAGAAGACATAACATTCCTATTAATTTAACCTTCTTAACTCCAGTCGAATATTATTAACAAATTGAGAGTAGGCAATAATGAGTTTCCATTTCATAGAGTGAGGGCCATAAACCATGCAAATGGGAAGTTACATTTGCACCTGAAAAAAAAAATAGTTCCAGTTATTCCATACAATTCAGCAGCCTTCCTGTTGTCTGCATCAGTTTGACTAACATAAAACCAGAGCCCCAGAAGTTTACTCTTCATTATGGAACAACGAACATGGAATATTTTGAATAGATTGATCAAGACTTCTGTTTATCTGTCTGTCCCCCATATTATATGATACTATATTACACTGTATCCTTGCAGTGTAACACTTCTACTAGTAAAAGCCCTGAAACATAGGTGTATTTGTACAATAGAATTGTTTTTGCAACTTTTTGCTGAAAATGATAATGATTTCACATTATAGGTGAAATCACAATAGTAACTAGGAGATTATTGTGATGGTTAATTAGATGTTGTGACCAATTTTTACAGAAAATGTTGTGTGGCTTATTTTTCCATGGAAATTTTTCCACCAAATTAGGGTAGTTTGTATTTGAAAAACGTATGGCACAGACTCAAATGTATCCTGTGCAAATTATCATTTTCTAAGTATTCCTTTTCCTAGAAATTTCCAAATTCAAAATTTTCTGGAAAAGCCATAACAGTTTGCAGGGTTCATGGGACTCCCACGGATACATCTTCCCCGCAACAAGGCTTAATAAAGCAGATGGGTGTATCTATTTATTTTTGTTATGAAATACTGGAAAAAAGCATGGATGGGGGTTGATACAGATTGGCAGCATCTGTATGTCCTGCTCTCCATTTGGCTAAGACTGACATTTATTAATGGACATTGTATATTGTGCCTTGTGCCTTGTAAAGTGGCTGAAGGGATTAGACTTTGATGAAAAGCTTGGCATCTATGAAAACAGAACAGCACTTTTTCTTTCACATACCCTGTAACAATTTGCATTTGCTTTTAAATTAAGCATTACTTCAAATGGGATTTTTAGTGAATATGTTGGTAGAGTGACTGTCTTTTGATGTTGTATCTGTTGTAATATTTTAGTTATTCGTTATTCTAGTAGTAGTATGGATGGTTTAGTTTTTGAAACATACCGTATAAGATGCATTGAAGGCAAATGCGAATTCTATTGCCTGGCACAGTTGTATGAAACACACATACTTAGTTTAGCTAAATTTATCTTCCTTTTTCTTTTCCTAGCATTTGTATTTACTGGTGAGTTCCTATTGTTGATTAAATAAAATCTCTTTCAGGATTTATCTCAGGATATTTATCTTGGATATTTCATTATGCAGAAATAATAGCCACACGCAAGAAATTACAGATTTCTATATTCCTTGAAAATTGATTTTCATATTTTATTCTTTAAAGCTTCCTTCTCTCACCTGCTATATTGCAGACATTTTTTCACAGTTCCATTCCATGTGACTACCGAAGGGCTCCATTGTCCATATTTCTCCCTTGTTAATACTTTCTAACTTGTACATACTTTCGTATCCAGCATTTCTGTTCAAATGACTATTACTTTATTCACTAGATGAGTAGTATTAATCTCGATAACTTTTAGATAAAAATGATAAGTTCACATGAAAGGCTGTTTTGTGTTGCTGCTGCTCCATCTGCGTGGATGGGTGGCTTATAGCCTAATCTATGAAAAAAAGTCTGCCCCATGTGAGAATATCTTATTGTTTCAGAAGATATTGGTGCTATAAAATAGGATATATATAAATGCGATACAAGGCATATTATATATTTGAGTGGGGCTAGATAGGGAGGAGTTTTTTTGAGGTAGTCTTTTAACTGTGATGTTGATATCTTCCAGGTTGCACTACAACTTCTGTGTTTCTCATTTCAAAATATAGCAAAAGAATGCCCTCCATTTTAGCAGTCATGGTCAGAGGGAACTCTGAGCTCAAAAAGGGGGCCTGGCAATTGCTGCTTGCTACCCTTGACAAAATGCACTGCTTATCACCCTATTTAGAAAGGAGGTAAAGTATGGTGAGCCAATACTTGAGCCTTTACCCCTGCTGTCTTGCTTTTATGTGTTAAGTGGCAATTGGGATTAATGCTCTTTGGAAAAAGGGAAAACTCATTCTAGAGTCCTCCATACTTATATAATTGCTGTTGATATAATACATTTCACTTTTAAAAAATAGTGTTGTGTGATCTTCTGTTCATTGTCTGTAAACTTTCTAAATCTGTTCATCCTGGATAGATTCCCTAGACATGTATCTTTTCTAGTATATCATAATTGTCTTTTGTTTTAAATTCCTAGGCATTATGAAATCAAATTAAAGTGGTTATGCAACAAGAAATGAGGCAGGCTTAACTGTTCTCCCAACTTACAAATAAATACAAATAAAACTAAACTAAAATGCCAAGAAAAATAACTGGGTTCATGGACACTAAAGTTACACATAGAGTATGTGGTGTTGTTAAGCTTATGGACATAGTAAAGGCAGGAAATTTAACATAAAATTTAAATAACTAATTAGATTTATAATTACATTTGCTGTGGATGAGTGAGTGAGTTTGTAAAATCTTTAGCACTTTTTTCTTAATTGGAGATACTGGATTAAGAAGAATCCTTACTGTAGCAGGAAGCATTTCTAATCACCAACATGATAGATTTTTGTCAACCCATCCTACTATTTATGTGGGCATATAGAGTGAAAGAGTGAGCTGTTTCTTAAGGTTCTGGGGCCCTTCAGAACAAGGGTCAGCATATGTTGGGTGTGCCATTTGAATGTGCACATTTACCCTTTTGTTAGTGAAATGCCATTATTGGATAGAATATTAGCAGCTGCAGTCCTGACGTAGGAGATTCCTGCTAGACCTTCCTCCTAGGAATATCCTTCATATAGTAGTTAACATACAGTATGTAGAATCTTACAAAATAATAACTCTGCTGGCTAAGATCAAAGATCTATCTAGTTTCACATTATATTTCCCCAGTGGCCATTCAAATGCTTATCAAAAGCCTGCAAGTAGGGCATGAGGGCAGTAGGGCCATCCTGCACATGCATACCAGCAACTGGTATTTAGAGGTAGACTTTTTGCTGAGCAGCATGCTATGGATCTGTGTGCTTCCCACACTTTTGAAAGTTGTTATCTAAATATTAGGACAAGCTTTTTTAATGGATGCAACAATGGAAAAAGCATTTCTACTTTTGTAGCATTGTACTTAAACAGGTTTTATTTCACTTTGACTAGATCAAATTATTTTTATACTTTACATAAACTTTACTGTATTAACTGGAGTAAAAAATCATTTGCATCATAGCAATGTATTACACATTTAAAAGATTAAAATTTCAAAAATTTTAGTACAATTGGCATTTTAAAATTCAAGAAACTGCATGGTCTATTCCTGCTAGTAGAAGAAGAGAATGCTGATTTCTCCTTCCTTTTGTGTCCTTTGAAAAAGTTGCTCCAGAGATTGCAGAATTTACTGGAATTGCATAAATGGTGATCCTTAAAACTAGAGCAAGCACAAAGGGACAACTATGTATCCTGGAATTTATAGCTCCTTTAGTATCTTTCCTGTCATGAAAGGTTGAATCTGAATCCATCCCTATTTCAGGAGACTTCAAAACATGCCTATAAGATAGACCAGTGTTTCTCAACCTTGGCAACTTTAAGATCTGTGGACTTCAATTCCCAGATTGGCTGGGAATTCTGGGAGTTGAAGTCCACACAAGTTGCCAAGAAGTTGAGAAACACTGAGATAGACCATTTGAAGAAAGAAGATTGCTGCTAAGAGAATATATACTGGACCTGAATGAATTTGCAAAATCCAGCTTAGGAACCAGATTACTGTTGTTTTTAAACTAGTTTAGTAATATCAGTTCTGGCTGGTGATTTCTTTCTGAGATGTCAGGCAGGGGTCTTCCCCTTTTCTGCAAAAATTACTTCTTTGAGATAGATCATATCTCAAACTTTAACCATGGAATGTATGTTTTTATTCCACTGTATCATGGCTTCTACCAAAAGAGTCTTATCTTAGACCACTTGGTAAGTATGTTGCTGAAATGAGATTTGGACCAAGAACATTTCTACCGGTGCTCTAAGTCAACATTTTTCAGTAACCTTTCACAATGTTTGTGGCTATACTTTGTGCACAATATATATAATCTGAATTTGTATCTGCCCCCTTATATGAAGTTAGAAAACTGGTGACTCTTTTTAATGTAAAGCTTGATAGTCAACAAACTATTCAGTTTTAAGTTTTAATTGTACTTTGTTTTCCTTTCCATTTATCCTCAGTTCCACCTGGAGTGATACAAAATGGAGCTCGCATTCTGAGTAGAGGAATTTTCCCAGGAGTTAGACCACTGCCAATAAACCCTATTGGAAACATGGCTGCAGCAGTAAGGTAAGGATGCTGAAGTGCAAGATCAGTGGAACTGCACTCAGCTGTGCATTGCTGCTGAGCACTCAGTTGGATCTCCACTGTAATTTCTATTAACCCCAGGTTTATGCCCTCTGTGGTAGCCAAGAAAACAAGAATCTTCAGATGAAAACTCTAAAAGGACTCTAATGTGTTTAAAATTGATTTAGTAAATTTGGAGACATATAAACATGACTTACACCCTTCAACTTATTTTCAACTGAGACCATGAGAGGACATTTCTCTGTGACTTTAAACACCTGACATATGAATCAACATTCAGATTCATACACAATATTTACCTACTAATGAACAAATTCATTCAACCTGTCCATATTTGTAATAGCATGTATAAGATGCTACCCGACCATTAGTAATTACAACTTTGGCAAAAGGTTAAATGGAAGTCTGCATTTTAATTTTTTAAAAGTTTTATTGGATTATCACTCCTGTCTTACGTTTGATTCCTATTTGCCTATTTCATCATTTTAGTACCAGCAGTGAAATGTTCTAATGAAGAATATAGCCATGCCATGATCCATGTGATTACAAAATTATTTATGTACAAATGACTTCTTTGGTTGCAGCACATGAGTAATGCAGGTTTTATTTTTTAGCTAATATTGAAATTATCCCAGAATATACTGTATGTGTTTTTAATGCATTGCATTTTGCAGTTGTAACCTGCTTAAGCAATTTATAGTCTGTTCCTTCTGCACACAGTAATTGAATGAATGAATTGCATGGTTAGCCAGTTTTTATACAAGCTCTGTTGGCTGCTGGCCCTTGAGCCAATTAGTAAGCTATCTTGTGCAATCATTTTACTTTTGGGTGTCCAAATCAAGGTACAATAGAATGAGAATTGTTTTGATAATGTGCATTGTTCAAAAGTACTAAAACCACAAGAAAGGCATCACTTGACATGAATAACGCTTAGACATTGGAAATTATGCCATTATGTTCCTGTTGTCTTTTAAGCTTAACTACATAAATAGATCTTTTGTTACAGACTAATCTGTAAATGGAAGTACACTATTTTTAGTGTGTGAATCATCATCATCTGGCACTAAAGCTACCCAATGGAACATGGTACTTTGATAGTAGCTCTTAGTTTTATTCATGCTTCTTTTTATCATTTGTCACCAACATTTTCTTTCTCTTTTTTTCTTTAGTTTCTTTTTAGAAAGACAAACTAATTCCTTAACTGGAAAATCAATGCTAAGAATGACTTCAAAGCAGGGTTGGCATCCTGCAGCCCCAAGACTTTATGACACCCCTTTATGACAAACCCTAAAATAAGCACCTCGTGGTTACAGAATCTTCCCCAATCCTGAACCAATCACATATATAATGTTTTCCCTCCCAATCTGCAGCTCTTAGCCCCACCCTCCCAAATATCAATATAACAGTCCATCACAACCCAAAAGTTGTCCATCCTGCTTTAAAGCAAAGTTGGGCAACCTGCACCTGAAGAGTCACATGGAGCCCTCAGCCTACTTAGAACATAAAGTTGGAAGGGACAGTTTAGTTTATTGAGTCAAATTCCCTGCTCAGTGGAGGTATCAAAGCATTCTTGAAAGATGGCTGCCTAGCCTATGCTTGACCATATGCAGTTAAAGGGGAGCCAACCACCTGTAAAGGAAATTAGAGATGACCTTGGAGAAGGTATGAAAGAACTGTTAAGGAGTGACTTACAGAAGAGATTGCACAGTACAGAGATATAAGAATCTCAAAATAACCCCACCTTGATTTTGTTTATTATAAAATGGGAGAGAGAGAAACAGACATGCTTTCAAGTTTCTGTTACCATAACCTACAACAACAAAAAGTTGCATTCCTGGAATCCCTGCAGTGTTAATTTTTTGACTGGCCTACCTCAGAAGGCTGAGTTCAGCTCTATGTATAGTTTGTTCCCCTATCAAAGAGCTCTTATTGTTAGGATTTTTTTGAAAAAAAAATCAGCTGGAATCTGCTTTCCTGTAACTTAAATCCATTAATTTGTGTCTGTTCTATAGAACGAGAGAGAACAGATCTCGCCCTTCTTCTGTGTGACTTCATTTATTTGAAGAGTGCTATTGTATCTCCCCTCAGTCTTCCTATTCAAGGTTAACCATCCACTGCTTCTTAAATTGTCTTCAAAGGACTTAGTTTCTAGTCCCCTGATCATCCTCGTTGCACTTTTCTGAACCTGTTCAAATTTCTCTAATTCGTTCCTAAAGCGTGGGGACAGAACTGGATATAGTACATATATATAGGGTCTATCCGAAGCAGAATAAAATGCAATTTCCATTTAATGTGATTTGGAAATGATACTTCTGTCAATATTTATGTATATACTGCCTTTCTGCTTGAAAAGAACAATCAGGCTTAGTCTCATACATATTGGAGCTCATAAGGAAGAAACTAAAAGACAAGGAAGGAGGAGAAAATTAAGGAGCAAAACTGAATGCACAGAAAGTAGAATAAATGAGGCAAACCTTTATAAATTATCTTTCCATTGCCCAACAGCCGGCAAATAGGCAAAGAAAAACCACTGCTCATATGCAGCCTCTTAATCAGTTTTTCCAAAAGGAATATTTCCCTGCATGTGCTTTACTAGATGGGACCATATAATCATTCTTGATTGACTATGTGCCATCAACTCCTTGATTTTCTCCTTGACAATTTATCCCTAACCTGGTCTTTCAGATCTCCCAATGTTGCACTCATCACCACTGTAACTGAGTCCATCCACCTTGCTGCTGGTCATCCTCTTCTCTTTCCTTCCACCTTTCCCAATATTAGAGTCTTCTGAAGAAAGCTAGGTCTTCACATAATGTGTCCAGAGTAGGATAATTTGAGTCTAGTAATTTGTGCCTTGACTGAGAACTCTGGGTTGATTTGTTTTCTTGGCTGTCCATGGTATTCTCAGGAGTCTTCTCCAACACCAAAGTTCAACTGTGTCAATACTCTTCCTATCCTGCTTCTTCAACATCCAACTTTCACTTCCATAGAGTGTCACAGGGAATACCATGGCTTGCATGATTCTGATCTTTGTAGATGAAGGCACATCACAGCATTTGATTATCTTTTCCAAGGTGTCATGAGTAAGGATGGCGAGCAGGGGGCTCCCATCCAGGCTGTAAAGCGCATGCGTAGCACTGAGGAATTAGGTAGCCATTCCAAGAGACACCGATCGGGCCCGCCTTAACCTTTGGGGTTTATATGTCTGGGTTTTTCCCACGCTTCTTCAGTTTGTTAGGATTTCCCTGTTATGTAGCGACAATAAAACACTAGAGAGCTGTTCCTTGTCTCAGCGTGGTTCCTGGCTGTTAGGACATAAGGCCTTCATAGCTGCTCTACCAAGTTCTAGCCTGTAGCACATTTCTTGTTTGCTTGTTCCTTTACTATTGATGGCTGATCCTAAAAGGCAGAAGTGATCCACCACTTCAGTATCTTAATTGCCAATTCTAAGGCTGGATGTTCTACCTCTTGTCATTAGTTTGATCTTATTTATATCTAATTTTAGTCCCATTTTTTCACATTGCTCCTTAATATTTATAACTAGAGCTTGCATATCCTTTGCATTTTTGATTATCAGGGTAGTGTCATCAGCATAGCACAGGTTTGATGTTTCTTGCTCCAATCTTAAAACCATGCTCATCTTCTTCCAATCCAGCTTCCCTTAATATATAGTATATTCAGCATATAGGTTGAATAAGTAACGGGAGAATATACAGCCTTGTCCACTCCTTTGCCAAGCTGGAGCCAGTTTGTTTCACCATGTTCTGTCCATACCATGGCTTCCTGATCTGTATATAAGGATCCTATAATAATTTCCCGCTATCAGCTTTTAGTTTAGTTTGTCAACAAATCAATTATGAGAGCATAATAAAGATACATAAGTGCAGAAAATACATAGGATAATTTTCATCCTATGGTGACTTCTTCAAAAAGAAGCTAACATAGTATAGCGGCTAATGTATTTATTCAGGGCATTTTATATATGAACAAGGATTCCCATCATAGCTTACAAGTATCTGTAGTCTTTGTGTTTCCAAACGATTCAGTTCCATTTTTTTCTGCACCTGCCATGTGAATCATGAGAAAAGACTTGAGACCTTCATTGCTGCCTGTTCTGCCAAGTGTCCAAGCAGTGATCAGGTGCTCAGACAATTGGTCCTTTTAGATCCAGAGACAATAAGCACACCAGTGGATAAAGAGACTTTAAGCTTTATTATAAACTTAATCAAACAGATTTAAACAGAAGCATAGTTTAGGCAGATTAAACAGATACACAGTTTAGGCAGATTAAACAGAGGCATAAAAAGCATAGCATAATATACTGTAAAAAAAGAGAAATCATAACATACCAAGCAAGTTGAAACCCTATCCCCTTAAGCTGTCAGAAGCCTCTTGACCAAGAGAGCAGAGATACCCCAGGATAGCTTAATTTCCACAGCACTCGGTGCTCGGTCTGTGCAGAAGCTCCCAAACTCAAAAAAAAAAAAAAAAAAAGACCCTAAGGTTTTTATCAAAGTCTGGCCCTAAAGCCTCGTGACCTTGTTTCCATGGTTGCAGGACCTGACCTTAACAGAATAGTTCCCAGGGTCTGGAGCACCTGTTTCCAAGAGCCGGGGAAGCTGTACAGATAAGCTAGTACTTAACAAAAACAATCTTATCTCACCCACCCCCCACATTCCAAACAGAGATAAAAACAAGCCAGCTAAACATTAGTATAACTCGAAATAGTCTCTAAGTTTCTTCGTCTGAAGGAGAAAGTCAAAATATGTCACTTAAAGTCCTCGAAATAACAATGGTCTTCACGTTGCCACTACACTGCCTAGAATGGGCATGTGATGTAGACCTTGGATCAGAATGTTCCTTTTCAGCCTCTCACTGTACGTTGATCTTGCAATGCTCCTAGTTTGTCTGAGGAACCCCAGGAGATGGATCCAGCAGTTTAGACAATTTTTATTCAGTCTCCAACCTTCCATTTTTAGGAAGGGTGTGAAGATAGTGGTCAGACTACACTTCAGAGGGCCCTGGAGGAAACAGGTTATCTGGACTCCTTTCAATCAAGATTCAGACTGGGACATACTGTAGTATGGAGTTGGCATTGGTTGTACTTTTGGATGGCATCTGGTGGAATGGGGACAGGGGTGCTATGACTCTCTTAGTTCTTCTTGATCTCTCAGTGGCTTTTGATACCACCAATCATGGTATCTTTCTGGACTGCCTACAGGATTAAGAGTGGGAGCCATCATGTTGTTGTGGTGGTTCTTTCTCTGTGGCCAGTTTCAGTCAGTATTGGCAGGGGGGAGACATTGAGCCTGAGACTTCTGTTGAAGTCTCCTGTTGAATGACTTCTGTTGAATGACCCCACAGGGCTCATTTCTCTCCCCTCTCCTGTTTAACATCTATATGAGGCCACTGGGTAAGGAGCTCCACTGGCTAAGGAGCTCTATCAGTTTGGGGTCAGTTTTCACCAGTATGCTGATGAACTCTAGTTGTACATTTCAACCCCAAGCCAACCAAGTGATGCTCTTGAGGTCTTTCCAAGGTTTGGGAGTGATCTGGATGGGGAAGAACAGGCTCAAGTTCAACCACAGCAAGAACAATTGGCTGTGGGTGTTTAGACCACTGGAACTGGAGATATATTTATATTTAGTCTAAATATATTTAGTCCTGAATGGGGTTGTACTTCCCTGTTCAGGACTAGTATGCAATTTGGGGATTTTCCTGGATTCACAGCTCCTACTAGAGGAGCAGGAAGGCCTTCACACATACTCATCTTGTGCACCATTTCTGGACTGGGAGGTCACTTCTGTTTAGTCACCTTATGTGGGGAGTGTGCAATGTGCTCTACATGACACTGTTCTTGGAGGTCACTAGGAAGCTGCAGAATGCAGGAGCATAGTCAGTCATGGGCATGCCATGGTATTCCCATGTAACACCATGAGTGAGTTGGGTGGCCATAAAATCTCTTTAATAAAAATAGATAAATAAATACCTCTGTTCTGTGAGCTGAACTGGTTACCAGCAGGCTTCTGAATGCATTTTAAGGTGCTAGATATCATCTATGATGTTCTTCATGGCACAGGACCTGCCTGTTTGAGGGACTGTCTGTTTTCTGTAGTATCTGTCTGTTGTACTTGATCTGAGTTGGCATGCTTTGAGTCCCATTGATTAAACAGTGCCACTTGATGAGACCCAGGAAGCAAGCCATCTCTGCAACAGTACCATGCCCAACTTCATAGCATCCTTCCTATAAGGTTGGGAAGCCCTACAAATATGATAAATAAATGAATTTCTAAATTCCTCCTGCCAGTTTCATCCCAATTTTTTGTCACTTTTATTTTTAAATCCATTCACTGTTGGGAGTTCCTTGTTTTAGCCCTCTTCACTCACAGCTTCATTTTTTTTAATTCCCTCAAAGTTGTTCTGTTTTTCTTTGCATCTTTAACTTTATCTGCTCTTTCCTCAATCTCTGTTCTTCATACTTTTTTCATTATATACAGATTATATGTCTTTCACTCTTCATTTTTGCAGCAACCATTCTTTTATATTTATTTTTCTGATACGCATATACTTCTTCTCATATACTTCCTGCGGGTGTATTTTCATTCATTTCTTTTACTTCCTTTTCTCCTCTGTCCATCTCTTTCCAAGATCTACTGTGATACTACCAAATAACACCAATACCAAACATTCAGTATATCTTCCACTAATAAAATCATTAATGCCTTTAAATTTACATTCTTTCTTTTGCCAGGTATACATATTAATAAACTTATGCTTAAACCACATACGTATCCCATTCAGACTGACAGGGGATACTCACCTGTCACTATTTTCATTCGTTCTTGGGTCTGAATGGTCCAGTCAGTTTTCTGTGTTGTGTCATCTTGTTCCCACCCATCATTCATATCACCTAGTGGAATAATTTTTTCCTTTAAATCACATTCTGTCAGAATGTTGCACGTTCCCCCCCAACTCATCTCTGATTCTTCCATGATCACTGTTCACATGCAGCTACACCAACCTATTGATTTCTACTTTCATACACATCCACAGCAATCTAGATGGTACCAGTTAATAGTTTCTGACATACATTTTAGCCCTTTTACTCATGATTAAGCTGGCACCTTTACTTCCTTACATGTATTCATCAACTCAACTCTACAGGACCAGATCACTTTCATTCAGAATTACTACATTCTTACTTTTTTCTTAGTTTCACAAATATACAATTTATCTATTATTTCGTGATCACTGTTAACACAGTTTATCATTTCCAGGTAATCTTAACATAATGACCACAACTGAGCCCAGATTTTTGGTTGAAAGTCATAACGGTTGTTAAATGAGTCAGACTCATTTTACAACCTTTTATTAACCGCAGTTGTTAAGGGAGTCACAGCGGTCATTAAGTGATTCAAGATCAGGGCTTGTAGTTTCCTTCAATTGTTAAGTGAACGGTGCGGCTGTTAAGTGAACCAGGAGTTACTTTGCAGTGGGGGGGGGGGCAGGGATGGAGTGTCATAGTCATATGTTTTCCACCAAAACATGACTATGGAAATGCTTCTGTGGCTACAGTAGTATTATTTTCAGTTAATACTACTGTTATTTTCAACTAATATTACTGGTTGATTATTAAAATCTTTTACTGTAAGGTCTTCATTGGAATCTTTGTTCCACAGTACAGTACTAAACAGGTTTAAAGCTACAGTACTGTTAACTTTTTTTTCCTGCTGTAGTAAACTCTGCAGCTTTTATTACTGTACAGTACTGTATATAAATCTGATTTTTATAAAACAACTGTTTTAAAAACAGTAAACCGGCATTCAGTATTGTTAAATACAATTAAAAATCAGACAGGCAGAGGATGGGACATGCATGGCACCATACAAATCTCTACTTAAGTTAAACAAAAACTGGGAAAAAATTAAAGGCAAGCCTAAGTACAGTACTTACTTTTCCTGTACAGTAAGGCACACACCCAAGGCCCCCTCTGCTGGCTTCTAAATCACAGGAAGTAGTGCGACCACAATACCAGGCCCACTGCCTCAGAAATCCAGCGTCATAAGCCTGGAGGACTTCCTGGTTCCAAAGGGAAGACATGTGACCCAAAATGGCCGCGGCCGCTTCTGGGATGGCCAAGTCTCAATCATGTGATCACAGAGGGCTTGTGAGGGTCGTAATTTCAGGCCCCAGTCAGAAATCTACTTTGGGGTACCGTCATAACTTCAAACGGCCTTTAAGCGGCCGGTCAGTAAGTGAAGACTACCTGTACCAGTACCATTTACTGCTTTAATATTCCAAGTCACAGACTTCCATATGTTGTAGTCATCACTTAAATAGTGATATTGATGTGGACACTTGCCACCCATCATAACTTTGATCAGTTGAGGTAACTACTCTGGGTAATTAAAAGAGCTATCCTGTGTGGGTGAACATATTTACATCAAATATAGGGCTTACCTTAATAGAGGGTTTGCTGGTTGGTACATAAGGAATTTTAAAAGGGTGTTGTAGACATTCTTGGAAAATATGTGAAATGGGCAGTATGGTCACTCATGCTTCTTCCGCATCCCATTCCTCAAATCCTTTCTACTACCCTTTCTTACCATTGCCTTTGTCAAAGTAAGAGGGCTCATTTCTGGAAACAAAGCACTGTGGCATAACTATGGAACTTTTTTTTTTTAAGGAAAATAAAGGGACAATTTGGTGTCCATAGGCATTCTTGAAAATAAATATTATGTTGAAGATTTTGCTTTATAATGTAAAGGAATTTGCTTTCAGTACTTCAACTTCCTTTTTCTTTATGCAAATAAAAATGAATTTTTAGAAAACTATGTAAAATTAACTTTTACAGAGAACCTAGTTGGAACTAAGAAAGGTACTTATAGGTACAATATTGTTCAAAAGGATTTTATTAGAAACTCCAAATTTGGGGATATAATATGTAGGAAGTAAACATGTTAACACAGAGTTCTCAGAGCACAACTTTCCTCATCAAGAGCTCCTATCTTTGCATTAATGCTATATTTGTTGGGATCATAGACAAAGTATGGGTACAGTACCAGATAATTATGCAGCCTGTGTTTGCAGTGGTGCTTTGCTTATACATTTTTTATTGTGAAATTCCGTCTGAAAGATTTTTCTGCCAATATTAATATGGACTTATTTGCATTAATTGTACTCGGTGATCCTCTGGGAGCAGAACTGACTTTTTGAACGAATATTGCTTAGTGCTAATATAGTGTGCTCTTCAGCAAAGGATCATTACCTTGTCGTGGTGCTGGAGCTTGAGCACCTCAATGATGCCATGAGCTAAACCGTGAAGGGCCACCCAAGACGGGAAGGTTATGACAGAGAGGTCAGACTAAATGCGATCCCTGGGGAAGGTAATGGCAACCCACCCCAGTATTCTTGCCGTGAAAACTAAATGGATCAGTACAACCAGAGATATGTCGGTATACCATCGGAAGATGACACCCCCAGGTCGGAAGATGGTCAAAATGCTACTGAGGAGGAACAGAGGATGAGTTCAGCTAGCCCCAGACGTGATGACACAGCTAGCTCAAAGCCGAAAGGACGGCTAGCGGCCGACGGTGCTGGTGGTGAACGGCAAATCCGATGTTCTAAGGATCAACACACCATTGGAACCTGGAATGTAAGATCTATGAGCCAGGGCAAATTGGATGTGGTTCTTGGTGAGATGTCAAGATTAAAGATAGACATTTTGGGCGTCAGTGAACTGAAATGGACTGGAATGGGCCACTTCACATCAGATGACCACCAGATCTACTACTGTGGACAAGAGGACCACAGAAGAAATGGAGTAGCCTTCATAATTAATAGTAAAGTGGCTAAAGCAGTGCTTGGATACAACCCCAAAAACGACAGAATGATCTCAATTCGAATTCAGGGCAAGCCATCTAACATCACAGTGATCCAAATATACGCCCCAACCACAAATGCTGAAGAAGCTGAAGTAGAGCAGTTCTATGAGGATCTGCAGCACCTACTGGACAACACGCCTAAAAGAGATGTTATTTTCATCACAGGAGACTGGAATGCTAAGGTGGGCAGTCAAATGACACCTGGAATTACAGGTAAGTATGGCCTGGGAGAACAAAACGAAGCAGGACATAGGCTGATAGAATTTTGCCAAGACAATTCACTCTGCATAACAAACACTCTCTTCCAACAACCTAAGAGACGGCTTTACACATGGACTTCACCAGATGGACAACACCGAAATCAGATTGACTACATCCTTTGCAGCCAAAGGTGGCGGACATCTATACAGTCGGTAAAAACAAGACCTGGAGCTGACTGTAGTTCAGATCACGAACTTCTTCTTGCACAATTTAGGATCAGACTAAAGAGATTAGGGAAGACCCACAGATCAGCTAGATATGAGCTCACTAATATTCCTAAGGAATATGCAGTGGAGGTGAAGAATAGATTTAAGGGAATGGACTTAGTAGATAGGGTCCCGGAAGAACTCTGGACAGAAGTTCGCAACATTGTTCAGGAGGTGGCAACAAAATACATCCAAAGAAAGAGAAAACCAAGAAGGCAAAATGGCTGTCTGCTGCGGCACTAGAAGTAGCCCAAGAAAGAAGGGAAGCAAAAGGCAACAGTGATAGGGGGAGATATGCCCAATTAAATGCAAAATTCCAGAGGTTAGCCAGAAGAGATAAGGAATTATTTTTAAACAAGCAATGCATGGAAGTGGAGGAAGACAATAGAATAGGAAGGACAAGAGACCTCTTCCAGAAAATTAGAACCATTGGAGGTAAATTCCAGGCAAAAATGGGTATAATCAAAAACAAAGATGGCAAGGACCTAACAGAAGAAGAAGAGATCAAGAAAAGGTGGCAAGAATATACGGAAGACCTGTATAGGAAGGATAACAATATCGGGGATACCCTTGACGGTGTGGTCAGCGAGCTAGAGCCAGACATCCTGAAGAGTGAGGTTGAATGGGCCTTAAGAAGCATTGCTAATAACAAGGCAGCAGGAGACAACGGCATCCCAGCTGAACTGTTCAAAATCTTGCGAGATGATGCTGTCAAGGTAATGCATGCTATATGCCAGCAAATTTGGAAAACACAAGAATGACCATGAGATTGGAAAAAATCAACTTATATCCCCATACCAAAAAAGGGAAACACTAAAGAATGTTCAAACTATCGAACAGTGGCACTCATTTCACATGCCAGTAAGACAGTGCTCAAGATCCTGCAAGGTAGACTTCAGCAATTCATGGAGCGAGAATTGCCAGATGTACAAGCTGGGTTTAGAAAAGGCAGAGGAACTAGGGACCAAATTGCTAATATCCGCTGGATAATGGAAAAAGCCAGGGAGTTTCAGAAAAACATCTATTTCTGTTTTATTGCCTATTCTAAAGCCTTTGACTGTGTGGACCATAATAAATTGTGGCAAGTTCTTAGCGGTATGGGGATACCAAGTCATCTTGTCTGCCTCCTGAAGAATCTGTATAACAACCAAGTAGCAACAGTAAGAACAGACCAGGGAACAACGGACTGGTTTAAAATTGGGAAAGGAGTACGGCGGGGTTGTATGCTCTCACCCTACCTATTCAACTTGTATGCGGAACACATCATGCGACATGCTGGGCTTGAGGAATCCAAGGCTGGAGTTAAAATTGCTGGAAGAAACATTAACAATCTCAGATATGCAGATGATACCACTCTGATGGCTGAAAGTGAAGAGGAACTGAGGAGCCTTATGATGAAGGTGAAAGAAGAAAGTGCAAAAGCTGGCTTGCAGCTAAACCTCAAAAAAACCAAGATTATGGCAACCAGCTTGATTGATAACTGGCAAATAGAGGGAGAAAATGTAGAAGCAGTGAAAGACTTTGTATTTCTAGGTGCGAAGATTACTGCAGATGCTGACTGCAGTCAGGAAATCAGAAGACGTTTAATCCTTGGGAGAAGAGCAATGATAAATCTCGATAAAATAGTCAAGAGCAGAGACATCACACTGACAACAAAGGTCCGCATAGTTAAAACAATGGTGTTCCCCGTAGTAACATATGACTGCGAGAGCTGGACCATAAGGAAGCCTGAGCGAAGGAAGATCGATGCTTTTGAACTGTGGTGTTGGAGGAAAATTCTGAGAGTGCCTTGGACTGCAAGAAGATCAAACCAGTCCATACTCCAGGAAATAAAGCCAGACTGCTCACTTGAGGGAATGATATTAAAGGCAAAACTGAAATACTTTGGCCACATAATGAGAAGACAGGACACCCTGGAGAAGATGCTGATGCTAGGGAGAGTGGAAGGCAAAAGGAAGAAGGGCCGACCAAGGGCAAGATGGATGGATGATATTCTAGAGGTGATGGACTCGTCCCTGGGGGAGCTGGGGGTGTTGACGACCGACAGGAAGCTCTGGCATGGGCTGGTCCATGAAGTCACAAAGAGTCGGAAGCAACTAAACGAATAAACAACAATATAGTGTGCTACTAGCAGAAGTGCCTTAGAAAAGTTTCAGCTCCTCTGAAAGGAAAGGTTTACATCTGTCTACGGAAATATTTGAGCAGAAATACCAAGTATAAAGCTCTCATCTTCCAAATATGGCAGAAGAAAGCTGAAATCTCATCATAATTATTTATAATAATCACATTTGCCATGCAACAGTATACTTGAGTCTTACTGAAATCTATAGAGAGATTTTTCTCACACAACTCTACTCCTGCCTTGTCAAGCAATCTTGAAAATGTCAGGGAAAAAGCATAGTTACTCTTAGAAGAAGCTCAAGCCAAGAGTAGGGAGTTAAGCCAAGGATAAGGAATAATTGTAGCAAACTAAGGAATACCTCATTGCTTGCTTAAGTCCCAGCCCAAATGGAAGGTAATTTATGTGTAACTTAATAAAGAGAACCCAATGACCAGCCTGAATGGATGAAGCCAGTGTCAAGCTTGGGACTTATTCATTACCAGGAACATGTTCCAAGCTGAAACTTTGATAGTTCATCACGTGGCACCGGTGAAAATAACAAAATGTTCTGGTTTACTCTTGAAGTCTTCTTACAGAATTGTGTTAAAGTTTTTGTTTTTCAGTATGGGAAAACCATTTGAAAAAAATATATTACCTTAGATTTAGTAAGGTGCTATAATTCAGTCATAGATCATGTGCTTTACATGCAGAAAATCAGGATTCATTGGCCAGCATTTTCAAATGAAAGGATCTGGTAAGAGATGTAGTGAAGATCTCTGTCTGAGATCTTGGTCGATTACTGCTAGCAAGTGGAACTGAGAATTGGAGGATACCTGGGCAAGGCAACTTCCACAAGGAGCCCTGTATACTCCATCACCCAGTCCCCTCAATTACCTAGCCTTCCTTTCCCCCCTCCACCTCCTCCCTCCCCCACAAATCTCAGCCCTTTTTTGTTGCTTGCATTCCCCAATTATCAGGCTGATGATGATGATGGTGATGATGATGATGATTGGTAATTGAGTACTGCGTACAGCATCGTTTTGAGTGGGTGAGCATTTCTGAACGTTTGCAAACATGTTTGGAGGTTAGTTTTACATGCTATTGTATGTGATGTCATTGTGGTTGCTGATGGATAGGACTTTTATTTCATTGTGATTATGTATTTAATTCTGTTGTAAACTACTTGTAGTCTTAGGAGCTGGGAGATATGTAGATATATGTAATAAATAAATATTGCAGATGCCATTGAAAACTTGCTGCCATGGAGGTATGTAAATAATTGCAAAACTGAGGTACCTGAATGCATAGCTCCCAGTTCTCTTGGAATATTTTTTTAATATACTGGTTCACTTTTGTCCTTGTTCAAGGCAGGTGGGCATGCTCCCAAACATAGTTTTTATTTATTTATTATTAAATTTCTCTGCTGCCCATCTCATCTATGACAACTCTGGGCGGCTTACAAAGAATAAAAATAATATAAAAACATACAAATACAATATAAATATAAAATATAAAATTCAAAATGGACAATGAGATCTTATCCTGGCACCCTCGTGGGGCCAACCACCCCTATGAAGAGCTGTCGCCCCTCCCATCCCAGTCCAGGTGGCATAGCCAAGTTTTTACTGCCTCCTGAAAGGCCGGGAGAGTGGGGGCCTGTCTTGCCCCCGGGGGTAGCTTATCCCAGAGGGCGGGTGCCATGGCAGAGAAGGCCCTCCTCCTGGACCCTGCCAATCGGCAATCCCTCATGGACAGGGTCCATAACATGCCCTCTCTGCCTGATCAGGTGGGACAGGCTGATGTAGCGGGGGTGAGGAAGTTACTCAGGTAACCTGGCCCCATGCCATGTAGGGCTTTAACAGTGATAACCAACACCTTGAATTGGACCCGGAAGCAACCTGGCACCCAATGCAGCTTGCGCAGCAATGGTGTTAAATGTGCCCTCCTAGGGGTTCCTAAGACTGCTTGCGCTGCCGCATTTTGGACCAGCTGTAGCTTCCGGATGCTCTTCAAGGGTAGCCCCATGTAGAGCACATTGCAGTAGTCTATGCAGGAGATGACCAGGGCATGAGTGACTGTTCAGAAGGACTCCTGATCCAGGAAAGGGCATCGCTGGCGCACAACACAAAGTTGTGCAAAGGCTCTCCTGGCCATGGCTGCCACCTGCTCTTTGGGCAGGAGTCATGAGTCCAGGAGAACCCCCAGGTTCTGCACTGGATCCGTCTGGGGCAGTACAACCCCATCCAGAGCCAAAGATGACAAATTCCCATATAGTCGGGAGCCCCCAACCCACAGCCACTCCATCTTACCAGGGTTCAGCTGAACACAATGAGTAATTGGCTGCAAGGATGGGGGAAGCTTCTCTGCACTTACTAAAAAGGCAAGCAACTTCTTGTTGCTGATTTTCAGGGCTGTGCAAAGATCTGGATTTGAAAGGCAAAATGGTATTCAGAGTCTGCATGAGTGCACACAGAGCACCTTTTTGGGAAGACCTTAAACTCTGTGTGTCTTTTTCTGAGATCATGCAGCAGCAGCTACACATAGCTGTTTTAAGGTATTCCCAACAGGTGGTATGTGCATGCCCATGCATGCTCCAAATCTATTTTGCTTTTAATTCAGGATCTATCGTTTCTTCTTTTAGATCCTTACATAAAGGTTTGTCTTCCTCAATTTTTTGTCATTTTTTTATATTAAAATGCTTGATCCTTTACCACCTGTTCAAAAAAAGGTAACAATTTGCATTTGAGGAGGTATTTTAAGAATATTCATTGAAATATGTTTGTTAAAATAATATTTGTCATGCTGTGCAATTTCTTTCCCCTTACCTCCTGCCTCTTTATGGGGAATTTCAAAGGTGAACTTTTTTATGATATGGGTAAAGTATCCTGGTGACATTCAACAATGGATCTTCAGTAAAAGATAGTTGTAGTTTTCAGCTACAACTGAAGTGGAGTGAAGTGGCATATATGTTAAATACATCATAAAGCATGGACTTTTTCTGGCACAAAATTAGATTATTCTAGCTTGTTTGGAAGCCATCTTAAGGTTTTGTTTGTTTTTAAGGTAGACTTTTTTTCTTGAAATTTCTAGTGATTTGTTCAGTTCTCATTGGCTAACTATTCATTGCAAAGAATACTACTGTATTCTACTTTTGTTTTTAGTCTTCCTTATTCCACTTCTAAGGAATTTTTCTGTGATTATATTAAGAGCAAATTTAGCACTATTCATTAAGAAAGGTGATGCAAGAAATACTACTTTGTCATTATGGTTCCTCACACACTGTGGTAGAGAGTAAAATGCAAAGTATAATATGTCTTGTATAACCTTGGATTTTTGCATTTTTGCTCCTGTGACAGGGATAATCAAAACATAGATCTCTGCGTGATGAGCAGAAGATTTCTAACAATTGTTCTACAATAACATTAAGCCAGTAACATGAGAGATACAGACAGAAGTCAGTTTTGGGGGTAACTTTATTCAGCACTTCAAACACTATTACTCGATATTTTCTGGTTCAAGAGTCACATATGGCTTTTGAATGGTATACCAGAGGCTTGACCTCAAAAATTGAGTAGTACAGGATTTAAGTGAAATTAATTAGTAATTAATTTAGTAATTGAAACTAAATGTACACGTTTAATAATGTTGCCTTTCTGTCATATTAAAAATCAGAAATTCCTAGTGACTTTTGGATGACCTCTGAGGGCCATATCTAAAGTGTTGGAGGACAATACTGTATGCAACCCTATTCCTGGGGATGTATACATTTCTCTTAAAACAAATGCTTGGGTTTCTAGACTGTTAATTCTATGTGTGCTACTATACTAGATTTTTAATGGTAGAAAATGACAACAGGATTGAACCTGCTAGTCTAACATTTGTCCAGCCTTGTGCTACAGGTTATAGCAATAGCTGATACAGGGTAGATGCAGCCGTGAACTGGCCAACTGCAGCTATTCTAATAGTCTTAAGCAACACTGACCACAATAATAAAGCTTAAGGTAACTCCTCTTCAATGAAGAACAATGAAACACCTTGTGTTTTAGCTCTCCAGTGATTACCTATATAATCTACTCAGCATCGAGAATCAAGTGTGGCAGAATTAAAGGCACCTGTAAGTCACAGGTATCACATTATTAAAGTGGCATAACAAGAATATTATTTTCCCCCATGCATTACAGCAACTTTCTTCTGAGTTAAAATGAATTTCTCAAAATGAATTATTTTACATTTTTAATTATAATTTTGTATAATAATGCATTCAGCAATGGAAAACTAGTTATTTGTAGCGATCCCACCAGTAATACTGTATCAGACAATAATCAAATTTGAGGGGTTATGCTTTTGCAAATTTTGTATGAAAGTTCCAGATTTTCCTATCAGTTTAAAGCGTGGATCAAAATTGTGGCAAACATGAGGTTTCTGCAAATGTACGTTAACAGTGCTATTCTTGTCGTTATCATGATAAACTGGAAGATAGAGATGGATACATGTTTTTAGTAGAAATACATAGTTTTAAAGGGGTTTTTTTAGTGGCATGTGAAAACAATGTCATAAATAAAAACTTGCAAACATGGCACAGATCAAAAAGATATATTTCCATTTCAATCTTTAAAGAGAAAATAGTCCTGATATTAATAAATATCTCTCTATAAAGTAAATGATATACATATGTTGGTTGCCTTGGTGTAATGGAACTGAGGAACTAGACAACACACATGATTAGTCAGCATCCATGGTTCCTTCACCTGCAGTGCAAAGAAACCTGACATCTTGTCTTCAGCATTTTGTAAAAATTATCTTCTTGGTTTATAAAATGTTTTAAATGAATTTTCATTTTTAAAATCTAATCAACTCTGATAAAATATCTAGGCACAGCATGAGATATTAACACTTGGAAAATATAGGTTTGTTTAGTCCAAGGGCTTCCCTTCTCTCATGTACAAAATAAATCCCATGCGATTATTCAGAATATTTGAGTTCACACAGTGTTCGTGGCTGCACATACTTGGTTTTGCTTGTGATTGAATTTTCGAGTCTTTTGCCTGAACAAATTTTAAAATGTATTATGGTAAGCTTTATGATTCAGATATTGTTTCTGTGTACTCAGAAAGGTCTTAGGGCTAATATGTGGCTTTCTTTTTATAATGTATTTGTGATGCTATATGGCTGGCACATTTTGTGCTGTAGCCCTGTATTGTGTTCCAAACAGTTCTTCCCTTTTGAGGTTTTTCTTTCCTGACCATGGAAAGTATAACTTCTGATTGCAAATTAGGTTTGAAAATGTACTTAACATTTTGATCTCATAATCTAGCAGCAATTCCTGGGCTTGTGCTGACTTCAGCACACATTCAAATGAATTTTGCTTGGACAGGCAAATAAATCTTAAAAAATCACTGTGGTGTAGTGTTTGGAATATCACAATTTCAGCTGGTACTTGTTGCCGAACACACTGTACCTCAAAATATTATTATAAGGAAGAGTGAGAACCTTGTACATAGTTGTGAGTTCATAAAGGAACCGGTGATGTAGAATTAACACAAGATTGCTAATAATAAATACCTTAATTAGTTTACAATTGCTAGCAGTCTTTAAATGGTAGATTATTTTAAAGATTTTTATAAGGACTTTGAGTTATTTGAACAGGCAAGTTATCAACCTGTACCTAAGGCTATCCACAAATCATCACTGTTCTCTTGATCAACCCACTGTAAGTAAATTTGCATGTTACCAAAACTTCAGTGTAGTGAGTTTTTTTCCTCAAGACCATCAAGTATGAAAATTTGAAATGCAATAACCAATAACCCCAAAACAATACTTGTGATTAAAAGATAAAGTTGTTGGTTTGTTTATGTATTTATTTGCATATCTTGTTCATTCTACTCTACAAATACATATACTGTAGTAGCTAACAAAATTTAAAAACAGGGACAGTCCAAAACCAACAAATGAACATTGAAATAGAAAATAAATTCATTTAATAATTAAAAGCTTGGGAAAAGGATGTATTGACAATTTTCTAATCACTAAGAGAATCTAAGTTGTTCCATACTCTCTTTCACATGTCGAAAAAACAGTCCCAACAATGGTAGCGTCTTCAAATGGACTACTGCAATGTGTTGTACATGGGGCTGCCCTTATTGAATATTTGGAAGCTTCAGCTGGCACAAATGCATTGGCATGGGCAGTTATGGGTGCCAGTCATTCAGCACATGTGGCACCTCTGCTTCATGAGTTGCACTGGTTGCCAGTATACTTCCGGGTTCATTACAAGGTGCTGGTAGCTACTTTTAAAGCCTTTTGTGACTTGGGACCAGGTTACTTGCAAGGGCAACTCTCCCTTGTTGTATCTACCCATCATGTTAGATCTAGCAGGGGAGGCATGCTCTGGGCTCCATCTGTTAGGGAGCATCATCTAGTGGGACCCAGGAAAAGAGATTTTTCTACCATGGCACCTGCTCTCTGGAACAACGTTCCCCCAGTGGTTATGGCTTGCCCCAACTTTGCTGGCCTTACATAAGGCCTTGAAAATCTGGTTTTGTCATTGAGCCTGGAGCCCTGATGTGTGGCTGAGTTGATATCATGGCTGTGTTAATTGTAGTTGGTTGAATTTTCTTGGCTGCTATATATGTTATTTATAATTTTGTTACATAGTCTTTATCTTGTTTTTAAGCATTATTAGTTGCCCAGAGTCTTATGTTTGAGATAGGCAGCTAAAAAAAATAAACAAGTGAGCTTCTCCTACACTTCCTAATAGCCAAACAGGTTCATAAGATTTTAATTTTTCTCCCATTCATTACTTCATTATACAGATGAGAATCAAAATGAATTTTAAAATGTCTTTGTTCTATCTTAGTCTGCTCAGTTAAATCTATAAACCTTCAAATGATCTGACTTTTTTTTAATAGCAGATTAAATCCTATGTTCCTAATGATAATAATTATCTATTTTGCCCCCAGCAGGCCAGCCAGAATTAATAGCTCGCTGTTGCTGGCAGAGTTAATGACTCTGCTCTCCTTACAGTTTTAAGATTCCAAGCAAATACTAAGGAGGGTGACTGTTTTACCCATCTCCTTCCAGAATTTTGATGTCTGGCTTGCTTTCTTGTTGTTACGAAAAATACAGCTTTTCAAAGGAGTTTCTTTTCTTTTCTCCTCCTTTCCCAGGAATGGAATAGCGAATTGCCGAATGAGGACAGATAGCGAGCAGTCGTGTGGTTCTCCATTGGTGAGTGGGGACCCAAAGGAGGATCATAACTATAGCAGTGCCAAATCTTCCAACCACAGGAGCACGTCACCCACTAGTGATTCTGTTTCCTCTTCTTCTGCTGATGATCATTATGAATTTGTCACAAAAGGCAACCGGGACAGTAGTGAGGGCAGCGAGGTCAACTTCCATAGCCACGAGAGCCATAGTGAGGCAGAGGATGAGAGCAAACGACAAAACAGAAGAGAGACCAAGGATTCTGTAGCTGATAGTGGGTTCGCCTCTCAGCACAAGAAACGTCAGCATTTACTGAAGGCGAAAAAAGTACCAAGTGACACACTGCCTCTTAAAAAGAGACGCACGGAGAAACCACCAGAGAGTGATGATGAGGAGATGAAAGAAGCTGCTGGGTCGCTCCTGCATTTGGCAGGAATTCGATCTTGTTTGAACAACATCACCAATCGGACGGCAAAGGGGCAGAAAGAGCAAAAGGACATGACAAAAAATGAGAACAAATCCATTGACTGAACTTATAAAACGATTTTGTTTCAGCACGTCAGGTGAATTCTAATGATTTGTGGCAATATCAGAAAATATTTTCTTCGGTTTTTTCTTCCCCCTTTTTTTCTTTTTCTTTTTTTCTTTTTCTTTCCTTTTTTGAACCCAAAATATTTGTGTTGTATTTTTTTAAAGGAGATTGAAGCCATAGAACTCATACTGATACTCATCTAATTTTACAAAAGCTTTTCATTACATGAAGACAAAACAGTAAAAGCCAAAATTGCCATTGCTTTCTCCAGTTCTGTCAGAAATGCATGGTCGAATACGCTGTGATACCACCAGTTAATGTGAGAGGAATAAAATTTGGCACTTGAAAATACATTATATAGTGAGAAATTGAATAATATGGTAGACCCAGGCCAGGCTCTTAGAAAAATAATTTAAAAGCCTTATAATTAAATGAGAGAGAGAGAGAGAATGTGTGTGTGTGTGTGTGTGTGTGTGTGTGTGTGTGTGTGTGTATGTATGTATGAATGAATGAATGAATGAATGAATGAATGAATGAATGAATGAATGAATGAATGTATAATCCAGAAATTCGAGGGAAGTCAGAGGCCCATTTCAGAATCAAGAATAAGACAGTGGCATTTGCTTGCATTTGTGCCATAGAAATCTTGGAATACCCACTAAAGACAGCTGCTCATACAGTAATGAATTACTAAGCTTCATGTACTGTATATGGCTCATAATGTGAAAACTTAATACTTTTTAAATTATGGAAACTGAACTGTGTATGCAATGAGTTTCAATAATATAAGGAGAAAAGGGTGGAGGGGGTTGGGGGGATTAGTGATATTCTTTAATCAATTAATTGTCTTCTATATTTAAATTAAAAGAATGTTTTTTAAAAAGCCATAAGCCTGAAGATTGGCACTGCCTGCAAAAATATTATGGGAAAACAAGCTATGAGTTCTTAACTGCCTGAGTGAAAAGCAATCAAATCTAAAAAAAAAAATTATGAGTAGATATTTAAAGAGGATCAAAATGAGGAAACCGTTTTGATAGGATTAAAAAAAAATGATCTCATGAGAAAAGCAAAATACATATGCTACGAAACCTGCCATTAGTATTATATTACATTAAAAATATATATATTTGGTTGGACAAGAAATCCTAATCTTAACTAGAACTCTGTACAGTGCTTCTCAAAGTACTGTACCTGTTAAATACATTAGTGCAAAAATAACAATATATTTCCAGTTATAACCACTGTAGCCAGCAGAAGATTCTGATTCAAATTGCATGGATACCTTTCTGGGAGGGGCTCAGGAGTACAAAATAAAACCCCCCTTTTTAATTCAAAGATAACAAAAGTTCTTGTAAGGTAAATAATGTATTTAGCATGAAGCATGAATTATTTTCATATAAATAGAGAAAAATAGAGAAAAGGCTATGCCTCTAATTTTTAAGCCAATAGGCTTAGTTTTGATTTTTGGTTTTTGGTTTGTTTGTTTTTTATTTTGTTTGGGAAGCAGGTGTTTTAAGGTTTAACCTTTTTCAGGGACAAATACTGACTGTTGGGGAACTTATTCTGCAATATTAAAAAATAAAACTTCATGCTCGGGTAGGGCTTGGATGGTTGAATTATATTGCCTTGTCTGCACATTCAGCCCCCTTCCCCTACTTCTATGTTTTTTTAACATGTTTGTCCTTTCTTTGTCTTTACATGTATTAACATTACGCAATAATTTTGAGGGCAAAGCAAGTAGTGAGTGTGTATGATTAAGACTCCAGGAAAAGACTCTGAATTTACTTATGGATGGGAGAGAGGAAACAATGGAAAATTTGGATTCGGAGAGACTGTAACCAATGAGATACATCGACCTGCCAAGAAGGAATGAGTTTGAAAGGGCTTTCATTTGTGTTCATAGCTTGACTGGAGGTACATGATAGAGAAGCAACTTGGTTATGGCCATACCTGTTTTGCAGTGGTAATCCCATAAATGGACTGTAGGGTTTGTAAGAAGGCCAACATCCCATACCACCCCACCAGGAAATAATAGTATAGACATCCATAATCTTGAGAGGACTTCTAAGACTTGTAGATTTGGTTCCAAAGGACTTTTGCATGATCTTTTCAAGAACTAAGTTTCTGCTGCAGCTTATAAAACATCCTTAAAAAATGGGGGAGCTGCAGTCAGATGAAAATTCTAGGAAGCCCTCCCAAAAATAGCATTAGGCAAGGCAGCTCTTTGGATCTTAGCTGCTTCATTTAAATGAATGTAGCTTTATGGTAATTGAAGTAATGATGTTACTGATGATGTCTGAAGATTTAGAGGTTAAGATGGATTGGGAGTGGTTAGTGGCAAGAAACTGAAAAAGAATTGGAAATATCCTTTAGCCATCATTGAATTATATTCTAGGAAGTATATGTGGTATGCACTGAAAACTCATACCAACAGATCAGGCTTGAGCTAACAAAGGTTTGAGAGCAAGTTCCACCTCTGCATTGCCTATCAGTGCACATTTTTGTGTACTCAAAAATCAGAATTCTATGTCTGCCCACCTCCAGAAAGAATTGATAATATTTGCTTAAAAAGCAACCATATTTTTAAGAGTTAGTAAAAAGAAACCATGTTAGTGAATGAAGAGTTTTCTCTTCATAGAAGAGTGCCATATGAATCTTGGGATTGCCATGGAGTTCTGATGAAATGTAAAACATATGGTTGCTATTTATTGGAATGAAATCATTATTTCACAGTGAAGCTGTTTAAGTTGTAAACTGGAAGGGTTCTGAATTCTAATTTTTATTGCTTAGGCCAATATTCTGACATTTAGAAAGTACCATAACATAAAGAGAGAACTGAGGGAATATAGTATGTTGAAGTTCTATTATGCCCCACAATCCCCCCTGCCAATTTCTGATATTTGCCAAAATGGCAAGAAGTTTAAATTGTGACTAAGGATTCGGAATAAAATGCTGTAGCTTGATTCAGCGGCATTTATATAGAGGTGTCAGAAAAGTCAAAATGGTGATCACAGCTGCATGATCAAAGTCCCACCCTTTTGTGTGTGATGATACACATACAAAAGGGGCAGGCTTTAGTTGTACAATTGCAATTATCATCTTGACTTTTTTGACTCCCACCCCATGCATGCCCTGTCTTGGCTTTTCATCCTGCAGTAAATATACATGTATACCATTGACATTCAGTAGGTGCAGTCCAAATTCACTTACAAATTCAAATGCTGTTGTGTCTGCTGTTTCCCCATTGGTTCATCAAGGGGATAATTCTCTTAGAACACTCTTCTGAAAATTAATTAGCAGTTGCAAGCCTACATCAAACTGCCATCCCTTTCACTAAGATTTTGACACAAGACGTAATAAAGTTAATTGGAAGACGTCTCCTCTGCTCGTGTACTTGAGCACATTGAATGCATAGATACATCCCACCAATTACAACTTTTTTCAGTCTGTTGCTTTCTGATGTGTTGGATTGCAATTCCCAGCAGATATTTGGCCATGCTTGCTTGGAATTCTGGTAGTCTCAACACATCTGGAGGAAGGATGAAATAGCTCTTCTACATCACTTTGTTTAGATACAATGACATGCATACATTTTGGTCTGTAGCGCAGTTACATTCCTAGTAAAACTTACTTCAGAGTTGACTTGTATTGTTGCCATTATATGTGCTTTATACTCAAAAATTCAAATTCTTTTACACTAGCATTCTGACTGGTACAATCTTCATTTTTGCCCAGAAAACCATTTTAAATTCTAAATTGAATGCTCTTAGAAATTATTATTTAAAAATAAAATCCAATATTGAAGGCTCATAGTTTGGATAGTATATACAATAATTTCTGAGATAGAATCAGAATTTGGGGTTTGAGTTTTTTTCTGGCGATGCATAACTAAATGCATCCAAGTTTTTATTCCTATACCCCAAATATGCAGAACACACATGTTCACATGCACACACAATGATTATAACATTTCAGTCAAAGGCCTCAACTATAGTATTTTGTAAACCAGAAACAGTAGTTCTGATATTTGGCAGTGCTTTCAGAAACGAATGAATGATCATTACATAGATGGAATGCTATCCTCCAAAGTTAGGCAATTTGTCTCATTGATTTATCGACTAAAGCCCACAGTAATGTACAACTTGCTTCCAACCAGACTGTATCCCATTGACTGAACATCCATAAGCTGTAATGTCTTAAAAAAAAGTAATGTGTTGAAGATAATTTTAGCCATCACTATACAAAAAGTGAAAACAATTGATATTTTTACAAAATAATGCAAAATTCATTTGAGGTGTAAACAGCATGCTAGTTATAAATTAAGTACTTGGATCTTATTACAAGTTATGGAAGATTTGCTAAGCATTTATCTTTTCTATCATACAGCCACAATCAATAATTTAAACCCCACAACATTATTCTGTTGTGCCAAGTTCTTATCTTTAGTGCCAAACTGAAAGTAAGGCAGATGGGCTCAAGTTAAAAATACCAGATGTTACTGATAGTCATGGTGAAATGCATCCTTTATACGTTGAGCCTGTCCTTACTCTACACTTCAGTCATTTTGAAATAACAAAAAAGGGGAATGTTCGTAACTGGAAAATAGAAGCAACAGTAAGCAAAACATCTATTTGTTTTTTCTTTCTCTGCTCCCTCATAGAGTACTGAAAATTATCCAGTAAGTTGACTCCCATTGACTTTGAGGCATAATTCTTCAAACATTTAGCTTTCACCTCAGAAGTTGTAGATCCCATGGTTGCATTCTTCTTCTATGAAGGTCTTTAAGATGGCACAATCTGAGATAGTATCTCAGAAGGCCCTGGGCAGAATGCAGGGAGTCCCATTGCTTATGCATTGTGGCACAGTAGCAAGGAGACTGTGTATTTGCACTCACTGTAGCATATGCATCTGTCTTGTTCCTACATCATTCTTAATGTATTTGGGTAATTGTGGCAGCTCTTGTATGTTCTGCAAATAATTTCTGCAGGAACTGTGGATTGTCAAAATAATGTGTAAGATCTTTTCCTATAAAAATGTTTACTCCATATTTCTCCTTCCATAAATGAAAGGGCTCTCTGTCCACCAAAAGCTTTTGTTCTAATAGATGATACTACTAAGAGAAGGGAAGAAACAACTGTTGTCAACTATCCAGCCCCTCTGTAACCCCAAATATTCCCCATATTATGCTGAAAAGTCCTCCAATTTTCAGGGGCTGCAGCTCTGGTGTGGGAGAAATTCACTTCTCTTTCCCAAACATGCTATCAGGAGCATGTCCTGAACAGTTGTCAGAGGATGGGACCCACTGGTGGGAATAAAATTTTTATTCAAGCCAGAGTCAGTTTGGATTGTGATCTAATTGTCAGTAATATTTTGTCATAAGCAGACCATTGCAGATTTTCATGTCAGCAACCTAGGTTTGCCATTAAATTATTTCATTGATGAACTTTTATGGGCAATACTTCAATTCTGAACCCTCTGAAGTATGCAGCAGTCATACTTCGAGTTCCACTCATTTCCTTAGTGACTAAAAGTATGTCTTTTGTACATCATAACTTTTAACATAAAAGTGGTTGAGCGTAGTTCTGCTTGCATGGAGGTCTGTATCCACAATGCAACTTAATTGAGGCTTGATGTGGACATGTCCGTATGTCTCTCCCTGGAAAAAAAAATAGACTTCCCTCCAAATGATGCAGAAACAATGTGAGAACAATAATATACTGGAACAAATCTTCTGAACTTTAGGTCAGCCTTTCAGAACGTGCAGGTTGCAAAAACGTTCTTAGAACTTGCTGTGGGGTTTGTTCCCTTCACTGTATTCCTGTATAGCTTTGGATAGATGGTAACTTTGAAAATTTTCATGGGCAAAATTTCATGGGCGGCAATCAGTGTCTTATGTCATAGAATCAGTTTCAGCTGTATAGACTGTATACAGTTTGGCTGTATAGACTTGTCAGCAGTTGTTGCAACTCAGTTCAGATCATCTGTCTTGGACTGGAGAACAGAAGTGATTTGAAAGCCAAATCACATTCTGTGGCAAATGGAAGTACTTCTTCTAAAAGCTACTGCTTTTTACAAGCAGGTTCTTGCTAGACTCTCTACCCCCTGCAAAAAGGCAAAAGAGACGGGTTTTCCTATATAGAGGCGGTTGGCTTCAATAATAAAATTAGCACAGTGGAATTCAGTGTCCTGGCTACTAAATTATTTTCAGGCTTGTTAAATGTTCCATCCGCTGACCAGAGTCATTCTTTGTTTTGATTGTGTAGTAGTTACGTTTGAGTGAACTTCATGACACTGCCTGCAATATATAAAACACTGTTATGCACATAAATGCAGCACTGTGATCTAATTTAAATAACTTTATTATTATTTAATATGTAATATATGTTAATACTTCAGTATGGAAAGAACCATGCACAAACTCTGACCGTCTGTTTTTTCTACTATCAGGAATTTAAAAACATAGTTAACCACATGTATTTTACTTTTCCTATGAATCTATAGTCTTGGTGTAGGATTTTTTAAGTTGAATTTTGTAAGTATTTACTAACCATTCTATGCTATCATATATATGAATATTCTCGTACTCTTCCTCTTGTTTCTTTATACAAGCCTCCCTTCTGATTATAGTCCTAACTGGAAAATTGGGTGGAGAGACTTTGGTAAGCCAAGGATCATTTTTTTCAAACCCTCCCTTGAATCAAAGTGCAAAATTGTAGATGTGAAGGTTTTACAAAGTCAGCTGTGTCTGTGCAATTCTTCCACAACTCAGCACGCCAGCACTGCTTCACTGACCAAAAAAACTACCTTTGAATTCAACCTCTGGTGCTGTATTTTGCTAATCAATATTCAGATTTTAAAAATAAATGTTTTAAAACCAATTTTTTCAGAGAGTTTCTCATGCCAATTTTTTCCAGTACTAGCATTTGAAAGTACATTTACCTAAAACAAAATTTATTTTTGTGAACCTATTTGCCAACAAGTATGGGGGAATGCCTCTGTTTTTACCTTTCTGAAGGAGAACTACCCACCTATCTGCCAACCAGTTCCAGTGAAGTACACACCAAATACCCTGGTTTAAGCTTTAAAAAAAAGACGAGTCAAGTCAGAAATCCACCGAACAGCCTTTTGATTGTGGAAGAGCAGCTGAACCCAGCCTGCCACTCAAAAGACAATTGATAGAAATTAAATTAGGAATTAGAGTTGTGGGTTTGCACACACATTTCCTCACTAGATTGGTGTGCAGAAGCTAAAAGGGGCCATTTGGATTGCTCTGTACTAATACACGTTTCTGAGCATAAGATCCAATGACTGAATATACCTTACAGGTTTGGATTTTTTGTGACCTGGCTTGAATCTGTTTAGGTTTTCCCTTCAGTACTATTATTAAGATGAAAACGTTGGTGTTTGGAGTTCTTTTTTAATACTTTCATTAATGAATTTCAAAATTGATTGATTTACCCTGGTTTCACTTTTGTATTATACACACTCACTACTTCAGTCTGCCTTGGTGTCAAATGTTGGAAGGGATGGGGTAGGGAATGATTTCTGTGTGTATGAAAAAGCATTATGGATTTGTACATTTTTATACTCTTCTGTAATATTTTTGAAATATTTTTGTTCTGCAGAAAGTGATGAAGCAATCAAAAGACCAATAAATACAATATCAATGCTTTAGGGGTCATAAAACCTTCACTGGTCAATAGGTTAATTTAGTACAGCAATAAGCCAATTTTTTTCTTTTTTGTTTTCTGGCTTTTATTCCTATTTTCCCCTAAAATGCTGTACTAGTTGAATGGAACTGCCAGTTTCTTTAACGTAAATGAGAACTGTGATGGGGGACATAAACAGTAATGTTAAGTTGTATTTGTGTTTACCTAAATGAGCAGTCAAAAGGCAAGTGCAATCAGCCAGAAATATGGAAAATGTTGATCTAGAGGCATACTTGCATTTTATGTTTCTTGATGTGTAATCATATTGCCAAAGACAAACTCTTTCATCAGTTATTATTGTAAATAACACTCTCCCAAAACCTACCATAAAGTTTCTGTGATGTATTGTCTTCCAGTTGCAATAAAATTACCGAGTTGCATCAGTTGAATAACTGCAGTTATCAGTGTTGGCTATTATTTATTTAAAGCTGTACCATGCAATACTACTGAAGCAAGTATCTTAATTAAAATTACCCCAGTCTACTTTAAATAAATAACTCAGACATGGAGGACTGGAATAGAAAGGTCAGATCCTTCTCCTCTCCTCTCCTCTCAACAGCCCTGTCTAGAGAAAAACTAGAAAGGGGATTGGGAGACTAAGGCTCTGTGTGGGTCAGAAGAATGGAACTTGGAGGAGTGAAAAAGGGGAAGTCAAGTTTTCTCCCATTTGGAATCTCCAGATACTGAAAGAACATAAACATTGGTTTAACTCAGTATGGTCTATATCAGGAGTGGGAAACCAACAGCCTTGTGATTCCCAGAACTCCATCTCTGAGTACCAAAACACCCATAAGAGTACATTAACATTGGGCAACAAAATGGCAACAAAGCAATTTTAGCAGTATGAATTTCAGATTAAAAATGTGAAAATAAGTGTAGCAATAGTGTACCCTCCCCCCCAATTCTGAGAAAAATGGGCTGATGATGTTACCCCCGTAAGTGACATCACCATGTCACTGGACTATTTCCTGCTATCCACTGGCTATTTGAGAGGCTGAATATGACCTCCAAGCTGGGAAAATTTCCTATTCCCGCTTCACATTACTAGTGGTCCGTCTCTAATATTTTAAGCTTTTCCTAAACTGCGCATGCTGGGAATACAAACTTAGATCTTCTACATGCAAAGAAGAGCATGTAGCAATGAGATGAAGCCATTATTTAAAATAATTTTTGTTGTACCTACAGCCTGCATATGGAAAGACCAATTGTAAAATTGCACTTTGATAAGAAGCTGTCTTCTTTCAGGTAAGACTGTTCCTCCAGCTTTGGATGGGGGGGCACCATTCTTTACTCTGATGGGCAGTGGCTCTTACCACCTTAACCCTTTAATTAAAGATGTCAGGGGTATAAGTAGGAATCTTCAGTGTGGAAAAAACAAAAGCTATACTACTGAATTACCATCTTTCTCAAATTCAGCACATTTGTAGTCCTGTCCTACTTATTTACGCTGAGTCTAATGAGTCATTGAAGTCATTTTCAGGAGGTATGAGCCTGTGCGACAATTAAGACGTCTCTGCTATTGCAAAGACTTAAGATTCCCTATGGCTGTTCCCAGTTAATATTGGTGGAAGCCGTAACACTGTCCTATCTATGATATTAGGTAAGTATACAAAGTCTATACTAATACTGTAATCACCCTTTTAGCATTATTCTGCATCAATAAAACAAGGTTCTCTTTGACAGAGTCAATTAAATGGCTAACAAAAGGCAGAATTTATAGCAATCCCATATTAAATTTGGCTTTTTACATGGATGACAGATCATATCATCATCATAGTTAGATTTTTATCCCGCCTTTTTTATATATAACTCAAGGCAGAGGGACGCGGTGGCGCTGCGGGTTAAACCGCTGAGCTGTCGATTGGAAGGTCGGCGGTTCGAAACCGCGCGGCGGGGTGAGCTCCCGTTGCTCGTCCCAGCTCCTGCACACCAAGCAGTTCGAAAACATGCAAATGTGAGTAGATTAATTGGTACCGCTTCGGCGGGAAGGTAACGGCGTTCTGTGAGTCATGCTGGCCACATGACCCGGAAGTGTCTATGACAACGCCGGCTCCAAGGCTTTGAAACGGAGATGAGCACCGCCCCCTAGAGTCGGACACGACTGGACTTTACGTCAAGGGAAACCTTTACCTTTACCAAGGCAGTGAACATACCTAATACTCCTGCCTCCTATGTTCCCCACAACAACAACCCTGTGAGGTGGGTTGGGCTGAGGAAGAGTGAAAGGCCCAAAATCACCCAATCAATCTGGGCTATGAACTCAGATGGGTCTCCAACATCAAGTCTGTAGGTTGTCCCAACAATATACTGTGGCTTAGAACAGTGTGAATTCATATTTTGGCATGAGACATACTTTTAAAAAGATTATATGCTTAAAAAGGGGGGGGGGGTAAACCTGATAAAACCAAACATTCTTATTGAAGAAAAAACTAGCACCCCATTTATATGTTATACAGTTAGATTACTAATGTTTAAGTCCATTTACAGTATTTAAAATAGGAAGAAAAGAAACTAAGAAAGACTACGGACTCCGCATTTCAGTATATTCCTCCAGAAAGGACTTGTTCAAATATGGAGAAAGGTGAATTCTTCAGAGCTTGTATATTTGACAGAAAGTGGATGTCTTGGTAGTATAAATACATTCATGATCACATATGCAGACAGGATCCCCATACTGATGTATACCAAGACTTAACCTCTGCTCTCCTAGCGATATCAGCTGGAGCCACTTCAAACAGTGGCCCTAATCCCCAGCTCTAAGGAGAGATCCAAAAGGATACCATTGCTGCTGGCATCAAAGTCGCTTCAAGGTCCAGGAGAACAAGCAGCACCATGCCCTCCCTGTTCAGACTGCTGGAAAGCATTTGGCCCAAGAGATCAGAAAAAAGATACACCAGGCATTTCTATAAAAATAAGTGTATTTATAAAAAGCATAAAACATAAACAATTATCATATCCAGATCCCTGGATAGGCACAAAAGCTTTACAGTACAAGCTCATACATTCACACGTGCATTGCTGGGAGAGGTTGCTGGAAGGGAGGCTGCAAAAACAAAATGAAACTACTTGTAGCAAGTCCAGGCAAGTTTCCCTCCAGGCAAGTTCTCCAAACAGCAGCTTTTGCTTATATCATCCTTTTCACGTCCCAACCTGAGGACAATTAAGTCTGACCTCACCCTGCCAAAGTGATTTGTTACCATGGTAATCTTACTCCAGGCAGAAACAAAACAAATACCAACACTCCCCACCTACCTTCCAGTGTGGTCATCTGCCAAGGTGGCCAAAGAAATTTCAGTACCAAATCCCAGCTGAAAGCCCAATTGAAATATGTCACAACTGGTTTCGTTCATACACATCTGCAGTTGCAGGGCTGTGTTCTCAATCGTCTTTCCCAAAAATAGAATGTTATATTTGCAATTGGCCTACAATTACTCAGATCTCCTGGTCAAGAGAGAGCTTTTCAGTGAGATCTACCTGCCTTCTTAGGTAGGCAGATTGTAATTCATATCCCTCCACCCTTCTAGTCTGCATTAATGTGATATACATACTGGGGGGTGGGGGGAGTGTTCTGATGCCTTGCCACTCTGGCTAAGGTTAAGCTCAGCAAGTTTGTATAGGAACAGAAGAACACTTCTATTCACATCTATCTCCAGGTTCGAAGTCAGTGGGATGTATGTAGTCTACGTGCTAAGGCTGCAAAAATCCAGAACACTATTAGATGGCAGCAAAGACAAAAAGAAAACTAACTCCTTGCTGCCATCCATTAGTCCTGGATTTTTGCAGCTCAGAAATGGTAGTCTTACCATGTGCAGATATACAGCATTAATTATCCTAGTTATAAGGCTAAGAGAAGAACCTTTCTTATAGCTACCAAATGAATTTATTGTTATAGTCAGAACTGCAACTGCAGCCTCCATCTTCCCTCTCACATGCCTAATCACCACATGACTAGGTCAGCTCTCAATACATCACATATTGATTGTTCTCAGACCCATGTGGACCAAGATGAACTGCCTTTAAGATAATCAGTTCTTTCTGTTTTCTATCTCAGGACAGAATGTTCTCTTCTAGCCAGTTGTCTTAATCTATGCATGAGAATGTGGATCACATTCCATCCTGTCACCATTGTCCCAGGAGCATTGTGAATAACAAATTATTTACTCTCTCTTCTGACAACTGATCCCTGGCTTGCAGAACATATGTCACTAGATTTGCCAGCCCATATATTCTGAAGAATTCCCAAGTAGGCTTTCACGTAGCCTCTTCGTTTACTTACCTATTCACGTGCTTACTCTTATATACACCCAACATTTATGAATGTGGACAGTAATTTGTGCAAATCTAAAGCGGTTGATCTAGTCTATTGCTCTTAATGTTGAAAGTGATAGCAATGGTGAGGTGTTTATGCCCAATTTTATTGTTTAGATCGACTGCCCCAAGCACACTAGAAATTGAGTATGGCAAGACAAAAAAACCAAACCTTTTTAATATAAATTTTCTCCTACATGATGTCCTCCAGAAGTGTTAGACTATAATTTTCATCTTCCCCAGCCACCATGGTCATCAGCCTAACACATCAAAGCATTGGGGGTGGTGGGGGGCTTAGGTTGAGGAATGTTGTTCTATGCTAATAGCAACATTCATTTACTGGGCATCAATTCTTAGGTAGCCAGAACTATGCCATCCATGAAGAAGAGGGAGGTAAGCATGGGGAGGACCTCATATTTTGCAAAGCACAGTAAACTTTGAAAGCTAAGTAGATGAGAGGCAAAACTTGTCCTGTCAAATGAGAACAAAATCAGCTCACTGAAAGTGGAATAGTAGGGTTAAGCTTTAAATCTTGACTGTATTAGTTTAACTTTAAAGATTTCACTTTTTGGAAATAATACACATTTTTAAAATGTGTAGTGTTTACAAAACTAACTTTGATTAGAGGCTTACAGAAAATGGGTAGACTCTAAATGCAAGGAATTAAACAGGAACATTACTTAGAGTGGAAGGAAAGGAGGGGGAGAAAAAAGTTGGCAATTGGGATTTTTAGTAGAAGGTGAAAGGAGGGAGGGGGTCAAGCATGTTGATACTAAAACAGGGGCAGGGTACAGGCAGACACATTTGGGCTTTGTTGCATTTATGGTTCATTCTTTAAGTCTGCCTCTGCCTACATTAAGCTATTAGTGCAGCAGACTGATCTGCTACTGGTCACTTGAGTACTACATCACTGGGTAGATCAATCTACCCTATCAGTTTTTTTCAAACATAGTCCTCACCTGAAAATGAAAAGTAAAGGGTTTGCCTGCTTTGCCAAGACAGGAGAAAACCTTCAACCAAAATGAAACTGCTGTACCAGGAGAACACTCTGGGATAGCACATGGCCCAGGAAAAGGAACAAGGGTTGCCAGGAAGCCAAGAGAAGGCTTGGGGCTGTGAGCCAGAGAGGCGACAACTCACCTCACTGTAGCTGTTTCAGCATCTCCCTGTGAATTCAGTTTAGTACATGTTTTCTAACAGAGCCAACTCCCTGCATGATAAATAATGCCATATTTCAGACTGCAAGGTAATTTTGTTTGCTTTTTTTCTTGATGTTTCATTGCTGTGCAGATTTCTGAAGAGAAATTTTACAAGAGAAACTATTGCTACTGAATTTCAAATATGGAGTGTGTGGAGGTCACTTCACAGGACCCAAAATATCAGAAATTCAGCATTACCAGAGTCCTGATAGGAAACTGACCCAGAGTGTGCATTCTACCAAAAGTGCCTGAGCAAATGTAAATTAATGTGACTTGATGAAATCTGAAAAGTCACAACTGAGTGGGATGCCAAACACATCAGATGAAATGTGAAAATTAACACTCTCTCTGAAATCAGAGCTTTGAAGAAATGAAAGCAGGCTTAACATTCTAAAAAAGAAAGAGCTGGTGTCAGGAAAACAGATCTTGCTCATGCTTATTAAAATGCAAATAACAAATCAAGCATATGAGCTGTTTTTTCACAGAATTTCCAGATTTATTCATCACTCAAGTCTTTTACCTTGGTCACCTTCTTCTTTAATATTTTTTCTTAGCAATGTGCCAAGCAAATATGAGACCTGTTCATAGTCTCCTTCTAGTATTTGCAGCATTTTAAATATATTTTCAAAAATATTTTATAAGTAGACATTTAGGTGGTAAGCCTGCTCCTAGGTACTATGCATACAAATTACAAAGATTTAAGTTTCACTTTAGGATATTTATGCATATATACATATATATGTATATACATATATACACATATACACATATACACATATACATATATAGCAGCTAGATAGCGTAGTGGTTAGAACACCGACTTTGGAGCAGGAGACCGGGGCTCAAATCCCAGCTGTACCTACCTTACCAGTAGGGGTCCTTGGGCAAAGACCCCCTAACGCTTCACCTGCCTACCTCAAAAATATGAGAGTGACACAAACTAAGAGAGTCATGCCAGCTCAGACATTGCCCGGATTAACAAGGTCCGCGTCAGATGTTGGGGAGCCAGGACAATCTGACGGTAAGTGAGCTACTGGAACAAACCATACATGGACGAGACAAGAGAACCTGGAATTGATGGAATGCTACTACAACAGCAGACCTAATGAAAGGGGATATATGAAACGCACGAGGGAACTATGGATGGACCGAAGACCTGCATCCACACTGAGAAACAGCACATAGTGAAGAGGAAGCTGCTCTCACAACTTGAGATAGACCAACTACACATTACATCCCAGACTCAAGAAGACCCGGAAGAACAACTGGAGGTGCAGCCAACACCTGAAGCTGGAACATCACAAGCTGGAACATCACTGCCACCCCCTCTATTACAGAGCACAGCAGCTGATATGAGGCAAAAGATCATGGATAAACTAGCTACAGTCAACTCTCAAGACCAATTTCCAAGGCTCAGTGGAGAAGTCCCATCAGATAGTATGCTAGAAGATGCCAACAGAGCCCTCGTGACAATCCCTACTACCATCATAAATTAAACCAATGAACTAGTATAAACTACAGCTGCTGTAATCCTGGAGATGCTTGGCTACATGATCAAGAACAACAGCAGTACGTACCACCCCCTGGAAAATGAGGTTGGAGGCTAAGATCAAGGCAACTCGGAGAGAAGTTCGGTAGAACTACAGAAGGTATGGAGATTAAGGATAAGACTCGGCTACTGAAAAAATACAAGGGCCTGACTCCATCTGAAGCCCTAGAGACTGCTAACCAAAGGCTCACAGCACTGGCTACCAGGCTGAAGAGATACACTAGAGAAGCAGAGACCAAGAAGATAAATGCCCTGTTCACCAAAGAACCATCCAAGGTGTACTCCCAACTGCAGTGCAACAACACAGTAACAGCAGAACCACCAATGGCAGAGACTGAACAGTACTGGAAGAACATATGGGAGAAAGAGAAGACACTTAACACCAGTGCAAAGTGGCTGCAGGACCTGAGAGCAGACCACAGAAATCTCCCAGAGGAGGAACCAGTCACCATCACAGTAGCAGACATCCAACAGCAGGTCAAGAACATGAAGAGCTGGACAGCACCTGGCCCAGCCATGATCCACACCTGATGGCTAAAGAAACTAACAGCAGTGCATGAACACCTAGCAACACAGATGAACCAGCTGCTAGCAGCAGGCTCCCAGCTAGACTGGCTAACACAAGGTAGGACAGTGCTGATCATGAAAGACCCCAACAAGGGAACAACGCAATCCAACCTGCCTCCCCACAACATGGAAAGTCCTATCAGGCATCATAGCCGCCAAGCTGCAGGACCATATGGGCCAGTACATGAGCACAGCTCAGAAGGGCACCAGAGGCTCCAAACACCAGTTGCTCATAGATAGAGCAGTCACCTGAGACTCAAGGTCTAGACAGACCAATCTGAGCACAACCTGGATTGACTACAGGAAAGCCTATGACTCAATGCCATATACGTGGATCTGTGAATGCCTGGCACTATACAAAGTCAATAGGACACTCAGGACCTTCCTCAAGAACTCAATGGGACTGTGGAAGACAACACTGGAAGTCAACTCAAGGCAGCTTGCACATGTGGCCATCAAATGTGGCATATATCAAGGTGATGCACTGTCCCCACTGCTGTTCTGCATGGGCTTGAACCCCCTCAGCCAGATTATCACAAGAAGTGGATATGGATACAAGTTCAAGAGTGGAACTACCATCAGCCACCTCCTCTACATGGATGACATCAAGCTGTATGCTAAGTGTGAATGAGACATCAACTCACTGATCCATCTGACATGGATCTACAGTAAGGACATTGGGATGTCATTTGGACTGGAGAAGTGTGGCTGGATGGTAGTAAAGAGAGGGAAGGTAGTTAAGAGTGATGGGGTGGAACTACCAGCAGGCCACATAGCAGACATACAGACCAACTACAAGTACCTTGGTATCCCACAGACTCATGGGAACCACAATGAAGAGGCAAGGAAGACAGCAACAACCAAGTACCACCAAAGGATAAGACAGGTCCTAAAGAGCCAGCTCAATGGGAAGAACAAGATCCACACCATCAACATGTATGCCCTGCCAGTCATCAGATACCCTGCTGGTATAGTGAGCTGGCCAAAGGAGTACATGGAGGCTGCCGATGTGAAGACCCAGAAGCTCCTCACAATGTACAGAGGCTTCCACCCCAAGTCCAACACCCAGAGACTGTATACCAGGTGGAAAGTGGGAGGGCAGGGTCTGATGAGCATCCAAGCCACTGTCCTGGATGAGACCCAGAGCATTCAGGGGTACATCAGTAAGATGGCCCCTAAAGATGAGCTGTTGAGAGAATGCTGAGGCAGCAGCAGGCATGGAAGGAAGATCAAGCAGAGGAAGTGCCATGGCAAGACAAGACCCTGCATGGGATGTACCATCGACAGATAGCTGACGTTGGGAAATCCTACCAGTGGCTGGAAAGGGCTGGACTAACAGACAGCACTGAGGCACTGATCATAGCAGCACAAGAACAGGCACTAAGCACCAGATCCATAGAAGCCAGGGTCTACCACACTAGACAGGACCCAAGGTGCAGACTGTGCAGAGAGGCCTCAGAGACAGTCCAACACATAGTGGCAGGGTGTAAGATGCAGGCAGGAACAGTGTACACTGAACGGCACAGCCAAGTAGTTGGCATTGTGTACAGGAACATCTGCACAGTGTATGGGCTAGACCCTCCCAAGTCCAGATGGGAGATTCCACAGAAGATTGTGAAGAATGACGGGGCTAAGATCCTGTGAGACTTACTGGACTTCCAGATCCAGACAGACAGGTACTGGCCAATCAACGGACATCGTGGTAATAGACAAGGACCAGAAGACAGCAGTGGTGATAGATATAGCAGTGCCAAGTGACAGCAACATCAGGAAGATGGAGTATGAGAAGCTGGAGAAGTACCAGGGCCAGACAGAGGAACTAGAGAGGATGTGGAAAGTGAAGGCCAAAGTGGTTCCAGTGGTGGTAGAGGCACTTGTGTCTGTGACTCCCAAGCTGGGAGACTGGCTCCAACAGATTCCAGGAATAACATCAGAGCTCTCTGTCCAGAAGAATGCAGTGCTAGGAACAGCTAAGATACTGCGCAGTACCCTCAAACTCCCAGGCCTCTGGTAGAGGACCCAAGGTTGAGGAAGACACATACCACCCATATGGGTGAGAAGGGATATATATACATACACATACATACACACACACACACACACATATACACATACAGGCTATAAATATCTTGTGGGTAATATATCTATTATTGTGTCTATCCTCTTCTGAAGAATGCTGCGCACATGATGATCGATTAGGGTAAATACAACCTTTATGCCAAAGAACTGTCCAAATACTATTGTAATATATATCTGGTGCCAAGCAGAGTTTGTAAACTATATTTTGTAAGGTCAAATAATTTTTTTTAGCCATATTCACAATTCTATTCTTACAGCTCCTTGATTGACTGACTGACTGACTGACTGACTGACTGACTGACTGACTGACTGACTGACTGACTGACTAATTATGTGCTATCAAGTTGGTGTTGACTGTTAGTTATCATATAGATAGATTTTCTCTAGGACAATCTATTCCCAACCTGGCCCTTCAGATCTCCCAATGGTGCACCCATTGCCGCTGTAACTGAGTCTAATCACCATTCTGTTGATCATCCTCTTTCTCTCTTTCCCAGATTATATACTTCTCTAAAGAGCTGTCTTTGCATAAACTGTCCAAAATCTGGTGATTTGAGTCTGATAGGAACTCTGGGTTGATTTATTGAGTGAATCATTTGCTTTGCTTTTTCTTTTTTTTTGGCTATCCGTGGTAGCCTCAGGAGTCTTCTCCAACACCAACGTTCAAAAATATCAATGCTCTTTCTATCCTTCTTTGAAGTAAAACTTTCATTTAGGGAAAACCATTGCATGGTTAATTCTGATGTTAGTACTCATGACATCTGAATATCTTTTCCAAGGCCCTAATGGCTACTCTACCAAGTGCTCGTGTGTGGTGTATTTCTTAACTGCTTATAATAGTGAATCCTAAAAGGCAGAAGTTATCAACAACTTCAATATTGACATTGTCAGTTCTAAGGCTGGTTGTACCTGTTGTCATTAGTTTGGTCTTCTTTATATTTAATTTTAGTCCAATTTTTTCACTGTTCTTCTTGACTTTCATACTAGAATTTCCAAATCATTTTCATTTTCACATATCAAAGTAGTGTCATCAGCATAGCACGGGTTACTGACGTTTCTTTCTCCAATTTTAAAAACACGCTCATATTCTTCCAATCCAGCTTCCCTCAATTCAGCATACAGATGGAATAAATAAATAAGGGGATGTATTTGACCATAAAACTCATCAACTTCCTCTTCTTCTACAGCAGTGGTTGGAGTATAAACTTGGATAATCAAATTAAAGGGTTATCTACAAAATCTAATCGATATTATTTGGACACTGACTTCATTATACCTAAGTATTGTCCTTACTGTACCCTTCCTGATTATGAAAGCAACGGTGCTCCTTTGTTCTTTGTGTCCTGAGTAGTAAATAGTGTGATCTTCTGATTGAAAGTGTCCAATTTCATTTCAATTCACTGATGCTCATTTCATCTTTCACTGTATTGAACTTTCCCATCTTCATGCTTCTTACATTCCAAGTTCCCGCTGTAATTCTGCCTTTGCAGCTTTGGGTGTTCTTTACCTGCATAGATGTAGATGTTCCAAAGGTTTTAATCTAGCCACATCAATAAATATCATTAGTATCCTGAAAAATCCTCAGCTCTTCCTCAGTAACATGTTGGGTCCCATCCGACCAGAGGGGCCAAACATCTGGCACTATATCGTCAATCATTTATATTGTCTAGCCATGTGGTAAAATACAGGAGTGATTTATCATTGCCTTTTCCCACACAGTATGAAATTAGGTTTTTATTGTCACTAAAGTGATCATCTGCCTCCAGCATCTTCCTATATCGCTGCTGCCCAATATAGATGCCTTCTTGCTTTAGTTGGGAAGCTGGGATGACCTTTGTGCCTTGGGTGACCCTGCTGGGATTCTGCACTCTTGGCATACACTCCTGGTGTTCTTCATCCTTCCCAGGAACGCACACACACACCACCACAATGACCAGCACAACACGACTGGGTGGAGGGGGTACATTCTTAATAGTCCAATAACTATGGGGAAAACTTTTGCCAGTTGTTCCATAATCTCTGTATTTTATAATTTTTCCCAATTCCTTTTGAGCTACTCTATTTGCCATTGTAAGACTTGCTTTTCTTCAACCACTGTGAAGTCTGGCATGTTAGGTTCTAGCTGTTGGGTAGTCTGCATTTGGAAGTCCCATAAAATGTTTACATGATCATGATGGAGCATTTTTTCAACACCATGGTCATACCAGTACTTTGGGGCAACAAACCCAAACATTTTATATAAATTCTAATGTACCATTTTTGCTATGTGACCATGTCTGTGCAATTTTAGTATTAGACAGCTAACCCTCTCATCTTTCTCTTTGCATAATCTATATTTGCTGCTATTTCAAGTTTTTTAAATGTTTGTTTTCATGGCATTTGTTGCTAGAACTTGTTCCTGTGCTGAAAATATTAATCCTTCTTGATGGATCCAACCTGAATTCATTGCCAAATTTTGTTCACTTTGCCTTTAAGTTATATCAGATATTGACCATGAAATATTGGTTTATCTTTCCAATGTTTCATTTGCTGTTGTAACTATTCAATTTTGTATGTTACATTTGATTCTGTCACATTTAAAATATTTTCCTTGTAGGTGGTTATTAATATCCTCTCTTTGCTTGTTGGTATGTAATCATTTAGACCTCTGTTTTCATACTCTACTCTCTGCTTCACTTGCAACAAACTGGAACCATTCATTTTTCTTGGTAAATACAAGCAATCTATATTGTTTTGGGGAAAATTGTGCATAACATTTGTCATAAGCTTTTAGGTCTTGTTCAGCTTCTGTCCAGTCAATAATACCTGCTATGTAGTATATTACAGGGACAGTCCAAGTGTTAATGGCTTTGATTGTAATACTGCCATTCACCTTCAATTTAAAGATTTTTCTAACTCTTCTCGCATATTCAGAGCTGGTTTTCTTTTTCACTTGGATATACAAATATCGTTTGCTTCTAAAGCAACAAAATATTTATAGCTTTCCTCCATTGTCAATGTTTCGTTGTCATAGCTTCAAAGCCACAATTGCTGTATATAAAATTATATTTGTCCATATAATATAGAGTTGCTTGGATTTTTAAAATGTTACACTGCTGTGTTAGTTTGAATATTCTATTTTATTATAAACATTCACTTTGTATCCTACCTTGTGAAGGCTTTATTTTAAAAGACAGCATAAGTAGTGGAGATATTTACCAAATCATAAATATATTTTTGATCACCTGTTACTATTAAAAATGGTTTTCTGAGGAGCTGCTCTTGAAAAGCCCTGGTGGAGACACCGTGTGTTTTACAGCATCATGCAATAAGAGGATAATATTTAGAACAGGCTTTGTTTCTCATGTTGGGTGAGGTGGAGTCCACCCTCCAAAAATTAGATAAACTTTGGGGAGCAAAGTGGCTAAGAACATAAATTAAATTAAAAGATGGGATTTCACTGTATGTCCAGTGAAATTAAAATTAAACATAAGCAAATGCATTAATCCTCCCTCCTTAATACTATTCCTCTTCCATCACAATAACAACTGCAGTCTGAGCTTTTGGTGGAGCTGGGCGGGCAATGGCGAAGGTGTTGTTGGGTGGGCTGCACCTGATTCCTGGGCCACAGGTTGTTCTCCCCTGACTGGGAACATTTAGAATCAGTTCATATAACATTAACCACATATTAAAGCTGAATATTTTGGCTTTGAAGGAAATAAATTCAATCAGGCCATGTACACAAAAAACCTGCCACTCAGCATTTGTAACAGATTTCCAAACTTAGTGAAAAATACAACTGTTGTTGTTGTTATTCAGTCATTCAGTTGCTTCCAACTCTTTGTGATCCAATAATGATTTCACCACAATTGTCTCTCAGTGACTGAGTCTTGAGTTCTAATAAGTCATGCTTGTGTCCTCAGTGATGCTATCTAACCACTTGGTCTTGTGTCAGCCCCTCTTTTTTTGGTTTTATTGTATCTAGTATTATTTAAATTGTTCAAGGTATCTGCAGCCATTTTCTCCAGCACCACAGTTCATAGGCATACATTTTTCTTCATTCAGCCTTTCTGATGATCCAACTTATACAGCCATTTGTTACAATAGGCAAAACCACAGCCTTGACAACAGACTTGCTGTCAGTGTGATATCTCTGCACTTTAACATTTTGTCTAGTGCGAGACATTTCTTTCTTGCATGGCCATAGTCGCCAACTTCAACAAGAAATCCCTTAAGAAATCCTCAATTTCACCCACCCAAGTAATATCATCAGTGTATTTGGAGATGTTGATCCTTCTCCAGGGATTTTAATTCTTATTTCTATTTGTTCTTGTACAGCATTTTTCATTATTTTTTTTATGTAAGTAAAATAAATAAGGTAACTGTATACAACCTCGGTGCACCCCTTTCCCAGTTTGAACTATTTAGGGGCTTCATATTCTATCCTGTTTCTTCCTAGTCATAATACAAATTCTTAGATAAGGTAGCCTGGTATACTTGTGTTTTTACTGGCTTTCCACAATTTGTTGTAGTCTACATAGCCAAAAGCCATTCGATAGCCAATAAAGCAAAATCTCTCATCTTTTAAAAACTCCCTTGCCTCATCATTCATCATATGTTAGCAAAGTGGTCTCTGGGGCCTCTGTATCTTCTGAATCCAGCTTGTTCAACATGCAGTTCTCATTCTATGTACTGTATTGTTGATTTGGAATGCAAACCTTAAGCATTATCTCACTGGCATGAGATGAATGCAATTGTTTAGGAGTTTGAACAAATACTTTAGCGTTGCCCTTTTTTATATCGGAATATAAAATGACCTTTTTCAGACCCTTGGACCCTGTGATCTTTTTCATATCTGCTCATAAACTGCATGCAGCATAATCTTGTAAGATTTCAAAGAGTTTTGCTGGCATTTCATCAACCCCTGTAGCTTTGTTGTTAGCAATAGTTACTAGGGCCATTTAACTTTACTTTCCAGTATGTATACTTTTATACTCTATGTAAGTCACTAAGAGTCTCTGAATTGTGGCCAGATAGAAATGTGGAAAATGATAGATGAGATATAGATAGATAGATAGATAGATAGATAGATAGATAGATAGATAGATAGATAGATAGATATAGATAGATGAGATAGATAAATAGATAGATGAGATAGATAGATAGATAGATAGATAGATAGATAGATGAGATAGATATAGATAGATAGATAGATAGATGAGATAGATAAATAGATAGATAGATGAGATAGATAGATAGATAGATAGATAGATAGATAGATAGATAGATAGATAGATAGATAGATAGATAGATAGATAGATAGATATAGTCTGGCTGTAGTTCAGTGATCAAGCCTTTATCCATATCATCAATTTGGAGATCTTTCTTGCATGATTCTTTGGTATATTTGCACCATCTCTTCTTCGTGCCATCTTTCTCCAGTAGTTCTTCTACTGGAGAGCTACTGGAGTAGCCTTCTTTGTCACTTACTCTCCCAACTTTGAATAAAAGAATCCCTTGTTAAGCAATATCTAATGGAAATCCAATGTTATATAGACGTTGGCTATATAAATAAATAAATAAATAAATAAATAAATAAATAAATGAGAAGTGATTCAAATGCAGCTACTTTTCAAGATCAGAATAGGAAGGAACTGGATGAGCAGTAAATGGAAAAATATATGACTTGCATTACATAATCAGAGCAGGGGCTTGAAAGGAAAATTATGGTTACAGTTATTTGCAATGTGGAGTACAGATTGCATTGAGTGTGATTTGAAAAGATGCCACTAAGAGATACCTTGGTATTTTATTGATAATATGAGGGCAGTTGGCATCAGAATTAAAAAGGTCCAGCAACCCATTATGTGTGAAGCTAACATCTATCAGCCCAATCCTGTTCTGCCCTTTTATAAAATGAATATGGACCCAGTGCACACAAACACAGCTATGCCTTCCTGCCTATATCTCTTAAATGAGCACCAGGGACATTTTCTGGAGATTAACCTGCAATACACTTTTTAGTGGATTTCAGTCATTGGAATATTAATAGACATTTGAAGAGGAAATTTGCCAGTGGGGGGTTGACCAACCCAAAGGTATTATCTAAATTAGTCAACATGTCACTGACAGCACATGTGTTTTTGTCATGTTGTCACAGCAAGAAATATAAGCATACTAATATGACAACCTACAAATGATATAAAAGCTTTCCCAGGACTGGTTCTACCTTAGGCAATGTTAAGGTAGCTGTAGAATTTAGAACATAGAATCATGGAGCTGGAAGTGACCTCAGATGTTGAGTCCAATTTCCTAATCAGTACAGGACCTGCATAAGCTATTGACCTATTGTTTGATTGATTGCATTTATACCCCATTGCAATCCCATAGGACTCTTGGAGGATTCACAAGAATGCAGACATTAAAAATATCTATGATTTAATAGCATCAGCTGTAAGACACACAAATCAAAAAATCCAAGAACAATTCAAAAAGATAATCCAGAAAAACAGCTGTCAAGGCACACAGCTGTCTTCAACTGCTTCCAGAAGATGGCTAAGTCAATGCTAATTCAACCTCCAATGGGAGCCTGTTCCAGAGGGCACTGCTACCCAAAAAACAATGCCTCTGTGTCTTGGCTCCCCATGCCTCCCAAAAGTGGGGAATTGCCAGTTGCTTCTCCTGGCAAACTCAAATAGGTCAAGCTGATTATAGCAGGTAAATGCCATCCTGGTGCCAAGCCATTTTGGGCAAATGGCTATTCAGCATCTGCTCAAGTGAAAACAGATATATTTCCCTCTGTTGGAGAAGAAAGCTATGTATGCTACACAACTTGTCTACCAGATTCTCACTGCCTGTCTGTGTGACAATGGACATCCTTCCTCCAGTGTATTCAAGTAAAATTCAGCTGCCAGAACCCATTTCTTTCGGCACAAAAGATTAGAAGAAGGATGTAGCCATTTTGTTCTTTCCCTCAAGAGGCTACATAAATATTTGGGGTGTCCATCAGTGCAAAAATGGGTCTTTATTGTACTTAGAAGCTCATCTATGCCAATATGCAGAAATAAGACATTTTGAGCCCCCTTTTCACAGTCTCTTACCATTGACCCTGTTGGCTGCAGCTGACTGGGGTTGAAGTCAAAGTGTTCAGATAGACAAAGTTGTATCCTTCTGCCATAATGGGATTTCTAACTCATCACTCAGCATTGCTTGTGGCCCCCAGGAGTGAAGGTTGCTTTATGCTCTTCTAACTTTCAGAAGAAGTTTTCTATTGGTAAGAATACAAATTCTGCCCACTTAAAATTCTGCCCACTTATTTTGGGGAGTTATTCACCTTTGTAACTTTAAGCTTATTTACTGTATAGTACTTGTTAACTAAATGGGATCTTCACCTATAATTGCAGAATATGGAAGCTTACCTCTGATGGGTAACAATTCATAGGCAGAGAATTCTAGTGCTTAGAAAAATTTTGGATGTTCTGCACAGGAATTTTCTTGTGCAATATATCTAGAAAGCTTCAAGTTGGATAATGGTGGTTTAGGGTCTTTACTGATCTCCAGGAGCTATCTGCCTCAGCTCAATATATTGAGATATTCATGGTTTCACCAATATACATATTGAGGGCACACAGGACAAAATATATCTGTATGTAACACATTATTATTTATCTTGGTGTTTCTTTCTTACTACTTCGGATGGAAGACCAACTCACAATATAAAAATGATAACCTGCATAGTAAAATCATGGTAAAATATGAATAGTAAGTTATATAGTTATATGAACTACAATATTATAAAATGTACAAATCTTTCTTTACAATTTTAAGAAAATGCAATACTAAAGGAGCTTTAAATTAGCTTAAATGTTTAGTGTTATTTTTTCTTCAGGAAATGGAGACTACCAAGGCAAGTGTTATTTTGTTTTATTTTCTAATATTGGCACCTTTTACTACTTAACTTGAACAAAGAAAAATGTTTTAAGCAAAACCACATTTGTCAAATCACATGTTAATCTCTAGGCATCTAGCCTTCCTTCAGAAGGAAGGAACCTTGAGCTGTTGACAGGTATTTCAGAGCAACTGAGAAATTAATAAATACAGTGCCCATTCATCAGTCACCTTTGGAAAGGCATTTTCAATAACACATTGCTATATTCTTGGAAAAAATCCAGGTTGCTTTGTGTTTGACTCATGAAGTGGTGACAGGCTATCTCAAACCATGTGCTGGTGAATTAGCATCAAGGTTAGTTTGATTTCCTGCGTGATGTTCCTTTACAGTTCCATGGATTTATTCTGCCAGGTATTCTATGCTTTCTGAATTCTGGTTTAACAAGATAATTCCTCAAGTTAATTCCAGAACTGAAGGGTGCACTCCATTGCTTTCCCTGCCTCCTAATGAATAGGCATATTAATAAACCACTGCAAAAATGTGTTTAATTCTATTTATTTCAAATATTTGTAGGTTGTCCCTCTTGTCAAACCCTACTCATGGCAGCAAATCAGATAAATATACATCAGTGCATTGCATCCAATGTGCCTGTCTGCTGATAGAGCAACTTCTGCCTGTCAGTTGGCTTCTGACTCTCTTCCCACTACACTCCAAATCTGGAGGATTCAGCAGACAAATTTCAGTGGGGCACAGAGGATGTCCAGGAGAAGGAGGTTAAAGAGAATTCCCAATGTGCAACTGAAAATCCATTTTTGTAAAAAAAAAATGAAGCCCAAGAATAACATATTTAAAATTGCTAAAATTAAAATACAGGCAAAAATATTAGTGTATTAAAACATAATTCAATAAGAATTCAACAGTTGAAAAACACTTCAAATTCACAGGTCCAAGGACCCAATCTGGTACTTCAGGTCTTCCAACAATACATCCATGACCACTATAATTGAGTCCATTCCCCACCTTACTGCTGGTCGTCCTCTTCTTCTCTTTCCTTCCACCTTTCCCAGCATTATAGACTTCTGAAGAGAATAATTGACATTAATACCACATAAAAAGAAATTTGATGAAATCATAAGCATGAAATCACAGCAGGTTTGCTTGGTAATGTTTCACTATAGATGGTTGTCAGATATGAGCTAGAAGCCAAGGAATCAGGGAAGTGATTCAGAGCCAAAGATTCAGAGTTGGGAATTCACAGAAGAACACTAAGGCTTTGTCTGAGGCATAGCGGGATATTAGAACAGCTAAGCTATTAACAATATCAGGAGAAAAGTAGGGTTCAAAGCCAGGATAAGAAACAGGCCGCAGGAGTCTGCTGTCCAAAGACAAAATCCAGAGTTGTACAAGAGACCAAGAGCCAAGATTTTGGCAAATCAAGAGGGGTCTGAAATCAGACAGTTGATATGTTGTTTCCAACTGTGACTATTCTGTATGTCTTTGGAACTGAAACCAAAATAACTTGTCTTCCAAAAATACTGGCTTTTGCTTCTGCTCGGTAAACCAAAATTGTGGGTGGCTGTCCTAACAGTCAGAAATCACGCTGAGACAAGGAGTAGGTCTCTAGTGTTTATTACTGCTACATCAAACAGAATCCTAACAAACTGAAGAAGCGTGAGAAAACCCAGACAGATAAACCCCAAAAGTTAAACCCCCAAAATTAAGATCTGTGTCTCTTTGAATGGCTGCTTAATTCCTCAGTACTACGCATGCATTTCCCCCCTGGATAGAGGCCCCCTCCTGCTCACCATCAGTACTCATGACAGTGGCTGCTCCTAGATTTAGTTGCTTAGAACAGCCCATGAAAGTGTAGGCGATGCTGAAGCTACCCAAAGGTGTTGCATGTTGCTTCTAGGCCTGGGAGACATCAGTCCAATATCGTCAGATTTAATTTCCAAAAGCTCTATTGAGCAAGGGCTATCAGATCTAGGCTGCAAAATCCAAATGAGCACTAGATGGCAGCACAGAGATACAGAAACTTTAAGTCTTTGCTACTGCCTGGTGGTCATTCGGATCTTTACAACCCAGATCTGGTAGCTCTAAAAAGAAAATCCAGGTTAAACACTTGGCATCAAGTGAGCCTAGGAATTACCAAAGCATGAATATGGATTGTGTTACAACTGTATCAGTCCAGTAACTAAATCGAGTACTGTACAGTAACTTTTTGGTCTTGGAGCATGTTCAGGATTTTGAGAGTAAGTTATGGGTATATCACAAGACAGCTGTGACAGTGAGTAATTTAAGGAACTAAAAAAAGAGTGGATGAGTAGAGAAACTGGCAAGCACCAAGCAAGCTATCTGGGGGCACATTAGTTCTCAGTTGTCTATCCCTGACTTAGATTATTAATTTGTAGGTATGAAACCAAAAGATCCTTGCTTAGCTAGGAAATGTGTAGGGAGGCATATCAGTCACTCCTACTTTGGAAGTCAGTTATGACCTTTAAATGAGGATGACAATCTGCCCTCACGTTCTTTGAAGGAAAGGTAGGATGTGTAAAGGTAGAAAAGGAGGTTGATGTAGAAGGGTTTTACCGATGCCGCTTATTGGCTTTGTTAGTAAATATATAATTAATGTTTGGTGCCAAAAATGGCTCCAAAGAATAACATGATTCTGGGATGTTTGCATACCCACATTGTTTGGGGAACAAGAGCCATTACTGAAATCATCTGTGAATTGTGCCTTGCTGCTGCTTTGAAACAGAAATCCCCACCCAAAAAAGAATATTGCCTGCCAGAGTGATTTTATCAAATTTTAAAAAAACAGTGTGTTTTACTGTATATGCAAATAATTTTCAAACATGCAAATTACCTAATTATATCATTTACATAAAACACCCCACACAATCACTGCAACTTGGCAGCTATGAATTAAGTGAAGCTGGCGCCCTCTCTTTCCCCAGCTGTTATTTTTCATCTCCCGCTCGCCTGCATTCCTCTCATTGCAAACACATGACATACCCACAACACTGGATCTTTGCAACTGGCTGCGCCCTTCACCAGCAGCTCCTTTTTGGGAAAAGAAGTAAATGTTTAGCTTCAAAATTTGAATGGGCAATCTCAACTTGAAAATAATGCCTTGCTCCTGTCTGAAGCCAGACTCCACTTTCTCTTTCTCCTCTTTTTCCACACCCCATCCCCGTTCCCCACCTCTGTTTTGTTGACTGGATTGAAGAGCCCCCAGACCAAAGGAGCATGAGCACCCATGCAGTCAAGGTTTCAGGATGCAGAATGCAGAATGGGCTGCTGATAACACAGCTGTTTAAATAATTGTCCAAGAATTTTGGGGGGCAACATGATAAATGATTAGGGAAAGATGACCTGATAGCCAAAAGGAGCATGATATGATTGATGCAGAAAGCTGTATGCAGCCAAGCTTATCCACTATGCATGGCAAGTCATAATTATTTGTTAAAGGATCTTACTAGGAGTTGAACGACAAAATATGTTGTATGCAACAGAGCTTTCCCTGCCACATCTCAAGCCTCAAGTTCTTGATTATTAGGAAAAACCCTTAGGCAAAACTACTGCAGTCAAACAGGACTGCTACCAACATTACTGAGCTTTTTTTGAATGGCTGAATTTTTATTTGATATTTATGATACTGTACATGCTTTTTTATGGGGGTGATGGGGGAGAGGAATTTAATTGGGGCAAATGACACACATACTTCCCTGACTTAACTGCCTTGAGGGTCTCCAACTTTTTTCCCCAGTAGGCACCTTTGAAATGTTGCAAGCATCTTGTGGGCATTCTGATTGCTATGAGTCTTGCCCATTCACAAATGGCTGTCTTGGTGGCATGGGCAGTCACAAAAACAAACACACAAATCAACCAATCAAATGATATCAATCAATCAATCGATCAATTAATCAACAGTCCCTGGGAAGCATCCAGAGAGAGAATTACAGGCACACTGGGTTGGTCTAGAAGTCACTAATTTGAACTTGTATTAAATATAATCACTGGGGGATCCATAAATTAGGCTCTGCAGGCATGAAGGAAGCCAACCCACTTAGGACAAGAAAGTACAAAATCAAACCCAGGAGATGTTAATAGCAAACCACTCCTGTATTGTTTTCAAGAAAACAACTTGGCTGAGACTTTTATCAAATTTAAGTGCTAAGTCAGCAGGCACATCTCTATTTACTATTTATTTATAAACTTTCATGAGTACATCTGGAGGTGATGGCTTGGCTACCTCGAAGCTGCAGAGAAGTCTGGTCACTGATAGTACCAGTGTTGAATGAGGAATTCTGCATTTTTCAAGGATGCATTCAAATGAAACATGGGATGTGGAAAACACAAGCCAACCTTGAAAATGTCAGTGGAAAGAAAGCATACTATATTAATAAGCCTAAGTAGGTCAGAATGGGCCCCTTGAAGTCAGATAACTGCATGATAGGCTGTCAGCGTATGAATCCCTACAAAGGAATTCATCACATATATGCTATATTTATATAACCCAATAAATAAGAGGATCATATTAGAATTAACCCAGTGAATGTAAGTGCTATATGAGTAAATGCCCCTTCTTCTGAATACAAAGGCAAATTTCAAGAGGTGCTAAATACATCTAGGAACACACTGTATTATTAATACATTTAGAATTGCTTTAACAATTAGTAATTACTAATACAACTGATATTTGGAATGCAAAAGTTGGAAAAAAGGAGGAGCCCTGGAATAGAAAAAGAGGTGAATTGCATAAATGTAATAATGTAGGACAAAAGTTAACCAAATTTTCTGAAGGAAATTCTTTGTTCATTGCTAACACCTGCTTCAAGTGACATAAATGCAGACCCTACTTCTGGACATCAATGGGTAGACATCACTGGAATCACATTGACTGCATAAGACAGAACAGAAAATGGGGAACTACAATCCAGTCAGCCAGGATATTTCCAGATGCAGATTATGGAACAGATCATGAATTATTACTATCAAATCTATTTGTTTGCTTGGAAATTTGAAGAGAATAGGTGTGACCTAGAGGACATACAGTCAGGATATACGATCAGTGTAAGGAACACTGGTAAGGAAATTCAATATACTTAACCAAAATGGACTTCCGGTGGGGACATGACAGACTGAACAGCTGTGCCTGTGAGCTCTGTGGGCAGAACCGACAATGCAGTAGTTTTTTGCGGGGCTCGGGCTGGCTTTTCTTGAAGCCCAGGAGCATTTTTCTGGACCAAGGAAAACACTCGGAATCATCCCATCTGTCCTTCAAATGGCAGCTTGTAGCCAGAAAATCATAAACAGTGTTCTCGATTGACCAGTAAGAGCTAGATGGGAGGCTAGGATGTCACCATTTCCAAGCCATGCTGTAGCCTTAAAGGGACATTAAGTTCAGCCACCCCATTTCTAAAGCACCCAATATTTTTTTTTAAGTATTTGTACCCTAAGAGAGGCTTTCTAGATCAAGGAGAAAAGGTCTGTCTTGATGCTTATCATTATTTTTGTGATTAATCTTTTCTTTAAAATTCTTTTTAAGTTTTGGATTTTGCTTTCCATCCAAACAATAAGGAGGGTCAAGAGTATTTTATTGTCTCCCTGTTATTATTTTTATACTAATTTTGAAGATTTTAGCATTTTCCTACACGTTGAATCTGCTGTTCTGAACTTTTACTTTCCTGCCGCTACCTTCTCTGGGGAACTGTCTGATATTTACCTTCACTTGTGTAAACACATTCTGGAATTTTTCCATTATCTTCCACTTTTGCTGGTTAAGTACCTAGGGGGCGCCATAATCTACTGCATGAGACATGGAGGATTTCAATCAGGCTTTCTCTGACTTCCATCGAGATACTAAACAGATTTTCTCTGATTCCTGCCAAGTTCTTATATAAGACATTCAGAGCATTGTGGAAAATATGAGGTCTAAAATGTGTCATCTGTTTGGGGATGTCATGGATGAAATTGAGGAATTTAACAGCAACAGAAATGTCCTTCTAAGAGTGAGGTTGGGACCTCTGTTGAAATGCTGGATGAAGATGGGAATGCAGAGTTGAAGAAATTTAACAGAGAGTTTGAGTTGCAAGACATGAGTGAAATTGATTTTCTGATGGGATGTTATGGAAAAGAAGGGATTATTATGTATAGGAGGTTTTTTGAAGAGAAGTTGGTGTTTTTGAGGGGAGCAGTTGGGTTGTTTGATTCCTTTAAGAAAAAAGCTCTGTGTTTATTATGGGGATATGTAAATGTTTTGGTCTATTTTGAAGTGGGATAAGGAGTGAAAAATATTTATCTGGATGGTCTTTAGGCCTTGGATGATTTCATTTATCTTTAATGATTGGGATTAAGATTATTAAGGTATAAAATAATAATTCATGTTTGGTTTTGGGTTTAATATGATTAAGATTATTATAAGCATTGTATTATTAATTATAATGGCAGACAATTTATTTTTTTTATTTTGATCTTTACTATAGCAAACAGGAATGTATAGAATAATAGTAGGAAGGAAATAATTAAGTAACTGTTATTCTTGGCAGGGGGAGTTGATTAGGAGGTTTATATTTTTTTTCTTTTCTTTTAATATAAGGGGAGGGAACAATTTTATTTAGTGATTTTTATAATGTGCTAAGGGGTTGACTTACAGAAATAATGTGATTTTGGTTTAAAATAGAGTAAAGATTAATTATGGAAAATTGTTGTATACCCTTGATGTTTAAAGTCGGAAGTCACTTCTTTTTGTAATTTCTAAAAAAAAAATTCTCTTGTGTTTTCACACTTCCTTTAGTTTTTTTTCCTTTGTAGCTTTTTTTGTTTTTCTGTAGCTTTTATCTTTTCTTGAAACTTAATAAAATTCATATATATATATATATATATATATACACACACACACACACACACACACACACACACACACACACACACACACAACCTTCCCAAGATTTTAAAGAGGAAAGGATCCAATAAGCTTTTAGAACAAGATAGTGAAGGAGAGATGGAAGATGAAAGATTTGGGCAACAAGAAAGATGCCTGATGACTGAATGTGGATGTTCAACTTCAAGAAAAGACAGGGAAAGATGCCTCTGTCAAGAATGTCAAAAATAAGATGGAAATTACAAGAAAAAGAAAAGAGATATCTTAAAAGCATGGGAAAATTTACAGCCAAGTTAAGAATACTCAAGAGTAATCATGGAAAAGATCTAATAAGAGCAAATGCATTTCCAAAAATGTGGAATACTATAAAGAAGCCCAGTATTAATAGGATGATAGCATTACAGAAAGGACTAGTATTCTGAGGAACTGGCTCTACTAGAAAATGAGGAATGAGATGGATCAGACTATCTGTAATTAGAAAAACATCAGGCTCAGATGAAATACCCACTGATCTGTTTAATCTTCAGGAGAAGAGGCAGTCAAAGTGCTAGTAGCTCTATGTCAAACAATGAGGAACTAGAATGTACAACCTAGAGATTGGAAAGGATGGACTTGGGAAGGAAGATGCAAGTTATTATGCAATTTTTCAAACCATTTATCTAATACCTTACACTAGCAAAATCATGCTTATATAGAAATCTAGTCATGCATGGAGAAAGAAATTTAAAATGAACAGGCAGGCTACTGAAAAGGTAGGGGGACTTGACTTCAAATATATAACATACAGTAAATAATGAGAGAGCAAGAGAATATAAGAAGTTTACCAAGTTTACCTTTGCTTCACTGACACTTGAATGTCCTTGAAAGAGCTTCAGATTATTGCCAGGGACAGGTTGAGATGATGTCTATACAACTGCCAGAAGTCAGACTTGACTCAATGGCACCTACTTAACTATCTAAAATATCCTGTTCAGCAGCATTCCTCAGTGTTCTAGTAAAAGCCAGAGCAGATTCTGTGAGCTTCAGCATTGCTCTTCCTTGCTTTTTGCCTTTGCTAAGCAGTTGGTAGATCCAGCCTGTTTTGCCAGATTCCAAGGTCTTACATTTTTTGCTGGTATTTTGATCACAACAATAACTGTACTTCCGTTTGTGTTCATTGCAAAGTTTACTTTATCACTGTTGGACCCAAGCCAAATCTGAACCTTATGATGATGACACTTTTGTCCTCTCACAGACAGAAATATTTAGTCATAATAAATCTACGCTGCATTAATCCACTAGTTCGTTTTTTGATCTAATGAAAAAAGTGAAATAAGAACCAAGAACATTGACAGTAGTGGAGAGAATATAGAAATATGGTAACATGAAAATGAAGCAAAGTACAATGCTACATGTGGAACACTGGGGAAGGGCTAGAGATATTTTGTAATGCGAATCATAAAGGGCTACAGAAATCTGAGTTATGTAAAGGCATTGTGACATACAAAATTAAGAAAAACACACATTTGGTCTCAAGAATGCTATCAGAATATTCTTTCCAGTGAGCGATAGAAGCAAGATATAGGAGTAATCCTATTTTCCATAAACGTTATGAAGGACACACGGGCTAGTTTGTATTCTTACCACCAGCCAATGTTTCCATTTGTGTTCCCTTCCCACAGTCTGCTAAGCCTTAGCTGCTCAAATGTGTGTCAAAGTGATTCATATAACTAGATAATATTTTTAATAGATTGCTTGCCAATTCATTCCTATCAATTCATATATTAGTTAACAATAACATAACAGTATGATAGACATGATTCTAAAGGCAAATATGCATTACAGATACGATATTAGGGTTTTTCCCCCAAGATACAAGAGCCTCACAGTATTCACAAACTGATAAACCATCTGGTTCTGAGCATTTTCCTTGCAAATATTAGTATTTGGACTGAACAGTCCTTCAAACAGAGGACCTGCTCTGTGAAACATTAGAATTATTATTACAAGAGAATTAGAATTCTGTTCAGGCATCAGAAAAAAGGGCTCAGGGAAGGGAAAGAAGGCTGTACCTTTTGGTTCTGTTCTTCTCATCCTTGACCTCATCCTGATGTAAGTCAAGAATAGGAATAGGATAGGAAAACTATTATTTGGTCTTCAAACGTGGCCAAATTACAAGTCTCAACAACTTTGGGAATTGTTAGCTGAAGCTCCTGGTTGCTGTACTACAGCAACTTCTAAAGCCCCCAGATTTTCCCATGCTTGTCAACAATGAAGCTGTAACTATTCTCAACTGAAGCAGTCTACATGGGATGGTAGCGCTGCACAGTAAAACCCCAAGGTTGTGCAGAGGCCTGCAAGGTTATTCAGAAGGACATGGTTTCATCCTGAATTTGAATATTTCCTGACAACATTTAAATCTGAACTGAAAGGAATGGAGGCAGAGTCTCTTCCACATATTCATTTTTCTTCAAACCCCTCAAGAAAAATTGGCTTCTCCAGGTGGATTTTCAGTACAGGATCTGCTTTGTTTCATAGTATCATAAGATGAAGCTGCCATTCCTGACAAAAAGAGGCCTTGATGGCTTATAACACACTTTGGAAAAAACAAAACAAAACAAAAAGTCTTTTTTTTTTAGCATTCTCTACCCCTGAGGGACGCGGTGGCGCTGCGGGTTAAACCGCTGAGCTGCCGATCAGAAGGTCGGCGGTTCGAAACCACACGGCGGGGTGAGCTCCCGTTGCTCGTCCCAGCTCCTGCTCACCTAGCAGTTCGAAAACATGCAAATGTGAGTAGATCAATAGGTACCGCTTCGGCGGGAAGGTAACGGCGTTCCGAGTCGTCATGCTGGCCACATGACCCGGAAGTGTCTATGACAACGCCGGCTCCAAGGCTTAGAAACGGAGATGAGCAGCGCCCCCTAGAGTCGCACACGACTGGACTTTACGTCGAGGGAAACCTTTACCTTTACCTTTACCTACCCCTGAGCACTAGTGGCCCCAGAAAAGAGGTGGAAAAAAAACAATCACTCCCAAAAGCAAACCTACTTCAGACAGTTGTTTGGCAAAAAGGAGTGAGGCCTGGTAGGGATGGATTTGTCACTATTACTTTTGTTGCTGGCATGTACTGATTTTGGTAAACTTTTGCAGCGTATATTTTGGGTGGAATTGGGAAGCCTTATTAAACAACTAAGTAAATAAATAAAGTTATGGAATACCTTGAATACATAGGCAGCATAACAATTATTTAAAAAAATAAAGCCCTGGAAGCCAAGCTCTTTGTTATAATTAGAAGGGGTTCTTCTTTCTTTTGCTGCTACTTTGCAAAAGCCAGAGGTGGCACTGTGAAGACACGTCACTTGGCACCCATGGCAAAGTTGTTAATCTAGATTGGACCTTCTACTGTATCTAGTGACTTTTGCTCCAAGAGAGCTTTTCTTCCTGAAAAGAGGAGGTGGCAAATCAACATGAGAACTCACTACGTTACCTTTGACACATTCGGCTGAGGTGCTCCGTGTCAAAGGAAATTACCTGCTGACCCTTGGCTTAAGCACAAGTCCTGTTCTTAATGAAATGGTGTGGAAAATCTTATTTGAACAAAGCTGTCCCACAGGAGACCCACTTCCTATCAGCATACTCATAAACAACAACTAGTTTTGGCATTTTCATTTGAGAGGGTATTATTTCATGTACACCAAGTGGGTACCTACTGGGCCGGGCCCTACTCACTATTCTCTAATGAAAGTATAAGCCTTCAGTGAAAGACAATATAGAAAGCATGACTGGGTGAGGAAATGGCTCTCTGAAGGAAAGCAGAAGTGTTACCTTTGGGGAAAAAAACTACCACAAGAAGAACATGGGTGGTGTTCGCTGCAGCATATTATACAGTACTAGGAAACAGTCTTAAGGCCAAGTATATCGAATTTGAGAGTAAATTAGCCCCAACCCGAGAAAGACAGCTTTTAATTCAGCCCTTCAGATGTGTGCAACTTCCAGGATTCTCCTCCAGGATGTATTGGGGTGGTGGTCAGGAGTGTCTGCAGGGGAGCGTAGAAAAAGGCAAGTGGCAGCCATGACCATGCAATTGAAATCCCTCCCCTTTTTTTTACTTGCATCACCCCTGCAATGCATGTCAAAAAGTGCAGGGCTTCAATCACATGGTCACAGCTGCCATTTTGACTCTTCTGATCTTCCCCCTGCAGAACCCCTGGTGGTGGTGGCAGTGGTGGTGATGATGACTCTAAGCCTCTTCCTTCAGTGGCCAACCCCAGGCCTTGGAGCAGGTATATACTTGCTGGAGAGACAATCCCATTAGTAAGCTGACAGTGAATGGCTGAGGGTGGGGGAAAGTGGGAAAGGCTCAACCAGCAGCTAAAAAAGACCACACTTTCACAACATAATTTACTAAGCCTCTGAAATCTGGTAAATTGGGAATCCCCAACTGGCAAGCTAATGCCATATATCCCAACATTTACCAGATGAAAATACCCACATGCTTGCAATGCCATTATAATCACAGGATCTCTGTTCAAGGTATTAAACTATTCCTTTCTGTGCTGTCAGTTAGCTTGCTCACCAATTTTTGTGGGAAAAAAAAGTACTGTAGGGAAGCAATGAAAAGCAGGATGATTACAACTCAGAGATGGTGCCTGAACTTTCCTCTGTAAAGTTCCATAAACAAGCTACAGAAACTGCATAATAAAAAACTAATTTGGAAATATCCAACAGGCACATGCATTTCTCTTACAGGTAATAAATCTGACAGCAGGGGATGCCAGGGAACTAAATCCCAAAAAGGGAGAAAAATTAAGCAAACATCCCCAAAAGACATTGGATCCTAAAACCAGGACAGCTGGCAAGTATAGCTTATGTGCAGCTTACTCTGGACTCAGCTACTCATCACAGGGTACTTTGGGGAATAACATTTCCTAGGGGGCAGTCATGGACAATGAGAAAACCGAGTAGCCATAGAAAACGGGCTCAGTGAACTTCTTAACATTTTGCACATGTGCAAATACTGACATGAGCTCTGAGGCAGATGGTTTGATAACTTTGGCCTAAATATTTAAGCAGTCTGCACCATGTCCATTTTAATGCAGTGGCATGAAAGGTCAACACCGACTGCTAAATCATCAGTTGCGAAAGGGATACCATGATTTTGGCTTAGCTTCTGATCTGTCAAGCTACTTTATTACAGTCTTTGCTCAGCACGTGCACAGAGGCACATTAGTCTTCCAGCCAGCTGGGCTATTAATAATCAAAGCATTAATATTTTGGAGGCTCATCCCCTAATGGAGGGGGGGAGATCATCTTTTAAATTCTCGCACCTAAGACCATCAAGTATCTTGAACAGGTAAAAATAAATGTGGTGGATTTTTAGAGATATTTCACTGCCCCAAAAAGGAATTAAAACACGCATTTGAGAGACCTGCCTTGTTAATACAGTCCTGAGATACTGAAGAAGCCAAGAGGTGTGTGTTTTTTTGTTTTTTTGGCTAAAGGCTTCCAGGTTTGAGTGGTCTTTTAGGCTCTAGGCTAGTGAAATAACGAGGTTTGAAGGCTCCATACAAAATGAGCTTCCCCCATCCATTTACCTATCTCCGTCCTTCCAACTCTTAAGGATAGATTTCATGTTTTGGCTCTTGTTCATTTTTTGCTTGCCATTAGTGTTAAAATCTCATGTCCAAAAAGTTTTTGCTTGCTGCAGACATAATTGATTCGTGCAATATCCATATGATTGTGGTGTGGGTACACAAATTGGCAGAAGTAACTGTCAAGCATTGATTGATAACCCTAACCAATTTGGCAGGATATAAAGCACGAGACAGCAGAAACAAGCGACACTCACAGGTGGGGAAAGCCTTTTCGGCTGTCAAAAAAAGAACAAAAGTCCATGTTTTATAGGGACAGCATCAGTACAGTCTCTCTCTATTGAAAACCACAGGCTGCAGGGGACAAGAAACCCCGCATTTTATGGCCCCTGGAATCCCCTTTGCCCGTTACTGAGGCATCGTCTTCTCAACGAAAACTGTAGTGTAAGCCCTAAAGTAGATTATACTGCAGTTAAGACTCAGCAGCCCCCAACACCTGCCCTCCCCCTCCTCCGCGATCGCTGACTTCTGATTAAAATATCTTTGAACCTGAAAAGGCCAGTTTTCCTAAGACCCAAAAGGCAGCAGCGCTGGAAGATCACTCTGAACCCTGGATCTACGAATGAATTTAGGCGACCTTCTCCTGCTTGATGTGCTGAGGTGCTGCGCTTTCTGTAATCGCGGGCAGCCTGTTTGCGAGCCCTCCTGCTGGTTCCCCGAAGTCCCGTCCTGACTCCTGACGGCTCTGAGGCCTAAGGACAGCGCCTTCACGGCAGCTCCCCACGACCTCTTCCGCAGAAGGCTCTTCCCGCGTTCCGATGGCAGATTCCTCGGGACTGACGGCAGAATTCCGTCGGTCCCAGCTCCTTAGGCCGCCCTGTCTCGCTCCTTTGAAGTGGTACAGCGGCGCCCTCCGGTGATCAAGCGCGGTTGGTGCGCCACGCCGCCTTCCCCAGATCGAAAGCCTCGCGAATGTCCCTGAAGCGCTCCGTGCCTCCGGGGCGGCTGTTCAGCAGGGTCGGCAAAGAGAAAGGCCGCCGCCAAGCCGCCCCTGCGAAAACTTGAAACGCCTTTGTGAGGATGACCTGTGGCAGAAACTAGGCCGGGAGAGGCGGGGAGTCCGGATCCTCGCGGCGGGGATCCCTGGATGGATGAGTGGATGAACCTGCCCCATTCGCATTCCAGAATGGCACGCGCGCCCGTTCACAAACACAAAACCCCGAAGCGAAGACCTCTGCAAGTTTACTTTATGTTTTCCCCTTTGCAGGTCGCCGGAGGCTTTTTTATTGCAGCGGCAAGTCCCTGTGGGAATTGGCTGGCCTGGAAGAAAAAGGAAAGAAGTGGGTAAAAGGTGGGAAGAGGGTGTTCGTACGGCCAAACAGACTTGAGAAAGTCTGAGAAGGGGCCTGGGTGATGACTCCACAGGTCAGTGGTTAGAGCTTGTAAATGGGGGGGTCCTGTAAATCGGGGGTCCTGAGTTCGATCCCCGCGGGGCCCTGCTGGTTTGTTTTGAAGTGACAGCTTGTAACTGCAAAGATAAAAAGGAGACAATGAAACATCCGCAATGGCTTTCACAAGGCTTCAAGTTCCGGAGGCACATTCGCAGTAAAATAAGAAGGAAGGAGAAACACACTGGGTGTCTTGTTAGCCAACTCTGGAGGGGGACCCTACTTGTTTGAGAGAGTTGGAGTAAAAAGGATGGGTACACATGATAACAGAGGTATAAAATTAGACAAAATGAGGATAATTTGCATAGTGATGTTTTCTCCTTTCCTGATAGGAGCACTTGCATTTTTCAATGGAGCTGATTGGCAAGAGATTTGGGTTAAATTTTGAAATCTGCTGCTACAAGGTGGAAGTGATGTCCATCAGCTTAGATGCCTTTAAAATTCAGATTGGGACAGATTGAAATAATACTAGTGATATTGGTAATAATAGCAGCTATTATTCACTTCATGTATGAGAAGAGGATTATGAAACTCACACCTTATTGTGGGCATCAGTGGGGCCTTGATCTTTTTTACTACTAACTGGCAACTCTTCCAGGGATATTGCAGAAATCTCTATAAGCATGTCAATCAGTTTTTTTTTTCATTCTCTCTTCTTTTCCTTCCCTTCATCTTGCCAAGTCCAGTTGTTTTTCCTGGCTGCTCACCTGCTCACCTCCCATCCCTTAAGTCCTAGAGTTTCTGCTTGCTGATCATCACCTCAAAGGAGCAGCCAACCTTTCTTTCATCCAGGACTGAGAGAGCAGCTCTCCTTGTAATCCATGGCATTCTGGGACTGTCTCCAAACATCTGTCTTCTTTCCTTGGCTGATGTGTCCAGGGCTGATGTTATTCCTACAAGACTCTGCTTTTAATGAATGAACGTTAATGAAAATTCTGAAAAATGTTCTGAAACTCAGCAGGTGGGAGCACCTGGTTGACCTTGTTTAGGCTCAGGAGCTAAACAGGGTCAACCATGGTTAGTCTTTGGATAGGAGACCACAAGGTAACTCCAGGACTGTAGACTAGACTGGGAAGTTGTTAAATAGTGGCAAATCACATCTGTATAATTGCCCAAAAAAACCCAATATAGATGTGTCTGTATTTTCACCAGAAGCCCAGCTCAATTCAATGGCATGAATATTGACTGGCACAATGTTTGCATTTTCTACCTATTCCACCACCTTAGATATGACCAGGAGGCAACCTTGGAGCCAGACCTAAATTACAAAGTGATTACACCATCACTTTTTTGGATCTGAAAGCCACACAACATTTCCCCCAATGGATTATTGTGTTTGACGGATGAGTTAGAGATGAGTTACGTGCACACAGTAACACGTATGTTACTCTCTGTTAAAGCCATAGCTGGATTTGCATATTTCGCTAAACCAAAACTATGATTTACAAATCATGCTAAATCAAAACTAATCCAACCACATAATGGCTTAGTGCAATGTGAAACCTCAATCATGATCAGCTAATTTTGGGGTCTTCAGTGTGGTGCCCATGGTGATAATGTGCCTGGAGCTTGCTAAATTCCCTTTCCTACCACATTTTATTGTCTTAGTTTCCTTAACTAAATGATATGAATGATATGCCAGCATTTTGCAATGCAAAGCAAAGCACTGTGTTATTCCACAAACATTTTCAACCTACTAAGTAAACTTTCAGTTTAGAGCTTTAGCGTGTATCTCTTTATTCTGGTATGTGAAATGTAGGTTGTAACAGAATTAAAGTTTGCAATAGTTGTACCATTTGTCAAAATAGAAAATTTGTTATAGCCAAGACAGTAAAGATGCAGCCATAGGTTCAATGGCAGCTGCATTTCTTCCTCTCCTGCCTTATTTTGTACTGCTGAGTTAACCTAACACAGATTTTGGATATTCTAATATTTACCAATATTTGATGGAGACTGTAGGTGGTGCAACAGAGTTAGTTTTTAAAAAAGGGATTTTATTCAACAGAATGCAGGTTGAGACTCAAAAGTAATAGTATATAACAGACCAATCAGACCAAAGTTTCGCTTCATAATCAGAATACGTCCTCTGATTTAAATATTTGGCACGTTTTTATTGCTTTTGTGCTGTTTTAATTACTGTTAGCTGCCCAGAGTCATGAATTTGAGATGGGGGGCCATATAAGTTGAGAAAGTAAACAAATACAAAGATTCCTTTAAGCAATTCTCCTTTTTTGTTTTTCATGGCCAGCAGAGCTACTACTGTATACTGCTTTTTATGGAACAAGTCAGAAAGTTATATAAGACATTTGTGGTCCCTTTAAACAAGAAAAATACAATTAGTAACTAAAATAAAATCATATTATCCACATACGATTATTGATGTGGGCTGAGAGAAATTACTGCCCATTCTTCTTCCTTTAGATTTTGCTACGGCCTCATGCAACTCCATATGGAGCTGTGTTTGCAAGGAAACAAAACCATGCAGTCCTGAGTCATTTCTGGATCAACCTAAAGGCAAGGAAAACAGCTGGGTCTCTGAACTAAGGTACAGTTCGAAGAGCTGGTATAAAGTATGCACAAGTGGCAGGAAACAGCAAGAAGAAAAGCAGTAATCTTAGACATTCTGCAAAAATATTGTTAATTAACAATATGCTAAAAAGATGTCAGAAAAGCAATGGATGATTAAGTTCCTCCCTCCCAGCTAAACATTCTGGTATCTTCATTGTGGAAAAATTCTGGGGAACCTTCTTCTTCTCTTTTCTCTCCCCAAAATTCACCACTCATTCAAGATTTCATTTCCATCACAGATTTGGCTACACTTGTGAAGATCCTTTTTTCTCAGTTTGGAGATATGTGTTTTAGCATCCTTCGTAGCAGGAAAAAGTGGTTCTCCAGTGAGCAATCATCAGAAAGGCAGGATCGGCTGCAGCTTCTACATGAATAGGCACCCAACACATCAAGGCTGCTACTGTGGATTGCACTGAATGGGTACAACTGACTGATCTTGCTTTGTGAGCTGCACCTGTCTCCACTGTAGTTTAACATGGTAAAATTATTCTGTGGCAGCACGAAACGTCCTCCACAGCCTCATGCTGTTGCCTTCATCTTGGCCTCAGTGACAGAGTGAAAGAACATTTAGTGGTTATTAGGTATATGAATTCAAACTAGCAGTTTGCCCCTTAAAGCAAATTCCCACTGTCTGCCCCAGCTTCAAGATGTATAAAATGTGCAGTGCCTTGCAGCCCATTACGTCTGAGGTGAGGCCTGGGGATCCACTATAGATGAGTGATTAGAGCATGCTGGCTGGGGAATTTTGGGAGTTGAAGTCCCCACATCTTAAAATAGCCAAGGTTGAGAAATGCTGGACTAGGAAAAAGAACAGGAGGTGGTTATCTTAGTGAGGCAACCTGAGGAGGTTAAAAGGAGACAGATTTAAAACGAAATTGAAAGATTACAGTACTTGCAGGAAAAGAGAAAGGAGGCAAAACCTTGAAGTGAAAGAAATGTTACTTGATTGTAGCTCTGTGTGGTTATTGTTTTAATGCAAGTAGTAAAGCTTGTTCTGTAACTTTGGTTTCATGCAAGTAACAAAGTAAAGCTGTTTGTTCATAAGTAAAAGTCGATCTTGAGTTTTACTGAATCACGGGGAGGGGCGCTTAGAACTCTTTGCCGTTGGAGACTTAGGAGCAGACTGGGTTGAAAGGTTTTGGGTAGGAAGGAGATAAGAAAGAAACAGGGACCCAACACCTGGTAGTTTCCCATAGGACCAGATTCTGGTGTTTGGGACTAGCCACTTGGTTAAAAATCAGGCTATTCAAAAAGAGCTGCACAAAGATGCAGTTATATCAAGATTTATAGGGGCATAGGTCTCAGTTGGGTCTGTAGATTTTACTTTTGAATAAACGTGCATAGGAGGGGATTATATCTCCTAAAAGGTCCCTTTTCAGTTCATGCTAATCTGTTAATTCTACTTTATTGTTTTGAACCACGGAAAATATGCATGTGCTCAAACATGGAAACTACTTTGATCCTTTAATGATAGAATATGAAAGCAAATTATTCTGCCAGTGGTTGTATGATGCATTTAATTTGACTCTTCTCTGTACTTGTAACCCGCACAGCAGAAATAAGTGAATACAGTAATTATACTGTAAGAAAGACACTCTAGGATAGAAGAGGAAAATGGGATGAAAATACATAGCATGTATTGCATTATTGTTGGTGGCTTTTTAGGTCAAATAAGAATCCTGCTGCTTTGATATGGTACACTGCTCCTAAACATGTGATTAAGAAGTGTGCTTTGTATAGGAAGGCATGGCACCAAAAACATATATGAATGCTTTAAAGAACAATTCAAGTGTGCACAGACTACAATTTCTGGAAATGATGCAATTTTTTGGTATTCTTTATTGAAAAATGTGCTTGAAGGGGTGAGTAGAACAAACCCACACATCAAAATATACTGTTGTTCTTCACTGCTTTAAGAAAAGGGTGTGGGGAGTGTCAAAAGCTACATTTGTTGTTTCCATGGTATGTTGGAGTTGTACCCTAAAATGTTGGTACAAAAATTGAATTAAATTAGATTATAATTACATTCAATTATTAGGATTACTCCCATGTGCTTAATCATTTTTCCTTTCTGTCACATAAAACATTATAGTTTGTTGCAACCTTTCAAAGGCTCTATGGATACCTTCAGGGCTTTTCTGGGCATTGACATTGTGCATCGCTGAATTAAGGGACCAAAGATTTAGCTGATAAAATAGTTTTTAGGGTTACTGCATTTCTTTCTTTCCAAAAAGTTTTGATTCATCTCCATCTCTCTCCCTCTCTCTCTCTGTCTAAATGCAGGGGAAAAGTATTTTCACAGATACTATATTTTGTTTTCAGCACAGTGTTGTAGTTAGTGCTAGACTACAAAGAGACAGATGATGGTTCAAACTCCATTAAGAATATCAATTTCACTGGTGGATCCTGGGCCAGTCACTATCTCTTCAGCTTTACAGAATTGTTCAGAGAATAAAATTGCAGAAACAGGGAACAACATAGATTAGCCTGAATTTCTTAGTAGAAAAAAATAATACCAATCTTGCTTCTGCAGTTCTTGGACAAATGCAGGAGAGGCAACGTAGGCTTGTCACACAAATTGCTACTAATTAGGAGAGACAATACTTTAATTTCTTAATTAATTCTAGAGGTGACGGACTCGTCCCTGGGGGAGCTGGAGGTGTTGACGACCGACCGGAAGCTCTGGCGTGGGCTGGTCCATGAAGTCACGAAGAGTCGGAAGCGACTAAACGAATAAACAACAACAACAACAAATGATTTTTATGGTTTTGTGGTTTTAATGTTGTTGTGAGCTGCCAAGAGTTGGGCTTTAAGATGGGTGGCCATACGAATCTTTTAAATAAATAAATAAATCTTTTGGAAAAGAAGTGGATAGTTTTCTGATAGTTATCGTTTACCATGTTACCTTTCAAGCCTGGGTCCAAGCAGGTCAGAAAGGATTTGACCTAAAGCTAGTCCAAGGCTCAAGGCACTCATTTTCCCTTAAAGATTTGTGAAAATGGGGGCAAACAAACTCATATTTGATTTTTTAAAAGGTGTTTATGGGTGACTTCAGCTGTTGAAAGGTTAAGCCACCAAGTTTGTTCCCCAAAAGTCTCCAGTCTCCCTAAACAGCTAGGAAGACCACATATAGGTATTAGAGGATACCATGTGGCTTATGGACTGCTTTAAGAGCTCCTTATACCGATTGATTGATTATATTTATTTATTTATTTATTTATTTCTCAAATTTATACTACCGCCCATCTCCCCCGATAGAGGGATTCTGACTCTATATGCCATCAACTCAGTGTCAACTCTTAGCAACCACATAGATTTTCTTCATGACGATCTGTTCCTAATCTGGTCCTTCAGGTCTTCCAACAGTGTGCCCATTGCCACTGTAACTGAGTCCATTCACCATGCTGCTTGTTCATCCTCTTCTCTTTCCTTCTGTCTTTCCCAGCGTTCCAGCCTTCTCCAGAAAGCTAGGTCCTTCCATAATGTAGTGGGTGTTTTTTCCCCAGGTCAGCTGCGTTACTGGGGTCATGTCAAAACTACAAGACCACATTAGGTAAGCAACATTGCTTTTGCTTCCAGGATGGATGAAGCTGGCATATGAAGGAGATGCAGTGACCTCTCAAAAATCCTCAAGGTTGCTTTTTAATACCAAACTTTTAAGAATGATGCAAGTTCCAGTGCTTTGTATACTATCAGATATAATGTAAGATCCCACTAATCTTTATAACTTTAGACTATAGGTCCAAATTCTCTTGCCCAAACTCCTTGCATTTAAAAATCTGTCACCTAGGAATAAAAGTTTAATTAAGCACATCCAGTGATCTGTTACTGTACTACATTTAGGGAGGTGGTTTTTTTTTTTAAAAAAATCTGGGCTACCTTTCAAAGATGTGAAACCTGCTCTGCAGTCCAGAATTCTGCCAGCAAAATCCTCCACTTCATGCTATATAACTTTCAGTTGGCAGTAAAAATAGTTATCCACATACTTTTCCAATTGTTTTACTTCTGGATGCACTGGATGCTGCATATCAATTGATGCAGAATCTTCAGTAGTGGTCAGTTGTCAGATTGTCATATAGGGTAGTTGTGTGCACATGTGAGTGTTTTGTTGAAGGTTCCATCCATTACCTATCATACTTTCTGCAGAGCTGTAATATTCTGCAATTCAGGATTAAGGAGGCTTAGAAGAGCTTCTTAAACCATTTGTCAGTGTTCTTACTGGAGTTCTTTTTACTGCCAGGATGGATTATGGAGGTGCAGAATATTTTTCCAATGATTTTTCTTTGAAATTCACTAACACCGTCTTATCTAGAGAATTATGCAGGATTGTACAGGACTGCAAGGTATCACATAATACAATCCAGTGTATTGTACACTGTATGTACAGTATTTGTTTAACTGGATTCTAGGACACAAGAGCATTAAGGCAAAATCAAATGGCAGATGCAGCTGTTTCTGGCATATCACAAAAGGAATGGAGCTAATAGGATACAATCATCTTCCCAAACCATTAATGTTGAAATCAGAGGATTAAAACAAAATGAAACCCATATACAAATGAGTGCATCAGAAGATGCCAGTTAATTATATTAACTGTCAGTATTCATCATTAAGAAATCCATACAAAATGCAGAATTTTTTAAGATAACATAGCTCTGACAATCACATGTGGCTGTAAAAGGCTATTACCTTCACATTTTTCTTTTGGGCTTCCCAAAGGCAACTGTTTGGCCTCCAGATGCTGACCAGATGGACACCTGATCTGGCAGGATTTTTCTGATGGTTTAGATGCTTCAAAAAAGCATTGAGGAACAGATGTATCAGTCAAGTAATTCATAAAGATCTTACAAATATATAGTTATGCAGGGTCTGGCTTTCTCTTGCTGTAGACTGCAATAAACATATTAACCTCAGTGAGAATATTTTAAATCCTTTCAAGGACCTATAAGTCCATTTTTGGCTTTGGGTGAAATATGCTATGGAAAGCTAGAATAGTGCAAACTGGATTTTTAATTTTTAAGTCTATCCAAAGGTAAAACAAATTTTAAAATAAATAAAAGTCACATCTCAGTTTCAGATTTTTGCAGGTGGCAAAATGTATGTAGTGGTAGTAGTTGTAGTAGTAGATGGGATGTAGTTCTCTGATTTTGCTTCAGAATAATTTACTACTCTTTCTCTTTAATTCATTGATTTCTTTTTGTTTTTGAGAACTTTATTAAAACATTTTCAAAATATACATAAAGACTAAAAAGACTGAAACAAAGACACCTACAAAGAAAAAGAAACAGAACTAAAAAGGTGTGAAAGAACACAAAACAAACTACTACAAAGTGACTTTCGACTTTCTAGAACAAAGGTATACATAAATCAGTATCAATCTCTTACTCCAATTCACATTATAGTAAACATTATTTCTATAAAGCATTTAGATTCTCATTATTACATTCACTTCTAAAACAAAATTACCCTCCCCCCAAAAAAATATAAAACCCCTTCAAACATAATATAGTAACAAACATTATCCTTCTTCACTATCATTTGCTCCTATCTGCCAACTAAACTAACATTATCCAAAAATGTAAGAATTCTCCAAACAGCATAAACATTTATCTAATTGTCCCCTTAAAAAATCATCCTGATAACCACATTTAGACAATGATCCCACTTCAAAGTAAACCAAGGCATCTATCTACCTCAGGATTATGTACAGAGTTTTCTTCTTGTCAATTTCAAATTCTGCAACCTGCTTTAAAAAGCCCAATTATTCTTCCAAAATCTTCCAGCCTCTAGAATTTAATTCTCTTTCTTGATCATGGTGTGGTGGCAACACTGTCTTCCACTCTTCAACTTTCAACAACTCAATTTTCCTTTGACTATTTAAACCTAAGTCACTAATTCTCATCTTTTTCTTTGAAGAAACTACTTTACTCTTAAGGTAGTTTTCAGCCTTATCAGTTTTTCTCAATTCTTGTGACAATTTGGACTCCACAAATTCTGTGAAATGCTCCAAGACTTGAATAGCAGCATTGTAGAGAACTTTAAATATCAAATTAATTTCCTCCATATTTCTTAACAATAAGAAAGAGTATGGTGCCCTCTAGTGCCTCAGGAAGGTAAAGTTGTTAATGCTGTAACTGAACACTCTCTCCAGCCTTTTTATCTCCATTGTGGCCAATCAGGAAAATAAAAAGTAATAACAAACAGCATTCCTAAGGGAAAGTGAAAGCAAATAGATCAGAACTCCAATCCGCAGATTCAACTAAGAAGAGAAAGTTTTATATTCCTCAAAAATCACTTCAATAAAAAAGCAATAAAAAAATTCTTTAAATCTCCATTTAATAAATTATATATAAATAGCCAAATTACCAAGTTAATAATTTTTAAAAATAATGAGAGTCGCCAAGAGATTCCTCATTTCTTTGTTGTGGAAAGCCTCTTTTTGGTAAAATTCAAACAAAAAAACCTTAGTGCTGTAGAAATGGGGTGGGCAGCTTTAAGGTCCATTTTTGGCTTCAGAGCAGCTTGAGAAGATGACACCCCACCTCCCAGCTGATCGCTTACCAGTTGATCACGAAACACCATTTTGCTGTCTTCTGGCTGTGACCAGCCATTCGGAGAATGCATGGGGTGATTCCTGGGGTTCTCCTTAATCCAAAGAATGCATCTGGGCTCCAAGGAAGCTTGCCTGAGCCCAAGAAAAAAAGCTGCTCTGACAGGTCAGTCCTCAAACAGCAAGAAAAAAAAACCCAGTTCAAGCCGCCATTGGTCCCCACTGGAAGTCCTTTAATTCATCGATTTCTGAAAAGGTTCCCATTTTTATTTAATTTTATTTTTTCCTCAGAGGAAAGAAATGACTTCCATTAGAAACTGTTTGAGAATTTGCTTCACTGTTATGTTAGGCTGGCACAGCTTTCTGCTCCAAAGCATGGGCCCTCATCTGGATTGGGATGCTTCAGAAAAGCTGTCATCAGAAGGCCTTGTCAGAACAGCCTTCATTCTTTACATTAAAGAAGCTGCAATTGTGTTGTCACCAGAGATGATGGGACTTGTAATCCACCCCATCTGGAAGATAGTAGATGAAAGAATGCTTTTACATATGCAGGTAGAGATCTTTGTTTGTGCTTTAAGTGGTAATTCCATTGTATTGTCTGATTTGCTTTGCAGGATGCTTTACTTTATACTGAAAAGCAGGATATAACTATAACAAAGGATGCGCTTGCTGCAGCTTGCAGAAACATATATTTGTGGAGTTTACAGGGTGGGGATCAATAATGTTCCTCATAATAAGTGGAACAGGCAAGAAAATCTGCAGTGTGGAGACCTACTTTAGTGTGGTAGTTTGGGTGAGGGTTTAAGCCAGCTAATTATGCCTTTTCCCTAGAAATACCATCCTATTCTCCTCTCTCTTCTAGTTTTCTGCCCTCCCCCAAACCTCTGCATGCTCAGTCCATTGTTTGGGATTCTGTGTTCATTACACCCCCAGACTGACATCTCCATTCCGGAAATGAACAGTTCTGTTTTAGCTACATGTGTATCAAAATCTGGAAGAGGAGTTTGCCATTAATATTTAGGATATATAATATGTTGGGTTTTTTGTTGACTCCTGGCAACTTCCAGAAGTCCCTGCAGTTTTCTTGGCAGGTGTTTCAGAAGTGGTTTGCCATTGCCTCCTTCCTACGGCTGAGAGTGAGTGACTGGCCCAAGGTCACCCAGCTGGCTTTGGGCCTCAGGCGGTACTACAGTAGAACTTGCAGTCTCCCAGTTTCTAGTCTGGTGCCGTAACCACTAGACCAAACTGGCTCTCTTATACTGTAATATTGTTAATTTGGCTATATTGATTAAGTTTAAACTTCTCAGGTCAAAAGTGAAACCACAGGAAGGGGAAATTACTGCTACGACTGTGATGGGTTACGCCAATCTTGTTAGTCAATAAAACCAGCCAGGCACCCAGTGCTTCCGCTTTGCTGCTTGTTGCCAGCCGTTCCAGCTTGGGATGGTTAGTTTCCTCTGTCTTCCAAGTAATCCTCTCCAGTAATGATAGCAGGAATGGAAATCCTAGATGGAGAATCCGACTTACAGCTACTGTGAAGAATATTGGAAGCCATGTCTTCATATGCTTTTTTCTTTCTTTTCTATTTTTTCCTTAGCTTTTTTCCTTTCCTGCTGGGAAAAAAGGGGCAATCCTTTCGATTTAAGCTATGAGAAAATGGAAGGAGATAGTTGTAAAAATGGAATTCAAGATTTACCTGCAATTTTGAAATTGTGCTTCAAATAATGAGGGGGGGGGCAGGGAGTTCTTCGGCATTTCTTTATGTGAACATTTTCAAATCAGTTGATGAAATGAGGTATTTTTACTCTCCTATATCATGCCCAGCACAAATAATATTTAAGAGGAAAACACAAGTGAAAGATGGACATTACGGTAATGACCACAGATTCCTGGGCTTCATTTGTACTCTGTCATAATTTTAAGTAGCCTCTGCCTAATTTAAGTAATGCCATACAAGTGATTGCTGCAGATCTCTAGTACGAATTGTCCTTCTCACACAGGGCTGCAAGGAAGTGAAAGAGAAAAGAGGCTGACAGAGAAAAAAAGGGACACAGAAAAGGAATGGATTCTCCCTCATTTCTAATTTTGATCCCATCCATTGCTTACTTCATCAATACCCTCCATGAAATTCCTACTTGTTACACTTTGAAAATGTGGCCCTTGATAGAAGAAAGATTACCTTCATCTAGTTCATCCAGAGACAGCCTGGCAGTAATTTGTAATATGTTTTCTTCTGTCTGAGCTGTTACTTTGCATCTAGCTGTGAATTTTGGCCTTTGAGTCCTAATTTTTTTTTTAGAAAACAAAACAATGTAAGTCTTTTAGCATGAGCCTTCAGATTACTGATTTCTCTAATGAAAAGACCTAGAAAGGCCAACAAAGCAATAAACCTAGACTGTGATACCTGTACCAGTGCATGACCTGACATTTCATGACGTGCTTAATATTTCCAGATACTCCTGCCAAGATCTTGGGAGCTGCTCAGTGGAGCTTAGAGGGAAATGTCTTCAATCTTATGCCTTTCATTCATCCTTGTAATGTTTGCTCCATGAGCACTGATGCTTTTGCAGGAGGACCTGGTTTAAGTTTGTTGTATTATTCACCTGTAATGTGTTAATGCTAAGTTCCAGACATGAACAAGGAATAAAAGATTCTTCTGGGAAATGAAGACAAAAATCTATTTTGGGGGATAAGCGGGGAGGAGTCAAAGAAAGTCAAGATGGTGGCTATGATCATGTGATTGAAGGCCCAGGCCCTTTGGCATGCACTGCACATGAGACACACATAAAACAGAAATGGTGCTCTGGTTGTGCAGTCATGGCTTCCATCCTGACTTCTTAAGGCCAGCAGAAAGGAGACAGAAATGTATGAAAGGCAGAAGGGATTGGGGTAAGGATCCAAGGGCATCAAATATTTCCTGTTATATCTAGCTTTGGGGAGCTGAAGGAGGACGTAACTCAGTAATGTCCATTTGCTCATATTCCATTAAGAGACATTCTGCTCCCATTACTGGGGATAATATCAACCAACTCTCACCAATTTCCAGCAACACCCTTGTTTTTTCAAGTACAGTCCCACCTTAAAGCCCTGCAATTAATACATTTCTTTAAATTGCTCCACACGATTCCTTCAAGTTGTTTGTTTTTGTCTTTTTCCCTCTCTCCCTCTCCAGCTTCTTCCAGGTAAGCTCATCCGATGCCTATTTCAACAATAGAGGATTTATTTTCCTCCTCTTGAAGAAAGAGTTCTCTTTTTACAGCCAATTCAGAGCAACCTGCAACCAGGTAATGGTGAATTAGCAGCCAATTGCCTCTGAACTGCAGCTTAGAGCAGGCTCTTCCCTTTGCATCCGGGTTTGAGAATTTATTATTTGCTGGAGCAGTAACTAAGCGCAAAACAGAGATTTATGAGTGACTTTGGGGTGGGGTTAGGGTTAGGGTTAGTTTGAATGCATGCAACATGATAATAATCATTATAATAATCAAAGGATAATCTTTTTCTTTTTTTGGATAGTTTTTTTAATATATATATATATGATAACCCAATGGGAGGGTTGTAAAGGGACTTTTGCCTTTTTTCAGCAGCTGCTGCAAAGTTGCAAATGTATTTATTTTATGCAATGTATATGACCACCCATCTCACATAAGCAACTCTGAGCAGCGAAAACAGTTAAAAATGTCAATATAATAATTCAAAAGGGAAAATAAGAATAGTCAAGAATAAAACGACACCGATGGATTTTAATATCACTTGGCTCTATTTATATTTAATTTTCTGTATTGTTTTAATTGTTTGACTGTTTTTTATTATTGTTAGCTGCCCAGAGTCACTGGTCTGAGATGGGCGGCTATATTAAATAAATACATAAAATGAAAAAGTAGCAGTCAAGGATCTCAACAGCCATTAAGAATATCTTACAGGCTTATCTAACCCCCTGATCCCCAAGCTGTCAGTGCAATCTGATTCTGGTTGTGGTTGTTGTTTTAACTCTTTAAAGAAGGCTGCAGTCTTGCTATCCTCTTATCTGAGAACAAGCCTCATTCAGTTCAGTGGGATTCACATCTGGAAGGGTGCATGCGGGCATTGTGCAAATGTAACCGAATATTCTACTTGAATGGATTTCCACTGATGGTTTCGCATTGGCTAGATAAAAAGGAGACCCTGCAGCTGTGTTTTTTGTGCAGTCATATAGGAAGACTGTTTCTTTAGTCTTGAAAAGTAAAGTGCATGTGGTTGGAGGGAGAAGAACACAGATTTTGTGCAATATGCTGTGTGAGGTATATTACACCCATCTTTATGATAAAAGATCAAACACAAACTCATAAAACACTGTTAAGCTCCAACAGAAGCAAGGCACCATGTTGAATGAACTGTTGTCACATTTTCACAGCAGCTACACAGAAGTTGGCTAGCCTGAGAGTTATGTCATACTTTACATCTAAAGATCAGAAAGAGTCTGGTAATCCCTTTTAAGACTAACACATTTTACTGTAAGACATTAGCCTTCATGAATATGCCCAAAGGTGCTACTCTGTGCCCTTGACCACAAAGGCTTATGCCTTATAATAGAATTTGTTACTCTTAAAGGTGCTACCAGACTCTTTCTGATTTTTGGATACCATAGACCAACACAGGTATCCTTCTACAGTATCAAAGATGATCTGGGAAGCTTGTTGTGTGCTCAGAAGACAACACATCCTGTACATGCAGTGGTGAGAGTTTTGGGACAGAGTTTTTGTCCTGTTTTTTTTCTCAGAAGGGTGGTGGTGGTGTAGGCTTCAGGTTGATTCTCGCTAAGCTCTCTTTCTTTGTCTGATTGCTTCTCAATCATCAGGATCATATTAAAAAGGTTCAGTGAGACTTCCTCATGGGTCTGGTGATAGAGGTTTGAGGGTCAGAACTAGTAAATAGTGAAGTTCTGCTACTATAGGCAATATAAAAGGTTTTTAGAAGTTTGGTAAGCTCTTGAGTTGAAGTAAGATTTTTACCAATTTCCTTCAGTTGGCTTGCAATCTTTATGTAGGTCCCCCTGATGGATTCCTGAAAGATGCCATTTCTGGTCTGTGTCTGTCATAGCTGCTTCTATGATGTGCTATAAAATCTGCAGTCCTTTGTTCTCTCTGCTAGTGGGATACACCAGCCTTCAAGATCAGATACCCTGTGTTCCAGCTTAGAGGTTGCACATTTAACACTCTCTTATTACAGAGATTGAAGTTGTGCATTCTTGAAAACTCCAACTGGTGTGATTTGAAAAGTGGCAAGAAATGATCTCATTCTAAATAGCACAGAAGGAATAATTTGTTGCTTAAAAGTAAGTAAAATTATTTTCTAGTAAAGAGAGCTAGGGAGCCCCCTGTCGTTTCAGATCTAAGCTTTGTGATAGAGTAGACAAGTTAGTAAGTTTAATATTCCTTGTCTGTACAGCAATCAGTTTTGGTTGATGGAATTCATCACAACATGCAATAAAACCTGATTTGGTTGATAGGTTTGAGTAGAGGCAATCAGTGGTTTAACAGAGGACACGTGGGAGCATAAGGGAGATTTCTTAGGCTCACCTTGCCTCTTAGTGACAGAGCTATGATCCTTCTCTTGATCACTTCCCTCCTCTTGAGGTAGTTTTCCTTCACATTATTTCTATGGACAGTTTCATCAAACTCTCTTCTAAGATAATCTAGTTTATGTGTGAGGATTATTGTCTCTTGAAAATAGTAATTACAAGATATGCTGTTCAAAGACACTGCTTGAGAATATGGTGCTCTGAAGGCTCAGTAATTGGGACTTGAGGGTTGTTCAACCAAGTCATCTACTTCCAGTGACTTTAAAAACTCTTCCCCTATTTCGCTATCCTTTGTTACTACTGGTTCCTTATTAGAGGAGGTGATTAAATGATCCTGTAGTGTCATAAATCTTTTATTTGCTTTAATCTTGATGCTACTTACTTTGTCCATCTTAGCACCAGCAAGATGATCTGTACTAACTGAATTATTGCTTTCTCAGTAATCTCTCCTGTTCTGGAGCACTGTTGCTTCTTTTTCTTAGTCAAGACCCACAGCTTACAAACAATTATCAAGGCTCTCCCTGCAATTAAAACATAGAAATGCAGCTATCTACTCTAGAGATAGAAAAAGCCTCTTCCTTTAAAAGAAAAAGAGATTTAAAAGATAAGAGGGGAATTGACTTCTGGTGGGAATATGGTCAACTGAACAGCTTTGCCTGCAAGTGCAGAGAGCAGACCTGACAGCATGGATTTGGGGGGGGGTGCACAGGCAAGTTTTTCCTGATGCCCTAGAGCATTTTCATGGACAGAAAACACTTGGAATCGTCCCACTTGTACTCCGGAACGTTGCCTTGTAGCCTGAGGACTGCAATCAACATTGCGTCAATCTGATAAGAGAAGACAGGAGTTGGGGCTCCATCATTTTCCAGACTACACTGCAGCCTAATGAGACACTAGGTCGAGCCTTTCCCATTTCTAAATCACCCAATTTATGTATTTGTAAAGTTTTTGTACCCCAAGAGAGGCTTTCCACAGCAAGAAGAAACTAATCTCTTGGTGCTTATCATTATTTCTGGATTAATCTTAAAACTTTTTTTTAATTGCTGGCTTACTTCCCATTTAAATTTTAAGGAGGACTGACAATAAATAATCATCTCCCCATTACTGTTTCTGTATTTAATTTGAAGGATTTAACATTTTTCTACACATTGACTTTGCTGTTTTGAGTCTTCAGTTTTTCTATCCACTGTCTTTGGGCGCTGCAGCTGCTGGTTAGAATACTTTCTCTTTTGTCAGTATTACTCAATAACTTTCGAAAGCCTTTCATTAACCCACTAATTCTGATCTGTGCTAGCCAAGTATCCAGGGGGTGCCATAATCTACTGCCTGGAAGATGGACAACCTTAAGGAAATCTTCTCAGAGCTTTGTCCTGGGCTTCATTGCAATTTCAAAGAGACTTCATTGCAATTTCAAAGAGACTTTCCATGATATCTGTCAAATTATTCTGCAAGACACTTGGGATATTTTAGAAATATGGAGGTTTTGGAGGGAGAGGAAGAGTTTTATCAAGAGCGAGGTATTTCTTCCGACAGTGAACTCTTTCAAGAAATGCCAAGCGATGAATATACGTTGGTGATGAAGAAGTTACAGTCTGACTTGCAAGATACTGATGTTGTTTTCTCTAAGGGATTGTTTTGGGAATGAAATAGTTTTGCTTTGTGGGAGGATTTTTGACTTTTTAAAGGGGGCAGTTGGGCTGCTTGATGTCTTTATGAAAAATGCCATATATGTAGCATGGAGACAAATAAATGTTCTGGCTTATTTTGATGTGGGATTAAAAAAAATTAAGTATATATATTTGGTCTGATATTAAGGCTTATATGACTTCATTTTTTTAATGATTTGACTGGATTTTCTAAAGGTTTGTTTGATTTATAAGATTTATAAGACACCTATAAGGTAGAATAATAATTGGTTTTTAGGTTTAATAAGGTTAAATGTTGTAGTATTATTAATTATAAAAATAATTTTCATAATTTGATTTTTATTATACGGGACAGAAGTATATAGAATAGTGATAGGAAGGAAATAATTAAATGTTGTTTTTTGGGGGAGAGGGAGGGAAATTGATTTATAGATTTATATATTATTTCTGCTTCAGCAAAGGATCGTTACCTTGTCATGGTGCTGGAGCTTGAGCAACTCAATGATGCCATGAGCTAAACCGTGAAGGGCCACCCAAGACAGGAAGGTCATGACAGAGAGGTCAGACTAAATGCGATCCCTGGGGAAGGTAATGGCAACCCACCCCAGTATTCTTGCCGTGAAAACTAAATGGATCAGTACAACCAGAGATATGTCAGTATACCATCGGAAGATGACACCCCCAGGTCAGAAGATGGTCAAAATGCTACTGGGGAGGAACAGAGGATGAGCTCAACTAGCCCCAGACGTGATGACGCAGCTAGCTCAAAGCCGAAAGGACGGCTAGCGGCCGACGGTGCTGGTGGTGAACGGCGAATCCGATGTTCTAAGGATCAACACACCATTGGAATCTGGAATGTAAGATCTATGAGCCAGGGCAAGTTGGATGTGGTTCTTGGTGAGATGTCAAGATTAAAGATAGACATTTTGGGCATCAGTGAACTGAAATGGACTGGAATGGGCCACATCACATCAAATGATCACCAGATCTACTACTGTGGACAAGAGGACCACAGAAGAAATGGAGTAGCCTTCATAATTAATAGTAAAGTGGCGAAAGCAGTGCTTGGATACAACCCAAAAAACGACAGAATGATCTCAATTCGAATTCAGGGCAAGCCATCTAACATCACAATGATCCAAATATACGCCCCAACCACAAATGCTGAAGAAGCTGAAGTAGAGCAGTTCTATGAGGATCTACAGCACCTACTGGACAACACGCCTAAAAGAGATGTTATTTTCATCACAGGAGACTGGAATGCTAAGGTGGACAGTCAAATGACACCTGGAATTACAGGTAAGTATGGCCTGGGAGAACAAAACGAAGCAGGACATAGGCTGATAGAATTTTGCCAATTCACTCTGCATAACAAACACTCTCTTCCAACAACCTAAGAGACGGCTTTATACATGGACTTCACCAGATGGACAACACCGAAATCAGATTGACTACATCCTTTGCAGCCAAAGGTGGCGGACATCTGTACAGTCGGTAAAAACAAGGCCTGGAGCTGACTGTAGTTCAGATCACGAACTTCTTCTTGCACAATTTAGGATCAGACTAAAGAGATTAGGGAAGACCCACAGATCAGCTAGATATGAGCTCACTAATATTCCTAAGGAATATGCAGTGGAGGTGAAGAATAGATTTAAGGGACTGGACTTAGTAGATAGGGTCCCGGAAGAACTCTGGACAGAAGTTCGCAACATTGTTCAGGAGGCGGCAACAAAATACATCCCAAAGAAAGAGAAAACCAAGAAGGCAAAATGGCTGTCTGCTGAGACACTAGAAGTAGCCCAAGAAAGAAGGAAAGCAAAAGGCAACAGTGATAGGGGGAGATATGCCCAATTAAATGCAAAATTCCAGAGGTTAGCCAGAAGAGATAAGGAATTATTTTTAAACAAGCAATGCACGGAAGTGGAAGAAGACAATAGAATAGGAAGGACAAGAGACCTCTTCCAGAAAATTAGAAACATTGGAGGTAAATTCCAGGCCAAAATGGGTATGATCAAAAACAAAGTTGGCAAGGACCTAACAGAAGAAGAAGAGATCAAGAAAAGGTGGCAAGAATATACAGAAGACCTGTATAGGAAGGATAACAATATTGGGGATTGCTTTGACGGTGTAGTCAGTGAGCTAGAGCCAGACATAGTAATGCATGCTATATGCCAGCAAATTTGGAAAACACAAGAATGGCCATCAGATTGGAAAAAAACAACTTATATCCCCATACCAAAAAAGGGAAACACTAAAGACTGTTCAAACTATCGAACAGTGGCACTCATTTCACATGCCAGTAAGGTAATGCTCAAGATCCTGCAAGGTAGACTTCAGCAATTCATGGAGCGAGAATTGCCAGATGTACAAGCTGGGTTTAGAAAAGGCAGAGGAACTAGGGACCAAATTGCCAATATCCGCTGGATAATGGAAAAAGCCAGGGAGTTTCAGAAAAAATCTATTTCTGTTTTATTGACTATTCTAAAGCCTTTGACTGTGTGGACCATAACAAATTGTGGCAAGTTCTTAGTGGTATGGGGATACCAAGTCATCTTGTATGCCTCCTGAAGAATCTGTATAACGACCAAGTAGCAACAGTAAGAACAGACCACGGAACAACGGACTGGTTTAAGATTGGGAAAGGAGTACGGCAGGGCCGTATACTCTCACCCTACCTATTCAACTTGTATGCAGAACACATCATGCAACAAGCTGGGCTTGAGGAATCCAAGGCTGGAGTTAAAATCGCTGGAAGAAACATTAACAATCTCAGATATGAAGATGATACCACTCTGATGGCTGAAAGCGAAGAGGAACTGAGGAGCCTTATGATGAAGGTGAAAGAAGAAAGTGCAAAAGCTGGTTTGCAGCTAAACCTCAAAAAAACCAAGATTATGGCAACCAGCTTGATTGATAACTGGCAAATAGAGGGAGAAAACGTAGAAGCAGTGAAAGACTTTGTATTCCTAGGTGCGAAGATTACTGCAGATGCTGACTGCAGTCAGGAAATCAGAAGACGCTTAATCCTTGGGAGAAGAGCAATGACAAATCTCGATAAAATAGTTAAGAGCAGAGACATCACACTGACAACAAAGGTCCGCATCATTAAAGCAATGGTGTTCCCAGTAGTAACATATGGCTGTGAGAGCTGGACCATAAGGAAGGCTGAGAGAAGGAAATTGATGCTTTTGAACTGTGGTGTTGGAGGAAAATTCTGAGAGTGCCTTGGACTGCAAGAAGATCAAACCAGTCCATCCTCCAGGAAATAAAGCCAGACTGCTCACTTGAGGGAATGGTATTAAATGCAAAAGTGAAATACTTTGGCCACATAATGAGAAGACAGGACACCCTGGAGAAGATGCTGATGCTAGGGAGAGTGGAGAGCAAAAGGAAGAGGGGCCGACCAAGGGCAAGATGGATGGATGATATTCTAGAGGTGATGGACTCGTCCCTGGGGGAGCTGGGGGTGTTGGTGACCGACAGGAAGCTCTGGCGTGGGCTGGTCCATGAAGTCACAAAGAGTCGGAAGCGACTAAACGAATAAACAACAACAATATTATTTCTGTTTTCTCTATAAGGGGAAGGAGCAATTGTATTAGTGATTTGTATATGGGCTAATGGAAGGATTTATAGAAATAATGTGAGCTGGGTTTGATATAGAATAAAGGTTTGAATATGGAAACTGCTGTATATTTCTCTTGAAAGTTGGAGGTCACTTTATGTAATCTCTAAAATTCTTTTTGCTTTCATTTCACACTTTTTAGTTTTTTTCTTTTTGTAGTTTTTTGTAGTTTTTTGTTTTTTTGTAGTTTTTATTGTTTTTTTCAAACTTAATAAAATTCTTATAAAAAAAAGGTAAGAGGGGAATTACATAAAATAGTAGTGGATTTAGAGAATACACACAAAGGAGTGTAAGTGTGCTACTATCTTGTTTTTCCTCCCCCTGAGGACAGACTGACATGTTTTTGTGATTCTGAAATGTTAACAGCATTTGGACATATCCCTTAGTTATGGTTACAGCTATTATAATACACCCATTATATATCAGGTATAATCATCAGCTGTTAATAGCCTTCATTAAGCTGCTTAATCTCCTTTTCATGTTATCCAAGCTGCCTTATTTTCCTTTTCAAGTTAACTATCACTGCCATCTTGTGGTGGAGCAGTTCACAGGTTTATGTTCTGTATAAAGAATGACATCTTTTTAACTGTCCTCCAGACGGAACCAATGGTGTCTCAGTAGTATAACCCAACCTGAATCCCAACCAAAAAGCATCCAGATAATCAACTTCTTCTTCTAGGGTCCTTTGGAGCTGAGCACCTACTATCCTCTCAACAACCTTTCCCACCATATCTCATCCTTACTGTCACCATCTCAATGCTGCTACCCACCCAGTCCCCTCTGATACCATCCAACTGTTTCCAGAAAGACCTTGTAATGTGTATTGCTCATTATTCATGACTATAATTTCACAGAACATCCACATACAAAGTCATCCTTTAGGAATTGGCCCATGCTTTTGACAGATTTTTCCATGAACAAGGATAATCAGTTGAATCAGAAAAACACAATCTATAAAGGATTAAGCTATTCAAAATCTCTACATGTATGCCCACAACTGATGCTGTTGTGCTTAGCAAAGTAAGGAGAAGTGAGAGGAAAGGGGGAGAGACAGAAGTGTTAGCATTCCCTCATGTGGTATTTGTGCTACTATATGATTGGCTCCATGCCTTTGTGAACCTATGATATCATCTGAGCTGGGGGTTTTCTGGCTTAGATGGGGTGAAACCAAAAATGCTACAAGTCTTGTGTTCCAGATGAAATGCTAGGTCTTCATGAAGTTTGGTTATCAGTTACTTTCCCATTGGCAAGAACTTCCAACTTCCATGCTCTACAACTTCCTGCAGAGCTTCAGCTATAGTAGTATCATGGAAAGATGTCATCATTTTACCATTCACTATTCTTTTACATAGTGAATATAGGAAAGGCGATATGGCAGATTTCTACCATGTTCTTGATTGCAATTTTTTTACAAAGCACCATACAAATGAACACCACATGTTGTGTGGGTGGATGCTAGTTGGATGCCCTGTTTTTATGCTGTCCCATTGGTCAGCTGGAAAGAACACAGTTAGACTCAAATGGGGTTTTCTGCATTCTAAAGTCATCTCTTAGGCCAGCTCTAAGGCTTTGGATTGTGAATGAAGTGTGGAAGGAGAGTCTCATATTAAACACAAGCCCCTCCTTCTCCACTCTTCAATTCTGAGTCCAGTCAAAGTCAAAAGATGCTATGATCCCACCAGCCATAAAAAGGAAGAGTTCTGAACAAGTGATTGTGGATATGTTGGGAGAAGGCATTGTGTTAATGTGTCAGAGAAGAAGACAGGATAGCGTGCAAGAACTGTAGAACTGGCAGCAGGTGCCCAGGACAAAGCTGGGTTGGTAAGGACAAGGCGAGTGTGTGGAGGGTTCACTGGAGGGATCCAAGAGTTGTTTCAGAAGCACAAGCAAAGCCTAGAACTGTGAGAGCCCAAAGCACCTGCAGAATCCAGCAGCCACACCAACGCCAGCTTCAACACCAGCAGCCAGCCAGTGACCCCAGCAAGAAATCAATACAAAAGTCCCAGAACAGCAGCTCAGGCCCAAGGCAAAAAGTGTCAGGTTGAAAAGTCTAGAAGATACCAGCTGGCAACCAAGAAATCCAAACCTGGCATAGCTAAAGGCTGGCTAGGACCCTGGCCAAGGAGTAAGTTACCTTAGTTTCTCGGCCTTCCTCAGCTGGGGGAGTGGCCAAGCAGAGCCCAGCACACCTGTGGGCAAACAGAGTCTGCCTGTAAAAGAAAAGGGAGAGAGGAGGGGAAAAATTATACTATATAAACAATATATGGACATAGAAGCCCAACTAGCTTCAAGAAATTAGAAACATGATTTAGAAAAATAGACACACAGAGGCAAAAATAGTAACAGAAACAGAATATAGATGTACACGTAAGAACTGTAGAAATTTATAGAAACTCCCTGGAAATATATCCTCTCCTGCAACAAAGGAAGAGAAAACTTCATTTCTCCATGTTCTGTACCAGTTCCCAAAGTGAACCCCTCATATAGTGGCAGGGGACAGATAGTCTGAACGAGCAAATGGATTCTATTGAGTTAGGCTGGAACTAGGTACACTTTATTTCTATCTCCTGTTCAGAAGTAAAATAGGTTCCGTCAATAAAAAGTAGCACAGAAAGCAGATTGTAATAGGCTTATGGTAAAATAAAAGTAATACAGCACATTGTACAAGCAAATCTAGATTTTAAAAAAACATTCCCTCAGCTCCTCTTGATTGTCAGGCAGTGTGAATACAGAACTGTTGAATTAGGTCTTCACATGGGATGAAGATCTCTGGTAAAATTCACCTCCTTAAAAAACAAAGTGTAAAAACATTATTTTATTGGGATTGGCAGGATTTTATCTGTTTTATAAATGAGAAAATGAATACCCATCAGGATTATAAAAACGTAAACCGTCTGCTATAAGAATGTGGATTATGTTGTGTATAGTGTAATATAGTTTTATTTTTAAAAAAATGGGTGAAACCTGTTGTGATAGACAGATGGACAGACAGACACAGGCTGCTAAGTAGAAGTTACCTCTTAGTTGGCACCTGTTTAGCTTAATGGTCTGCATCACTAGTCCAAGAAGAAGTTGAGATGTGTGGAACAACTGAGCCAAACTCCAAGTATCATCATTCACAGGATGTGTGGATGTATATAGCAGGGGGAATTGTGGCAATAAACATATAACAGGAAGAAGTTGTGTGGATGCCAGAATGTGAGCTCCGGAAGCTAACTCAGCAATGGCATATTGCAAAAGGAGGCTCTGTTCTTTAGAGGACCAGCTGCCACTGAAGCAAACAATTTCACTCAAGGTCTGCTGAGTCAGTGAGCTATTCATCACATCTAGACAGCTGCAGCTAACTCTTTGAATTAAGGGGCTAAAAGCCCTGCTTTGGAAAGTACACAGCTGGGTAGAAGCTGTTTGGTTTATTTCTACATTTTGGAATATTACTTTTTGAATCTCAATACCGTTCAACCTGCTGGCCCTCAGCCAGCTAGTCTGATGCTTTCTGGTCTCTTTAGCTCAAGGGTAGAACAAACTTGTTTTCTAGCTACCACAGCACCCCCAAGATTGGGCCACTGAAATTCAGGGATTGCAGGGATATGATCTGATGGGCACATGAGGGAAATTTTACAAATGTGTAATAAAAGTAGCACACTGTGCTTCCAATTGTCTAACACAAGAAATTTATTCAGCCTCTCAATCCCCCAAGAGGGCAAAATAAGAAAGAGGTTGAATGAGAAAATGTCTCTGTTCCTTCGGTGACATTACCACCACTCCTCTGTAGCCCTCTGAGGCAAACAAACACATTTAAGAAATGCGGGCCTCTTCTGTACATGTTTGGCTGCCCCTGTCTCGGCCAGATGGACTCCCTTCAGTCCTGCAGGTTTTGTATATACTGGAGGTCCAAATTCAGTGCTGCTGGCTCTTCAGCACCTCATGGCCACAAGGGGACAGTAGGATGTAAGTAGATAATTCAGGATTTCCTTTGTGTCCCCTCTTTGTCTATTGCTCTGTCTGTTCTTTGCATATGAAGTTGCTCATTTGGGGTCACTCCCTTCTGTCTGGCCACAGATGCATGGAGCAAGTGCTCTTGGACTCTTCTCTGGTAAGATGGAGCTAGTTTGGTGCTCGGCTTTGCCTATCCCTATCATGTATTTTCTGTCAATGTATCTCCTTTCTCTCACAGAAAACCCCTTCCGTACCCTTGGTCAGGTCAGATTCCTGCTCCAATTGATGCTCACAGAGAACACTTCAACCTCCAACAATATAAGACCATTTTGACTAACAGGGAAAAGAAAAAACAAGAAAAGTTTTGTTTGTCTATTTATTAAGAAAAGTATGCCTTCCTTTTTCTCTGTCAGAGCAAATAGTCATTTAATATGGTTTATGAAATATGTAAGAAACCATAGAAATAATTAAAACACATGTACAAACACTAACAAAGGCAACATCCCTCCCCCCCAATAAAAAATACTAGTCAATAGATAAAGTATAAATAAAGGCAAAATGCTTATTTGCTGCTGGAAGCTCATAGGACTTTTTATACATCTTCAGCTGCCTTAATAAAGTACCACCTCTATAGGGTTTTTCAAGTTACAGATAACGGTAAAGGGAAAAAACTTCAACCCTTTGCCTAGAACAGTGTTTCTCAACCTTGGCAACTTTAAGATGCATGGGGGGCGGGGGGAGTTCACTCAGATGCAACCAATATACTATCACTAGAGCTTTGCCTCTTGTTCAGGGGTTCTAGGAAGTATTTTTTAAAATTAACAGGCTCCACACCCTGAAAAGTTTGGAAAACCCTGATCTAGGTTATGTTTTTTGTTTGTTTTGTTTTTTGCCCATTAACTCGTCCATACTACCCAAATGTTGTATTCCTCTTAGAAGCATTTCTCATCCCTTGCTCATTTTTTCCATTCCACCAATAAATTCCTCTCTGCAGGGAACAGCTTTTAAAGGTTGACAATAGAGCTGAAATAAAGCAGCAATATCATGCCAAAGGACCCCAGTCATTGATGCATAAGCATAAGCGTTAGAACAGTGGAATAGAATGTTTTATACTAAATAAATAAATGAAAGCTGGAACACATTTTGGAATTCTTGCACAATAGTGGGGAGGATTTTAACAAGGTTGCAGAAATCTTTCCCAGACTGTGTATGCTTTACAACCTGGCAACAAGTCAAACTTTAAAGGTACAACTCTAAATCCATTGACTGTAAGTAATCCCCATTGAACTCAGTTTGATTTACTTCTGAGGACAGAAGTGGAAGAAATTACATCAGTAAAACTCCCCCCTTTTAGTTTAAAAAAAAAGCCTATTGACTTTTATTTTGGTGACTTGGAACCATTTTGCTATGTGATGATATTAGGATAGGCCTATTCTGCTAAAAAATAAGTATTGTTTAATATTTATATCCTGCTGTTGTGCATGGCCAGCGGCAAGCTCTGACAGTCACAGCCACCCAGCCCATGTGTCAGGCAGGCATAGACATTGACTCCACTCCATGGGTGAGGTATGGCTCTTGGTCACATACAGAGCCAGATTCACCCAGTCCCTCCTTCTGCTGGAAATAGAAAATGGTTGATCTGTTTAAAAACCAAGGGCAAAAGCTGGTAAGGGAGGCTGGGAACATTTCCTCAAAACCTCTAGCCACATAGCCAAGAAGTTACACTGTGAAATTATTCTTACTCTTTTTTACATTTTAATCATCAGAAAGGCAGCAGAGTTGCCAGAGCTCTCTCTCTTTCACATATCAGGACTAGGTGACGTTGCTAAGTAAGGCACACCTGGAAGATAGGTGGTAGCAGCCAAAACTATCAATTTGCTGCTTTGAAGCAGGAGGTGAGGCTACAGCATGGCTGGCTGAGGAATTCTGGGAGTTGAAGTCCACACATCTTCCAGTGGACAAGGTTGAGGAACACTGGGCTAGAGTGCAAAGAGCCATAGGGGTGATGGGACAGGAGAAGTGAGATTTTCAGCTTTGTATTCTATAGGCTCAGCCATTCTGCTACAGCTGCTTGCAGAATCTGTAAACCATTCTGGTCGCTTTACAGGAAAATGGTTTAGGAAGCACATACATTAAATGTTAATCCTTCACTCCCTTGGCAATAAAATCCATGTGGGAAGCTACTGAAACGAGGATCATCCAGTTAAATTGCCCTGCACTCTGCTCTCCATGCATGGCTCTATTGTTTTTTGTATGATTTTAAGCAAAAGTCCGTTAGCATGAGAAGTTAGTGAAAGGGATACTGCATCTCCCTTTTTCATTATATTTTTATATACCAATCTTTTCCAATCTCTAGGCCATAAATCTTGTTTCATATTTATTCATGTACAGTTGGATTGAAGGATTCTCCAGAACTGTGTCAAACATGGAAAGTAAGGCTACGAGGGGAAGGAGGATCAGCAACAATAGCCTTTTTTTTTTCTTTCATGAATGAAAATAAGCCTCTGTTGGATTGCCAGCCCATTTTCTGTTTTTCCCTGTGCAAAAGAGGTACTCTTGATCCAGGTTGTTGTTAACACTTTCGTAAAGGTAAAAAGGTAAAGGTTCCCATTTAGTCGTGTCCAACACTAGGGGGCGGTGTTCATCGTAAGTATATAAAAATAATAGTTTATATTAACTTAACATTATAGTTCAGAAAGATTACCAGCACAATCAGTTACAAAGGAGGAAAAGATTATATATTTGAAAAGAGTCCTAGTATTCAACAAACTGTATTTGTGCTCACTAAAAACAAACTGTGTTTGAATGTGTTTCACCTTGCATACGTTTAAGTTACATTCTGATCTCTATAACTATTCACAGGTTAGCATACTTCTGCGAGGGAGCCTAGCTTAATGCTAGAGAACATGCTTTTGTACTCTAGCATTCAAAATTCAATTTCCAGATGGAAAGGCTTCTGCATAAAATCTTGGGCAGCTGTCTCCCCCCAATTAGACCAGCCTCCTCCAATACTGTATGGTTCTCTGCTCTCCAATCCAGATGTGTTAGGATCTTGATCAGGTGAGGTAGGAGTTTTGGATGTGGTTCTCCCAACACAAGTAGAAATTTGAGCCAGGTTGGTGTAGTTCATACAGGGCTGGAGTCTGAGGTCTGAATATTTAAGGCAGCTTCCTAAATCAAGTACCTGTAATTCAGTACTGAGCTCTGTAAACAACTGTTCTGATCAAGGATCAAAATGGGCATAAGGCCCAATTCTTCCCCCTCCACCCTGAATATTTTGCATATTTTGCATAAGTTTACTAGCTGATAACTGGCACTTGTTTGGTAAGCAAAAATGTGTCATGCTGTTTAGTATCTAGAGGCACACACAGGAAAGTATAGCAGTTTAGTACCTAATTGCCTTTTACAATCAGTGAAATTAAGCAAATAATGTGCCAGAGTGTAAGATAATTATGAGGCATCCAGAGTGCTATGTAAACAAGAGAATGAACTGCAAAGCAGTATGCCTCACACATTTCTAAGTGAAAAATCTGTTTTTCTGCTCACTAGCTCTAAGTTTAAATCATTAATTTCCTGCATTTGTGAGAGGATCAAATCTATAACCAATCTTTGACCCTGATATGTACATTCAGCATCAATCAGGAGTGGCAACATACTTTTAATCTACTAATAGTCACCAGCAAAAGTATCCAAGAAACCTATAATGCCATGTAGAGACAGGACTCATTCCTTCAGAATGGTGAATCAGAATAATAACATAAACCACTGACTTTATTCTGATTCATCAGAAAGAATCCCAAAGTTGCTATAGCAAAGTAGTTGAGCACCATGTTGTGCATGACAAACCTTTTAAGCACCTCCAATTGGTGGTCTCTATGAGCAAAGATCTCTCTCTGAGATTTTGGAGTGCTGCTTCTAATAAGATCCCAAATGCTCAGTTAGTTCAATTGATCATATTCCTGATGCTGAAGCTATGGATCTGATCCATATAGTGGACACAGATATATGTTTATGTTTTGTCCTGTGTATATTGGAAAAGATCTATAATCCATCCAGAAGGATACGTAGTTTGCCTTCAGAAAAGAAATAGGGAAAGTCTCATCTGAAATCTTGGAAAGCCCTTTTAGTTAACTTGCACTGGAAAAACCCTTTTATTTTCTAGGATCATATTTGCTCATGGCTTTCTGAAGGCTGCATAGCAGCAGTTATGAGGCCAAAATAACAAGTTGGCAAGGCTATCCCATAAAATCATAGAATTGGAAAGGACCATAGAGGTTCTCTAATCTGGCTCCCTGCTCCATGCATGATCCACTAGTGCGTCTCTGACAGATGACCATCCAGTCTCTGGCTGAAGGCCTTTAGAAAAGGAGAACCTACCGTATCATGTGACAGCCTTTTTCTCTTGCTGACAGCTCATAGAGTTAGGACATTCCTCCTGATGTCCAGCCCAAACTTCCTTCTTTGTAGTTTAGCATCTCCAGTCCACAGAGAAATAGAGAGCAAAGAAAAAAAACCCTTTGCCTGACATATCTACATGGGGCCAACCTTGAAGAATATCCGGAAGTAACAGCTGGTCCAGAATGCGGCTACACGGACAATCTTGGGTGTCCCAAGATTTGCACATGTAACGCCTTTGTTGCATGAGCTGCACTGGGTGCCAGTTTGCTTCTGGGTCCACTTCAAGGAGTTGGTCATCACGTTTAAAGCCCTACATGGCATGGGACCAGGATATCTGAGGGACTGTCTCATCCCTATTACATCGACCCGCCCCACCCGGTCGTGCAGAGAAGGTATGTTACAGACCCCATCTATAAAAGAATTCCATCTAGCGGGGTCTCGGAAGCGTGCCTTCTCTGCTGTAGCTCCCGCCCTTTGGAACATCCTTCCCCCAGAGCTGAGACAGGTCCCCTTGCTCCTGGACTTTCAAAAAAGATTTAAAGACCTGGTTTTGTAGGCAGGCTTGGAATGGAAGGGCGAATAATTATACCTGGGGATGGCTAGTCCCCTAACATGATTTTTGATGGACCTATTACACTCACGGACTGATTAAGATCTTTTAGCCATTTAGATTCTATTATATTTGTATTTTATTGTATTTTGTATTTGTATTTTATTGTATTTTGTACTTGGGATGGTTTTGAATTTTAATCCTGTTTTATTGTAAACCGCCCAGAGTCTCCCTGTGAGGAAGAGATGGGCGGTGAATAAATTTATAAAATAAATATAAATAAATAAATAAATATCTGCTCCCCATAAATATTGGCCCAGGTAGACATACCTGCTCAAAAGTATCCCAATTAAACTAAGAAACTGCTAGCTGCCTATATAACATTTTTCATGCATTTGGCAAAAATCCAACCTTGAGACAAAATACAACACAGCCTCAATCATGGTAGTTTTTCCTGTCACACAATCCTTTAAATATTTGAAGATGACAATCATATCTCCCCTTTGTCATTTTTTCTGTAATATAACTACCCTTTAAGCTTCCTTGTGGGGCTTGCATTCCAGCCCCTTGGTTGCCCTCCTCTAAACTGGTTGTATTTTATCACTATTTCTTTGAACTGTGGCACCCAGACACGGACACAGTGGGGTCTGGCCATGGCAGAGCAGAGTGCCCAATGATATTACCTGTGATCTGAACTCTGTGCTTGGGTCTATGAATCCCAGGATAGCATTTTTAAATCAGCTGCATAACACTGCTGGCTCATGTTTAACTGCCAGACCAGTATTCTATCATATACTTGTGCCTTTCATTTTTCCTACACAGATATAGAACTTTACATTTCTGTTTGCTTCAGTCCACTGCTCAAGCCTCTCTATATCTTTTTGAAAATTCTTCTTTCATTTAAAGTATTATCCATCCATCACAATTATGTGTCATCTGCAGACCAAACAAATATCTTGTCAATTATTTCATCTAAGTCATTGATAAAAATGTTGAATAGTACATGGCCCAGGACAGAGCTCTGTGGCGGTCCACTCAATACTTCCCTGCAGACTTTAGAGGAACACTCTTTAATGAATACTCTTTGAGTGTAGTCATTCAGCTATCTATGAGTCCATGTAGCAGTAATATTTTCATTACCATGTTGTGAAGGAGAGTATCATAAGGCATTTTGTCAATGGCTTTGCTGAGGCCCAGCTATGCTATATCTCTAGCATCCCCCTGAGCTACTGAGCTAATAACTCTATTTAAAAAGGAGATACAATTAGCCCGGCATGATCTGGTTACAACAAATCCATACTGGTTTCTGTTAATTGCCTATACAAGTGTTGATGAACATGTTGTTTGATAATCCGCTTGAAGATCGTGCCTTGTATAGATGTGAGCCTCACAGAACTGTGATTTCTCAGGCCCTGATGGGTGGCCTTGGGCCAGTCACACCCTCTAGCTGTGGGATTGAGGCAATGGAAGCCACTTCTGAAAACGTTGCCAAAGAAAACTGCATGGACTTATCCAGACAGACTCAAAGGCAGCAAAAAAAAAAAGTTGTCACTTCCTGTCTCCTCCCAAACTGTGGTTCCCTCCTTCCCTCAGTAGCATAACCATGGTTGGCTAGGCTCCACTTCCATTTCCATTTCCCTTCTGAGAGAAGACAGCCGCAAAGTGGGAGTTAAGAAGTTCTGCCTTCTCCACATCACACATTACTACTTCCTTTTTGCCGTGGACTTACATTCTCACTGACTTTCCTTTTATTTATAACATACCCCAATAATTAATTTTTGTTGCTTTTGGCATCTCTTGAAAGCCTCAGCTGATACCAAGCATTAGCCTTCCGATACTGTGCTCACAGTTTTGGGACAGTTCCCTGTACTCTTCTTCAGTTATGTGCCTCTTCTTCCACTTTCCATACACGACTCTTTTTTGCATCAACATTTTAAGAGAGCTCTGCATGTAACCATTCTGGATTCTTTAGATTTCTCCCTCTCTCCCTTGCTGTGGTGATCGTTTGCAATTATGCCTTCAGTATTTTGTAGAACCTCCCACTTTCCTGATACTTTTTCAGGATTTCAAGTCATTGGATCCATTCTACTTTTGAAGTCAATCAAAATCCATATTCTTTCTTTTATACACCTATTCTCTCTGCTAACACTTTTATGTGCATGAGCCCATATACCCATTCATACATTCTCAGACATAATGATGTGAATTTTTGCACATGTGTTTATAGGCATACACACCCAGTACGCATTCATTAACAAACCCACATACAAACAACTGTCATCCCCTGCCAGAGTAATTGTTGTTTATTCATTCAGTCGCTTCGGACTCTTCGTGACTTCATGGACCAGCCCACACCAGAGCTTCCTGTCGGTCGTCCCCACCCCCAGCTCCCCCAGGGACGAATCCATCACCTCTAGAATATCATCCATCCACCTTGCCTTTGGTCGGCCCCTCTTCCTTTTGCCTTCCACTCTCCCTAGCATCAGCATCTGCCAGAGTAATTAGATTTGAGAAAAAAACTGATATGTTGTTTCCTTAAAGCTAATGGTTGTATAGGAGATGAGTTTTGATGAGTGGTATCTGAAGAGGGATAATTAATCCTTCATATATACTGCAGTCTCCCTGTGAAAATTACCTGTGATAATGAATTCTAATGGGAAGTATTTCTTCCCAAGCCTGTAATTTTTGGGGGGGGAGGTGGGGGAGGTTAAAGCAAATAGGGAAGGCTATCTTTTCTTTCCATCTTCAACGTGTGCTTTAAAAAAACCTCTCACCAACTCTATCTTCTACTAGAAGTTTTACAAAGTTTAGGTGTTTGGAGAGAGAGGCAGACTGAGGAGTTGGGTTCATAGGCTGGTCAGGAAGGCCCCATATTCTGCATCTGACAGACAGACAGACACACAGACAGCCCAAAGCACTCCAGGTACTGGATTTCAATTTCTATCAGTTCAAGCTGGTATGATCAGTGGCAAGTGAGCATTGGAACTGTAGTCCAAAACAACTGAGAAACACAGTTACCAATCCCTGCTGTGACCAAGACACAGCTACTGTATGCAGTGGCCTTCCTTGGGTTAAGGTTTATATGATCATGCAGTGATGAGCCATATTAAAACTTTCACTCAGTAGGAAAAATGGAAGTACGTTTTTTCCTTCTATATTTAATATATAAGCATCAGCAATAAAGGAGGCTTCATAACTACCAAGATTTCTAATAGGTGTGGACAATCAGTGGCCCTCCAGCTATTGCTCAACTGTAACTCCCAGCAGTTCACAGCCACAACATTGTCCCTGCTGGCTAAGACTGATGTTCAGCAATATCTGGAGGACCTAAAATTGCTCATCCCTGATTTGCAGTATTAACAAACGGAGGAACATATTGGGTATTCCTCTCTTATTCTTGGAAGCAGAGCTATATTATGTGCCTTCTCAGACAGATCTCTGGGCTTATTTTGCTTGATATGTTGAGTAAAAGCAATCAGTTGATCACTCAAACAGCAGGTCTGATTGTAACCTAGATTATTTGGGTACAAAAGTCTAGCTGAAATGGTATGCAGGTCATCAGAGTCTTAGGGAACTAAACATAAGATACGAGTGAAAAAGCTGTGCAATATCAGAAAAAAATGAGATTGTCTTATTTAGAGAAAAGATTTGCCTTTGCTTCTTGGTTTTGTATGATACTGTAGAGATTCAAGATACAAATACAGTACATTGAAATATTTGTATAGCCTTGCATAGTCCTTAATATTGATCCATTCTTTCCAAGAGTGCAGATAATAGATTTTTCCATTTATAAAATTCTTATAGGTGTATAGTCAGCATATGCTGAGGGTGCACTTACTTAAGATATAACATTCACTTCCAGCTTTGTGTTTAACAAAGATATAGCACAGTGATCTAAAAGATCCTGGCATCATGCCCAGAAGTAAAATATGAAATGTCAAGATTTTGTTCTTAATACAGCAATCTTATACATGAAAGGGAATAATAAGAAAGAATGATGGACAACTGCAAATGGAAAATTCAGATTTTGCAAACTGAACTGCTAATATTTCTTTATGGTTAGAACTGATAATATTACTTTATGTGTACTTACTTTAAGGGATTATAAGCTGTGACAGTCAACTCTCTCTGATTCCAGTAGAGTTTTTTTTTAAAAAACCAACATTTTTTTACAAAAGAAAATTTCTCAGTGTCGTGATTAAGGATAGCAAGGCTTTTCAGTTATTATTGAAAGCAATTGTCATGGCTCAAACCAAAAACCTCTGGCTCTAAATGCAGCTGACACATCTGGTGAGCCACTAAGTACCAAGCAGTTTGGTAAATGTCACCCAGGAAAGATAAGACAACTCCCTCTTTTAGTTAAATTTTGCTTGATCAACAATGTCTTCCTAAATTATGGAAGAGTCACGTGTTATCCTGATTATAGTCCTTAATCCTTCATCCTGAATTGTCTTTTGGCTCCCACTGGCTTAATACCTTGTGACTCCACTTTAGCTTCAGGTGTGACATCATTTCATTTGACCAGAGGTGCACAATACTTTTGGCTTGCCTTGCCTTGTTGTTTCTTGAACATGTGCTAAGAATATTCAAGGGCAATATAGTATATTCAGCAGTATAAAATGCAGAAACAGCCTCTTCCTTGTGTGCAGGATTATGGTGGATGGAGTTTTCCAGAACACAAGGTGCTCATAGGCACAAAAATATACAGCTTCATAACCACTGTGTGTGAGCATAACTGTGGGAAAAGCAGGAGATGCTAGAATGGCCACGTGTTTATGGGGACCAAGAACGCTGCAGCCACAGGTTCAGTAGCTCCCATGTATGTTCATATTTTTAAAATCCAGTTTTCTGTTGGCAGATTTTCAGACCTTCAAAACATGTTTCCTTTGTTCCTACATATTGGAGGTGGTTAAAGAAAAAACACAAAATAAATGTTCCCAGTTTGTTGGAGGAAATAGAGACTGAAGCATGAATTTCCCACTTCTGCCCTTTGCTCATTGTCTTCTAGCTACTTAATTCTACCATTTGATCTTAATCACTACTAGCCAATATCCCTTCTAGTTAGTTTCAATCCTTTCTAGCCAGCAGTTTTAAAGTGCAGTAGAAAACTGCATGGCTTGGCTTTTCTTGGTTTCTTTAAGTAGCATGGAGCTTTCTCTCTAGCTTTATCCTTCAAATGAAACTAACTGTACTGGAAGTTCAAAAATACTGCATTCAGCAGTGCATAGAAGCTGGTCAGATTTCAGTGTTTTCTTATTTCTTGGTATTCTTGTAAATTCTATGTCTTATTGAACTGCAGTTTTGAGGCATTTGTTTTTTTATTTCTATTTGGTTCATATTTTTGCACAGTAAGTTATACTAGGTGAGCTAATAAATCCTCGTTGATTTGCTAGCCCACCTATCACTAGCAGAAAGGGTCTGCGCTGCATTTACAGTTTCAGCATCTTAGTGAAAGCGAAAAAGGGGGAAAATCCCATTGAAATAAACAAGCTCAGCTTCATTTATTTCTGCAAAGCTTGAAAACAAGGATGGCTTCTACATTCTAATTAAGATGCTGTTGAACTACAGCAAAATTCTCCAGCTGATATTTATCAGGCTTGTAACTGCACCAAACCTGAGGTGATAAATGTAGTAGTTGAACTGACTGGTTGTCTACATGCAGTACACCTATAAAAAAGTGAAATTTAAAAATCCCTCAGAGTTTTTTTCTAAGCTAATGCATCATGCATTACAGTTCAGTGTAATAACACTGCTGTTTCTAGAACGTATCATTCCAAATTGCAGCTGGTATAGTATTGAACTTGCTTACTCATGTAGAAACCCTACATGTACGAACTGATAAGATCAAGATGCAGGTTAGAATAGAGCCCTAGTATCTGTTTTAGCAGACTTTTATTTGTTACAGAGAACAAAATTCAGTTACACTTTGCCTCCTCCTAAGATTTGTCAAGAGATTTGCTATAGTTTATTTCAGGGCACTGCTTTGTATATATGCTTGGTCCAAATGCAATGTTACATTGAAGCAAAGATCAAATAACTCCTTTATTGATAAAAGTACATCAAGTTTCAAATCTAATTTAGTTCCTACAGAAATTATCTGGCAGACAATTCAAAGCATAATTTGAACCATAACTCATCAGAGTAATTTTCAGCACCCACATCGCAGTTCTAGAACATGTGAAATTAGCAGCAGTCCTTTCTATAGTCTCTCTTAATAGACATACTTGTAAGTGCACCCTCAGCGGACTTGAAGAATTCCTTTCCAATTAGTATGTTTGAATACTTTGGCCAAAACTATTGAGAGGTTGAAGACTAAGACACCATCAAAGAGTCATGGTTAACTCAATAGATCTGGTCAGGGGCCCAATTTATTATTTGGTCAGATGTCATGATGTAAATATACTTTGGAGGAAAGTAGCATTTTCCAGTTCCCAAATGGAGCTTGCAGAAGCCAAGACCCACAAAAGACAAGGATCCTGGGAAGAAGCAGGTCACCGAATAGCTGCATGAGAGCTGTGGGAGAGAAATATGGAAGGGAAAAAGAAAGAAGCTTCTTCTTGGATCAGTGAATGGACCTGCTGCAGGTCCCCTGCCACAAAACCCACATTGAGTTAGGAGAGGACATTCTGTGGAATGCAAGTGGAAAAGTGCATTCATTCAGGGTTGATGACTATCTTTTGTCAATAATAAGACTGTTCCTAGATTAGCCTGTGACAATGAGAAATGGAATAAATGAGCCTCAAGCTACTTCTGTTAATAATTTCTGTTCTCTCATCCACTTCCCTTTCCTGTTTTTGCTCAACCAGCTATCTCCAACAGAAAATTGGCATGCATGGGGAAGATGAGCAAACTTTTTCTCCACCATTTTCTATCTTCAGATCAACAAAAGCACACCCATTTGTTTTTGTCTCCTGAAGGAAAAAGATATGAGTACATGTATCTTTTCTTCTGTAAGATGAGAAGTTAGGAGGAAGGTAACAATTTGGAGGTAACAAGCTACCACAAAAAAAATCTGGTCATCTCCTTCTGCTTCTATGCATTTCAAATCTCCATGTTGCTGTTTCAAATATGATTAAGGTTTTCTGACTAAGCTGAAACTACACAACAATCTTAGCGCGCTATTCCAGTAATTTCTATGCATTTGCATGATTACTATTCATCTGTGCACTTGTTTGGTTAATGAATATTAAATGCAGTAGAGACTTGCAGCATATTATGGCCAATCAGCCTTAGAAGCACCTCTGCCTCATAAAAGACCATTAGCTGCTAAAATCAGTCTCTGGCAAAGCAGGGGTGAATCATTACCTCACTGCAGTTGATAGGTTTTTGCTGATCTATTTCGAGAGATTCATTTTTACTTTTCAATTAGCAATATGATGGCTGCAATATGCAAAATAGATTAAGCAATAAAATCCATTAAAACATCTCCACAATAAAACCTAAGCTATAAAACAGTAGTAAAAATGAATGCAGCAGTCCAAGTTATTTCTCAAAGCATGGTAATGCAGATAAATTTTAAACCAGATGTCACCCATAGATATTGTAAGGCAAACTTAACATTTCCCCATGATCAGATGGCATTAATGCTTTTGGGATCCCTGTGCCTGAAGTTCCATCCTTTGTAAAGCCTCAATTACTGGTTCCACACATTTCCCCTGCAGTTGCCACTTCAGGATTTTCTATGTTGAAGAAAAAGCTTCAGAAGCATGGCTTTGTTTCTCCAGCCCACTGTGATTCTATATTCTAGCTGAGTGAATTTCTTTCCCCAATTCCCTTCTCTTCCAAGTCTTTCCTTTTTTCCATCCATATTTCTTTCCTGCAGACCTGTGATGGTTCCACTCAGAGCCACTGGTATCTCAGGGTCTTTACTGTTCCTCTGAATTAGGCCATTTCTGTTTCCCTATCTTTTCTCCTCTAGCTTAGCTGCCTCTATACAATACAAAGATTCTAAGAGTAAAAATAATTGTTACGAATTCTTAAATCAATTAATTTGTCTAAGTAAATGAATTATTCCAGGGACTCATTTATATGTCTTTGATCATTGTATATGTGTGCATAAGTGTGTGTCTTACACAAAATATTTGTCCATTATTTGATAAGCAGAAACTTATAAGCACAATTGTTGGTAGCCTTCCAGATGTTGGTAAACCACAATCCCAGCATCTCTCACTAATTTCCAACATACAAGCCTAATTAGCAACTTTCTCTCTATTATGTTTCTTCAAAGCTTTGGGTTGGAGCCAGAGTTTTTATTCTACTTAGCACGCTCCTATTAGGAGAAAATGGAGAGGGCATTTTCACAAATTATTCACTCTCTGCAGTCCTTAATGCAGATCTCCTCTCTTCCAGGGAAGAAGTGGGAGAAAATGACCTCTTCTTCCATCCATCCAGAAGAAAGGGAATGTTAAATCAAGAGCTCCCATTGATTAAATAAGACATAGGAGGCTTTTTTTTAACCAAACAACCCATATAATTGTCCTGTCTTTTTCAAGGACAAGATCTGGATAAAATGTTCATCTTAAAATCATTTTAAGAATAGTACTTCCTTTTTTTAAAATCAAACTTTATTAATTTTCAAAACATAGGTAAAAACTACAAAGCATGAAACAAAAATCTACAAAGAAAAAAGAAAAAACTAAAAAGGTGTGAAATACAAGAGAAACTACATAGAGAGTGACTTCCGATTTTCTACAACAAAGATATACAAAAAAGCAAAGTGTCTACTCTATAGACAATGGAATAAAGAGTGGTAGATGCCATTTACTTGTGTAAGTTTCAACTTATTTTTATAGCAATTGGAATTCTTTTGGGAAAAGTGGAGGGGTACCAATACTTTTGGCCACATCTGTATTATTTGTTTCTAATCTTTGGGAATTTATACAGAGAATCATACCATCAATTGATTTAAGTTGGAGTTTAGTTAATAAATGCAATTAAAATGAAGAAAAATAAAAAGAGACTCCCTACAAATATATTTAGATTCTTTATTTCAAAGGTCTGTGTTTTTTTTTCTTTTGGACTCTAAATTTACCTCAGTGAGGCATCTCTCCTTCTCTCCCTTTCCTACACTAGTTTCAAGCTTGAAAAAAGAACAACTATTACGCATGTTAAAGAACTTTTAAGATGACATGTGCAATCTTTTTTAGAACTTGTAGGAGATTGTAGAACAGTATGCATTTTCCATCCCCATTTCTTATCAGGTGGAATCATAACCTCCTGCTGAATATGAATTATCAAATACACTGTGAAGTAAACAAAATTTGAGCTGGTCACAAACAATAATCATTATTAATTGACCTTTCCCATTGGTGATCCTGTGATTTGAAAGCATTTCGTTCTGTCAGAGGGTAAACAACAGAAAAACAGGAATGAAAAAAAACTAAGCTGACATTAAGGGGCAAAGGAAGATATCATGATTTGTAAGCATAATCTGATGCATAAGAAAAGAAAAATACAAGACCCATGTCCAGCCAATGTAAAGAATATATAACAGAGGACTACAAAAAAAGAGCAAAATAAACAGACTGGCTCCAGGTTGACAAAGGAGTGTGACAAGGCTGCATACTCTCCCCTTATTTATTCAACCTATATGTGGAATATGTTTTAAGGGAAGCTGGACTGGAAGAAGATGAACGTGGTTTTAGAACTGAAGGAAGAAACATCCACTTCAGAAAGAAACATGCACTTCTGGGTCAGTTCTGGTGCAATGTATGCCTGAAGCCACCACAAAGCAAGACTTTAAAAATGCTACAGTTTTGTGGAGCACGTGGGTAGCAAGTTTCACTATTTGTAGGAACACTTGCCTTGTTCTGCCTCCTGGGGTTCAGTTGCTCTAATAGGTCTTTCAAGGAGAAACCAGAGGGCATGCTCTGATTTTATATAGGATAAAATCAAACATGTATACAATGTAAAACAAGAATACGGATAGTAGTTGAGAGGTGGGATAGAATATACAGATTTCATATAATGCTAGTAAAGGGTTAACAGGACACTTTCTTAAAAGGAAGTCAGAGCAAAAAGCTAAGCAACTTGGAGAAGGTTAGAGAAGAGCTGATAGACTGAGGAGGAGGAGAAGGAGAAATGGAGACAACAGTCGTGTATACAAGGACACTTGTGGCTCTTATAAAAAACCATGAGCCTGTAAATAAGCATAGTTTTGTTCTGTACTTCGAAACAGAAGCAACTTATATCCAGATTAATTGTTCATACAGGGTAATTTTTAAATAAATTCACATTGTTTGTTCATCCTCTGGGATAAATGACAAAATATACTATCCTCCCTCGCTATTCTTAAGGTGCTGCTCTACCAAGAAAAGAACCAGAAAGAGAAGAGACAAATTTTAAGGGAGGTATTTTATTGGGGTGGTGACAGTGAGATTGTCTATTATATTTGTCCCCAACATCAACATAGAGGAAATTCTGCCACTTCTGACCAAATAAACATGATTTCACCACAGCAGTTGTAAGTAATTCACTTTATTTTCTTTTTGTGTGGGGTGGAGGTGAGGGAAGGTCTCTTTTTCCAGGACTTGTGCTAATTTGAGCAGGATAGTGATTATTTGTTCTTCATTCTCAGCTGTGTGAGAACAGTACAATAAAAGTATGAATAATCAAACTGCTTTTGAAGACCTGAGAAGTAAAAACTGCTGGTGTCATAGGTTCCTCAGAGTTCCCTCCGCTTTGATTAATTGCTGTCTGGCAGATCTTTTTCAGTCTAAACAAAACAGTCAAACTTTTTAATAACTACCCAGCCCTTTCAAATCTATCCTCTGTTCACCCAAGTCAGCCAGTGATTCTATTTCATTTGATCATTCTGCATATTAGCTGGCATTAACATCCTTTCTCATCTTGGTTCCTTTCACTGAACAAATCCTCAGCTCATCTGGTTTTTGCAAGTCTGCAGAAAGAGAGATGAACTGTGGATTTGTTCACAACTGACTCGTCCTGACCTCTGCATCCAACTTCTCTAATCAGCACTTTGCCCAAGCTCCCTTACAAATGGCTGCATGCTTGCAGGCTCTGATCCTTGCGGCTCGTGTGCAACCATGTGTCAATCTGGCACACACTTTTCTGTAATTTTTATTAGAGATTTTTTTCATAGGTAAAAGATAAACATGAAAATATATAAAGAAAAATTAAGAAAGATATAAAAGAAAAAAAGTGCAGGAAATTGTACAGATAGGAAAGCAAAAAGGAAAAGATATATAAAGAAGCACCATCTGATCTTTATGGCACTTAGAAAGAAACTTATTATCTCTCCTCCCTCTTTAAGATTATATTACATGGTTCCTTTCTTCCCATATTCAACCCTTTTTAATCGGAAAATCCATAAATCACCAATTCATTTTTTCTATTTCCAGCAAAAAGTCCATAAGAGGTTTCCAGTCTTTTATGAAAGTACTTACTGTTTTATCCCTGATCAGACAGGTCAATTTTGCCATTTCTGTGAGTTCTGCCATCTTCACAATCCATTCCTCCATTGTGGGTATTTCAGTGGTTTTCCATCTTCGTGCATAATAGTAGTCTTGCCGCAATTACCATATTAAAAAAATATTCCACAAGTCTTTTCTAATTGGCTATCCATAAGTCCCAACAAAAAAAGTTCTAGTTTCACCTGAATATTAATCTTTAAAATTCTTTGTATCTTCATGTGTATTTGTATTATCTATCTATCTATCTATCTATCTATCTATCTATCTATCTATTTATCATCTATCTATCTATCTATCTATCTATCATCTATCTATCTATCTATCTTTTTGCAAGTAAGAACAGACCATGGAACAACAGACTGGTTTAAGATTGGGAAAGGAGTACGGCAGGGCTATATACTCTCACCCTACCTATTCAACTTGTATGCAGAACACATCATGCGACAAGCTGGCCTTGAGGAATCCAAGGCTGGAGTTAAAATCTCTGGAAGAAACATTAACAAACAGATATGCAGATGATACCACTTTGATGGCTGAAAGCAAAGAGGAACTGAGAGCCTTATGATGAAGGTGAAAGAAGAAAGTGCAAAAGCTGGCTTGCAGCTAAACCTCAAAAAAACCAAGATTATGGCAACCAGCTTGATTGATAACTGGCAAATAGAGGGAGAAAATGTAGAAGCAGTGAAAGACTTCGTATTTCTAGGTGCGAAGATTACTGCAGTTGCTGACTGCAGCCAGGAAATCAGATGTTTAATCCTTGGGAGAAGAGCAATGACAAATCTCGATAAAATAGTTAAGAGCAGAGACATCACACTGACAACAAAGGTCCACATAGTTAAAGCAATGGTGTTCCCCGTAGTAACATATGGCTGTGAGAGCTGGACCACAAGGAAGGCTGAGAGAAGGAAGATCGATGCTTTTGAACTGTGGTGCTGGAGGAAAATTCTGAGAGTGCCTTGGACTGCCAGAAGATCAAACCAGTCCATCCTCCAGGAAATAAAGCCAGACTGCTCATTTGAGGGAATGATATTAAAGGCCAAACTGAAATACTTTGGCCACATAATGAGAAGACAGGACAGCCTGGAGAAGTTGCTGATGCTAGGGAGAGTGGAAGGCAAAAGGAAGAGGGGCCGACCAAGGGCAAGATGGATGGATTTATTCTAGAGGTGACGGACTTGTCGCTGGGGGAGCTGGGGGTGTTGACGACCGACAGGAAGCTTTGGCGTGGGCTGGTCCATGAAGTCATGAAGAGTCGGAAGCAACTGAATGAATAAACAACAACACCTTTATACATCTTAGATAATTTTGCAAGTCTATCTTTTTGCAAGTCCATCATTCACGGTAAAATGTCGCTTCATGTTTTTCACATTTTCAACATTGATTAGAAGTACCTTTATACATCTTAGATAATTTCTCTGGTGTCATATACCAATGGTACCTCATTTTACAAAAGTTGGGACATGCTCTTCTGCATGGGCCAGCACAATCACAGCCTATCTTAAACTTGACCTGTGTTTTAATATTCCTATATTACAGGCTGAGTTGACAGAAATAATGAATTGCCCACAGAAGTAGTGACTCTAGCAAGAAAGCAAAACATAAGATTACAAATCTTGGAGCATATACAGCATTTACAATTTCCTCTTTATTGGTTTACATTTATTTTCAGGCTCATTTTTCTTCTTTCTCTTTTATCACAACTTTTTTCCTTTTCAAGTGATTATTTGCATGTTCTTGCTTTTAAATCTATTGTGAATGGCTGTGTAGCTAAGTGTTGACTACAGTTCTCTGTAATCTGTCACTGAGAGGTTGTTGTGGATTCTTTTATAAGAGATGCTAGCAATCCTACAGGAGATTGGGCTTTTATTACAAAATGTTATGTTACACAATTATATAAAAACATACCAAGATTTCTTATTTGTGTCCCTGCTAAACCTTCTTCCTCTACATTTCTAGATGGCTGCTGGTTTTCTATCTCTTTTTAACTTTACATCCTATAGAGCAGGCGTGTCCAACCTGCAGCCCGCAGCCCGCAGGCCGCATTCAGCCCTGAACAGCTAGTAATGCAGCCCCCCCAAATTGTAAACTTTTAACAATATTTTGTGATTCTTTTTCATGACTTAATCATGTGGTGCTCAAGCACAGACTGCATAGGTAGAAACAATGGAATGCTGTGTAGGGGAGGGGGCAGTGCAGTGCTAATGCCGCCACCACCCACTACACACATCAGCTTGTGGCAACTTGGCATTATATATAATATTTCAACCTACCTACCTGTGGTCTGTGGCAACAGGCATTTATTGTTATTATTATTAAGTAGTCATGTAAGTTTTCTTATTTGATTATTAAACTTTGCTTTATTTGCCTAACAATTTATGATAGGCTTGTGTTATTTTTTAAAAATATATATTTATTCCTAAATAACGGCTTCAACATTGTTTCAACAGAAAAGAGAACCCAAGAAAGAAAATAAAAAAAGAAAAATCGCGGATGAAGGAAGAGTATTCAACAAAAAATGGACAGATGAGTACTTCCTTCTCAAGACAAATACTAAGGCACTATGCTTAATTTGTAGGGAAAATGTGTCAGTTTTCAAAGACTACAATTTGAAAAGGCATTACACGGAAAAACATGATGCCAAATTCAGAGTGTATCAAGGAATTTGTCGTAAAGACAAATTAGCGGAACTGAAAAAAGTGTCGTCTCAACAATTTTTTTTAAAAAGTCACAACTCAAAAGGACTCTGTTATAAAAGCTAGTTATTTGGTAGCAAATCTGATTGTAAAAAAATCATAACCGTTTACCAATGGTGAGTTTATTAAGCAATGTATGGAAAGCATGGCAGACATAATTTGTTCTGATAAAAAAAGCGATTTTTCTAAAATCAGTTGTCTCACCAGACTATAGCCAGGCAAATTGAAGAAACAGGAAAATCTATCAAAAGAGGTTTGAAGAGTAAAGCTGCTAATTTCAAATTTATGCTTTGGTGATGGATGAAAGTACTGATGCTACAGATACGGCTCAACTTGCCACTTTTAGTAGAGGTATTGATATTGAATATAATATCACTGAAGAAATGGCTTCTTTGGTGCCATTAAAAGATACAACTAAATATCTTGATTTGTACGAAGCAGTAAAAATGACATTAAAGCGATTTTCTTTAACCATTGTCAACACATCTGGTATATCTACTGATGGTGCCCTGGCAATGGTTGGTAAAAGTGAGGGACTTACAAAATTGATAGAAGATGATGCAAGTGCCACCGGCAACTCACGTTTTATGAAGTATCACTGCATTCTACATCAAGAAAATTTATGTGCAAAAGCTTTAAAAATGGATAATGTCATGCAAATTGTCATCAAAGCAGTGAATTTCATAAGGGCCAAGGGATTGAATCATCGCCAATTCCAGGATTTCATTAAAAGTATGGATGCTCTTTATGGAGACATCATTTACTTTTCTGAAGTATGGTGGCTTAGTCGGGGTAAAATGCTGAAAAGATTTTACTCTTCCATTAACAGTCTCCCTCCCTCAACATTAGGCACCCCTCCTTTTGAACGTAAGGTGAAATCCCCTTCTTTGAAATATAAATAGAAATGTCAATACACTGTAAACATTTAAGCATTAAAGGATGGTATTATGAAAACAACGTCTTCAAACTGAGTATCACATTCAAGTATTGGACACTGAAGCCCTACAGAGCTTTTTCTTCTTTCTGCCAGCAAATGTCACTGCCAGTTGCCACTTTCAATTTTTGGTAATGATTGCTTTGGCCACCACATTCCCTTCATCTGTCCCTTCATCTCCCCACTTTGTAATTGCTGTGGCTGCCACTGTCATCACATTTGCAGCCACTTGTGAGAACACAGAGAATTTAACTGCCTTCCCCAACAGGGAAACCAGCACAGTGATAACACAGACATTCTGGTTTTCATAGGCTGAGGATTCCTCAGAGGTAGCTGAGCTAGCTAAAGAGTTAAGCACCATAGAGAAATACACTTGCTTTTTTGATCATGTGAAATCTCTGGCATTGGAGGATGGTGGCCCAAGTATTGTTCCAAAAGAAAAACAAATGTGGACGTAATTTTAGCGATAAAGGAGGTGATTATCCTTAAATGAGAAATTTAAGGGCAAATAATATATAAGAATTCAAGTCTGAAAAATACTAGTAAAATAAAGTAGTACAAAGGAACAGAGAAGAAAAACAGCCTCATTTTTTCTGGTGGTAAGCATTTTGGATGGGCAGTGCATAACTGCTCAACAGTGAATATAGACTGCAAAAACTGTCCAGCTCAGCCCAGAACAAAGGAAATTGTAGCTTTTCTCATTCATTCTGTCTCTTACCACATACAAACATACACGCGGAGTCAGGTTCTACTAATGAGCTAGAGTAAAATGCTCCACTCCATATTAGGAGATGCAAAACTGAACAACAGAAGAAATTGCCTGCAGGGAATCCATTGCATGGGGAAAACTCCTGCAGTTTAATAAAAATGTCAAGTAGCAAGCTAAGTAGGCCTGGTTGGCCTTTTGCCCTGACCACCTGCTTGAAAAGCATTTTGCTTCCCATTTCATAATCCAGACTGTTGCTTTGACAGTATAGGTTCAGGTCTTGATGAATGGCTACATGAAGGTTTTTGTTTAAGGGGTATCTCTGCTCATTTGGGAAGATTCTATTTTTATAAGCATCTGGACGATGATGAAAATGATTTTACATAATGCTCTCATACTTAAAAGATCCCTTCTCATGCTGTTAAATAACAAACTTTAAACCAAAGTAAAATACAAATACTAAAAAGAATAATAAAATCAAAATTAATAGTCTGAGGCAGAAAGCACCAATTATACATCAGCTGTGTTCACATAACACAATTGACCCACCTACTGCTGTTCCAGAGTAAATGACCTACCTGGTGAAGCAGGAACAGAAGATCAGCTGAATCCCAAATTGCCCCTTATTATATGGGGAGCATCTATTTTGACTGATGGATCAGCTTGTTTGTGGAGCCTGGGCAACTTTTTATTTGTGAAAGGTGAAAGGTCCCCTGTGCAAGCACCGAGTCATGTCTGACCCTTTGGGGGAATGCCACTTTCGTGATATTTTCTTGGCAGACTATAGCGGTGTGGTTTGCCATTGCCTTCCCCAGTCGTCACCTTCCCCAGCAAGCTGGGTACTCATTTTACCAACCTCAGAAGGATGGAAGGCTGAGTTGACCTGAGCCAGCTACCCAAAAATCCAGATTCTGCTGGGATCGAACTCAGGTTGTGGGGAGAGTTTTGGTTGCAATACTGCCGCCTACCACTCTGCACCACACAAGGCTCTTCTTATTTGTTTGTTTGTTTATATTTATTTATTTATTTATTTATTTATATTTACTTTTTATTTACTTACAAGCAAATACATAAAAATCTGTAGGGTCCCAACTGATCTTCATGTCACCTCTAGTGGTGGTGGTAGGTGATTCATCTGTCTTCCTCGTCCTTTTATCCCTCTATGGACCTGCAGAGAGGAAGACCCCCCAAATAGTAGAGACTGAAAGCCCAAGAAGCCCTGCTTTTAGGGTACAAGTCTAGGTTCCCATATCTGTGTCCAGCAACAGGAAGAGAACATTAATTTCACCTTAGGCTTGTCTGTTTCCACAACACAGATGACCACAAGAGGTTACTTTAATTCAACTCAGCCCTAAATCTCCTTTGGGTTAAGTCTAGCTTGCTGACAGGCTTTTTGAGTTTGCATGACATGCTAATCCTGCCCTTGATCCAGTTAAGGGTCAACGTCACCAGTAGAAATCCTTACTCAATTGGAAATGGGTATTTCAATATCCTTGATTCCAACCATTTAACGCTTTCAACACCAACAATTTAAACTATGGACAGGGAGCCACTCCTGTTGGCATAACAGTTATCACATGAGCTGACCCAACTATCATTTACCAGTATTTTCAAACCAATTTTCAAGCCAATATGCTGTTAGAATAAGCCTTGATGTGACTAGGGAATAGATTATTGTAACAGCCTAAAGTAGAATAAAATGCTTTTGATCATTCTTTCAAGTGCTTCTTCAGTTAGCCCCAATACATTAAACTTTCTACATTGCATATTTGGTCTTTTGGGAGAAGTGCAACATAGTCTGGGGCAATGGCTGGTAGAACAGTCTATCACCATTTCACATACATTTAATGTGTATGTTTACTGTAAACCATTCTGAAACTGGATATAGAGGACATGTCAAATGTCGTTTGCAGAGATATGGTATCAGATATGGCACTGTACACAGAAATGGCATCTCAATCCAAGCCACCAGATGATTTCTCCAAGTTGTTAAACAGCACAAATAGGTAAGGTAAAGGTTTTCCTTGACATTAAGTCCAGTCGTGTCCGACTCTAGGGGGTGGTGCTCAACTCTGTTTCAAAGCCGAAGAGCCGGCGTTTGTCCGTAGACACTTCCGTGGTCATGTGGCCGGCATGACTAAACGGAACACCGTTACCTGCCTGCCGAAGCGGTACCTATTAATCTACTCACATTGGCATGTTTTCAAACTGCTAGGTTGGCAGGAGCTGGGACTAGCAACGGGAGCTCACCCCATCACGCAGATTTGAACCGCTGACCTTCCAATCAGCAAGCTCAGCAGCTCAGCAGTTTAACCCGCAGTGCCACCGCGTCCCAGATGATTTCTCCAAGTTGTTAAACAGTGCAAATAACAGATGACAAAATGGACTCTTACAGCATCTCATTAGCTAATAGTCCATGGGCACCATTTACTGAGGAATCCCGTAAGAAGACCATAACTGTTTGATGCTCAACAATTGGTGTCAAGCGAGCCAGTGGACTCTTTGCATTCTCATAAATTCAGTTCAAATCATAAATCATCCAGCAAAGTGACTAAGCCCTTTTCTATCTCAAAATGGACATGAAGGTAGATTACAATGGTTTTAAATCAGGATCATCCAATATTGTCTCTTCTATATTATATTTAATTGGTGTTTCTGCTTTTTTGATACCTTTACAAGCTTCTTTGACGTAAGACTGCCCTTGATATAGTTGTAGATATTTGTGGTTGCATTCCTACTTTTGGAACTAGAACTAAACCAATTATTTTGAAGGGAGTAGAATTACATCACAGATGATAGTCTATCATGCAGACTTCAGTGGAAATGGAACTTAATTAGGAAATAATCTACGGGCTACTATAGCCTTGCTCAGCTGTATTTTAGTTATCCAGGGGAACAGTGATGGGACTATGGTCTCCTTCTCACCTCTCTCAAATGAAGAACTCAGGGTCAAGTGGGAGATTTCCAGATTGTGGTACCCTCTCATGTCAGCATGTTTTTTTCAAGAAATAGAAGATATGTTTACCTAAGAGCCACAATGCAACCTTCTCCTGTAAGACTGAGGATGTTGCATGTAATTTGCAAAGCACAGGAAGCAGCTTTTCTGCAAGAGGTCTTCCAGTATAAACACAATCTAAAGAGGTTCTGTCACAGATGGTAATTCTACAAAGCCTGGGCCTCCATACACGAAGTGGACGTACAGTGGACTGAGCAAGATTACAGTGATAAGGTAACATTAAAAATGTGACCTATGTAAAACACTTACTGTATACTCTATGTAGAAATGTATAGCTTCAGAACAATTCTTCTAACGTACTAGATTACTATAGCTGCAGTTTTGATACTCATCCTCCTACAGAATAAAGCAGTACAAACCAGAATGTTGCCTTTTCATTCCATGTAGTTTAGTGTTGTTTTCCCCACTGGCAAAGATGTTATCAGTAAAGGATGCTGACTGAACAACACTGGCCCAGTGCTTCAAGTCACACACAAGCTGCTATGTTCCAGGAAGGCTGCCACTGTATGAAGTGGTTAACTTGTCCTAATAGAATTTTCCCACAGAGATGGATGGTTTCTAAATCATCTCGTGTTATGCCACGTCATACTAAATGAATGAAAGGCGGATTACTTCAGGCTAGCTGATTCGCCTGTTCATTGGTGCTTACACGAGTTAAAGAAAAACTGACAGCCCTCCATGGCTAAAGCCTGGCTTATTGATCTGCTGTTCTTGTTACTCTAATGACAACATAGTACTATATTACGTATCCAAGTAGCTATCTGCAAATATTCAAATACCCTTGCTTACAGAGAGGGTAAAAAGAGCAAGTACCTTATTAAACAAATTCTGCATGCAGTGTGGCAAACATGTTAATGGATTGCAGCTTGAAATTCCTGCTGAAGTAGTTGATATTTCTATCATCCAAGAAGAATAGATCCACTTGCCTGACATTTTCTTAGGGATTCATCCTATAATGCCATTACAATTGCACCAAAAAAAAAATAAAAATCCCCGTCTTTTATCAGTAATTTTAAGTTATTCCTTCACTTTTTCTGTTCTTCATTTGGGGGAGATCTCAATCCAGAATTTTGATTTTTACTTCCAAATCAATTAAAAATCACCCAACTATTACAATATTTTTTTTTAAACCAAACAGTATGTTTCTAAACATGTGTAAAAAATTAAGTTTGTACATACGTAAGTATTCAGGTAGTCCTCGACTTACAATAACTGGGACTGGAATTATGTTACTCAGCAATGCAGTCATAAATTGCAACCGCATCACTTAGTGATAGCAATCCCTGCAGTTCCAGTTGCTGTCGTTAACTGAATCCCACAGTCATTAAGCAAGGCAACTTTGTGCCAGCTTCCCACAACCAAAGTCAGTGGGGAAACCAGCAGGAAGCTGCAAGTCCTGGGCTGGCAGGCAGGCAAGTGGCTGCTGCCAGGTGGGGGTGGGCACACAGGGGAGCACAAGGTGCCATGCAGGTTGGAGAGGGAACATGGGGGGATGATGTCAAGGCACTATGCCTGTCAGGGATGGTGAGTGGCTGGCATGGCACAAGTGCAGAGGGGCTGGGGAGGGTGCACAGGTGGGGGAGACTTACCCCAGTGACTTGCAACTTTCCCTGCTGGCTTTCCCACTGACTTTCTGAGGAAGCTGGCAGGGAAGGTTACAAATGGCGATCGTGGGGTGCTTGGCAACCAATCATAAGTGCAAACGGGCTGCCAAGCACCCAGATTGCGATCATGTGACCACAGGGCTGCTGGGACAGCCGTAGCTCCGAGGACCAGTCATAACCACATGTTTAGCACCGTTGTAACTTCAGACAGTCACTGAATGAATGGATGTAAGTTGGGGACTACCTGTATTTATAAGGAATTGTTCAGGAGGTGCCACAGAGCAATGTTAGAGATTGGGACCAATGATCATAATCCATTTACTAATAATTTTATTATTACTGGGATGTGAAAACATGATAATGGCATCAATATTTTTCTTCCAGAATTTTCACAATTTGTGATCTATTAAAAAAAGACTCAACTAATTATAAATTCAAATTTATTTTGCTATAAATAAAGTTTTAAAATATACATAACTACATATGAAAATTTATGTATGTGGAATTATTTCAGATGCCTTCAATAATTTAAATCTATGCTGAGTACAGTGAAATCAAAAACATGAATGCAAGATCCATTTCCATGCAAACTAACCTGATGGGAACAGGGCTAAATTCCTGCAAATTTAAAAAAATCTCTTTAATTTTTTATTCTGTTTCTTTCCCTCATTTGATCTGAGCAGAAATATTAACATTTTGTTTGCTTTAGCAAATGGAGCAGGAGAATGAGTAACTAGACTCCAGTAAGGATCAATATGGAAACTGAGTGGTAGGAATGTAACCTTTTGAAGAAATGGAGGAGTTTGTTTTTTGGCAAACTGGTAATATACCAGCTGCACAATAATCTAGAGATTACAACTGGAAATTGGTATGGATAGTGGCCTACAGTTGCCTATGTTCTGTTGCTCTTTTTAAACCTTTTAAAAAACTTTTTAAACCTAAGTATTTTTAAACTGAATGATAATTAACAAAAGTTTTTTTTAACTTCACCCAAATATGCTGGAAATCTCTAAGTGGGAGCATTATATAATAGCTTCTTAGTCTGAGAAGGCTATATAGGAAAAGAGAGACTGTTTAATTTTAACAAACTTGGTTGACCTTTTATGGAAGTACACACGATGCAATGGTAAATGGCGTTTATAATTTGTAACAATAAAAAGACCCAGCGAATTATATAACATAAAGTTAAGACATTCATTTTATCTATATATTAAGGATCAGCTGTCAGAGTTACAACAAACAAATGGTTCTTCACTGAAAGCAATATTAGGAAAAATACCAGAAAATGCATCAGTAGTCAAAAATATCCATCACATAAGATGGAGGTTCATTTATTGCGGATCTGCACACTTCTCAAAACTCTCACTGCAAATGAAAATCCGGAATTCAACTTGGATTCAGAAATGAAGGAGAACTAAGGGGGGTAAATGTTCCATAGCCACTGCTTTTGCCTTTCCTTCTAAAGGGAACCTATCCTATTGGGCTCAGATATTCAGATTTGTACACACTCCATGTTTCATTGCTTTGAAGGTATAAATCCAGCTGCAGCTCTCCTTCTGTCCCTGCTTCTTCATTAATACCCATTTAGACAATGAAAGGAAGAGAAAACAGACGCTTCTTTGCGAACACCAATCACAACTTTTGTTATACAGCCTTTGTTGATCCCACAAACATGAACAAAGAATGCCATGAACTGACACTTGGAGCCAGCACATACCAGACCTTGGGTACTAGCAGTACAGAGATACACGGACAGTATATTCCTTAGTTCATCATTAACAGTTATGCCTTTCATATAATATATATAATAATATATGATCTTCCTAAATATAAGTTACATTCTAAACCTCCTCCGGTGCAACAAAAAGTTAAACGATTTTGCATGTGTCATTTGAGCTCATTTACTGTGACAAGACTGTTCAATAAAATCACTATAATTAGGCAGTAAATAAAGAAGAAAATGCTTCCTTGAAAAAGGAATAAAACAACATGTATACATCCTCAAACAAGGGTTCATTTCTATTTCAAGCAGTTCCTGTAAGGAAATATTCCCATTACTCATTATTAAATATAGTAAAACTTGCCTTGCTCCACTTAATATACCCAAAATGAACACTGCCACTAGACAGGAATTCTTTTTAAAAGACAAGACTCTACTAAGCAGCTTTTTACCATCTGAAGAGAGTAACAAGCTTCACCCAGTCTGAATAAAATTCTCAGAATATAAATGTAAAATTATTCTGAGAATTCAGCATTAACCTTCCCCTTTGTAATTTTGCACAAGTCTGCAGTTCTGAAGAAAAATAATTCAGTATTTTCATTGATGGGAGGTACATCAAAGTCTGGCGAAGTGCTGTTTTAACTGCTTAATAAGTTGCTGAGTATCCACATGCTCTGGAAAAGTTTCTGTGGACTTCTGAGCTGCTATATAGCTTCTCTGGAGATCTCCAACCTGCAGAAAGGCATGCAAACCAAATGACATAGAAATGTTACCAGCAGCCTTATATGTTAGATTTCATCCACTGACTCACTTTTAAAACGTTTATTTATTTAGTTATCTAATTTGTCCCCGCCCACCTCCTCCCATTGGGGGACTCTGGGCGCTTTACAACAATCAATTAAAAACAACAACCATAAAATACACAGTATAACATACAATAATAAATAATATAAATAAAGGTAAAAATAAAGAATCGAGGTGGCAAAGAATCTAAAACAGTCCAAGTGTGGGAGGAATGGTCTATAGCAACCATCCCCATGTAGATCTATTCCCCTCTCCACCCCAAGAGTGTTTATATTCTAACATATACAGTAAGGCACAACCCTAATTTGGTTTTACAAAGTTCATGTCCTACTCACTTTGAGTTGAGCTGTCTTTGAACATGGCTCAGATATATGGGCTGCTAGGATTGGACTGGAACTAATATATCAGATGGGCAAATTATACAGGACCTCTGCAGTTAAAAACTAATTCATGAGTTTATTGCTTTTCTTTCTCCTTTCCAACCTGTTTTCCTTTTTGTCAAATCTTCTAAGTAATACATCTGAGGACAGGGATTTGTCTTACTATCTGAAAACTGATCTAGGGGCTTTTTTTCAGGCAAAGCGTGGGGCAAAAATACTTCAGGTACGCAAACTAACAAATAGCTATATATGAAACAAAAAAATAAAGGGTAATGACATTACCTTTTCAGACAACACAGCAAAATTGAAATGTGGCTCATACATATGAGGTGCTATTGATGAAGCAGTCTGCAGAAACACTCTTGCCTAAAACATAGAAACAGTGTTGACCTGCATATTTGTATAAGTCAAGATACCCAACATCACTACGTCCCCTCTCCATCTTGGGTTCTCCCTTGTTATTTTAATATAGGAACATCTTATACAAAGTCAGATCACTGGTCTATTTAGCTCAATATACAATGAAGCATGGAATAATTTAAACAAATGGACAACACTCATATTATCTGTGTTTTATTGATTTAATTGAGCTGAACTTTCTGTTCTCCCCTCACACTTGTTTGTCCTGTCTAGAGGAGACAAGATACCTTGTGAATCTGGGCCCTTCTGCAAGCCAAACTCATGCTTATTATCTAAGCCAAAATCACTTTCTCAAGCAGAAGCAATATACTTTATTAACTTTAATATCTCCTATGCATTATGTAATTTATTATTATTATTATTAGGGTAATCTACAATTAGATTCGCAAAGATTGGTGAAAACTGAATAATTCAAGTCCTAACCAAGGTCCTAAGAATTATTAAGGTAGCATCTGAGGATATAAGCAGTTCCAAGCAGGGTTTTTTTTGTAAAATTAAGACCTGAACTTTTTTTGTAAAGTTCAGGTCTGATAAATTAAAAATTTCCAAATATCGAGGGAGTTCTTTAGTTATTGCTGCAAGGGGTCCAATCACAATTGGTATAACAACGGATTTCTTTTTCTATAAGCGTTCAACTTCGATCTGCAAGTCCTGGTATTTTGTAATTTTTTTGGATTGATTTTCCTCAATCCTAGCATCATCCAATATAGCAACATCAATGAATTTCTTCTTTTCAATGACTGTTATGTCAGGCATGTTATGAACAAGGTTCCTGTCTGTCTAGATTTCAAAGTCCCATAAGATCTTAACCCACTCATTTTCCAAAACCTTCTCAACTTGATGGTCCCAGTGGTTCTTGCTACATTCAAATCGAAACCTCTAGAAAAGTTTCCAATGAATAATTTTGGCACCTCGGTCACCACACTGCTTATAGTCAGTTTATGAAATTTTGCTGCAGCCACTTTTCAAATGGTTAATTGTTTCATCCTTTTCACTACAAAGGGGACATTTACTGTTTGTTACATGATGAATTTTTGCTTTCATGCGATTAGTCGTCAAAGCTTGTTTTTCAGCTGCTAAAATAAAACCTTCAGTTTCTTTCTTTAACACTCCTGATCTTACTCAGCTCCATGTGGGTTTTTTATTGGCTTTTCCTTCTATAGCCTTAAAGCATTGACCATGCATTGGCTTGTTCTTCCAATTAACAAATTGGTTTTCAATTTTTTTTTCCATACTCAGCCTTCACCTTTGTTGTTTTCAAAAGCTTTCCTTGATTGACTTCCTTCAAGAAGGATTCTTCGCTTTTCTTAATATAGTCAGTCAAGCCATGTTTTTCTTCTTCCACAGTTTGTTTCACCTGTAGGAGTCCTCTGCCCGCTTCGGCTCTTGGCAAATACAGCCAATCAATATCACTTTTTGGGTGTAGAGCATGGTATACTGTCATTTGTTTTCTTGTTTTCCAATACAAGTTATCAAGTTCCATCTCGGTCCAGTCAGCTATTCCTCCTCCCCATATAATGGGGACTGTCCAGGTATTGATTGCTTTGATGATGTTTCCACCATTTAGCTTTGATTTCAAAATTTTTCAAACTCATTTAATATATTTGGCAGAAGTGCTTTCTTTGACTTGGTTCTGTAATAAACCGGAAGCTTCCAAAACTCCCAAATATTTGTAGCCTTCTTCTGGTACTACTATCTTTATCAAATCTTCATTGTCACTGTACTCCAACATCTTCAACAATTTTGCCTACCTTTACAGCTATAGTTGTACACATGTCGATGCCAAATTGCATTCCAATATCTTTACTGAATTATTTTGTGCTTTTTAGCAAGGAATCCAGTTCAGCCTTCGTTCTTCCAAATAATTTTAAGTCATCCATATAGAGCAAATGCAAAATTTTCACTCCTTTTTTAGCCAATTCATATCCACAGTTTGTATTATTCAAAATTGTTGTTAATGGGACCATTGATAGTAAGCATAAAAAGTAAAGATGATAATGAGTCACCTTGGAAAATTCCATGTTTGATTTCGACTTCTCCTAACTGTTCCCCATTAGCCATCAGCTTTGTTCATCAAAACTTCAGTGAAATATTCATAAATTGCTGAATGTTTCTGCTGATTCCAAAAATTTCAAGACACTTCTCAATCCAGCTATGTGGAACAGATTCAAATGCCTTTTTTTAGTCTATCCAAGCCATAAACAAATTTCTTCAAAGCCAACTTGTCAATCAATAACTGATCCTTCTTTCCCCTCAAGTTTTTGCAGCCCCCTTTTTGTTCTACAGGTAGTAAATCATTCCTTTTCAGATCGCTATAAATTTGATTTGCAATTATGCCCGTAAGTAGCTTGTATGTTGCTGGCAAACAGGTTATGGGTCTTTAGTTTCCAGGCGCATTTCCCTTCTTCTTGTCCTTCTGAATTAGGAATGTCTTTCCAGTTGTTAACCATTCTTCATTTTCTGATGCTTCCAAAACTCTATTCATCTGGTCTGCCAATCCTGAATGTAGACTTGTTTAGCCAGAATCCATGAGTTCACCTGGTCCAGGAGCACTCCAGTTTTTGACCTTCTTTGATTGCTTTCATACCATTTCCTCAGTTGTCCTAATGCCTTCCATGCTGGGTACCTTCACTGCATTTTCAACTTGCTTGATCCATGTCACATTCATATTGTGACTCCTGTTGTTTTCCCACAAACTTGTCCAAAATTTTCTTTCTCAGGCTTTTCATTATTTGTAGTTGATTCTTTCTCATTTTCAAGGGTTTTGTAGAAATTGATGCTGATTTGCTGTGAACTGCAAATTCTGTTGGAATTGGATTATTTGATTGTCATATTGCTTGATCTTCTCTGCAATAGCCACAACTCTTTGTTTCAATTGTTCTACAATCTCTGAAATTCCATTTATTTATTTGTTTGTTTGTTTGTCAAATTTTGCCACTGCCCATCTCTCCCCAGAGGAGGGACTCTGGGCGGTTTACAATAAAAGTAAGATTTAAAATATAATAAGACTAGAAATAATACATCAAATAGAAATAGAAATAGAAGATAAAAATATAAAATATAAAATAAAATTCCATTGTTCTCCAGGTTGTACTTCATGCACAGGCTAATTTTGATTTTCTTGTTCTTCAAATTTCCTTGCCTAAAATTCTTCAAATTGCTCAAATCTATGCAAATTTTCTTTATCTTCAATTCCAAGTGAATTTTCCATTTAGGTTTCCCCTTTTAATGGCTTCATTTCTTCACATTTTAAGTCCCAATTCTTCAATAGTTGCATAGGCTAAGGCATACATCAACTGGTTTGTTTGGATCAATGTTTCAGTTGGAATAATTTTGACAGCTTCATTAATATTCTTCACTATTTTAGCTAAGGTCTTCTTGTTAATTTGATTCAATTGTAGCAAACGTATTCTCTCGGCTTCTTTCGTTCGGTCCTTGATTTTCCCAAGTAACAACATTCCATAATTGAGTAGTTTTCTTCCTTTGACCAAATTCTTCACTTTCAATTGCCTTCCAGTAGCCTGTCAGCTCCATGCCCTGGTTGCCTAGCAGAGGGAGCTGATCCCTGTAGCGCATTTTTCGATGAATGCCCAGGAGCCATAGCATCCAACGCAACTGTTGTTAATATGGGTGACAGTCAATCCAGCATGAAATTCAAATTGCATATTTTCACCATATTGAATGGGTATTTTGGAACAGATTTAGCCCGACTCTTCAGCTAAGACCTCCACCACAATGAGGTACTCTTCCTTTGGAGGGGATTATTATTATTGTTGTTGTTGTTATTGATTTTTAAATTTGTATGCCACTCAACTCCTAGCGACTCTGGGCAGTTTGCAAATAGTTAACAACATACAATTATGCAAAATTATATACATTCACACTTAAGCAGTAGAACACACTCTGAAACTGAGAAGCTGTTTTTAGCATTAGTCCAAAACCCTGTGCTGGAAAAGATGCAAAGTGCACCTATTAGAAAGCCATAGCTATATTCTTGTGACAAGTGCTTTATCCTGTGAAGAGCTGGGAGAGCAGAATCTCAGTGCTCAACCCCACCACCAATGACAGAGAAATAGCTGAAAAATATATCCACATTCAGCTTTACACTCAATCCAGATAATGCTCATTTATCCAGCGCATGAAGAAGGCTAGAATGAATTATTTTAAAACCATCATTAAATTAAAAAATAGCTGGGGGCTGCAATAAAAATAAATGGTGGCCAAGAGCCACACTGAACAAGTAATGTTGTATTGATGTCACTTAGGTAATTAGGGTTGGATCTTCAAAAGAGTTTCATTTCTTCAGTGGTTCAAATGATAGTTTTGATTCTATATGGTGTGTTAAACCTGTATGCTCATATACCACTTTTTCTTATTTTCACCAAAAACAATTAGAAACTGCAGCATTTCTTGCTGAAATCTGGCAGCATAATTGAAGGGAGATCTCTAGGGGCCAGAAAAACAGTCACATATGGCCTGCAGATGACCATTTGTCTATCTCTGTTTTGGTGCTATGACTGTAATCAAATATGTTATTCTGGAAGATACAGATTGTTACCAATTACTCATTTCAACACTAACTATTCTGTATAAAAATACAGAATATGAACCAGCAGTTTGGATAAAACATTGGCAATTTCCTCTCATCCCCCAAATCCAAAGATGGTCTCTGCATCTTGTACAATTACATGGATATGAATTATACAAAAATTTTGAACTGCATGCCTACCATCAATTTGGATATGCAATATCCAATGGAGGGACTCTGAAAAGTACATGTCTGATCAAATGCAGAGCAACTGAATAGATATGGGATGGGTGGGAAAGAAGGTCACTAAACTAAGCTGTAGATGACAGCCAACAAGCCTTATAGTTACTGCAAAAGAAACTGTAAAGAAATTGAAGGAAAATATATAAAAGGAAAGGTAATATGTTATACATATATACACTACAGTGCCAGTTAGACATCACTGTATAAATAATCTTTATCTATCAGAACAAAAGATTGCGCAGATGTGTATTTAACAGTGTCCATGGTAACTGCTAGAATTCTGAAGCTGTAGGCCTGAAAGGAATTTGCTACTTATGAATAGAGCTTTAAGTAAGGTAAAATGTTTTTGAAACTTAGACTATGCTGTGGTTCACCTGCTAAACTAAAGCATGCTGGCTTGGGAATTCTGGGAGCTGATGTCTACGCATCTTAAAGTTGTCAAGGTTGAGAAACACTGCACTAAACAATTAATTTGTTCATAGTCATCCAAACAGCAACCTAAAACTCTATACATGTTAACAGTACATAGAGAAATTTGCATATTACAAACAATTATACGGGTTTCAATTTTTCGACAGTGGTTTGGGCATGGCATCTAATGCTATGAACTCAAGTATTACAGCTGCCAAGATTCTGCCAATGGGCTTGCTTTGCACTGCTCTCTGTATGCAACTTTTTTTCTTGGACAGCTGATTAGGTGGGGCTTTACAACTACATTTCTTGTTGAGTTATAGTGTTTGTACAACATAGTTGACTGGATAGGACAGCTTAAGATAGGCTTATGGCTGTTTTAGATTAAAACTATGTAGGTGGAAAACCTACTGGTTCCTCCCCCAGATTATGTTGAGCTGGCCATTCTGGTTTTCCAGAATTCATTTCTCCAAATTGCAAAGAGTTTGTGGTGTTTCAGACAAAACATTCTACTTCTAGGTCAGATCAATCTCAGAATACCACAAAATATTTCCAGAGGTTAAACATCTGGAAACACCCATAATTGCTGGATTGGTACAGTTCATAGGAGAATTGGAACATTTTGGAACTCTCTGGAATGTTCTGCTCCTGCAACATCAGGTTTTGAACATACCTAGTTAGAACAAACCTTCTCCTGCCTGTGGACTGTGGACTGGTTAAAGGTGTTTGCACAGCATGCTTTTCCTGCCATTGATATAGCCTATGCTTCAGGTTGAGACTTCATTACTATGGTTCTCATTCACCTCAAACAACAGTATTCTTAAAATACATTAGCTATAGAAACTTAAGATGCTGCCTTCTTTAGATTTGATACTAACCTGCTCAATATGACCTTTTTGCATTTCCAAAACAGCCAAGTTATTGTAGGATTCTGCATGGTCATTGTTGTTGGCCAAAGTCAGTTTGAAACACTGGTAAGCCAAGTTTATATCACCTATTCCCTGAGAAGTAAAAGCACAGAATAAGATACATAAACTTTTATTGAAATTAGAAACAGAAGAGGAACAACTTAAAGATTGTATGATGAAATGGGCTAAAAACTTTGGGTATAATATACAAATGGAACAATGGGAGAATATGTGGATGAAAGGATTGAAATTTATACTGTGTTACAATCTTAAAGAGAATTTTTGATGTATTGTTGGTATTTGTCCCCAGATAAATTATCTAAAATGTACAAAGGGACTTCAAACGTATGTTGGAACTGTGAACAACAAGAGGGGACTTTTTATCATCTTTGGTGGACATGCAAAAAAGCTAAAAAAATTTGGATCAAATACATACTTTAATTCAGAAGATCTTAAAGATGAATATACAATCAAAACCAGAGACTTTTCTTTTGGGACTGATGGACAAAAGTTAGAAAGAACCAAAGGAACTTTGTTTCTATATACAGTAACAGCAGTGAGGCTTTTATATGCCCAAAGGTAGAAAGACTTGACATTACCTACAATGGAAGATGGATGGTGAAGTTGAAGAAGTTGGCTGAGATGGCAAAACTGACAGCTTTGATTAGAGAAAAGACACTGACTAATTTCAATGCTACCTGGAAACCCCTTTTGGTCTTTTTTGTGTAAAACAGAAAAAAATGAAATCATGATATCTGGATTTGATCATCAGAAATAATAATGGGCAATAGAATTAATGAAAGCTATGTTGTAAACTTAGAGTAAGAGTTTAATGCACATGTAGCAAAGGAAGTCATTCTTTTTCTGTATTTTCTTTCTTTTTCTTTTTCTGCACTTTTGACTTTGCTCTTTTTCTTTTTTCTATTTTGTTCCCTTACTTTACTTTTTTTTCTTTGTTTAACTTTGTATCTTTTTATCTTGAAATCTTAATAAAGTTTAATAAAAAAAGAAGTAAAAGCACAGACTATATCACAGTTTTTATACACAAGGTAACTGTCCCTATTCCGATATTAGAACTCTGGAAAGGAGATATGGGTATACATGCCACTCTTGCCTCCTCTAGTCCTGACCTTCCTGGACTGAATTGGAATATTTGAAGAGTGTAAAGACATTCCATACAATGGAAGCGTAGTTAGGCAGGGTTTGTGATTACAGGGTTTTTTTTTAACATTTACAAGTACTGAGTTAGGGCTTCCATTCAAACCTTTTCTGTAAAAAAAAAAGTGGGAACGGAGCTTCTGAAATTCTTCCATTTGGTCATTGTGGAAAACAGAATGTTGTGCTACCTGGAATTTTGAATGGATTCAGCAGAACTCCAGTTATACCTCTTGAAAGCATAAGAAAGGAGGTGATATCCTGCAATATTTCCATTTAAATTAAAGGAGTCTGACAAAATTACCAAGTGTTATGATCACTTTCTGCCAAAAATCATTTGTAGCTATAGGATATGAGATAAAGGGTAAAGGTTTCCCTTGACATTAACTGCTAGGTTGGCAGGAGCTGGGACTAGCAACGGGAGCTCACCCCGTCACGCGGATTCGAACCAACCTTCCGATCGGCAAGCTCAGCAGCTCAGAGGTTTAACCCGCAGCGCCACCGCGTACATTTAAATTGGGAAAGGAGACCACTATAACTAGGCATGCAGAGAAATATGCTATGCTAATTCATGTAAGTCTGGGATGGACATCTTTCCTTTGGTTGAGGAGTGCATTTTATTTATTTACATACAGATTTCCCTCCCTCTTGTGGTACTGTCATCATGCTTCTTGGAGTGTTGCAGGGGATACTCAGGGGTCTTTAAAGGAGCAGAGCCAACATTTCTTGCCCTCTTGGGGAGTTTTGGGGACTGCAATACAAAGAGCGTCTAAAACTGCAGGTTACTCATCCCTGAGGAAAATGTTCAAATCTTTACTAATGTTTCAATTAGTAAAGTGAATTCAGCAAATTATAATGAGCATTTACTGGATCAGTACTAAAACCCCTACATTAGCCTACTTTCATTTTTCAGTCTGATTATTAACACTTCAGTTATCGATACACAGAAATGAGATACAATTTTACAAGAAAGTTTTCAGAAGTCACTTTATCCCAGAGTTAGCAGAACCAAGACTTCATCTCAAAGGCTGCTTCTCAATGAGAGATCTTGCCCTTGAAAAGTACATGCTGTGAAGTTTTGTTTGGAAAATTTTCAGGCAGGCTACATCACTTTCCCTTACAGCAACAAAATTCCATTGAGACTTTTTCTATCTTCTTCAAGATGATATAAATGTATTGTGATATGCAGCATGCAAAAACATTTCTTCTTGCATCTTTTTGATAGTTGATAAGCAGATTATAGGCCACTAAAGCTTTCTGGGCTAAAATTTAATAATTTCTGCATAAATATTTCAACAAAGTATTCTTAACAAACATTGCTCTTACCACAGCTACATGTCCCAAGTTGTACCACACATCTGCAGCCTCCTCCTCACTTTCTGCTAGAGATAGTGCACGTTCAAATGAACTGAGAATCATGTCATATTGCTGGGCATAGAAACAGCAGAGGCCCAGATTGTTAAAGAGTTGGCTGTTATAAATGCCCATCTGCAGGAGCCTCCTAGTTCAACATAAAAAGTAAATGAAGTAACTTGTACTTTTGTAGCATGCTTCTTGAAAGTTTCTTGTGCTCCAAATAGACAAGCTCAATTCTCCTCATTCAGCAGTTTGATTCCTGCTGACTTCACTGAGACATCCATGAAGTTTTCTTGGGAACAGTACAGTCCTGCCTCTTCAAGGATAGTTTTGATTTCCCAGACTAGCCTACTGTATAGGGAATAGGGAACGGCCTTGGAAGACAGGAGGAAAAGCTGCTACCAAGACAATGAAAAGACAAGCATGGCTTGAGACCATTCCAAGAAACTAGTCTGAGTAAACATCTCCCGAGTTCACACTAAGATAAAGTGAGGTGGGGGGAAGCACATTCAAATGTGCAAGATTCTGTTATTATAGCTGTTTCAATAAAAGTAGTCCTGACCTATATGGCATTGGTTTCTTAGTCTGGTCTGCCTTACATAGCTGACACCTACAACCTTAGTGTTCCTTGGTAGTCTCTCATCAAAGTACTCCCAAGGTCTGACCGTTCTTAGCATCCAAGCCCAAAGAAGAGCCCAGGTGCTGCTGCCTATTAAGGCAACCTACAAAAAAGGGAGTTCTATATAGTATACTTCATGGCATGTAGTTGTTGCAGCAGCATGGCTCCTTCTCCATCTCATGGTAATATCACAAATCACAATCCATGGGAAATATCTATACAGTGGGTCTTTCTACAAAAATGTCACCTCTCCTGGATTAGGGAAAAATCATCTCAGAGGACAATGCTATCTGTATTTCTCACTGAATATAAGAAGCAACCAGGGTGCAATAGCTCTTATACCCTCATTTTCAATATGATCACCATTTCTCTCCCTCCCCCTCTCCCTCGCCTGAGAATCAAGCCTTGTTGACTAGAACTGTCAAACTTAGCCTTCTTTAAAAGCTGCAAAGGAAATTGCTGTTCAAAACACTGTGTAGTACCTTAAAATCTAACACATTTATTATGTCATTAAGTTTTCATAGCCTTTTGACTATCTGACAGGTATAATAAAAAGCTTTTAATTTTCTTCTCAGGCTGTGCTTCCATCCTATCTAACGGCAGAGCTAGCCTGACTGATTATTGTTCTGTAAAGTCAGGGATATTTTTGCAAATAGCTAGCTTGTGTTACTGAGGAAGGAATACAGAGAAGCTCTCCATTTAGATGTAAATGAAGTACATTATTTAGACAGCAAATATACAGTACACTCTGAACAAGAAATATATATACATAATTTTGAGAAAATATAACAGAAAACACATTTGCCATATTCTCAGGAGGTATTATCAGGAATACATGAAGCAATGTAATATAAACTATATGGAGATAGAAACAGTGAGCGAAGAACAGTAACAGATAGCAAGGGCATTCCATATGAGGCATTTTTACCTCTCCCAAATCAGCTCCACACTGGAGCAATAAATCAGCATCTGAGCCAATTTATTTCAGGCTTAGTTGCGTTACATTCCAGATTGCAGTTTCTTGAGATGCTGAAGCTCTGAAAAGCTTCCTCCTAGCTTCTAACTCAGCTTGAACTCAGCCTTTCCCTCTTTCCCACAGAAGTTCAACATCTGTTAGGTCTTCCTAAAATGCAAGAGAAGAATAGTGCCCTGATAGCTTTGTAGCCCTTCTAACAATTGCTTATCTTGGTGGGAAGAATCTTCAGGCAAATGTGCACAAAGTAAAAATATAGGTGAATGGGTGGGAGAGTTTGAATGCTGTTTTTATGTTGTCTGATTAATTAGTTGGGGACAGAGGACTGATCAGTTCAAGTGTTCCCAGTGCTTCAAGGCTACTGGCAACAAAGGTGATCATGAATCTGTTTTAGGCTGCCTTGAGACTATGGAACAGAACCAGTTGATATGTAGAAGCATTTCGAGATTCCCTTGTGTACTTCAAAGATTTCTATAAGCACCTATTATAGATGTCTTAGTACAAAAATTAGGCTGTAGTTTCTTTCTAGGTCCCTGTCAGGGATATAATTCTTACGTCTGACAAACAACTCACTGAGTTGGTCTACAATTTAACATTTTTTTCACATATTCATCCATATTGGGGTTTTCTTTTTATTTTATTATTTCACTACTTCAAAAAATAATGTAGATTCACTACCTTCTTACCTGTAAAAACGTAAAGCAATCTCTGGCTGATCAGAGTAAAAATGATTACTTGCAATGCATGCAATGGCTTCTACATGGGTATTATCTTGTCTTAAGACATCTTTATAACATTCTGCAGCTGCAGAAATGTTGTTCATTTCCTATAAAGAGATGAAAAAAATAAAAGGATTTTAAGTTATGCATGATTAATAAAAACAAAAAGAGTGCTGTGATTCCTTAAATACTAAGGAATATTATAGCAATTAGATGAATAATTGATCAGAGATTATTTTTATTTATTTATTTATTTATCAAATTTTATCACCACCCATCTCCCCCCCCCGCCAAAGGAGGGACTCTGGGCAGTTCTATACAACATATAGAATAAAACTCTTAATTGTAGAATTTTATTAGTAGCTATGTAGTACTACAGGCTTGTGTATTATCTTGTAAATGCTTCTCTTATCATATACTCATTTTGTAATTCTCTGGTTATGATTACTGGAGTTTTTTACATTAAAATATCCCTGTCCTCAAATATACAGTTAATGATACAAAATAGTATCTCCCTCTGTCTCCATTCTTGGTATTGTAACACTAACAGTGACTATTTTACTTCTGTTGATTTGCCTTTTATTTAAAATCCTTCTGCATTTTAAAAAAGGGGGCTATAAAAAAAGATATTTGAAGATAAAATAAAAGACAGTATTGGTGGTGCAAAGGAGTGCCTTATGAAGATAGAGCAGCAGGTTTTCCATGCCTTATGTAGCCAGACATTTAAAAAGGGATCTTCCATCTCACTTTTTTGTAAATGAGCTGCAAGGTACATCAATCGATTTGATGACTTTATAACTCTTTGATGATATACTTGCCAGTAAACGTTGTTCTATGAAAGTTAGGCCCTCTGTTTTTCATGCACATTCCATTTGGAAGATATATGCCCTCCAGAGTATAATAGTCTGGACAAAATACACAGAATTTTATTTGTGTAAAATCATATTTATGCTTATTATTTCTTTTCAGAAGGAAGATTAACAGCCCCAGAAAAGGTGAAAGACATATCTCACCTCTCCAGCAGCATCTGGGATGCTCAAGCAGAACAGGGAGACCAACAGTCTTGAAACAGTATTTCTTGTTGGATGAGGCTGGGACAATGCTCTAGGGACAAAGTTTTCACAGCAGTTTTCCACTGAAGGTTTAAGTTTTAAATTCCTTGTTCTACTTAGGCTGAATATATCCTATGCCTGCTTACAGTCCTCATCAGACAGCATTGTACAGTGATGCTGATCTGCAAAACTTTGCAGCTTTTATTACAATTCTCAAATATCTGCTGTACCAAGCATATCTGGGTGAAATTTTGGAGCTGTACTGTATGAATTACAATGTAACTGAGAATGGCAACTTGAAATTATCTTTGGAATTTATCATCTTTGGATTTGAAAACATTATTCTTCAAATGTAATTAAGGTGGATGAAAATATATTTCACATACACTTTACTGCCAAAGAACAAATATACTTGAAAAGATGAGCATACATGCGTTAATTGCATATAATTATAAAATGTCATTTTATATGTGGACTAAGCTGTTTTGTTCTAGCCTACTCACAGTTAGTAACCATATGTTTTGGGTTCTTTCCTCCTCCTATTTATAGACTGCTGTTGGATAAAACAGTACTACATAAGAGCATCGGTTTTCTTCAAAGAAACAGCTTTTTCTGTTTGTTTGTATAACTTTCTGTCAATTGTTATCAAAAAAATTTTAAAAGATTTATTTCCACAGTGGAAGGCATAGCAGGCTTCTAATCTCTAAAGATGCAATCCTATACTCACTTAGCCTAGGACATCAGTAATGCATGAACAGACTTCCAATCACACAAAAGTGTACTTTATCTGAATGGATGTCTCTCTCAGCATTAGCATTTGCTCTTTATGATGATTTGGGAGCTTAGACTACTATACTTGATTTCAGACCTTAGACTACTGTTTGAATTCTTGAGGAAGTTGCATTTCTTTTAGCCTATTGGGAAACGGGTATTTTGTGACTGACCATGCCCATTTGGCAGCCACTTGTGAATGGATCTGCTCCTTCCCAAGCATTTACTTTAAAAGCACACTCATAATATTTTCTGAAAAATCCAAGTGCTTCCCAGTCCCTAAAGACTGGGGGCGTCTAATAAAGAGAAAATAGTGCTTACAAAAGTGCAATTCATATGTGTGCATGCTCAAAGGAAGGCAAAATTTTCTGGGCTAAAAAACTTGAACTGAAAAATATTCAAAGGTACCTAAATTTCCATTATAACTCTAACTGCATTAATAAACAGTATTCAACTTAAAACATGCTTTACTTATGCTATTTATCGTATTTAAATATGATCTTTCATTTCAACAAATTTTGAAAGAACAGTGATTTTCTAAAAAAAAAAAAAAATCTTATATATTTGTTATATTTATATCCTGCCTTTTTACAGTACTTCCTCCTCCTATTTCCCCCCACAACAACAGCCCTGTGAAGTAGTTTGGGCTAAGAGAAAAAGTCACCCAGGGAGCTTCAATGGCTGAGGACAGACTAGAACCCAAATCTCCCTGGTGCCATCTTATGCCCCACACAACAATTATCTTAACCATTCTGTAATTTTTGAAGTAATTGTAGTGTGCAGTAGTTCTTATTAATGTAGATACATTCCTACAATCTCCCAATGCTCATGAAATCAGTACCAAGTTGCAAAGAATTCAACTAGCTGACAAGTTCTACAAGTCTGTGTTGTTTGAAACAAACAATGTACTAGAAAAGGATCTGGCAATGATTCCATTGTCCAAGCATGGATGTGTCTCCGAGACCGAACTATAACGTAGAAGCTAGAAGAGCTCAGTGATAAACTAAAAGATTTCAATCCCTGATATCTAGATCCTGAAACCCAGAGCCACTACAACTCTTTGGAAATACTAGTGAGCTAAAGGGACTGACTGCATAGGTTAGCTCTCCATATTCAGTAGTCTATACGGGAGGTGACGTGTGGCTGGGTCCAGGCGATGGTGAATTCATCTCTGTGGGAGGGATTGTTTCCGGCAGCCTTTAAAGAGGTTCTGGTGCACCCCCTCCTCAAGCAACCATCACTGGACTCGACCATTCTGGACAATTTTCGTCCAGTCTCCCACCTTCCCTTTCTTGAGAAGGTGGTTGAGAAAGTGGTGGCATTGCAGCTACAGAGGGTCCTGCATGAAACAGATTATCTGGACCCTTTCCAGTCGGGTTTCAGGCCTGGATATGGGACAGAAACAGCCTTGGTCACACTTATGGATGATCTCTGGCGGGAGAGGGATGGGGGCAGTGCATCCATCCTTGCTCTCCTTGACCTCTCAGCGGCTTTCGATACCATAGACCACGGAATCCTTCTGGGCCAGCTCAGGGAGTTGGGGGTGGGTGACATGGTTCTACGCTGGTTCACCTCCTTCCTCCAGGGCCGGTCCCAATCGGTGTTGATAGGGAGCAAGAGATCCAGCCTGCGACCCCTACTTTGTGGGTGCCGCAGGGTTCGGTATTCTCGCCTCCTCCTTTTTAACATCTACATGAAACCGCTGCGTGAGATCATCCGTCACCACGGGACGAGGTATCACCAATATGCTGATGAAACTCAACCATTTATCTCCAACCCAGGTGACATAAGTGAGGCTGTGGCCACCCTCGGTGCCTGGAGGCTGTGGGGGTCTGGATGGGGAACAAAAGGCTTCAGCTGAACCCTGGCAAGATGGAATGGCTGTGGGTTAGGAGCTCCCGGGGATCTGGGAATTTGCCATGTTTGATTCTGGATGGGGTTGCACTGCCCCAGACAGATCCGGTGCGGAACTTGGGGGTCCTCCTGGACTCAAGACTCCTGCTCGAAGAGCAGGTAGCAGTTGTGGCCAGGGGAGCCTTTGTACAACTTTGTGTTGTGCCCCAGATCCAGCCCTTCCTGGATCGGGAGTCCCTTTGAACAGTCACTCATGCCCTGGTCACCTCCCATATAGACTACTGTACTGCGCTCTACATGGGGCTACCCTTGAAGAGTATCCGGAAGCTACAGCTCGTCCAGAATGTGGCTGCATGAGCAGTCTTAGGAGTCCCAAGGAGGGCACATATAACACTACTGCTGCACAAGCTGCATTGGGTGCCAGTTTGCTTCCGGGTCCAATTCAAGATGTTGGTTATCACCTTTAAAGCCCTACATGGCATGGGGCCAGGTTACCTGAGGGACTGCCTCACCCCTGCTACATCCACCCGTCCCACACAGTTTGGCAGAGGGCATGCTACAGACCCTGTCCATGAGGGATTGCCAATTGGCAGGGTCCAGGAGAAGGGCCTTCTCTGCTATGGTACCTGCCCTTTGGAAAATCTTACCCCCAGAGGTAAGACAGGCCCCCACTCTCCCAGCCTTCCGGAAGGGGGTGAAGACATGGTTGTGTCACCTTGCTTGGGACGGGAGGGGGGATAGCTGTTCACGGGGGTGGCTGGCACCGTGACCGTGCTAAGGATAAGATTTTATTAAGGCCCATTACCATCTTGAATTTTACACTTTACACTTTACACTTTTGTACTTTTATATTTATGTATATTTATATTTATATCGCTTTTATATTGTATTGTTTTTATTTATTGTTATTTTATGGTCTGTAAGCCACCCAGAGTCGTCGTGTATGAGATGGGCAGCAGAGAAATTTGATAAATAAATAAAATTAATAAATTTTAGAACAAAGAAGCCACAAGCCTAGTCTTAATAGTTGTTAACTTCCCCCATTCTGCCTCCTTAGCATTAACTCATTTGCACAGCTATGTACTGAAATTTAATTGAAGCGAATATTTGTAGCTCAGGGTTGAACTGCGGAGTCCTTGGTGCTCTCTGAGCCTTGTTGTTTTCTTGCAGACGTTTCATTGCCAGACTAGGCAACATCTTCAGTGCAAAGAGGGAGTGGGCCTTGCTCCCTCTTTGCACTGAAGATGTTGCCTAGTCTAGCAATGAAACATCTGCAAGAAAACAACAAGGCTCAGAGAGCACCAAGGACTCCACTGAAATTTAAAGCAGAAACTGTTTGAGGGCGTACTCATCAATTATCCTCTTTATGCAAGACAAAACTTGATTTGCATACCTCATGAATCCTGGCCATACCACAAAGGAGGGAAACTTCTCCAGGAAATTGTTCTAAACCTTGTTTGAAAACATTTAAAGCTGTCAAAGGCTGATCCAAGCGGGAATACACCTGGGCAAATAAATGGGCATAGCTCCATCAATGCTACGATTTTATAATGGTTAGAGCTGTGAAAATTAGCTGCCAATTGAATCATTTATATTACATTATATTACATTACATTATATTATATTTTATAAAGTCTATGCATGTAGCTACGTTTAAAGCTAGAAAACTAGTCTCCACATTTTGGCATTGCCTCTACATATCTTTCAGGACAAAATTCAGATAACTCTAGAATACCATAACAACATGGTTTTGAAAAACAGCATTATTCCTTTCACTCCTCTAAAATATTTAATGCAACTATTCTGTGTTCCCCTGCATAACTAGTTCATTCAGTCCAGCTCATGAGAACCATCTGTTACATTTTTTTAAGGATAGGATGCCTCTCCACTTGGCCTTCAGCAGGACAAGGCAGGCAGTGAACTTTCAAGAGTGATAGGACAGCGGTACAGCCTTGTCAAAGGCACCTAATGATGCCAGCTGAAAAATGCTGGTTACTAAATGTAAGGCTGGGTACTACCCCAATATTTATATTGTTTTTTAACTGTTTTCTACAATCACCTCTAAAGACAGATTACACGGTAGTCTATTAGATGTTTTTTTTTTTATTTGTTCAAGCTCAGAATTTGGAAATGATTGTTTAAAAATCAACTTCTTAAGGAGACTGATCTCAGGTAACTAGCATATTGGTCAGTGCATACACGTGGGGGGAAACTATACAAAACTTTTCAATTGTAGCCAGTGACAAAACTGAACAGGCAATGCGATGACATTCTGAAACTGGATTTACCCCAAGTGTTGCAAACAGCTATAGAAAAAGCTTCCAAATTACCACTTCCTATAGGATACCTTTAAAAAAACAGCATTAGCAACTGAAAAACTTATTATTTTATGTAGCCTGCAAAGGCTTAAGAAATTCTAATCCAAGAATTTTAAACCATTTGTCTAAAGTGATGAATTTTTAATTACAAATGCAAACTTACTTTTGCCAAGTACAGTACTGTATCTACCATATCCTGTTGTCTGAGAGCTGACTTAAACTGTGTTTCAGCTTCACGATATAATCCTAGTCTGGACAAATATATAATGAAAAGTATGTTAAGGCTAACAAGCTAGTAGAAAATGGATTATATTTTACAATGATTCAATATTATGACCACTAAAAATATTAGAGAATTTATATTCTACAATTTACCTGACTTGTAAAAATAATATTAGAAAGGCTAAAGATCAGAATGAAGTGAGGTTGGCAAATGATCCTAATACCTAATATGTTTTTATGTTCCAGATAAAATAAAAGTAGCTACTCAATGAAGAAAAGGCAGAATGACATAACTCTTATTTTAGCTCAGTCTCTTCTAAAAAAGGGACAGATGTTAACATGAAACAATTATGGAGAGTAAAATAAAAGGGCATGATAGAAACTTGCAATTGACTGAAAAATACATATTTAAAAAAAAATAAATTACAGTATTTGAATGAGTTAAAATCTCCAGGGTCAGATAAACTGCATCCTAGGACATTGAAAAAACTTAATGATGGTCTGGCTGAACTTTATGTATTGAGAAATCCTGGGAAATGGGTGAAGTGCTAGACAACTGAGGTGGCAAATATTGTCCCTAAGTTCAAAAAAAAAAGGGGGAAGGAATTTAGCAAACTACAGAATAGTCAGCCTTTGGCAAAGCTCAGTTCCTGGTACCTACACAAAGATGTTTCCCATCTTTTTAAAACTTCCTAGTCCCAGGAACTTTGGTACTCTACCATCCAAATATTAACCATATCTCTCCTTGCTTAATTTTTTTGAGAAAGCTTGGTACTGCCACCTGCAATGATCTTAAAAAAGATAGAAATAACATTTCAAAGTAAAATTGAAAACAGGTTGAAAATAGCATAATTAAATTTATTAGAAACAAAGGTTTCACTTAGGAAACAGATATCAAATAAGGGATATCTGGCTTTTCAGAATACACATGAAAAAGATTTTAGAAGAGTACTTGATTGCAATCTGAATAAAATGTGACGTAGTAATAAATATGGGGAATGAAGTTTTAGACTACATCAACAGACTAGTTTCTAAATAACAGGAAGTTAGCATTTCACTCTGTTCTGGGTAGGTGAGACACCATCTTGAACACTGTCTCCAGTTCTGAGCACCACATTAAAAAAGGATTTAGACAGAGTGAAATGGATTCAGAGAACAGCAACAAGTAGAGATATGACAGCAATATTCAGATATCTGAAAGTACGTCACACAGAAGAAGGCCAAGACTCTACTCCTCAGGAGGCAGGATACACAATAATTGATTTAACTCACAGGAAGGCAGATTCAGGTTTAATGTTGCAAAAGATTTCCTAACAGTGAAAGCCATTCAATGGTAGAACCAGTTATTCAGAAAAATGTTTCTCTTCATTGGATATGTTCATACAGAGGATGAACAGCAATCTGCCATAGATGCTTTCATTTGGAAAAAAGGATTGCACTCAATGGCCTCTTCCAACTCTGCAAGTTTTTTATTCTATAAAATTTATTTTATTTTATTTATTTTTATCCTGCCTTGTTTTCATAAATAACTCAAGGCAGTGAACAAATCTAATACTCCTTCCTCCTATTTTCCCCACAACAACAACCCTGTGAGCTGAGTTGGGCTGAGAGACAGTGACTGGCCCAAAGTCACCCAGCTGGCTTTCATGCCTAAAGTGGGACTAGAACTCACAGCCTCCTGGTTTCTAGCCCAGCACCTTAACCACTAGACCAAACTGACCAAACCAAATATACTGTAACCGGACTCAGCACGCAAAATTAGCATCCTGAGTCATCATCAGCACGCAAAATTAAATGTTCCATTTTTCCCAAAATGGGTAATGTATATGGATATTTTTAATGAAATGAGTTAGGATTGCTCAACATCTCAACAGTGAAAGAATACACACACACACACACTTCAGATTATGCTAAACATGATTCCTTGCCTCTTAATTTTGCTCCAGCATTTTAAACTAAGTTCGTAGAAAATGAGCAATTTGGCTACTTCTATCAGAAAACCCTTGACATATAAAGATTAAAAAAATAACAGAGGCAATGGAGTATAACTATTGTAGTAGCACAAGAACTAAAATTAGCAATGTATATTTTAAAATTCCTATGCGTCTTTAACTTCTGCATTATTTACAACTTTAAAAAATTATTATTCTTACAGATGGCAGACAGATGTGGTATATTAGTAGTTTAATAACCTTATCCCAATGATGCAAGTATAATATTCCACCATAAATTTGGCCTGTGGCAATGATTTTGCAAGCAGTTTGCCATTTTGAAATGTGTTTTCTTCAAAAACATCAATGTGATACTAAATTTCTTCAGTCAAGTTCAGCTAGTAATAGTTTGCTTCCCCTTTTATTACACTTTTAAATTAGAGATTGCTTTCTTAAGTCCTATGCTATCATACTCCTGTTCAATTCAAGATTTAAATGTTATGAATTTTGTATTTCGAGCCCCAGAAAAAGCATCTATAAACATAAAAGTAGTGGATCAGGATGGAATAAAAATTTCACTGTTTTTTAACTTTGGCACAGGAAAGGGTTGTTAGATGAAACAACGTATTTTAATTGAAGCAAGTAATTGATCTGCTTTCTTTTTCATAGATTTTGAAGACTGTCTAGTTTTACTGAGCTAATTTTGCAATTTAAATACGTTTTGAAGATCTGCGTAGAAATCTGTCTCAAACTGGAACTATATTATTCATTACATGAGGCTGCCACCAAAAAAGCAAGCTTGAAGTTGCAGATTTCAAAATGGAAAGTTTACCTGTAATAACACTTCCCAATTTGCACTTTCCACCACCAATCCTTGAATTGGGCATGCTGTGTGGCATAGGCTGCCAAATCTAAAGCCTTGAAAGGGAAGCAGATTTACAAAGGTCATCTTCAATTTTGAGAGAAAAAACTTATGCAGTCCATGTTTAGCAGGATGTAAAAAAATTACAAGATTAAATTGGAGAAATATACTAGATTTCCCCCTTTTTATTATTTTGCCCCATGAGTTGAAATGGCAAAGGAATCCTTGATGGCATAGTTTTAAGCCATTCAAAACTGACAGCTTTCTTGATAAATGCATTTTTTAAAATGCTCAAGCCCCTCCACCACCTATATAGTTTAACTCATATAACAAATTATCTTCCCCATTTTTAGTATTAATTCCTTATAGGGTTGGATTCCTCTTAAATTGGATCATTCCAATCATTTAGTACATGCATAAATGAATACCGAGAAAGGTTATACAAATTATGTGCAGTTAATTGCAAATTCAGCATTCTGTGCAAAAGCATAAATACTTCCCTAATCCCTCATATGCACCAATTCTTGCATGAAGGAACACAACACATCCCAAATTAACAATAGCTTCTCTGTTGATATGAGGACTTAGCATACTCTTACTGAAAAGCAAACCTACAATGGGTTTAGATATATGAGCCACTTTTGTTTTATAATAATTAGTTTTGAGAAAAGCATCAAGAAACCTGAATGGTACCATGAATTAAAATCCTAGATGGCAACTGGGGAAGAAGGGAGGGACTAATATCTGTTTATGTGTTTTATATACTGAAAAAATAAAAAGAGCAACACATCTGTTTTGGCTCTGAAGTCACTAATAATGACTTAACCAGCATTTGATCACACCAGATATCAATATACTATTCAGTGTCATATTCGGATATTTTAGCAATTAGATTGTTTCTAGATGATTAGGTACCAGAAAGTGATGAATGAATACCAGTTCCCAGCATGTAGACATGCCCACTATTCCTATTAACAATTATATAAAAATTAAAAGATAGTAGTGAAGAATTAATTTTCATCATAAAATAAGCGAGGAGGGAAATAGCAGGACCTTAAATGCAAATGATATGAACAAATAAAGTTATACTGTGCAGACAATCTAACTCTTAAAAAACATATTTTCTGTATGAGTAAAAGACCATCCAATGTTTTGTACATCCATTCAGCAACAAAAAACAAGTCCCAAACTGCACGTATGGAAAAACATTTAAATCTATGCCAAGGCCTTGTATCAACATCAGATAAAAGCCACCTGTATTTTTTGGCAATTGTCAAGAAAAAAATAAGGCATCTTCATCACACCAATGAGGGCAACACTGTTGACTCCTTCATAGGACAAAAGTGTAATAATTCTAATTGTTCTCTGTGATCAAGATTTTAAGTCACCATTCAGTTGTAATATCGGTTACAGACTGATATTAGGAAGTCTTTCACCATATTTATAGACAAAAACAGATTGTCAGACTGAATTTACCCTTGAATACAGTAAACTCCAAAGATTTTCAAGATACAAATGGCTTCCAGTTCCTACTCTGGAACTCCAGTGCACTGCAGTGTAGGGAGAGGGAATATTTACAGGATTGTATGTAATGCATCAACATCTCATTGTTGCCTAAATCTGACACCCAACCTTCTGCAGATGTGCACTAGGAAGGAAAATCAAGAATGGTAGGCTGGTATTACTTCAGAGTAGTTTGTCTGCATAACTGAACTACTTATTGCAGAATCTATAAGTCCAAGATATCCTATTGCGATACTTCAGAGAAATGTGAAAATTTGCAGGTAGTACATTATAACCTCATCTCAGAGCCTTGTTCATTCATACAGCTTCTATTTCCTCTACCATTTTTTTGCACATATGAAGTTGCTAAATACTGCCATGCCTCCCTTAGCAAAACAAAAGGATATGTTTCTATATGTAGTGAGCTACATTTTTATATAATTTCTTCCTGGTTGGAACTAATAATCATTTGGTGGTTCCTGCTTTCATTTTAATCCTTCACAGAGATTATTTTCTCTAAAACCTCTTTTAGACCTCAATATATTTCTTTAAGCTGAAGTACCAAGTTAAGGACAGATCATCATGGAGAAAATCTACCTATGTGGTTGCTAAGAATTGACACTGACTTGATGACACTCAAACAAGAAATGGCAACTATTTTCAGAAACCATATACCATCTGTTGATTTCAAGTGACCACATATGGTTTTTTTGGAAAACCAAAATTATTTGAAAAAGAAATGATAAAGAAATTAGTTTGAACTACGTAACATGAAATATCTGAAATCAAGAATCTATTCAAGAGAATAGATTTTATATTTTTTCTGAAGTAAGAAAATGCAGTATCATTATTCTAGATGAAAGAGATAAGCCTGTCCCACATGGGCCTAGTTTTCTTTAACTGCTAAATATAAACAACAGAAACACTCAAAATAAAAACAACAGAAAGAACATTAACATTTTAAAAACAAATATACTTACATTCTTAACATCACTCTCATGATGAAAAATGTATTCAAACAAAGTCTATTAAGAAAACAAATTTAAAATATGTTGTGAAACAAGATCTAGTTACAGTACATTAGAAATAATCACTTTATTAACTCATTTCACACAAAACTTTATTACTGAATGCAATAAAGAATTCACATCACAAAAATCTGTATAATGTTGCTGCCTTATTACACAAGAATTCTTAATCTTACACCTGAATATTATTTATTTATTTACACATACCTACGTACAATTTATAGCCACCTGACACCCAATGACTCTGGGCAGTTTACAATTAAAAGTAAGGAAAAAAATACAAAAAGAAAAACAAAGCGATCATAAGCAGCCCAAAGAAAAACATGTAAACCAAAAACCAACCAAACAACCAAACAACCAACACAGGCTCAGCCATCATTCTAATCCAAATCTGCGAGAAAGCCAAGGGAAATGGGGTATCTTTTATAATATGCTGCATTTACTGTACTTAACAGAGGAGGGGGGGGTCACAGCTGAAAAGCTGGATGCTCTGAAAATTATCTTTGAAAAGCAGCCTTTGCTTGGGAGTGACTGCTCATATTGTAAATGTAATTTTTCTGTATGGCTTAAACAAAGTTTCCTCTCCTTTCTTTTCCTCATGTCACTCCAATTTATTCTCCACCTTTTCCCTGTCTCCTTTCCTTCCCAATGAAACAATCCTTTCCTTTCATCCCATCTCCATATTATTTTTCTCTTCTTTTCACTAATCTTCTGGAAGGATGAAGAGTAATACATGTGTGTATTTCTGTGTGTCAGAAAGTGTGTTCATATTCCTTAAATAAGGAATCCATTAATTTTATAAGTGGGTACTTGATTTTACATTATATGGTACCTTAATTTTAATTAGGTAAGCAGGTATGCTTACCAGAAGCCACACTCCAAAAAAGGACACAATCTGGATAAAAAAAAATGTCTATACACTGTATATGCCTCTTATTGGTAGGCTTGCAAGGTAGTCTATACACAATTTACAGGCTAGGGTATCAGTCATAGCTGTGCCTGTGCCACATGCAGCATTCCCCACTAATGATAAGGGCTATAGTAATTAGTTTTTATACATTTTAGCCAGTATGTCACAAGTGCAACCGAAGCCCAGTTTTACAGCAACGATGCTCGTACCATTCAGATCTCTATTCTAGAAACTATCTTGCAAGCCAACACACTATTGTCCAATTCAGAGAGGACTACAGTCTACTGAGATAAATTCCCACTACTAGCTGTGAAGACTGGAACCTTAATACTACACTAGATTTGGCACTGGAAGAATGGATGTCTGGCTACTGGACTTAAATGTTTTCACGTCCCTTTCACATTCAGATAGGAAACTCTGGATCATAATTTGAGTATGTCATTGAGACAGAGTTATCTCTACTTGTGCTAATTCCACTGCTGACATGATCATGAGTAACCAGGATTCCTTGAAATCTTGTTTTAATCTTAATTAAATGTGCTGCCATTGCAACTCTTACTTGTGAAGATATGAGTTGAACCTGGAGAATGCAGTCAGTTCTTCTCATTTGTTCCTGATTGCTTTACCCTGGCTATGAAACTGCACAATACTGAATTTGTGCATCTCTCTTAGGAAAAAAAATCAGTAAAAAACCAAAAGCAACAGAATATTATCTGCTTTAATTAACAAATAAGAATTTAAAATAAACAAATCAAGAATGTTATATTAAACAAGGACATACCTTTGCCAACTTTGGTTTTTGAGCATAATTATTTAGGTTCAGTTTAGATATATTTATGAAAGGACCATCAGGATTAGTGAGCATGGAAGCCTGTAGTGGGAAAAAGCATCAAACTAATTGACATGCCATGTTTGGGCAATACAATTGTATTGTCTACTAGGCAATACAATATAAAATTCTGATGAAACCAATATGGTGCCTATAAAAAATAATACATGAGAATAAATTCTGACACTTGCACAACTCCCAGCTCTTGCCAATGCTCCTTCAGTTGAGTCAACTAGACACTCACGTACTCCTCAGCAGCAACAGCAGCAATGGAGCTTAGCAGGAAACTGATTCTCCAGAGTCCATCCAGGCCCATATAGCTTGGACAGCCCCCAGTAAAGTGCAATCAATAGGAATCTTTCCCTTTCTGAAGAAAATATTCACTTAATTTTTTTCTTCTATTAATGATTAACATATCTAAGCTATCCAATAATGAAGTTCTGTGGGTGGAATTAAAAGTTACTAATTTTTTAAAAAGTTATTAAAAACATTAAAAACACCAGTAAATCAACAAAACAATGAATTGAAAATAATAAACAGAACAATAAATTTAAAATAATAAACAGCACAGAAAAAAGTAAAACATAACATTTGTTACCTATCACAGTGCAGAGCATGTACAAAACTGTAAAAATGCATGAAAGAAGATGAGTATTTTAGCCTGGAGCTGAAAGATGAACCAAAGCCTATAATTTGCTGAAAATCCAATGAAGGGCAACCATGAAAGCATAATATGAAGTGTTGCTAAATTCAGTGGAGCTTACATCTAAGTAACCCACAGGACTATACAACCAAGCTGTACTTTTTCCACATTACTATGCATAGACAATGTACTTTTGTCTATTTTGTGGGACATTTGATCTTCATTGGTTTAAGCAGTAATGAGCAAAGTCTGTTAGTATTTTATAGAACACACATATTTTTCAAAAGTCTGATCATCCAAACAGACATAAAGATGCTATTATTTTTAATAACAGTTATTAGTTTAGCAGAGAAAAAAGGTAAGAATATGAGGAAAAAAAACCCTATCTAGTCCTTGTATATACATGTACTTTGAATTTCCAAGAATACAAACACAGGATCCTTACTGTTCCAAGCCTGACGTATCTCCCTGAAGCACTAGTCATTGGACGGGCAGTGTGAGCAGTTCTTGGAGCCTTTATGGCCTGTTCAATGCTACCTGGTCTCCCAGCCTGTGTGCTAGGTCGCACAAAACCTGTCAGAGGCCTCCCTGTTTGAGTCACTGGTCTGAAACGATCCAAATATGGAAAAACATCATGATAAAGTGATAAAACAGCAGTTTTTACTGGATCCAAAGGATTCAAATATGGAAAAACATCACAATAAAATGATAAAACAGCAGTTTTTATTGCTATTTGTAAAAACAAAAAGTGTACAGATTGGCATATGGAACTATTAAGAAAGATACATGTGCATTAACAATTTCCTATATATGCAATGATGTATTATCATTAGTATGTATGCACTCTTTTAGAGTTTACATCAAAACGACGACTGTATTAAATGGTTCTTACAATAGCATAATGTCTGTGTGTGTGTATGTGTATACAGTATGTATGTGTATATATGTACACACACACACACATATATATATACATACATGCACGCACGCACACACACAATCTGTTCAATCGTGTCCGATTCTCAGAGACTGCCTGGACAAGTCCCTCCAGTTTTCTTGGCAAGTTTTTTCAGAAGTGGTTACCATTGCCTGCTTCCTAGGACTGAGAGAAAGTGACTGGCCCAAGGTCTCCCAGCTGGCTTTGTGCTTAAGGCACGACAGAACTCCTGGTCTCCTGGTTTCTAGCCCAGTGCCTTATCCACTACACCTAACTGGCTCTCGAAGTACATTTAGACAGACTTAAAAAAACAAAAACAAAAAAACCTTCTAATACCATTTTTAGCAAAAAGACTTCTAGAATAATTTACAAATATGATTAATTAGATAGCTCAAGTCAGTTCTCAGGCTTACAATCTACAAAATATAGTGCAAAATGAAAAGGGCTGATGAGGGAGGAGGAAAAATACCACCAACTCTTGACCAGTTCAAATGAAAAGAGTTCAAATACATAGTAGCTGCCAGCTGGGTGACAATTAGGGACAGCTCAAATCAGCTAGTGTAGAACAAAGACATAAAATACATCTATTTCTTCTCTCTGTTATACATTTTATGTAGTGATTATAGTATCACTTAACTACAAAGAACAGACACCCAGATCAGTTAACCCCACTGAGAAACTGAATACCTGATGGCCTGACTAGGCCCAGCCCCCTGACCAGTTCCAGGAGTTTTAAGTGAAGTACCAGGTCCTATCAAACAAACAAAGAAACAAAAATCACCATGTTTATGTGTTATAGATACTTTCCTATACACATTTCTTTTGCCATTTATCTTTTGGTCTCCTCTCCCAAGTTTAAAAAAATAAAGAGGGAATATTCAAATCACAGATGACTTTATTTTTAGTGAGGTAGCACAAATAAAATCTAATGCTATATACATTTGTTTAAAAAATGCACTGTCTCATTTAACCACAGCATCATGAGTGGACTCAGTATCAGTCAAAACTGTAAAGAGAAGATAATTCCCTTATACAAACAAAATGCCACCTGCGTAGCACTGGATTATGTTCATAATAAAATAATTAAAAACACATGAATTTAGTGCACTGGAGATTTTTCTTGAAAATCAACTTCCTAGCTGGTTGCAGTATGGACTGAATACAAGTTATACATGAAGAATATTTACTCACTAAGGCAACTGATATTTTATAGGCATATGAACTTTATAACAAGAAATGCAATGTTGAATTTGAAAACTGTAATATTGACATAAAACTGTACCACATTATCAAAACTGAGGATAGTAATTTTAAAGAGAAGAGAAGAAAAGAAAACAGTTAAACTGGTAGCAGTCACTCATTCCAGAGGACAGCTTTGGGGACAAATTAAATTAACTATTAAAAAGGAATGCTGGTGTTCTAGGGAGGGAATCATGAGCTGCTTCTGCCAATACATTTTGGAGCATATATAAATGCAGCTTACGTGCAACTTGTGCAATTGCATTTTCATCCAGCATCATTTCAGCTATGCCTTCCTGATCCACATCAATTTCATCCACGTAAACCATTTCAGTTAATGCTCGCATTTTCAAACACCAAGCAGCCTAAAATAGAGAGAGAGACAGAGAGGAAACAAGGTCCAGTAATATAAAACATCGACAAAATACATTCAATATTTTAAAAATCAAATTCAATAGAATACAGATAAGGCAGCCCAGCAATAGATTACTCGGCACCTGTGGGAAAGGAAAAAAGAAAATAGACTGAGGGATACTGAGATCCAAGATTGGGAACAGGATTGGTGTCTCAGAAGCCTTAGAATTAACTTAAAGAAATCTCTAGGAAGCAGGAATTCCAGGACTAATTTACACAGAGGAAATAACAACTAACTTTGAGAATAAAATAAAAATATTTAGCCAGGAATTCTGTGTTTTCTTGATTTATTTTAGTACATGATGTTAAGTCAAACTTCATAGTTTTATTAGGCACTTGGGCATTTAATGTTATCTTTCTTCATGCTGCAGCCTGGGTAGGAATATAGCATTTTTGCTTTAGAATCTTTCTGACTTCCATAATAGTAATAATAAGAGGTTTTTTTAAAAAAAACCTTAGGTCTCTTTGTGAAGTCTTTGTAACTAGCCACTATATGGCCTGACCGGAGTACTGTATCTTATTTTGGTCTTTACTTCTTTTTAACTCATCTGGAAGCAGCTCTTTATCAAGGGAACTCTCCCCTTTAATAGGGAACGTTTAAAAAGAGGTTGGATAGTCACCTCTTATGGCTGTTTTAATTGATTTTTCCTGCATATTGCAAAGGGCTAGATTAGATGATCTTCCTCCACAGTTCTATGATTCTATGTTGTTTTCTTTACTCTAACACTACACTGAAGTGCCACACCCTTAAGAAGAGAATATCTGTAGCTCAGGATTGAACTGTAAAGTCCTTGGTGCTCTCTGAGCTTGGTTGTTTTCTTGCAGATGTTTCACTGCCAGACTAGGCAACATCTTCAGTTTTGTTATGGACAAAATACAGTACAGTACTGATAATCTTAAAGTATTTAGTACAAACCAGTCTGTTTATGAAATACGATCAAAAATAGCTCTCATTATTAGCTAAAATATTCTTGAAAAAAGGATTGCCTTTCCACATGTTCTCTTGATAACTTAATAAAAAGCTAAGGATCTCAGAGAAATCAATAGGAGGAACTAGCATGGTAAAGCAGAATTCCTAAAATAAAGAACAAGCCCTTGTGTTTTTGCAGAAAACCATGATAATCAAAATAACTTTACTATAGAAGTGTCCTAAAAGTAATGCAAAATAAACATTTCAAACTTTTAAAAGTATCAAAGGAAAGCTTCTGAATAATGAAAAGCCACAATGTTTCAAATACTTTTTTCTGTTTAACACAGGTTAATTCCTCACACAAATGCTGCATACAGGATATTAAATCCAGGAGTAAAGGCTTAAATGAATGGTAAAAAAATGGTATGTTTAGGACAATTCAATGGCTAGAAATAAAAAGAACATCATATAACCAATTCTACCATATTTTTAAATATTTTAAAAGCCTTCCCACCTTTTCCTTGTATGTTATTACTAATCATATCTTCAGAAGACATGGAAGTGAAATCAGCTGTGAAATACAGCATCAGGCAGGGGTAAGAAAGTTTCTTTAAAATCAATATTGGAAAGCCAAAATATTATATACATTTGCAAAAAAAAAAAAAAGAAGCAAGCATAGAATTATGCAATTCAACATAAGCTGTCATCTATTTTTCTTTGTGTACTTGAGTACTATAAATCAGTACTGTTTCCTGGTCTTTAAATCGACATATGGAACATAAAGAACAATAATCAGATTAGGCAAGCGATCAGGATGATCAACCAAGATAGGAGGAAAGAAGCATGTTCCTTTTAGGTCATGCTACGGTTATAAACAAAGAAGCTGCAATGGGATTAATAAGGTTAATGAAAGATTATTTCTGGCAGTAATAGCTGATTTAGACCCTCTTTCAAAAATTAATTTTAAATAAGGTACGTGTACTTAAAAGGAAGTCCTACTAAATTTCCTGAATCTACTTTCTAATAAGCATTAGGAATACAGTTTTAATTGATGTCACAATGCACGTTTTGCCATTTTGGCATCATCATGGTTAAGAAAGGATACATATGGCTAACTTCTCTGTGAGAAGATGATTTAGATATCTTGCTGGCCTAAAAAAGGAAGACTGATTACTCAAATGCACATGTCTAGGAATTTGGAAAGGCAGCTTGATCTGACTGCCTTTCCAAATTCATAATACATTGCTTGGCACTAACCACCACCCATTCATAACCAATCATAAGAAGTGTATCTTGTGGCTATGTTTATATTTCAGTACTTACTGTACTGCAGATCTTGTAAGATACTGTATGTCCCAATTCTATAGCATGGATAAATCAGTTATATGTCTAGAAGCATATTACACTGCAGATCCAGATTCTGCAGCAAATTGCTTTTAGTCCCTTCAGCAGAATATTTCAAATATATAGTGGGAAAGTGTGAAATAATGATATTCCGTCATGTACATGGTGGGCAAGTTCCTGTCAATGCAGGGGTGGGGAGGAAGTGGAAACTAAATAAATTAGGAAATTCTGTCCAGGGTTATTTAGCTTCATGTGGAAACTAGGATCCCTATTTATTTGTTTGTTTAAAAAACATACAACCTGACTCCCAGCAACTCTGGGCAGTTCATGGGTTAAAAAAAAAACCAATTATGTTCAGCTCCTAACCCAAGTTATAAACTGTGGAAACCTAAATTATGTATTCCGTTTTTTGGCTCCTTTAGCTACTCCTGCTAGTGGAAAGAAGCAAATAGGAATGTTCAGATACTATGCACCAGAATATTTATTCAATCATTATAAACTGAAGTTATAAAGAATGGTGGCTTATCATTTAAGGCAATTTGAATACCAGTTTTCACCCTAAATGTTCAAGAATCCATGTTCATCCATTATGAGAAAATCCATGCTCATCCTTGATCACCTTGATTGACCAGACTGTCGCTAAACAGAGTCCTGCTGGTCACAACTTGCTTTCCATTCATCTCAAATCCTGGCTTTCCTTCTCCAGGTTCTGCCAAAGTCCTTGACTATTGGATCTTTCCATCTCTTTGGAGGTCAGCCGATAGGTCTTTTTACTTCTCTTGGATACCATTCAGCAACCAATGGCCATATGACATACACACATGTCCTGCCCAGCATAGCTTCCATTTTCGATATTCGACGATGACATCATTTATTCCACTTCGTGTTCTAATCTGGCTGCTTGGGATGTGGTCTCGGAGAGAAACTTTCAGCATGGATCTTTCCATAGCTCTTACTACTCTTGAAAGCTCTTCTGCCTTTGTTAGAGGCCATGTTTCACTTCCATATAGCACCGCCAATAAGACAGTTGAATTAAAAGATTAGCATGCAGTTTTCCGTCGATCTTCTCATTCTGTAAGACTTCCCTAATGGAGTTGTATCTAGCCCATCCAGCTTTCTTTCTTCTGACCAGTTCTTCTCTTTGATGGTTGTTCATTTTGATTAGCCATCCCAGGTAGACATAGTGGTCAACCTCTTCATTAAGTTCATTCTGAAGCCTCATTTGGAATTTTGGCAGGTTCCCTGTCTGCATATATTTTGTTTTAGTGTGATTCATCTTTAGACCCACCTTTCTGCTTTCAGTGTCAAGTTGTCAAAGCATCTTCTGCAAATCTGAGATGGTTTATCTTCTCTCTGTTTATTTCAATTCTGTCTTCCCATTTCATTTTGTGCCATGATATTTTCCAAACAAGCGTTGAAAAGTTTAGGTGAGATCATATCGCCTTGCTTTACATCTATCTCCACTGGTATTCGTATTTTGATTTCGAAGAGAGTAATATTTGTGAAGCAGTTGGTATTTGCTTCTTTGAGCAGTGTGATGTAGTTGAAGTTGATTCCTCGTTCCCTGATCGCTTGCATTACTGCATTGACTTTGACACTGTCAGATACTTTTTCATAGTCCACAAATGCAATCGCAAGTGGAAATTCATATTCTCTTGTGCTCTTGTGGCTGTTGCTTGTCTAAAGTTCTTGTAAGATGGTTTGTAATCACTTTCGTGAATAGCTTATAGACAGTCGATAATAAGCAAATCAGCCTATAATTTTTGAGATCTTTGCGATCTCCCTTCTTGTACAGTAGGACCGTAGTGGACTCCTTCCAGCAGTCAGGAATTTTTTGCATCTCTATGTACCTGGTGATGGGACGCGGTGGCGCTGCGGGTTAAACCGCTGAGCTGTCGATCGGAAGGTCGGCGGTTCGAAACCGCGCGGCGGGGTGAGCTCCCGTTGTTAATCCCAGCTCCTGCTTACCTAGCAGTTCGAAAACATGCAAATGTGAGTAGATCAATAGGTACCGCTTCGGCGGGAAGGTAACGGCGTTCCGTGTCGTCATGCTGGCCACATGACCCGGAAGTGTCCTATGGACGCCGGCTCCAAGGCTTAGAAACGGAGATGAGCACCGCCACCTAGAGTCGGACTCGACTGGACTTTACGTCAAGGGAAACCTTTACCTTTACCTATGTACCTGGTGAAGCGCTCTGCCAGCACTTTCCATAGTTTATGACCTCCATCCCTCAGTATTTCCGTTGTTATACTATCTTTTCCTGGAGCTTTCCCCAGTGTCATCTGATGGATGGCGTGCCAAACTTCACTTATTAGAACAGGTAGTGTATGCTCGGTCGTGGCAGTCAATGGCAACATTGGAATGTCCAAATGGGAATACCAGTTTTCACCCTAAACATTCAAGAATTCACACTCATCCATTATGAGAAAATCCATGCTCATCCATTATGAGGAAATATATTTATTTGAGGTTATTTTAGTTTTAGATTTTAATAGCATTGTAAGTTTTTTTAATATGGTTCTGCATTTTAGTTAAGCAAACTTATGAGCATCTGCAGGTGGAAAATGACAACATCATCACAAATATGTTGCTATTTTGGCTTCATCGGCTTCATGGTTTGCTGTAGATACACATGTAGCTGAAGCTTTTACCCTATATAACATTTTAGTTTTAATTACATCATGAGAGTTAAGTATTTGGTGAGTTCACACATCAAGCTCAGGCATAGTATGGTCGCTTTGGTTTTCATATAAAGTAAGGTAACATATAGAAACTGTGATTTGTAAGTCAGAGTTAATAGGTTAACATTATGTGTATATCAAAATACTATAGTTATTAAAACTATGGTTAAGCAAACCACGGTTTAGCACTATTGCAGGATAACACCTCTCCTGAAGTTGCTGCACAGGCTACCAGTAGACTTCCAGGCCCAATTCAAAGTACTGGTAATAACCTACAAAATCTTGTATGCTGTAGCCTTGTCAGAATTCAGTCTGCCCATTAAGAGAACCCCTTTATTTGACGTTAGAGGGACATGGCTCAGATAAGAGGTCTTTCCTGTGTCTGTTCACAGATTCTGAACACTCTACCACCAGAAGTTTGTAATGCCTCCCCTTTCATGCCATTTACAAAGAACATACAATTATTTTAATTTGTTCAACCCTGATTAAATGTTATTGGCATCCAATCTGGAGGAGAATTGATATACAGGTGGTCCTCATTTAGCAACCATTCAAACGTACAATGGCGCTGAACAAGTGGTAGTTACAACTGGACCTTGTACTTATGGCCATCACAGCATTCCTGCAGTCAGGTGATCGCAATCCGGGCGCTCAGTGCCTGGATCACAATTACAACACCACAGCATTCCAAGGTCATGTGATTGCAATTTGCAATCTTCCCTGCTGGCTTCCCAAAAGGCAACAGGGACTGCGAGAACAGCTTAGCAACAGCTTAGCTATAGCTAAGCAGTGCAGTCACATGGTTTTTCAACTTATGACCATGTCGCTTAACGATGGAGTTTCCAGTCCCAATTAGCATTGTTAAACGAAGACTACCAGTATTATTGTTATTGTGTGCTTTTTTTAATAACGTGTTATAACTTACCCAGAGACTTTTGATTGAAGTAGGTTATTAAATTGTAAAATAAATAACATGAATGCACAAGCCAGGTTACTGAGGTTAACAGAATGAGGGTACCACGAGCAGACCTGAGCTAACTGGCTTGTTGTTGACAACTGGAGAGCAGGTAAGAGTTTTCTGTAATGCTTTGCTCCCATCAATGATCATCTGGGTTTTTGCAGCCTAGATCTGACAGCCCTAATAAAGGCCAAGCTGATTCATTAATTTCTCTGGACCAAACAAACATTTTGAAATACAAGAGGTGGAGCAAGACTTGGCACCTGCCTTACATGATATATGGCCTGATCTTGAGAATTGTAATTCACAAATAAATTATTCTACTATCACAGTGACAAACAATTAGCTTTTACTTATTTCTTTAAATTCATGTTTGTATCTTATCAATAAATTTCTCCAGCTATAAAGCACAAAACAGTCCACCCTGTATCACATGAAATTATATTACTAATAAGAAAAGATACGAAGATACTCACAAATGGACCAATAAACAATGTCACAATAAATGGAGAAGAAACTGAAGTCGTCAACAATTTCAGTCTACTAGGATCAACGGGATCCTACCAAGGGAAGTAGTAATCAAGAAATCAAACAACATATTGTTGATGTTTTCCTACTAACGATTAAGACTGCTATTGTACCTCATCATTTTGGCCGGGTGAAGAGGTTGTATCTCCTTTCACGTGCTTGATGCAAATCGCCTGGGGGGAGGAACCTGCCCGGACTTGTTTTACTTCCTCTTTTTTTTCTCTGTGCCGATATGTAGCCAAGCTAGGTAGCTCTGAATGAGAGCTAAGTCCTTTAAATATGTTTTGCTTTTGTTTTGCTTTTTGTAAATAAATTATTTTTATAGAAATGCCTGGTGTGTGACTTTTCTGATCTCTCCTGGGCTAAAGGCTTTCCCAGCATTCTGCAACACATATCACGCTGGGAAAATCTGTCATCAAAGACCTATCCAAAGTTTTCAGAAGTAAAGATGTCAGTTTAAAAACAAAGGTGCATCTGACTCACTCCATGGTCTTCTCAATTGCCACATATGCCTGTGAAAGTTGGACATTGAAAAAGGAAGATAGAAGAAGAACTGATGTATTTGATTTGTAGTGTTGGCAAAGATTACTGAAAATACCATGGACTGCCAGAAGAACAAAGAAATCAGTTTTAGAAAAAATACAACCAGAATGTTCCCTAGAGGCAAAGCTAACTAGGCTTAGACTCTCATACCTTGCGCACATCGTCAGGAAAGACTGTAGTTCTGTTATACATAGGGTCGCCATGAGTCGTAAATGACTTGACGGCAACTAACAACAACAACAACAAGAAAAGCAGTACAGATTTTGGTAACAATACTTGTCATATAGTTTGAACCTGAATAGCTGGTTTTTCTTAAAACAACCAGCCAGTGAGAACTGAACCAAATCAGAATTGTGAGGTTGGGGAAGAAGGAAAAGAGGACTTAACAATTTACATTTGTTATAATCCAAATTAGAAATCCTTTCTTAAACTTACTACAGGTAGTCCTTGGTTAACGATGGCAATTGGGACCAGCATTGCCATCACTAAGCCACACTCATGAAACACGACTTCACATGACTGCACCATTAAGTGATGGCACTTCTGGCGCTTTCAGTTGCCATCATTAAGCAAATCTCATCATCAAGTGATGACATCATGTGGTTGCCATTTGCAACCTCCTACTAGGATCCCCATTGACTTTGCTTTTGTAGGAAGCTGGCAAAGGTGGTCGCAAATGGCAACCATGTGACCACGGGACGCTGCAACTGCAAGAACTTCTAGTACCAGTGTTAACTACCACTTGTTCAGTGCCGTTACAAGTCCAAATGGTGGCTGAATGAGTGGTTGTTAAACGAGGACCACTTGTATTTGAAATCATGTCAATTATTAATTGAATTGTAACCTATCTCAAGATTATCTAGATAATAAGCTATAAATATTTTAACACAAATAAATTAGAGCTTTTCTTCCATTATGAGTAGACATACTGGGAGGTAGGAATTCCAGTTATGAGCTCTGCTGGAGTTAAAATCCTCTGGGTTAAGGTTATATAGGGTTGTATAGACTATGAATGGGGATGGGGGAGGGTAACAGCAGTATGTGCTTGGAAACTGAATTTTACAACTTAGCATATTGAACGATCACAGCCACTTGTTCTTTAAATTATTCGCAATATTCTCCCAACTTATAATATAACATGAACTCTCCAATTTCATTCAAATAATTTCTGAACTTGTTTTTCCCTACAACAGGTTAAGCTCCATTTTGAATTCTGCAAGGAATTTTTTTATAAAAAGCTTTATAAAACTGCCTTAAGCTACACTTTGTTAAACCAAGATGTAAATAACAGTTTAAAAACCACAAGAGAACTCATGTTAAGTCATTTTTATTGCTTAGCATTTATATTTGAACTTGGACATTATGACTGAGCCAACAAACTATAATTCCGAAAGCACAGCTTGGTATAATATATGAAACCAGTTGTTAGAGCATGAAATGTTCATTTCAGCCAATATAATATTACAATTAATTATTATATATTGATTGGGTTGGTTACATGGTGCCATCCAGGTATTCTATTTACCTAGGGGTGTGGGGGATTTACAATATAGGAGTTGTAGCTCACAATACCTGTAGGGTATAAGTTTGGTAATGTGTTTTTTCTCATATATTGCTAATCATTTTTGTTTTATCGAAGAAGAAAAGTAGACAACTTGAGTATGCTTTGCTCTCAAGGCAATCAAAATGTTAGCATTCTTTCTTGTATGTGCTTCAATTATTTTAGAATCTTCATTTTAAAGATGAGCTAAGGAGTTGTGTCAGATCTATGAGCCAGGGCAAATTGGAGTGGTTATTGGTGAGATGTCAAGATTAAAGATAGACATTTTGGGCGTCAGTGAACTGAAATGGACTGGAATGGGCCACTTCACATCAAACGACCACCAGATCTACTACTGTGGACAAGAGGACCACAGTAGTCCAGAAGAAATGGAGTAGCCTTCATAATTAATCGTAAAGTGGCTAAAGCAGTGCTTGGATACAATCCAAAAAACGATAGAACGATCTCAATTCAAATTCAGGGCAAGCCATCTAACATCACAGTGATCCAAATATACGCCCCAACCACAGATGCTGAAGAAGCTGAAGTAGAGCAGTTCTATGAGGAACTGCAGCACCTACTGGACAACACGCCTAAAAGAGATGTTATTTTCATCACAGGAGACTGGAATGCTAAGGTGGGCAGTCAAATGACACCTCGAATTACAGGTAAGCATGGCCTGGGAGAACAAAATGAAGCAGGACATAGGCTGATAGAATTTTGCCAAGACAACTCACTCTGCATAACAAACACTCTCTTCCAACAGCCTAAGAGACGGCTTTATATGTGGACTTCACCAGATGGACAACACCGAAATCAGATTGATTACATCCTTTGCAGCCAAAGGTGGCAGACATCTATACAGTCGGTAAAAACAAGACCTGGAGCTGACTGTAGTTCAGATCACGACCTTCTCATTGCATAATTTAGGATCAGACTAAAGAGATTAGGGAAGACCCACAGATCAGCTAGATATGAACTCACTAATATTCCTAAGAAATATGCAGTGGAGGTGAAGAATCGATTTAAGGGACTGGACTTAGTAGATAGGGTCCCAGAAGAACTCTGGACAGAAGTTCGCAACATTGTTCAGGAGGCGGCAACAAAATACATCCCAAAGAAAGAGAAAACCAAGAAGGCAAAATGGCTGTCTGCTGAGACACTAGAAGTAGCCCAAGAAAGAAGGAAAGCAAAAGGCAACAGTGATAAGGGGAGATATGCCCAATTAAATGCAAAATTCCAGAGGTTAGCCAGAAGAGATAAGGAATTATTTTTAAACAAGCAATGCACGGAAGTGGAAGAAGGCAATAGAATAGGAAGGACAAGAGACCTCTTCCAGAAAATTAGAAACATTGGAGGTAAATTCCAGGGAAAAATGGGCATGATCAAAAACAAAGATGGCAAGGACCTAACAGAAGAAGAAGAGATCAAGAAAAGGTGGCAAGAATATACAGAAGACCTGTATAGGAAGGATAACAATATTGGGGATAGCTTTGACAGTGTGGTTAGTGAACTAGAGCCAGACATCCTGAAGAGTGAGCTTGAATGGGCCTTAAGAAGCATTGCTAATAACAAGGCAGCAGGAGACAACGGCATCCCAGCTGAACTGTTCAAAATCTTGCAAGATGATGCTGTCAAGGTAATGCATGCTATATGCCAGCAAATTTGGAAAACACCAGAATGGCCATCCGATTGGAAAAAATCACCTTATATCCCCATACCAAAAAAGGGAAACACTAAAGAATGTTCAAACTATTGAACAGTGGCACTCATCTCACACGCCAGTAAGGTAATGCTGAAGATCCTGCAAGGTAGACTTCAGCAATTCATGGAGCGAAAATTGCCAGATGTACAAGCTGGGTTTAGAAAAGGCAGAGGAACTAGGAACCAAATTGCCAATATCCGCTGGATAATGGAAAAAGCCAGGGAGTTTCAGAAAAACATCTATTTCTGTTTTATTGACTATTCTAAAGCCTTTGACTGTGTGGACCATAACAAATTGTGGCAAGTTCTTAGTGGTATGGGGATACCAAGTCATCTTGTATGCCTCCTGAAGAATCTGTGTAACGACCAAGTAGCAACAGTAAGAACAGACCACGGAACAATGGACTGGTTTAAGATTGGGAAAGGAGTACGGCAGGGCTGTATACTCTCACCCTACCTATTCAACTTGTACGCAGAACACATCATGCAACATGCTGGGCTTGTTGCATGAGGAATCCAATGTTGGAGTTAAAATCGCTGGAGGAAACATTAACAATCTCAGATATGCAGATGATACCACTTTGATGGCTGAAAGCGAAGAGGAACTGAGGAGCCTTATGATGAAGGTGAAAGAAGAAAGTGCAAAAGCTGGCTTGCAGCTAAACCTCAAAAAAACCAAGACTATGGCAACCAGCTTGATTGATAACTGGCCAATGGAGGGAGAAAACATAGAGGCAGTGACAGACTTCGTATTTCTAGGCACAAAGATTACTGCAGACGCTGAGTGCAGCCAGGAAATCAGAAGATGTTTAATCCTTGGGAGACGAGCAATGACAAATCTCGATAAAATAGTTAAGAGCAGAGACATCACACTGACAACAAAGGTCCGCATAGTTAAAGCAATGGTGTCCCCCGTAGTAACATATGGCTGCGAGAGCTGGACCATAAGGAAGGCTGAGAGAAGGAAGATCGATGCCTTGGAACTGTGGTGTTGGAGGAAAATTCTGCGAGTGCCTTGGACTGCAAGAAGATCAAACCAGTCCATCCTCCAGGAAATAAAGCCAGACTGCTCACTTGAGGGAATGACATGAAAGGCAAAACTGAAATACTTTGGCCACGTAATGAGAAGACAGGACACCCTGGAGAAGATGCTGATGCTAGGAAGAGTGGAGGGCAAAAGGAAGAGGGGCTGACCAAGGGCAAGATGGATGGATGATATTCTAGAGGTGACGGACTCGTCCCTGGGGGAGCTGGGGGTGTTGACAACCGACAGGAAGCTCTGGCGTGGGCTGGTCCATGAAGTCACGAAGAGTCCGAAGCGACTGAACGAATAAACAACAAGGAGTTGTGTCAGGCTTCCCTCATCTTTTCCATTCTCACTTATTTCAAAACTTAACGTTCGGATGCTCTAGGTGAGAGACAAGGAAGATACAAAGACAGCTGTTGCTAAGGAATTTGAAAATAATTACTAAAAAATTAAACCAGAGACACTTAGTACTGCAAGTTTAGAACATGTTGATAATAAGAAATCTTGTCAGGATGGAAGACTACCTATCTCCTTTTCAATGATCCCCTTTTCTCTAACCGTATTTTCTTACACATTCGTAGCAACTATTCTGAGGGTTTTATGGCTAAAGCCGCCTCCCAGTCCACTTGACTCTTAAAGATGCACCCACGAGGCTTTCCTGCCATGACAGGGAAGTGGTCTGTCACTGCCTTCTTACAGGATATTTTTTTTCAGTTTCCTATCTAGTACTGATACCTTTTAAGGAACAACACATTTTCATAAATGCAAAACTAATTATCTCTATTCAAGGTATCTGCGTGCCTGCGCGGGCAAGACGAAAAGCTATGAAATGCAGGAAAGGCACCGTTACACGATCTTTACAGAACGCTCGCGCAAGCAAGATAAGCAAAAAGACCTGCAGGTACAAAAAAGACAATGGTTACTGAATCAAGGGATCCACCCAAGGCCCGGCTTTACATTTTTCCCGAACTCGGTTCGACCTCACAGCCATGCTTCCAGTTCCTGCCCTGCCTCTCCCCATTACCTGGTCGCCGGGCTCCTTTTCCAGCAACTTGGAGCATAGATCCGAGCAGAGCTGGAATTTCCTCCGCCTGAAGTAACTCAAGGCGTGGAGCAACGAGTCCATTTCCAGCCCCATAAGCGAGGCACACGACAAACCTCTAACAACGCTACGCTACTGGCCCCTCCTGCCTAGGCCCGGCGTCGCAGCTTCGCTTTGCCCAGCAACGCTAGCCAGGGTCCTTGGCGAAACAAAGGCGCCTAAGCAACTGCCTGAAGAGTCAGGGACGGGGAGCGCGCTCTTCGTTCTTGTCTTGGGGGAAGAAGACAGACCGGCAGGCAAGCTGAAAGCTTCTTTCAGCGCCAGCAATGGCTGCTGAAATTTTTCCGGCTTGCGAGCCAATGTCCTATTTCTCTGCCTTTGTGCTTGATTTCCCCCTCTCCCTTCGGGACATTAGGGGTTTCTGACAGGTTTCCTCTCATTACGTGGCACGAGAAATGCTAAAGTAGCAGCTTTTGTAGCTGCAGAATCAAGAAATTTTCATGTGTGGTTGGTTCATGATTTGAACTTCATAAATTTTGCAGAGGAAACTACTTGGAGAAATGGAGTTAAAATAATTTTATTTCACAATAGCCGTTAAAAAATTATCTTTGATTAGTCACAGGAAGATAAATGTATTTCGTGATGTTTAGCCAAGTTAAAACTTGAGAGGCTAAATTATTGCTTGATGTGTGAGAATGTACTGTGTGGTTACTTTATGGTTCAGTGTGTTATGCAAAATCCCGGAAATTGGGTTACCTCTGAAAACTCTGGGAACAATTTGTCTCTGCTTAATCTACTTCAAAGGTTTATTATTATTGATGATAAAATGGTGATGGGAACAGGGAGGGAGCTGTCCTTCACCCCTGCCTGAATTGTAATACCTACTTAAACTAATAATCTGATTTAGTGATGTTTCACAGGTCAAGGTAAAGTGCAATTTCCTTAACTGTGGTCTATTCAAGAAACCAAAATGAGTTGAGGAGTTCAAAGAATCTGACAAACAACATTTGGACTTGGACTGGATTTTGGATTGGATTTAATCCCCCACCTTTTCAACTGTTGAAAAGAAAGGAATAGGCAGGAAGTGCAGGTACAACTGTACTACAAATGTCTTGTTTGGATTTCCTTCCCTTTTCTTTCCATATGTCTCCAGTTACCTCTTCTTTTCAAGTTTGCTATCCTCTTTTCCCCCTTACCCTTCTGTTTTGCCAGAAAGAAGAAAGGAAGGAAATGTATGTATGGATGTGTCTCTATGTGAGAGATAATTGGGATCAATTGATGTTATAAATGGAGAATCTTACAATTTCTTTTCTATGGCTTTTGGCAGGTATATGTGGACAATGAACACACATACACAAGTATTTTTTGAAAAGGAAGAAATATACAGGATTTATTTCAGCTGATGTTTGCAATCTTAGTTTGACAAAATGGGGAAGTGAACATTGTACAGGATTTTTGTCAATATTTATAATAATACTTTTCTGTTTACCATTCCTTTTTGGAGGGAAAGGATATTCTTAAATTCAAGGTAATTTTCCTTTGGGGTAAATATGATAGTGTGATCTTTGTACCAAGTCATTGTTTTTTGTTATTACTGATTACATGTTGTACAGAATTAATACCTTTATAATTGTATTGTCATTGTATTAATTATAGAATGGCAGGCTGAAGTTGGCTGTGAACATCAAGTGAAACTGAAATAATTCACTGGAAGGGGGCTCTGGATAGGTATCTAATTTGCAATGTTTCTATCAGCTGTTATCAACAGACATATGATTCTTACTGTTGCTAAATTCTTTGCTCATTATACAGACTTGTAAAGTGATGTCCAAGAGTTAATTTATTATATTTTTATTTTCTGTATGTGTTGTATTCAGTGTTACCTTTTATAATATCCACTTGATTTTTACTTCGCTGCAGTTTTCTGTTGAGAAAGGGCACATTCTATTTTTGTTTTGAAAATCCTTGACATTTTTAATAAAAATAAAGATTTAAACATTATTATTTCAAATGTTTGGGAATAAGCAGCATTTAAATGGCTGTTTCATTTGATACATTCATCCATACTTAACTTTTTAACCTATCCACTTACCTGAGCTGGAGAAATTCAGATGGCTATTAGATGGCAGCAAGAATTATCCCCAGATATTTGCAGCCCAGATATCTTAGTCCTGTATTTCCCCTCTCACCCGATCTCAGTAATCTTGGAGTCTTTCCAGCAGTCCACTCAGGTATTAGGTGTTATTAACAAATGTCAGGCCAGTTAAAGAAAAATATGCATAGGAGTTTTAATTATGGTTGAATAAACTGCAATTGTTGGATTCAGCTGAACACTAAGACATTAGTCATAGTTTACAAATGACATTATGGCTTAGCATGATGAGAGAACCTGACCTACTCTGTCTCTGTGGTAACGTATCCTACTCAACAGTCAACAGCTGACCTGAGATCAACACTGGAGGCCCTTCCCTGCTTGACTATTTCTCAAGCCAATTGAGCAGGTGGTCATGAAGTATAGAACCCTTGTAGTATTCCCCCTCCCCCCCAAGTTCCAATGGCTGTCTACCAAGCCAGTCATTACAGGTCTTCAAGTGAGTCCTGAAGTTTTACCTATTTACCTATATATATATATATATATATATATATATATATATATATATATATATTATATAAAGCTAGAAACCTGTTTCAGTTTCAGTTAAAACTAACTCTGACTCCCATATTTGTATATTCAGATTAAAACAAAATAAAGGAACATAAGTAACAACAATCTAACACATCCATAGAACAAACAGTATGTAAAAAATGGGAATATACAACTAATAACAGCTCAATGTTAGAAACACCATTCTTTGCCAGAGGGACCAGTCATAACATTCCAAACCTCAAGGTCTGATAAAACATCCATGTTTTATTGACTTTCTGAAAATCAGAAGGCGAAGAGTAATTTAGACACACAGGAGCAAGCTATTCTACAAAAGTGTGGTCATTACTGAAAAGGCACTCCTCCAAGTTACCTTTAGATGGCTGTCCCTCAAGAAAGAGACCTAGAATGTGCCCATCCTACTTGATCTTATGGGTAGATAGTTGTTACTGAAAGAAGGTAGTCCCACAGATGTTCAGGACTTGAGCCATGAAGTGCTTTAAAATAACATCTTGCACTCAGAAACCAGCTGGTAACCACTGCAGTATTTGAAGCAGAACGTTACATGAGTTACTGAGATATGCTCATAATTACTTGAGCTTCTGCATTCTGAACTAGCTGAAGCTTCTGAATACTCTTCAAAGACAGGCTCATGTAGAACACATTGCAATAATCCAACTGAGAGTTATGACTGAGTTATAACTTTATAGAGTCTCATTCTGATAGATCATCTGTTTTAAGTTAATAGATTTATCATTGTCTTATTGTACCAATTAATTAATTGGGTGTCACCAAATCATTGTTGCCTCTTAGCAACCACACAGATAGGTTTTCTCTATGACAATCTGTCCCTAACCTGGTCTTTCAGGTCTTCCAAACTAAGTCTATCACCTTGCTACTGGTTGCTCTTTCCTTCTCTTTCCTTCCACCTTTCTCAGCATTAGAGCTTATTCCAGAGAGCTAGGTTTTGACATAATACACCCAAAGTAGGATAATTTGAGCCTGGTCATTTGTGCCTCAAGTGAGAACTCTGGGTTGATTTGTTCAATGGTCCATTTGTTTGTTTTCTTTGCTGTCCACAGTATTCTCAGGAGTCTTCTCCAACACCACAGTTCAAAAACATCAATACTCTTCCTATCCTGCTTCTTCAAAGTCCAACTTTCACTTCCATAGAGTGTCACAGAGAATACCATGGCTTGCATGATCCTATCTTTGTAGAGATTTAATATCCCACAAAATCGTTTCTTCTTTGAAAAAGTCACCCCCCGTAATTTAATTTGGCTTTCAAATTATCCTAAACTATCTGGTTCCAATAATTGTTTGTCTCTACTGCCATCTGTTGTGAATGTACCTTCCTTGCCAGTAACAGGCTCAGATATTCACAGACACTTCGATATCCCCATATCCACAAGGGAGGATCTTCTTTGTCACGCACACAGATTATCACAGCCTCTGCCTTCTTGGGAGTATAGAAAAGTGGTTATCCTTTTAAAACCAACAAGCTGATATTGGACTATGGTTGAAAAAAGAGGAGACTAACATCATTCCCAGAACCTCAGATTAAAGTTGGAGTTGCAGGAAAATGAAATTAGGTAAAAGGAAACAGGAGCGTATACTTGAAGAAAATTTACTCTTCATATAGAAAGAGGTATAATAGATGTTCTAGCCAGGATTTCTGTCAGTTACTTTTTTTTCTCAGTAGAGTTCAGATCACTGAACTTGGAAGGACATAGAATGCAGAATTCCTTATTATTATGAGTATTATTATTAGTCATGTGACACCTTGGTAAAGGAGTGATAACATGACCCATCTACAAGTTCATTGACCCTTGTTTATAGTTGCCTGAAGATGAAGTCAGTTATTGTTGAAACACTGCACTTTTGTACATTATTTACAGCTGGCTATAAATTTAGAAAAGTATTTTTATGGGACTGAAAATGGCCAACCAAGCAGATTTAAGTATGGTTAACCAATAATCATATTCAGTTAATTATTATTAGGGAGAAGGATGCCACTAAGGTGTCACCTGGAAGATAGGTAGTGGCAGCAGGAACTACCTAGTCACTATCCCAAAAAGGGAGGTGGGGCCAGGAGGTGGAGATCCAAAGGGATCCTGGGAGAGGAAGTTTGAGACCTCCAGCCTTCCACTATATAGGCTGAACCAATTCTGCTATATTATCCTTTCTCAATGAGGGGAAATTAGGTGCTTAAAAATGCCTTACAATGGTGACTTGGCCGTGAATTTAGCAAACCTCTTTTAATCATTATGGATCTATTTAAATCCTGTTTCCAATTATTACTAATTCATTTGTTATATTTACTGAATTTCTAAATAGTTTGTTTCCCATTGCAGTGGTTCCCCATTTACTTAAGAGACAGTCCCACTAGAATCTGCCCATCCATATCACACAGTGCATTAACTCCAGATGGTGTTTGCATGTTTTATTTCAAGATCCCTGTTAAACAATTCCTCCATGGTACTCTATTTTTAACTGTATTAAATGTTCAATGGAATATTTATATGTATCAATAAATTCTTAATCTAAACACTTTATAATTTCATTTATTTATTTATTTATTTTATACACTGCCCATCTCACTATAAAAATGACTCTGGGCAGCTTACAAATAAAAAAATTTATTCAGCACATTTTATTTTATTCTATTCAGTATGTGCTATTATTATTCAATAACATCTAAAAAGGGGAATTCATAATTAAAGTATTGTTTAATTGTTGTTTTGGTTTACAAAATCTTAAACCACAGTATGCTTTATCTTCAACTGCAGTGATAAAACCAGAATTTAGAAGAGTTCTATATTTAATTATGCTGTCAGTTCAAATCAGACTTGGCTGAGAGATGGAAATCAGGTTTTCTATGAAAAAACATTCACAGGAAAAGCAGCATAATAAGTGAATCTGGCATTACGTTTGCATTTGAAAGTATGTTCAGGTTTTCATATGCAATGTAGGTTGTTGGTGTTTAATATAAATGTTTGCATCTGGTAGATGTCTTATACGTATTCATAAATAATAGCCATGTTATGCAAGTGTGCTGAGTGTTTTTCACAATGCTTTTTGTACCTCATGATTTGAAAGATAGTGCTGAGGGGGGAAATGTAAAATAGCTACATGTTCTTTTTAATCATCGCTGGGTGTTAGTAGGTCCACTTCATCTGCCTTTAGAAAAAGAATTAAGATTAATCTCTTCAGTCAATACTCTGAATTATTTTATGATGTTTGATCATCTTATTTAATGGAAAGATTGGGGCATTTAATATTAGTGGATTGTTAAAACATTAAAATGAACATGCTATATTATTTTATCATTCAGGACACATTTTCAGTGGCTTTTAGAAACATTAAATCTGTATGCTTATATATAAGTTCTGCAACATCATTCTTTAGATACTTACTCAGAGTCAAACTTTATTGTGACTTATTCCCTAATGCAGTTGTAGTATATTAACTACTAGTTAGGATCTTAGATACTACCTGCTACATTAGGGATACCTTAGTTTTGAACTTCGCAACTATACAACGTATTTATGCCAGAAATAATTCCTGCAATTCCTGTTTGCCAACAAAAAGCAGTGTACTTTGACAAATAGTTAAAGAATTCCAGTATAATAACACATAATATAAAATATGGAGAGCAGTTATATCAGAGATAGAGATAGAGAGAGAGAGAGAGAGAATTCTCCTTTGGGAATGCATAACATACAAATAAAGGAAATAAAATAAATAAAATAACTCAGGAATTTTGCCAGCTATTGGTAAATAAAATATACTTAGTTGGCTGTATAGTCCAAAAATCTGACTTTCCATATAGAAGCTTGATATATTCATATGCTTAGTATGCATATGTGAAAAGCTTGTTAATCTTTTCATGATTCTCAGCTGCAAAGCAGATGGAGAATTAATTCTGTCAGGCATAATGCAAGATAGATTTTGTATGCAGATAGGCTGGGTTTACTGCACCATTAACCACCTAGAGGAGTTCCATTGTGTACAATGCATCTCAATCAGCTAATTTTAATGCAAGCTGAATCTGTCTGTATTCTAGCCATTCTCTTTATTTCAGTTTTTCTGTAAATTGGGAAAAAGTGTTGCCAGCAATACAATGGGAACCATTGTTCTGGTGGCCCAGTTCAATTTGCTACTCTACATTTCAGTGCAGCAATTTAGAGAGCTAGGTAGTTGGTTGGTGTCTACTCTTACTTGGAATCTGATTGATTCACTTCCTCTTCTATATGGCAATGACCCATCAAACTACACCTACCCAGTTCCTTTAATCACTCCTTGCAGGACTTGATTTCCTGTCCCCTCATTATCTTAGTCTTCAGAACTCTAATTTGTTGATGTTCTGATTAGACTGCAGTGCGTGGAATTGAATACTAGGTCCTGAACAAGGGAAAGTAGATGGGACAATTGCTTACCATAATCTGGACCCTATGTTCCTGTAAATACATCTGTAAAAACCTATTTTTACCCTTTTAAATCTCTTTCTTTTCTAAAATATTAGTCACTCCTCCTGTTTTGTGTCATCCGCAAATATAATTAAACCCTCAACTCCTTCATCCATTAGCAAGAAAAATATCAAACAATTGAAGTCATAAGACAGGAACTTGTGGTACTCCACTTGATATCCTGGAAGACATATATGGGGTCTCCTTACCAACCTTTGCCCAGACTGAAGAAGCTGCTTGGTGTGGTCATGGTAAAAAGAAGCATTTCTCACATGCTGTGTACCATCCTTTTCTACTGCATAGTTTGCGAATGAAATCACATGAAATTATTCCCAAATAAGTGAGCAAATAGCATAAGATTTTGACAATCAAGTTCAGACTCAAGCAAAGATCATCCAGAAGTCTACCTTGCTAGGCTCACATTTTCACCATCTTTCTTAAATGCCCTGTAGGAAAAATTCAGAATTTTGTTTTCTTTCTATTTTAAAATATTACTCATTCTTTTTAAAAAAAAAAATAGATAGGATAGGATTTGTATCTTGAAAGTCTTGATATGAATAATGTGCATTTGTGTATGTATTCAAGTCTAGCACCTGGAGTTAGCTATTTATTCACTGAACCACATACAGTATCTTTCTGGCACTTTAAAGTAATTGGCTCCATATCAGGATAAAAACCACTTGTAAATGAATTGAGAAGCATCAAGGAGAGCATAGAATATTGCACCGTGCTGCACTTTGAGAGTGAATGATTAATGGAAACTGTTTCTAGACGGCTGAAAGGAGGGAAAATAATGAAGTACCTTTCAGAGCAAATTTCTCTAGGATTTTTGACGTGTTTGCCTTTAGGTGGTTTAGGAAACAAGGCTGCGGCTGCACTTAAGTGCTGCGTTTTAAAATGCACTTAGCTAGAAAACTTTAAGATACACATAGCTACTGGCTATGCTGTTTTACAGCTTGAATGTTTATCCATACCAAGGATGAAACTTCGCAGCTTTTCAAAATCAAATGGCATCTCAGGACAACGAAATCTGCGTTTATAGACATTTTACTATGGGAAAAAGAGTGATTCTGCTAGTTCTGAAACAGCAGTTTGGTTCCTTACTCGGAAGGGTGTTTTGTTGTTGTTTCTAATTTACATTCTTAGGAAAACCTTTGCTCTAAAACCGCGTTCTTCCTACTCCCATTTGCACAGCAGCTGACTCTCGCAGCCAGCCTCGCCTCTCTCTTTTCCGCTTGTTTTCTCTTCGTGTGGCTCGTAGAAGACGCGAGGACGGACCAGGACTGCCCGGGGAAAACCTGGCTTTGAAGGGCTGGCTGCTCAAAATTTAAAAAGAAATGAAAACCGGCCAGCCGAAATCGCCTCAAAGAAAGGGACGAGACCCACGCCCCCCCCCCCGCGCCGCCTGCCGACGTACAGGCAGCCTTTGGGAGAAAGAGAAGGGGAGCGCGGGCCGGCGCCAAGGTGAAGGGACTGCGCAGCCGCAGTGAGGAGAGAGGGGAAGGATTGACGTTGCGGGCGAAGCGCTCGCGGGGTTCGGGAGGACGGAGACGCAGCGAAGTGGCCGCGCGCACCACCGCGGCGGGGACGGTCGGGGATTTCGCCTGTTTCGCCCTGCAGTTTGTGTCTCTGTCGCGCCGGGGCGGCTGTCGGGCCCAGCAGGTGGATAATACAGCACTCGGACAGTGGGGGCCGTTCTGCCGCCGTGCAGCCATGTCTAGCGGCGACAACAGCAGAGGCACTGCCGGGAGGATCGGGGCTCAGCGCGGCGCGCGACGCTTTCAGTGAGGCGGACGGATTGGCGGCGGCGGCGGCGGCGGCGGCGGCTGCATGAGACGATTCCATGTTGGCGGCTCAGGATTAAGCGGAAGGAGACCCCGATCCTGGCGCAGAGGGCCGACTGAAATCCCCCGCCCTCCCTCCATCCCTTGGGGCACCGGCGGAAAGGATCCGACCTCCAGCGGGGAACGGAGAGGCATGGCTGACCGAAGTCCCCCGAATTGCCACTTGAGGCTGGAGTGGGTTTATGGCTACCGAGGTCACCAATGCCGCAACAACCTTTACTACACGGCCGCCAAAGAGATCGTTTATTTTGTGGCGGGGGTTGGCGTGGTCTATAGCCCCCGGGAGCACCGGCAGAAATTCTACCTGGGGCACCAAGACGACATCATCAGGTAGGATGCCCCTTCTGCTCCCCAGCCTCCTCCCTTGTTTCTTTTCCAAGCCTTACTTAAGAGCCGCCCTTCAGGAATTATCACAGGACAACGGCGGGCGCCCTCGGTAGGGCACTGAGCGCCCGTTGGATTTCATTCCCTGCAAGCGTTGCTGTAGCTGGGATTCTTCGAGGCTCCCTCTCTTCTTTTATGGGACTTCTATTTATCTGTTTATTTGCTGTCATAATTCCAAACATTAACATTTAGTATCTGTTGGTTGCAGTTCCTTTCTTTTTCTCAGATCCACTGAAATAATCTGGTGGAAAAGTCTTCAGTTTATTTATAATTAAACTGTTAGCAAATGTGATCTCCTTTTCTTGAGAATAAGATAGAGGTTTGAATTCACTTATTTTTGGCTGGTTTAATGTATACATCTAGAATTCACAGAATGTATACTGCATCACTGATTTCGATTCATATTCCACCCTTTTTTAGCCTTTTCCCACTTTGAGTTGAACTGCTTGTCCGTCCATCCTTGAATTAGGAGACAACTACAGTAGCCTTGCATGAAATCCACAGTCTCCTTTGCCAAATGCTATTCTGCCTCTATTGCCTCTGTTCCCAGTCAGTAACAATAATTGACTTTCCTCCAAGGTACAGCCCAACAGATTTTACACACCATGAGTCTGCCCTTGGATGGTAACAGAATAAGTACTACTTTAACGTTGGTACGGCTGAGAATGACTTAAACCCATCTCATTTGGCTTGGGACAAGATAAGGGTTATGTCATGTGGACATGGCAGAAAAAAAAAGATGACGGTGTGTTGGTGCCATGGCCAGGGGCAAGTGGGGAAAGGTCTTCAATTTCTCTTTTTTTAAAAAAAAACACCTATCATCAGTGATCTGTATGTTGCAATTGTTAAGATCAACCGAGGGTGCTCTTCGAATGTACCAACATGTTTTCTTGCTTCTTGAATATTGTCAGAGGCAGCTGGAGGTGCTGCTTGTTTTCCTTCCACTGCCTTATGAAATTGTCTCCAATTGAGCGGTTTCAGCAGTGTAAGTTTTGAAGCATTGTAATCCTTATGAGTACCTGACTGGGATACAGTGTTTACCCTGGCCTGAACATGTGTATTTTTCCATACCTACCAAGTATGCTGTTTCAGTTCAAATAATAACTGTCTAATTTTATTCCCTTTCATCGATCAATAAACAAATGTGACACACTTGTACCACAGAAAAATATTTTTTTCTCTGTCCTGGGCAATGAATTTTCATGATTCCTCACATTAATTCAAATCAGTAAACTTGCAGAAGTTTACTGTTAATGCATTATATAACTGTGACCCATTTCTTCAAGCTTTTGAATATTGTCTTATGCCATTAGGGCTGTATTATATGAATGTATAGAATTATATGAATGAATAGAACACTCTTATATAGCTAATATTGGCAGTCATAGCATAATATTGGCAAAGTCTTGGAAAATAATATTAAAAACATTGGTTTTGGAATCTGTTTTCACTTAGGATTTAATGAAAGTGTGGATTACATTTGAATATATGCATACAACTTCCCAAGTAGAAGTCAAACATTACTTCTTACTGGATTCTAAATTTTTGATGGTCTTACATTTTCCGTTTAAGCTTCCAGTATCCTGACAAGTGCTTTATTAAAGCTCACAATAAATGCTTTACAACTTTTCATAAACTTTCTGAGAACTATCAGTAAGAATAGAGAAAATTTTAAAGGTGTTAATTCTGAGCTTTGATTTCAAATAAATATTTCATTTTTATTGGGTTCACTCATATTTTAGTTCCTATTTACATATAAATAAAAAGTATATTCACTGGAGTATACCATTAACTGAAGCATCAGTGTCAAAATAGATATTATTGCTGTATTTTCAAGAAAAATGTTTGTTCTCTATAGTATCATTATATACTATACATTTATTGCTATTAGTATAACTGTAGTATTGTGTTCCATACTAAGCACATATCATGGAATTAGTGGCTCATATATTCCAACATTAATATGTATTTCCTTGAACTTCTACTCTGTTTTTTAATCTGATTCTTCTCCCTTGTGCACAAATCAGTAAGTGCAGATTGTGGGACTCCATGATTTTCTATAGAGTAAGAACATACTCCAGCAGCTAGGGAATGTTAAATTTATTTAAAAACAAACACTCCTTTCTATCTCATAAGGCTGTACAGATAAATTTGTCATCAACATGTCTAGTGAAACCTTATAAGCCAGGGAAGGACTCAGTAGGATGTTCAATGATGGGATTTGTGTATCCTCCATAGCTTCACGACCTGAAGGAAACTGAAGGAAGCATATCTTTACAAACGTGTTCTGTTCACTAGCTGAGATTTCAGCCTCGTTGCACTTGCACGGCCAAGGCACTCACCAATTTTGCTGCAGGAACAGAAGCGAAGTCCGTGGACAGCAGAGGAGCTGTCCAGCACAAAGTGATACTATCTAGAGTAAACTGAGAGCAAGTCAGAGTTCTGATCAACATGGGAGCTGTCCAGCCTTTTTTTTAGGTACTAGGTGGAGAGGTAGGTGAGAAGAATTGTAACAGTTATAACTTATCGCTAGATTCAGAAAGTTTCATGGCCAGGCCTTCTCTGCAGAGGTTCTCCAGATCTGCTTTCCTTAGCAAGTGGCAATAGCAGCGTGCATAGCTAACCAAAACTCTTAAATGTGTAGAGGAGCTTAGAGAAGGCAGTTTATATTCAATAAGAAAGAATATTTAGAATGAAAATCCTAAGGCCTATCTTATATCACTATTACAGCAATTTCAGGGTGGAAACATGCTGAAAACAGAAAGAAGTAGGCCACTAGATTATTTGGTATCATTACAATAGACCTCTACATTATTCTAATACCACTGTATTACATTACTGTACTTTATTTTTGTGTAGTTATAAAACATTGTAACTTGTCAGGGATTAGGTTTTTAAAAAATCAAAGCTCATTATCTTTAACCCAGTATACATTGTTTTTTCCTGATATTTATGATAGAAAAGGAATAAATGATGAATGGATAATGATTCATAGTCATTCAGAATGTAGTTGAAACATGCTAGGTTCTAGTAGAAACATGTCCTGTAACTTCTGGCTCTCTGGAAATCTTTGTGAGTTGGCATGTGAAAATGAAGAATACATGGAGCTTTGAGATAACTAGCTTAAACCATCAATACCATTCTGTAGTATCTGTTTTTGTCTGTATCTGATTTCCTGCATTTTTCTTTGTAAAGTTTTCTCAGTTTATTTGCTCAACTGCAGTAAAGCATTTGTATACAGATGCTTCACTCTTCATATGGGGCTGTAGGAAGCTACTTTATACAGAATAAGGCCACTGCTTTATTAGGTCACCATAGTCAACGCTGTGTGGCATTTGCTGTTCAAGATTTCACTCCAAGTTCCCTCCCAGCCCTGTTTGGAGATGCTGAGATTGAACCAGATCTCTTTGTATGTACTCTACTGTGAAACTGCCGCTGAAAACAGAGCACCCTATTTCTTGTTGAAAATGTGATTGTTTTATTTTGTATCAAATTATTTTATTTTAAAATATTTACAATGAATTAAAATAAAAAAAGCTTTAAAAACATTTAATATGTGTAGAGCTACCATGCCAAATCAACAGGTTGAGGAGCTGAAGTTGACAGAAAATAGTAGTCTAACCTTTATATTTTACGTGTAGCTAAATTAATGGGGTAATTAAGCTACAGCAAATTATTCAGCTTATTTTGAAAATCAACCATATTTTTGCTGCTAAACAATCAATGAGCTTCAGACACAGTGACACGTAGAATAAATACACTGAGGTCAATACAACATATTTTACAGATTGATATTTGTTAAATGAAACAGACTACTGCATCTTCCTAAATTAGCAGCAATAATACATTTTTACAGATGGTACAATATGGATGTATAACATTCATAAAATTCATAAAATGAAATAAGAAAGCTGGCTTCAACTGTTCAGACCATTGGTTTTTGAAAGGCATTGAAAAATATCATTTCCCAAAAATATCTCCAAAACCTAGTGGTGCTCAGAGAAACATTCATATCTAACAGTAACATAAAACCACAGCAGTTTGGGGACATGGGGTGGGGGAGGAGAGGGAGGAAAACATGGAGAAGCTTGTTTGATTTATCTATAATGTGGGACTGTTTCCAATACCACTTCATTTAGATGGTCAGCTGGCAAATTGAGAGTCCTCTTTTAGTATGTGAGAGCAGGCTATGGCTTGCCTTTTCTGGATATAGTGGGGAAGCCTTTGAGTGACTCCCTTTCTCTGAAGAGAGGATGAATTTTTTTAAAGTAGACTGTTCCTCTCTGTGTCAGGAAAATGGACTGTTCCAGCTCTCCAGTGGGATCAGCAGGTCAAATTGGCTTCTCATATTGGCATTGCTGCTGCATTCTCAACAAGTTGAAGCTTCAGGGTAGTCTTCAAGGGCAGCCCCATCTAATTGTGGGATGGGAACCTTAACTGGGGAGGCCATGTTACTTTTTTCAGCATATCTTTCATTACTTGATCAGCTACATTTAAGGCTGTTCTCTAGACTTCGAAACCAAGATGCATAAAATCTGTTCTAGGAAATAGAAAGTTCTTGAGAACATTCTTCTTTTGCCAGGGGTCAGCAGTGACATGTCGGTCTTTCAGCATCTGCTATGATAAATTTGGATGGGACTTCCAGATATCTGGCAGATCTATAACCATATTGTTACCAGTGTTATTATGAACTGAACATACCTGTTTGGTTCTTATATACATATGCTATGCAGTACTTTAAAGTGAAAAAACATATTTAGAGCACACGTGGCAGCAATTTCTTCAAATGTGCCTATTCCTATGGTGAATGAGTGAAGCTTTTAGCTCTGAAAGTAAATAATAAAAGTTGTAAATCCAAATTTGTTTCTATATGTCCTGAGTCTCTCGATAATTAAGAATAACAAGCGACTTCCGGTGGGGACGTGGCTGACTGAACAGCTGTGCCTGCGAGCTCCATGGGCAGATCTGACGTGGCTTTTTTATGGGCTCAGGCAGACTTTTCCTGAAGCCCCAGAGCATTTTCATGGACAGAAAATGCTCGGAATCATCCCATTTGTACTCCAGAACAGCGCCTCACAGCCAGAGGATCATGAACAGCGTTAGTGTGAATCTGGTAAGAGATGCCGGGAGGCAGGGACATCACCATTTCCAAACCACACTGTAGCCTTAAAGGGACACTAAGTTGAGCCACCCCATTTCTAAATCACCCAACTTATATTTTTAAGTTTATGTACCCCAAGAGAGGCTTTCTATAGCAAGGAGAAGAGATCTGTCTTGGTGCTTATTGTTATTTTTTTGGATTAATTTTTAAAAATCTTTTAAAGTTTTGGCTTGTTTCCCCATTTAAATATTAAGGAGGACTGAGAATAAATAAGTGCATCCCTGGTATTATTTTTGTATTGAATTTGAAGAATTTGATTTTTCCCTCCACGTTGAATCTGCTGTTTTGAATCATCAGCTTTCTGTTGCTACTTTCTCTGGGAAGTTGCCCCTTATCACTTTTATTTTTGCAAACATTGCCGGAAATCTTCTATAAACTCTTTCTTTTGCTAGGGGGTGCCATAACCTACTGCCTGTAACATGGAGGATTTTAAACAGACATTCTCAGAGCTTCATTGTGAGATCAAACAGATTTTCTCTGATTCCTGTCAAACTATTATGCAAGATATTCGGGACATTGTAGAAAATATCAGCTTTAAAATGTTTATCAGGTTGAGAAGGTTGTGGAAAAACTTGATTCTAGTGAAGATGGAGATGTTTCTACCAACAGCGAAATTGAAGCTTTTGTTGTGCCAGATGACCAGATTCTGGTCCTGAAGGAGTTAAAGACCAAACTGCAAATCACAAATGGAATTGTTTTTCTGGTGGAATGTTATGGGAAAGAAGAGATTTTGCTCCGTGGGAGATTTTTTGCTCAGAAGTCTGAGTTTCTAAGGGGGCAGTTGGGCTGTTTGACTTTTTTAATGAAAAATGCCTTGTGTGTATTATGGAAATATGTAAATACTCTGGTATATTTTGAAATGGGGGTAAAGATTTAAGAATTTTCTTCTGGACTGCTTTTAAGGCTTGTATGATTCTATTCTTTAACTATTTGGATTAAGATTAATTGGATTGCTTTTAAGGTTTTGTTTTTATTTCTTAATGATTTGTGAAGATTTGTAAGGTATAATAATAATTGTTTGGTTTTAGGGTTAATAGGGTTAAGATTGTTATAGTATTATTAATTATAAAAGTAGACTGTATATACCCATACACATACACACACACACACAGAGTGTGTGTGTGTGTGTGTATGTGTGTGTGTGGTGTGTATATATATATATATATATATAAGTTTGATTTCTATTATAGTAGACAGAAATGTATAGAATAGTGGTAGGAAGGAAATAATTAAGTAAATGTTGTATTTGGGGGAGGAAGTTGATTAGGAGGTTTATAGAGGTTTATTTATAGAAATAATGTGATTTTGGTTTGATATAGAGTAAGGGTTTGATTATGGAAATTGCTGTATATTCTTGCTGTTAAAGAAGTGTCAGACGTTAACTCTTTGTGTAATCTTTAAAATTCCTTTTTTCTGGTGTTTCACACGTTTTAATCTTTTTTCTTTTTCTTTTTGTAGTTTTTTTTCTTTTTTGTTGTTTTTTATCTTTGCTTTAAACTTAATAAAATTCTTAAAAAAAAAGAATAACAAGTGGTAGCACTGAAGATGTTACAAAACCTTATTATAGCACCTCCTGTGACATGTATAGGAACCTTAGTGTTAATAAATCCCTGCATCCTTGAAGTGGGTTATTTGTTCTCCTTGGATTATATGGATTATGGAAGATATTGGCAGGATCTAGTTTCCAAGTAATGGCTTTCTTTCTTCCACGCTTCTGTCCTGTGCCAATTTACCATTTGAAAAGTATTCTTAAAAGTAATATCTTTGAGGCAGTTCTGTTCAACTACAAAAGTTGCTCATAGCAAAGTTCATAGCAGCATGTTACATTGAAGGTTCAAAGTACTAATAATTTCAGGTATGTTTAAGACCTGCAGTGAAATTCAGACTACAGATGGCCTGTTTCAAAAGTTATTAACTTCGTCTATGCTTCTTTTTTTCCAAGCCTTGCTTTACATCCTGAACGAGTATTAGTAGCAACAGGTCAAGTTGGGAAGGAACCATATATCTGTGTTTGGGACACCTACACCGTGCAGACTGTATCAGTAATGAAAGATGCTCATACACATGGTATAGCTTGCTTGGCATTTGATGTAGACGGTCAGGTATGTATATTATTAAATATTCTGTTTAACTTCTGCATAATTTGCTGTAAATTCTACTGTATAGACTAGCTTTGGATAATACATTAAATAAATATGTAGAACTATTGGTAAACATGCTGAGAAAATTAATAGACCTGAAAGCCAGCTGGGTTTCTTTGGGCCAGTCCCTCTCTCTCAGCCCAACTCATCTCACAGGGTTGTTGTTGTGGGGAAAAGAGGAGGAGGAAGGAGTATTAGGTATGTTCCTCACCTTGAGTTATTTATAAAAATAATAAAGGTGGGATAAAAAATCTAAAAAAAATATTAAGGTACATTTACATCATTAAAATTGGTCTATCATTCTAATAATTGGATAGCATTATGTAGCACATTACTGTGTAAATGTAACTTTTGTATAAGGGTGAAAATGAATTCAGTTTCATAGTTCTATAGAAAAATCTAAGCTCCTAAAGTTGTCTGGAGGCTTCTGAAGGAAGACAGATCATGACAATCTCTAGTCAATGCAATCTAACTGTAAAAGAAACATACTTTTAAGACTGCAAATCCTGCACTCACTCATTCATATGTACGTGGTACCTTGTTTCACAGGATGTCCTTATTAATAAATCAAACCAAACTCTCACTTCTCCTTCCCAAAAGCCAAATACACATATTTTTGTTTGTATACCATACATAGTTATTTGTGGTCCATAACAGATTTAAGAAAATAACATTAGATTTGAAATACTGTATACTCTCCTGTTCAGCCATCTGGATTCAATTTAGGCAAGCATCATGATTCTCCACTAATATAGTCTATACTGGAGTTTCAAAATGTTACTTTTAAAATGTTATTTAAAATGTTTATTTTAAATAAATTTAAATAAATGTTTATTTTAAATAAATTGTTGAAACATACATAGTGTTTTCCATATGTGCTGTGGAAAATTTTCATTCATCTACCATTTCTGTCACTCTCACATGGCAGTAGATATGAGGACAACTACCAGTTATTTCCTATATAAATATATTAAATACAGCTCTGCAGAAGACATGTCTACCTACTGGCTTTACTCTGAAATTTGATACATTTCATCAAATTTCTTTAAATGTAAAATCGAAGAACAATATTAGGATACTTAAAATGCTAAAGCAAAGGGGGATCTATGAGACTGTCATTTCTGTCATTAGTCAAGATGGTACTGTTTAAATCTTGTAAGATATAGATATAATAAGAGGCATGGAAATTCCCCAAAAGCTTCCACTGTGGTAATTTTATGCCTAAATTCTGAGCTTATTAGTTTATGGTTTTTAATTTTTCAATCAGCTCTTGTCAGCTATTTGAACAAGTAAAATGTGTCTAAAGGAACACACATGTTTCATTAAAATTACTATTCCAGAGCAAAGCAGTTTTCTTGAGATTTTTATCTATCTCCTTAAATGATTACCCACTTACAATTTTCTTCTTTGCTTTCTTTACTTTCTTTAGATTTCCCAATAGGCTCATCTTTTTATAATGCATTTTACGTTTACTGTCCTGTCTTCTTCCCAGCGTAAAATCTGTTTCATTGCCTTTTAACCAGTGCGTCCACAAGGAGGGTCAATATGTCAAAATGGTGGGTGCGATGTCAAACAAGGCCATGCCCCTTTTTAACTGGCATCACACATTGTTTTCCATGTGGTGGCATAGAAATATGCTTAATAACCATTTAAAAGGAGGTTCGGCTTTGATCACCCAACGGCACCCACCATTTTTTGACCCCTCCCCATGGGCAATTCCAGTTTTAATTGTGTTTAAAATAAATATTTTAAATTGAATCATGCATTAACCACTGGTCATCCCAACTGATTTTAGACTGAGTTAGAGGTCCCCTGATATGATTGTGAACCCAGATGAGAAACTCATTTTGAAAGTATATCCATCACTGATCGCTAATAGAAATCATCAAGGGCTTCTACCTTTTTTCAGTCCAACACAAATCGAATGATATTAACAGGAATAAGATTAGGGAAGGAAGCATGCTGAATTTTAAACATACAGAAGCAGCGGTTTTTATTCTAGGTATCATTACATTCAGCTTTTTTATATAAAAAGGTAACGTTTTTATTTCTTGGTGAAATTATATAAAATGTTTATGCAAGGTTATCCCTCCTTGTAGGATCCAGATTTGCAAAGTTAACATTAATAGGCTGAAAGCAGAAATGTGCAAGAATATAAAAGATCACTTATGTTCTGAGGGTTTCCAGTCAGGATTGATTATGAGCTGGGAGTCCAAAAAGTCAAGATGGTGGCTGTGCCTGCATTATCAAATTCCCATCCTTTTTAAAAATCTACGTCATGCCTTTTTGACTCCCCCCATGACTGTCTTTGTTCCAATAAAGGGCATTTATATCTGTTTTGCTTTTTGTGTCAGCAGCATTTATGAAAATGACATATAGAATAAAGGTGTCCTTTGTGAATACATATCTAAAAGTTCAGAAAGATAGTCGTAGTGGTATCCTTCCAGCAGAAGTATAAGCTTTGGGAGTTGAATATGGATGATTCACTTCTTCCTTCTCCCACAGTTGTTTGTCTATGTATTTATTTATTTTGGAGATAGCAATTTGCATCAAAATAGCATGTATGATAGATATGTAATTTTCATTAATTATACCTCCAATTAATTTCATTTCATAATTAAATTTATTGGGGGGGTATAGTTAACGAAAATTATTTAAGAATCTCCCATGACATGCTAAATTGGTACCAAAAGTGAAGTGTGACATTTAGTCAAGTGACTTTTAGTGACATTTAGTGAAGATGAATATGCAGCAAACAGAGAAGCAGAAGTTGAAGATACAGCATTTTCCAAGTTGACACATTATACTGCAGCCCTCTGCCCCCCAAGAGAATCTACCAAAACTCTTTTAACACTTCTATTTCTAAGAAAAACTCATAAAGAGAACTGAATTCTAAAACAATCCCATATCAACATTTGTCTCCTTGAACTTTGTGATAGCAGATCTTGGGTTAAACCATTCAAGCTGGAAGGATCAATTACAAAACTACACCTTTCTCAACCTGGAGTTTTTCTTGTATGTGGAGAGTTTGAAGAAAAATATATCAGTTTTTACAGGTTAATTTTGTTCCTAAAAGTTTCAAATTGTTTGACAATTGGCAAGGTTCAAATCAAATTGGATTTCAGAAGAATTCTGCTTTTGATCTGGGTACCTCCTGAATCTATTTAAATCAGCTGGATTTGGGTCAGGATTTAGCTGAATCCAAAGCATACTTCTAATTGAAAGCTTTCTACAAACTATATTTTCAAAAGCTGCAGAAGGGGGAGCCTGATTTATCACTAACCATTATTAGCAGTATAGCCTTATTGAACCTTATAGTACAACTTCCTTTTTTCCCCTTCCTTTCCCTTTGTGCAGTGTTGAAGGCTATTCATCAGTCTCCCCATTATAAAACATGGCAGATGATTCTGAAGGGAGCAGAAGCAATATAAATAATAAAGCTTCTCCATGTGGTCCTTTGGATTTCACCCTATCTCTTCAGGAACACTGTAATATATTATTTACTTTTTAAAATGCTGTATCCTTGATATATCTAATCTTTTCCCCATCTGAAACATTCAGAATGTATTATCGTTTGAATATTAATATTTTATTTTATTCTCCTTTAATATTCTGGGAATTTTTAGCGTTTGCTTTCAGTTGGTTTGGATTCAAAGAATACAATCTGTGTCTGGGATTGGAGAAAAGGAAAAATGTTGTCCATGGCTCCTGGTCATACTGACAGAGTAAGTATAATTTTATTCAATTTCGATGTATATTTTAAGTACCTTTTTCTGTGCCTGGCAAGTTAAATGCAACCATTTCCAGCAGAACCTGAATAAGTGACCATGCATAGCTTTATACTTCTGATTCTCTCTAAGGCTTTTACACAGATTTGCTTAGGAGAAAATTGCGAGGGGAAAAAAAGGTGAAAAGTCCCCTGTGCAAGCACTGAGTCATGTCTGACCCTTTGGGGGGATGCCACTTTTGCAACGTTTTCTTGGCAGACTATAGTGGGGTGGTTTGCTTTGCCTTCCCCAGTCGTCACCTTCCCCAGCAAGCTCATTTTACCGACCTCGGAAGGATGGAAGGCTGAGTAGACCTGAGCCGGCTACCCGAGAATCCAGCTTCCATTGGGATCAAACTCGAGTCATGGGGAGAGTTTTCAGTTGCAATGCTGCCACCTACCACTCTGCGCTACACAAGGCTCTAGGAGAAAATTACAATGAATTAAATGAGGTGATTAGTATCAGATATATGTCTCATATTTCTTGCAAAGAGCCTTGGGTGGCTTTCATGGTCACTTAAATTAGCAAGCTTATCTGTTTGTGTTATACATTTACAAACATTTAAGAAGTTTAAGAAAACTTTATTGGACAAAAATATTTCCAGGAAATCTTTCTGTAATGTTTAGATTAGGAGATGTGGATATATTTATGTAAATATCTGCTTTTCTTTATAATTAAAAAGTCATTTTCAATAACAACTTTTTTTCCTCTGTCCCCTGTCCAGATATTTGATATTTCTTGGGATTTGTACCAACCAAACAAACTTGTTAGCTGTGGTGTAAAACATATTAAGGTAAGAAAATATATATTTCAGTTCTGCTTGCAGAGACACATGGATGCCTTACATTTTTGAGGGACATGTCTCCACAGTGTTATCACCATTCCATCCCCAGCCTGCTGTGGCAATCTGAAATTGATTTTAGATATTCTGATGTGTAAGTAGACTGTCCTAACCGTCAGGAAACCACGCTGAGACAAGGAATAGGTCTCTAGTGTTTTATTACTGCTACATTAGACAGAAAATCCTAACAAACTGAAGAAGCGTGGGAAAAACCCAGACAGATAAACCCCAAAAGTCAAGGCGGGTCTGATCTGTGTCTCTTTGAATGGCTGCTTAACTCCTCAGTACTATGCATGCGTTTTCCCCCCTGGATAGGGGCTCCCTCCTGCTCACCATCAGTGCTCATGACATAGACTTTTCCATCCTATCCCAACGCATCTTATCTCTCTCACTCTTCTGGATGCACTTTATTTTTAATTGTTTGGTCTTTTGAGGTGTACTGTAAGCTGCCCAGAGTCTTCTAGGAGTTGAGTGGTCTCCAAATATAATAATAAATAAATAAATAAAAGAAATCTTTTTATGTGGACAATATAGGACACCTCAGGGATGAACCTGGGGATGATGTAATCAGAGTCAGTGATATGCTGAACTCCAGTTGGCCCAGCAGGTCTGTTGCGGAAATGTCCTTTACCTGTCACTGGACACTCTATCTCCATGGCTACAGTATTTGGCACAATATTATTTAACCTGAAGTCTTATTGGACAGGGTAAGCAGTTCCACTCTTGGCAAAACAAAATAAAATTAATTGATAAAAGCTAAATTATTTATTTACAACTGTTCTTTCTTTAACTGGGATATACAACTGCCGCCAGCTGGAATCAAACCAACTAACTTGATTGTCCCTGAAGAAGCTGTTGGTAGTATCTCATTTCTATGAAGTGAGAGGGGCTGAAGCACAGAGATAATGTTTTTATGTGGCAGTGCCTGCGGTTTGGAACAGCCATCCAGCCGAGATCAGGAGGGCTCTCTCTGTGTGTTTGTTTCAGAATATGCTGAAGATGGAGCTCTTCCAAAGAGCTTTTTTGAACTGAGCAGCTGTCATCAGGGTTTTTTGTATTGTTGTTGGTCTTTGGTTTTTGTTGAATGATCATTATTTATTTATTGGTACACTATTAATATTTATTCTGGATGTTTTTGTTATGAGCATTTGTTTGTTAATGACCTGGATTCCTACCAGATTACAGTGATTACTGGTTGAATGAATAAATACATAACTATTTGTAACATTATATAGAAAATGCAATCCAATCCTCAGATTCAACATGGTGCTTAATACAGCAGAAATTACAATAAAATAAAAGCTTTTCTGAATAAAGTCATCTTTGCTATCCATCCAAAATCAGGCAATGATTGAACCTAGTATAACACTATATCCTTCTCTGCCCTTCCCATATAAAATATATGTCCAGAAAGGACCAGATTTCATTTATTTTCTTCATTTCATCAAGTTTCTATTACTGTATATTGATATCCTTCTTTAAAACAAGGTATTTCAGCTTTCCTTCTAATATGGTGTGCTTAGTATTTCCATAGGAAAACATATTCTTTAGATGTTCTGGCATATATATATATATCTTTTTCTGTGGCCCTTTGGGTTTTTGATTAGTTCCGTTGTTTTATTGCATGCTTGTAATTCTTTCTGTTCTGTCCTTTGGCTATTTTTGTCTGAATCAGTTATTCTCCAGCTCATGCAACTTTTCACATATTGCATGGCAAAGCTATTGAGCAAGCAACCTGATAATCAAATCAGCAGCAGCATACAAATACTGTAAATAAATCAATAAATATTCTAAAATAAAAAGCTAGTAACTCACACTAGGAACGCAGTGGCACTGCAGGTTAAACTGCTGAGCTAATGAGCTTGCCGATCGGAAGGTCGGCGGTTCAAATCCGCGTGACGGGGTGAGCTCCCGTTGCTAGTCCCAGCTCCTGCCAACCTAGCAATTTGAAAACATGCAAATGTGAGTAGATTAATAGGTACCGCTTCGGCAGACAGGTAACAGCATTCTGTTTAGTCATGCCGGCCACATGACCATGGAAGTGTCTACGGACAAACGCCAGCTCTTCGGCTTTGAAACAGAGATGAGCACCGCCCCCTAGAGTTGGACTGGACTTAATGTCAAGGGAAACCTTTACCTTTACCTAACTCACACTAGAGTAAAAAATCAGGCCAATATTCATATATTAGGTTCAAGCAGATAAGGTATCAAGCAGCTTCAGAATTAAAAAGAGGCTCAGTCAAGGAAATAGGATATTAGTAAACAAGGTTAAGTCAAAAATGTAGCAGAATCAGAAGTTCATGAGATATTATTTCCTCTGTGGGCCACTGAGATCTGAGAGTTTATTAATCTAGTGTGGCTTGGAGCTCACTTGTGGTCCAGCTGCTAATTATTAATACTTTCAAAAGTAATTCCTAACATGAAGAGCACCACTCCTTCATTTGTCATGGTCTGCAGAAGCTCCTTCCAATTCCTAAATATGGACTGTACCTGTGGTTACATTTCCCAAACCCTCTGTTTGTTTCTGAGGGGAGACATGCCTACAGCATGCAGAGTGATTCATCCTTGCTTCTTAAGGAACATTCCTGCAGATGAACAACAATACCTCTAGAGTTTAGTATAAAAACTGCTCTGGCGCAGATACTATGTAAAGAATCTATTTTATTTACTTAAATATATGACAGAGTGGAAGAAAAAGAAGTCAACATTTGGAGCTTTGTCTTGGCAGCCATCCATCTCCAAAGTTTATGTTTTAGTGGCTTAAAATATCCTAGATGAATAATGTTAGTAAAGCATATAACTTTTATGCTGCAGTTCTGGAGTCTGTGTGGAAATTCATTGACACCAAAGCGTGGTGTCTTTGGTAAGACTGGTGATCTCCAAACTATTCTGTGCCTCGCCTGTGCAAGAGATGAAATAACATATTCTGGTGCGCTTAATGGAGATATCTATGTATGGAAAGGAATCAACCTTATACGAACCATACAAGGGGCACATGCTGTAAGTATTCTTTTGATATGACTACGTATTTTTTTAAAAAGATTTTTTAAAACGGGTGGGGCAATCACATTTGTAAATGGATTGCAGTGAAATTAATAATGACAAGACTTTAACACATTTAAAAATGATTCCAGGATTTTAAATAAATTTTGAGTGAAAAGTTGAAGGTTCATTTGTTCAGGCTTATGGAAGTGATGAAATTATGACAGGTTTTCAGTCGGCCTTTCAGTTTAATATTCAGTGGCTACAGTATTGGTCTGGAGTAGCTAATGGCACTAATTGCATTGAGGCTAAAAGAAGTATTTTGTGTTGCTCCAAATTGTTCTGAGCTTGTGTGTAGAGAAAAGATAAGACAGATAAGAAGAAAGTGAACTACCTTATTCTGAGTGCCAGCTCACTATTCCACTCCTCAGTCTGCAGAGTAAATATATATTTGTAATGAGTGTAATTGATTTAAAGTATTTTCATCCTGCTATTGAGCCAATAGTTGCTTACAATTATTCTCAGGGGTATACAGTGAAAGATACAACATATAGAGCAAAAAGAAAAATATGAGGGGAGGGAAGAAGATGAAATAAGTAAGTTCCACACCAGTTGGAATGGCTGCTGGCTATTTGGGGAGATCCAAAATTCTTTCTTTTTTTAGAGATACCACCTTATGAATCGCCCTTTTGCAGGGTATCAAAACGTTTTGAAAATGTGGAGGTATGGTAAAATACAAAAATTCTGCATCAGTGAAGAGGCTTTCATTATTTCTAATTAGAATGCAGTACAGTTGTAGTAACATGATCTTAGAATGTGATCACATACTTTCCTTTAGCCTCCCAAACCAACAGACTCTTTTCTTGGTTGTGCTGATGTTTTCCAATCTTCTTCCTTTGTGCGTTAGGATTTTTTTTTCCAGATTTACTGTTTGACAGAATAATAATTCACCACCAATACCTGACTCTTAATAGTCCTTTCATGTTAGCATTATTATACTGGCAAATGTTTCCCCATGCTGCATTCTTTCTTCCAATATAGAATAAATTTTATTTACCCTTTTTACGCTGGGTTCCAAAAGCCTAAATGTGGTTCATTGATTAGGAAATGAACATCATTTGGCTTTTCACCACACTGTCAATTAACCTTTAGCCTAAGGAGGCTTGTGAGTCTGTAAGAAAGACATTTGATTCCTTTAATTACTTTGACCCAAAAGAAAGGATTTCTTTGTGTATCACTTGCTGCAGCACCCTACCTTTCGTTCCCTCATGGTTGGATAATCACCCCTTATGTGTTCACATATTAGTTTAGCATCCTACAATATGTAGAGCACTATATTTTAAAATCTGTTCCATGTAGGTAAAAAAAATTACACAAATATCTACATTGAAAGAGGGCATGGTGTGAGAAGTAAAAGATGTATTTTCAAAATGCTTTTAACTTGTTAACAACCCAGAGTCACTTTGCAACTGGCTGGCCGTAGAAATGGAATAAATAAATACATAAATAGACTTAAAAAAGCATTTTACCTCTTACATGGATTTGGGTTTTTTTTAATCATTTAGAATTAAATAACAGCATTTTTGCTTCCATTGACTCCTTATGTAAGATCTGTTGCGCAAGTAATTATGATAAAGCTGGATGAATATTTCATCTGCAAATTTAACACACAGTGCAAAGAAAAACTAGCATGATCCATGCAAAGAAGAATATGGCTATGGACAAAGTTTAAGACCTGACTCAGGAGAAACAGCTGCCCTCACCTCTTCTTTCACTGGACAAGACAAAAGATGTTCCCCCTGCTAAAGAGATGGGATCTCTGCTTGCCATTGATCCCCATTTTGCTGCCCATGCTGCACTGATTCTTCTGGTCTCCTTGCCAGAATTGCAAGCTCCCCTGCCCCCTCATGAAGAGAAGAGCGGCTTGATGGTCAAACAGATGGCAAAGCAGGGAGAGCAGGAACTTGATGGTACCCCACCTTCCGCTCCACAGACGGAGACACAATTACAACTATCCCATCATCAGCTAACATGAAACTACCACCTCTGCACAAATTACCCACTCAGCTCTGGTTCACAGTACAACCGCTTGATATCCAAGTGACCAACATAAGGTCACCCTTCTAATTTGGAATGTGGCTTGGTGGTTTGCTTCCACCAGAGATCCTTGTTTTACTGACTTCCTCTCCCACCATGATATATTGATTCAGGAAACATGGACTGCTGACGAACTGCTACTTAATGGCTTTCATTCATTTTCAGTTGCATCAGAAGTAGGGGTAAAGCACGGAAGAGTGAAAGGGGGCCTGAGGGTCCACTACTCTATGTGCTACATCAAGGCCCCTCCCATCATGTGTTAATCCAATTCAAGCACCATGCCCTGTTGGTAATAAATGCTTATATGTCCCCAGCGTGTAGCAGACAGAGAATACCAGTTGGATCTAACCAGGACCTCAGAGTCAGTGAATCTAACAGGTACTCTGCCTCCCCTATGGCATACCTAACTAAACTCGAAGTACCTAAACACAGAAGGGCCTTTACTCTGGCATGATGTCAAGCCTTACCTTCAGCTGTCTTTGAAGGCTGATACAGGGAAGAGACAATGCCCCTGTGACTCTGGGCACACAGAAACAACATAGCATGTGCTTCTCCAGTGCCTGTGCTACAGAGACGTTCATACTAGTCTCATCTCACCATTACTGCATAAATACCCAGGGCACACAGGACAATTTTACACCACCCATTCTTTCAGATACCAAACCTGCTAGAACATAAAATGTTGCCAGGTTCTGTGCAGCAGTGCTCAAAATTTGTCAGATGATGACCTGTGCTATAAACTAGATTTAATGAGCACCTAGTTTGCCATTTTAAAGTGTTTGTAACTTGATAGATAGCATCTTCCACATACTAACTTTTTATGCTCCTCTACACTCATCTAATGCTCCTACCCCTTCTTTTAGATTCTCACTTTTTATATATACTTTCTGTTTTTAATTCTTTTATCTTTTATATCTTCTACCTTTTCATAGTTTTTTTAATGTTTATTTTTACTCTTGAGGTATCCTTTATGCTTTTTTAATGACTCTATCCCACCTTCCTTATGTTGGTCTATGACCATAATAAAGATTTGATTTGGCTTGGTTTGATTTGATTTTAAAGTTCAAAATGTAATCCTGTTCATCTTCGTCAAGGAAAACTGAGAGGACCTGCAAATATACTTAAGGTATTACGATACAGAGGCTAGAATGTTAAACATGGTATAAGAACAAATGCTTTTCAATAGGAAATAAACTTTAAAGCAATCAAATCCACCTTTTTAACTAATACATAATAATTGGTTAAACTAATAATTTAACATACTCTAGTACACAGTCTGAGATAGTTTGATGTTATATTATGCTTCTTATTTATTTATTTATTTATCAGATTTTTGTCACCGCCCATCTCCCCCACATGGAGGACCCTGGGCGGTTCACAATAAAAACAATTAAAATTGCAATAAAATCATAAATACAACAATTCATCTTACGTTTCCTTTTGGATATATGGGTTGTCATAATTTAAAGTGTGGATTGCCTAGATTTGAAATCATTCTAATTTTCTTGTGGATGTGATACAGTAATTTCTGCCATTTGTTTTTCTCTCAGCATTGCAATGGACTGGTTTCTGAGTTGTCATGCATTTGATAAGTTATTTGCATAGGATAGAACATGGTGGGACAGTTCCTTGATTGTCAAATTAGCCCTGATCTGCTGTGCAGTTCTCAGTAAGGACATTTTTTGGTTGGCTTCTAAACCAGTTTTGCAGTGGGCCCAGAGGAACAGTCCTTCTCAAGAAGTGTGTTGCTGAACTAGTAATGCTAGATATTAAAGTACAGAAAACGACTGTCCTCTAACAGTATTTATATATACTGTGTGAGAGACAATTTGATTATAATAGTTTTCACTTCATTAGGAATACCTGCATTGCTAATATATAAGGTGTCTACTACCTTCATGTAAAGAATTCATGTAGTTGTAATTAGTTGATATGTGATTAATTTCTCTGTCTAGTTATTGTAATTACAGAAATTAAAAAAAATATTTGAGGTACATAAACACTAGAACAATTGGCTTAACCTTGATTTAAATGAAGCACATATGATCATAGAAAGTACTATTAGAAAGACACATTTTGCATATTCTTATTTCAGTTAGCAGATTACTAAAAAATCATGGAAAGCTGTCAATGATGCTTTGCAATTGTGTAATGCAGTTGCATTCCAGGAAGGGTTTCCTAGAAATACCGGAATACAGAAATGCATAAAGTTGTTATTTTCTGTTTTAAGACTCAAAATCTCTTATTTGTGTAGTTATCCTGAAGCATTATAAACAAAAAACATTTAAACTCATGTGAATAATTATGTTGCTTGCCTTGAAGGAGTCTCTTCCTTTTAGAATCAATCTCTAATTAAGTATGTGCTTTTTCCCCTGCTAGGCAGGAATTTTCAGCATGAATGCATGTGAAGAAGGCTTTGCCACTGGTGGCAGGGATGGCTGTATTCGCCTTTGGGATTTAAATTTCAAACCCATTACTGCGATCGATCTCAGGGAAACAGACCAGGGCTATAAAGGTAAAAAAAACTTGATTATTTTAATTACTTTAAGAGATTTTTTTTTTCAAGTGTGAAGTGGAAAAAAACAAAAAATACTTTCGTACCTAGGAGGGCAGATTGTGTTGCAAATGAGTAGCTTTCAAAGCTGGGGGTGGGTAGTAGTGGTACTTTTTCATCAATAGGTAGTTCTGCTAGTTGTTCTTTGTCAGTGATAGAGGAACGGTTCCCCGCCCTTATCACAGTCAGTGTTGTGTGTGAGCATGGAACAGTGAAAACCCATATATAATTCAGATTTAAGCTTTGCTCTGCCAAGTTGGGAATGCATCTGGAGTAATAATGAGACTGTGATAAATTCCATGCATGAAGTGGTTTTGCAGCTTGGGTTTAAATCAATGTAGTTATAGCTTTGCTCATGTTTTCAGTCTATCAATCCTGCCTCCTCTTATCCTCCCTCTCTCATGTTCCTTAAAATTATTATACTGCAGCACTGCTGTTACTGAGTCATGACATAACATGCTTACTAATGCTTTTAATCACTAAAAAAATTTGGCAGTATGATAATTTGAATGCGAAGAAAATTATGAAGGGAACATTCAGTTTGATGGATTGATTATGACTTTGGTAGAATTAAGCTAATAACATAAGGCAAATCCTCAATAGAACTTCTCATTAGAATTCTGCCAAAATATTTCTACAAAAGTTAGCCTTTTGATAGGAAGTTGTGATAATGTACACTCGGCATTTATCTGTTGAAATCTGGGTTTAAACAGTGATCAAATACACATCCCTTTAGAATTTAATGAGCTACTTGGTGTGAAAACAAATTAATGTAACTTTGGTTTCAATCATTTTGAGCATACTTCACCACCAAAAAAACTTGTTAATGTCTCCTGCAGAGCAAACCATTTAGTAGCCATTTGGTCTAGTGGTTAAGGCTCCAGGCTAGAAATCAGGAGACCATGAGTTCTAGTTACACCTTAGGCATGAAAGTCAGCTGAGTGACTTTGGGCCAGTCACTCTCTCTTAGCCCAACTCACCTCACAAGGTTGTTGTTGTGGGGAAAATAGGAGGAGGAAGGAGTATTAGGTATGCTCCCCACCTTGAGTTATTCGTAAAAATAATAAAGGTGGAATAAAAAATAAAATAATGAAATAAATAAATAAATAAATAAATAAAATAAAATAAAATAAACCCAAGGTGAATGCCAATCTACATCCTCTAGCTCAACTTAGACCTCCTTCTTCGTACCTGTTGATGCAACTATATTTTGTTGCATGTTTAACTTCCACTATAATCTAAATAATCAGTTTTCTTCTGTTGATTATTGGAGCATCTTGCAGACAAATTCTAGAGTCCAGATTGGAGCCTTGGAAATGGGAACACCTGGACCAATCACTTTGGACATACTGTACAATGAGCAAATTCATTCTCCAAATAATGTAGGAGTTAGCTAAAACAAGGCTTCTAAGGTTACAGTCATATGTACTGTTTTCAGGAATGATTCCTATTGAACTTAGTAGGAGTTGAGTGGCCTCTAAATTGTGTGTATATACATAACATCTTACAGAGTAAGGTGGGTATAGGTATTAGGGCTGTGCCCATTTATAAAGTGATTTGGAAAAAGTGTAACAGACATGGCACAAACACAAAAGTTCTTGGCTCTTCATTAAAGGCTTTGGTGTGAATTTGAAAACAAAAGTGCCATGGCTTAAACAGTTACATTAACTTTACTGAGTACATTCCTTAAAGCAGTACCGTCTTTTCTTCAGGTGTACAGCAGCCTGAGAAAAGGCAGACTACTTTGATGAAAAGCACGTTTTGAGACACTTCTTCTGAATTATGTTTGAAGCATGCACAGTGCTAATATATTTGTGATATGCTATCAAAAATATTGGCCGCAGCCTACATTTGTTGTAGATAGAATCTCTCTTTGGGGTTAATCACTATATGTGATTTAATTAATTTTCTTCTATCTTAAATAGCAGTTTTGAGTGTCTAATAGTAATTACATTGAGTATGAAACATATGCTGGAGCAAGTATTTTACTTTTTCACAGGTCTGTCAGTGAGGAGTGTTTGCTGGCGAGGAGATCACATCCTGGTTGGAACACAGGACAGTGAGATTTTTGAAATTGTGGTGCATGAACGCAATAAGCCTTTTCTTATTATGCAAGGACACTGTGAAGGGGAGCTTTGGGCCCTGGCAGTTCATCCTACAAAACCATTAGCCGTGACTGGAAGTGATGATCGATCAGTTAGGTTAGCTCTATGGATTTCTAAAAAGATATGTGATTCTATAAAGTGTTATTTGAATTGTAAAATACAAACTGATTATATTTGAGTCTCATTACACAAATTATTCTAAAATTATTGCTTTATTCTAAAAGCGGCTTTTGTTGCTACAACATGACTATCATGATTAAAACCTTTGGAACAGGATGCTCATAAAATTGTGTGAAATTTATATAAAAGCTTATACTGTATATTGTATGTGTTTGACAGACTGAATCAAATAAAGATGTGTGTCATATTTCTCCCTCCTTTTCCCAGTGCCTCATCCATATCCATTCCTTATCAGGTTAATTCTATGCAGGAATTGTACCTAGCTGTGCATTATTTGAATGTGTATTAGGCAGCTGGCTGAATAGTAAGTGGAATAATTATCTAATTGCTACATGACATGGCAGATTGATTTTCAATATGTGGTAATAATAGCATACCTAATTTTGAGCTGAATGGAAATTGATCTGCAGTCAAAGCAATTAGATAATAGCTTTGCCATACAGCCAGAGAACTGTGCACTGCAGTACTCAGATATATTTTGAGAGGATGTGAATTAACTCTCAATACCAGTCTGATTTAGAAGACAAAGAAGAAAATAATCTGCTTGTAAAAGGAAAATCAGTTATATTTTCTGCTGCATTGGCAATAACAATATTATATTGTTTGCACTGAATACTCTTCTTACAGAATATGGAGCCTTATAGATCACGCACTGATTGCACGATGCAATATGGAAGAACCAATTCGTTGCGCAGCTGTTAGCACTGATGGGATTCATCTTGCTCTTGGAATGAAAGATGGTTCTTTTACAGTACTTCGGGTTAGGTAGGTTATACATTTGGAGCTTTTAACTTAAAATAAACTTTGCTTTCCCTGGTGAATGGTAATTTCCTTTACCCCCTGCTGGCCAGCTGCATGACATAAGTACTAAATCCATTTTTCCATTTGGACACATTTTTAATACAATTGCTTACGAATGCTCACATGTGCCACTGTGGAACGTAGAAAGTATATTTTTTGCAGAAAGCTGCTTTTTCTGGCCTTGATCAGTAAGATTATTTTTCTGCAAGATCATCACTTTTCTGCTTTAATCTGATTATTTCATTTATTTTATTTTTAAACTATCCATAGTCAAAGCTGTTTGGTTTACGGTAAGCCGTAATGTGCACACATGTGAAAAAGTCATCCAGTTCAACTAAAGATATCCAATCCAATCCAATCAAATACAAAATAAAGACACCATATAAACTAGGCAGCAGCAAGACAGTAATCAATATCTTAAGACAATATGAATTAATATACAATTAGAATATGATTGAAATACCATTAAAATGCCTGGCAAAATAAAAAAGTCTCCACTTAGCACTGAAATGATGCCAATGTTGGCACCTTTCTGGGGAGGGCATTCCATAAATACTCAGATCAGTAAGTGTATATCTGCTTAGAATTCCATGGCAGGTTTTTAGGAGTAAAAATATTTCTCTACTTGGGTGGAAGTAAAGCTTAATGAGAGTATATATGGAGAATAAGGAACATAAGAAGTGCCCTGCTGGATCATGTGCAACTTTTTCATCCAACTTTCTGTGTTATACGGAGGCCAACTCAAGTGCAAGGAAGTTCACAAGCCTGAGTTGAAGGATGATAGCCTCTCTCATTGTCACTTCATGAAAACTAATATTTAGGGCATCCCGCCTATGATTTAGGAAATGACAAAAAGCTATCAATATTCGTATTACAATCTGATCTCCTGGAAAGTTGTCCAATCCCATTTGAAAACTATTCAGATTGTCTACCATTATCACAACTGCTAGCAGCAAATTTCACACAGAATATAACAGAGCTCAGTTATAATATACTATGAAAGTATGTATTTTTAAATGTATCACTTCCCAGGTAGGTGGTAGCATCTAGCAGACTTACTATGAAGTTAAGCAGGGTTGAACCCAATTAACATTAGAAAAGGAGACTGAGAAGTACCAGGAGTGTAAACTCAACAGGGAAGTAAAACAAAATAAAAAATACCCCAGAAGGCAATGGCAAACTATTTCTATATTGTTGCAATACATAGATATATCCCCCAAGTGATGAGAAGTTTAGTTTGATTTGAAAGAGATTTACCTTTATAAATGTAGTATTAATCACTTAATATTATTCATTTTCTGCATTACAGAGATATGACAGAAGTTGTTCACATTAAGGATAGGAAAGAAGCTATTCATGAATTAAAGTATTCACCAGATGGAAATTTCCTTGCAGTTGGCTCCAATGACAGCTCTGTTGATATTTATGGTGTTATTCAACGATACAAAAAGGTTGGCGAATGTGTTGGATCCTCAAGTTTTATAACCCATATGGACTGGTCTTTAGACAGTAAATATTTGCAAACCAATGATGGTAGTGGAAAACGTCTTTTTTATAGGATGCCTGGTGAGATATTTTACTACTGTTATATAATCCAAGAGAAACAGAAGTGAATTATGTGTTGGGTTGCCTAATATATCATATTCTTAGTAGAATATCCATAGGAACTGTAACTATTATTTCTCTAACAACTCTTATCAAGCTTAATCCTATTTGAGAATAGCATGTATAAAAGGGTAAATCACTCAGTTCATTGGCTAACTTTATGATTCGTAACAAAATAGCTATGTTCAGAAAAGTATGCTAAACTTTAAACGTATGTTAATAAAACAGAATTCCTGTTCTTAAACTGAAACCCATATTGGCTGGGTTTCAGCATAAATTATGGGATGCCTTAGGCTACAATACTGCATCAGTATTTCTTGGGAGTAAGCTATATTGGCATCTACTTCCAATTCAAGTAATATGCTATTAGGCAGATTTAGTTGTTCTTTCCTCCTGTGTAACAATGTTTTTTAACATTCCCGCTATCTTTAACAAATGTGCTGTTAACTTGTTCTTTTCAGTGGGCCTTATATAGAGAAAGGAGATCCTTTTCTCAGCCTGGTTAAAACATCAGTAGGGCTCTTCATGTGAAATATACCAACTTTTACGTTCAGAATTTCCTTAAAGGAATTAGTTTTTTTTATAATTGACATGAATCATTAAGCAGGTATTTTTTTCTACTTAGGTGGAAAAGAAGTGACAAATAAAGAAGAGTTAAAGGGCATCCAGTGGGCTTCATGGACTTCAGTTTCAGGCCTTGAAGTTAATGGAATATGGCCTAAATATTCAGAGATCAATGACATCAATTCTGTTGATGCAAATTTCATGGGCCAGGTTCTTGTTACAGCTGACGATTATGGAACAGTAAAACTCTTTCGGTATCCCTGTATAAGAAAAGGTGACATTTTTTGTATGGTACTTTTCATGAAAATAAGTTTTACCAGGTAGTAAACCAAAGAAACATCTTTTTAAGGGATCAGTCCTAAATAAAAGAAAAATGTGCTGGTGGGAAAGGAGTTAGGATAAGGCACTTGTCACTTCTGCCAGCTGAAACGCACGTATCTATGAAACCTACAAGCTTTATGACATGTTAGATCAGGCTGATACTCCTAAACAATTTTCCAACATGCTGGATCCAATTGGAACTTAAAATAAATCCCCTCACAAGGCTTTGAAAGGTTTGGATTCAGCACAGATTCAGTCAACCTAATGTAACCTTTGTGGGTCATTTACTAAAAAATTTAATTGTGTGCCACTGGTGTCTAGCCACAGATTGATTGGACAGATGCAAATCTCTCTGGTAATAGGTTGTACCATTTTTAGGCTTCAGTATTTTTGGGATCCTATATTATTTATTTATTTAAATTAATTGGTTGCCCAACTCCAGTGGACCCCAAAGATTAGCTTTCCCTGTTAACTTTTTGGAAAGTCATTAAAACATAGTTATTTCAATGAGCCTGGCTGTGGAATCATTGTGAATGGAGAGACTCTTTGCTATGGTATATGTTTGATTATTCTTCTGGTGTAGAATTTTTTATAATTTGGTTTTTGCTTTTGCAGTAGGTTTTGATCCATTGTTGTGATCATCTTATTAGAGAGGGTATTTATTTATGTATTAACATAAATTGATTTTGGTGTTGTTACTATCGTTTATTGAAATATTTATTAAATAAATAATAGTAATGACACCCAAATTGATTTCTCTGTAACATCTCCAGGTATTGGTATGACTGCCCTGAATATTGCATGTGGCTGATAATTGTTTGGGTAATAAATAGAAGCTTAATGAAGACAAGGCAGAGTGCTTATTGTGATGGAAGGGGAGCAATTCTAGTGAACTCTGGTCTTGATTACTGTAATGTGTCCTATATGTAGCTTACTTTGTGTCTGGCCCAGAAATTTCAGTTAATCCAAGAACTCAGCAGCTAGGCTATGGTCTTTGGAAGAACTGAGTGTTACACTTGTGCTAAAAGCATTACATTCGTTTCCAATTTGTTTCTGAACATGATAAAAAGTTGGTAGCTTGCTTTTTATGCAAAGAAAAACATTACATATTATCTTTAAACCTCACTGCCGCTCAAGCGACTAAGTATTTGTGTTCTTGGCTTATGTTTTAGACAAAAGAGATTGTAAGGTTAGACTGAGGTTTCAATGAAATCCAGTACTTAAGGTTTAAATCGACTAAGCTGGTAATAAAAATTAATGTGCTAGATTCCAGCAAGTTTGTTTGTGCATTATGTCTTTTTTATTTTCTCCATATCTTCTCCATTTCTCTGTGAAATTCAAAATATCTGGGAACTTTCTTAATCTATATTTATTGGGGACACAACAGATTACAACTCAGAGATATTTTGCAGAATTTTGTAGTCATAGGATCCTTTCGTCTAATGTAGTACATCATACATTAGATCACTGTTTCTCAAAATTGGCAACTTTAAGATGTGCGGATTCAACTCCCAGAATCCCATGTTGGCTGGGGAATTCTGGGAGTTGAAGTCCATCTTAAAATTGCCAAGATTGAGAAACACTGCGTTAGATAAATTGTGTGAACTATACTTTGAAAAGTAATGAACCTGTATTTTTTAATAGGGGCAAAGTTTAAGAAATACCTTGGTCATTCAGCACATGTGACAAATGTCAGGTGGTCACATGATTATCAGTGGGTTATTTCTATTGGTGGAGCAGATCACTCTGTTTTCCAGTGGAAATTTATTCCTGAAAGAAAGCTGAAAGATGCTCTTCACATAGCACCGCAAGGTGAGTAAGCACAAATTAATGTGGCTTTAAAAAAACATAATATTGCTAGTAATGATTTTGAGCTAACTGTGTTTTGAGCTGGACAATATTTTGGTTGTTATTAATATTTTTGGGAGGTTTTTCCCCTAAGTTTTGTTCTTTGTTTATTTTCCATATTGTGTAAAATTGGTATTTATTTTTCTAGATATTTTCACTTCTCCCCATCTATAGTTGGCTAATAACAAAATATTTAAAAAGTCATAATAAAATACCAATAATAGAGTATAAAAATGAGTATAGTACTAAAATAATCCAGGACAGTCTGGAACAATGATTGAAAATATGTCTGACAAATGCTAGATAAAGTTTTCTTATTTTTAAGTCTAGTGGATTTGATTTGGTTAAGATTTATTGGAGTGTTCTGCATTGTGCTTGCTCTTTCTTTTGATTTCCCACCAGATCAGATGATTCCTTTCCTGTCTTGGTTCTTTGTTTTCTGCTTTTAGGAAGCATAGCTTATCCAGGAAAGATTAGCCATGCAGTTACAATAAAATAATTTTAATCACAATAAAATAATTTTTAAAACTATCCTTTTAAAGAGCCTTTAATTGGCCTTTCTTATAAAACACAGGAAGAGTCCGTTTTCATCTACTCAGTACAAGAAATTGCGGTATTCTCATCATATTAATAGATTAAGGGTTTTGTTTATAAAATATTATGAAAACTTGGGTAAGGAATTTAGATTATCATAATTCCATTCTGAGATGTGTTTTACATTATTTAGTCATGTATAAATGTTACACTGGTTAAATTAGAACTGGAAAATAAATTTAGAATGGGAGAGAATAAAATATAATATAAACTTTATGTACACATAGATGAAGATAAAATCAGGTTTTGTCACCTTTAAATTATCTTATTGCCAGGGCTTCATACTGGATACAAAAATTAAACTTTCTCTCCTTTGTTGGGGTATTGCAAATAGAACTGCCCAAAAAGGCAAAAGTTATGGACATCTTTTGCTGCTTCTCTTGGTCTTTCTAAGAAGGGCTAACTTTCTAAATAAACATGTATTCCAGATTGCCTTTCTTGCATCAGGAATCCAAAAATATGTTCCACATTAAATTCTTCTGCCCTCTCCAACTGATAAGGAGGTGAGGGGGCAGGTCAGAGATGTACAACTATTAAGGGATGGCATTCTATGACTGGGAGTATGATGTAAAAGAGGAAGTAACTTCAGTGTGGTTGGGAGCTGCAGATAGCAGGGTTGATCTGTGTCAGTACATGAAATGGTCTCCAAAATTTGGCACCCAGGTCATGTGGAGGGAGAAGATATGGTTGAAAGCCAAACTTGGTTTCCAACAGCAATTAGATGGGTGGGGGCAAGGCATGCGAAATCCAGAGGATGAGTTGGAAAGTGAATGAATTTTTGAGTAGCAGAAGCACTTATCCCTCAGAAACCCACCTAAGAAAACCCTTTTCTTGGTAGGATGAGTGAACAATGCAGTTAGAATAGCAAAATTAGGAATAAAGTTACAATACCAATTGGCAACACCTATAAAACTGATACATTCTTAGTAGTGCAGGGGGGGGGCAAGGCGAAGATTTCCAAGATGGAAAAAATTTAAGTTTAGTTGGATCCATCTTGATTAAAAGAATATGCATTCTGTAGCCATTCCAGGAATTCAGAAATGAGAGGAAGACAATCCCTAACTGGTTACAGAATTCTGGAGCAGGTAATCCTGGGCAGAAGAAACCATCCTTCTTACCAAAAATGGTAGGAGCACTTGCAGAGGTGTAAAATAGGCAGATAAAGCCATTCATTCATTCATTCATTCATTCATTCATTCATTTGAATATATTAGCCACCCAAGTCCAATGGACTCTTTTTAAAGTGGTTCAGTATTTCATCTCATAGTCTCTTTTCAAACTAGTTGATTAAGCCCCCATCATTCCAGTCTACATCCTGAGCTAATAATTCATTAGTGGTATATTATCATGCAGAGCACTTACAGTACCTTGTCACAGGCGGTGGACTTTGCAGGTGGCAGCCATCTGTTTGAGGGGATTGTTGAATATAACTTTCAGAAGAGTCACAAACTTGCTGTAGTTGTCCAGGTCCAGGCTATTCTATTTCAGGAACAAGGGGATGCCCATTTTGCAACTCCCTTGATAATCAGGGTGAATATAAATCCTACATGAGATCAATTGGTGAGAAAATCCTCAGGCCTTGGGGATGCTGTATGTATAATTCACATTGAATGAGGAAAGTAATAAATCTGCCAGGATTCCAATCATCCTTGTCAGACAGGAAAGCAAGTGCTTAATATTGGATGGCCGCTACTACAGCAGCAACGACTGTGAGGTCTTCAGCCAAGAGTAGTATTGGAATTGCTGCTTGTGGCAAATACTGTCCCACCTGCTGAGCTAGCTGGTTCATAATCTGAGTTACAGGTAGTCTGCAAGTTACAGTACAACGGTTTGTTCCACGACTGTTTGAAGTTATGGCGGCACTGAACAAATGATACCTACGCCTGGCCCCTGATGTTACGGCCATTGCAGTGCCCCCTGTGGTCACATGATCAAAATTTGGGTGCTTTGCACTTAGGACTGCAGGGGCCCTTTAATTCCCCCCACTGCCTATCTCCCCCAATCTCTGCCCTTAGATATTGGTTAATCTCAAGGGTAGGCTGTCCTCCTGTAATGTTAGGAGTAGTGAAAGGGAAAACTAGATCTCAGGGCTATGTATCATTTATAACATTTAAACCCTCTCTCTGCTCCATATTCTCAAGCAGACATAAATTTACTGCAGTGAATTAGGGAGCCTTATAGTTTGAAGAAGTTCTCCACAAAACAGCACCCTGGAATCCTGGGCATCTTCTTCCGTCTTTTTTGAGTCAACAGCCATGGGAGCTGCTTGTTTCCCAATCTTTTACGTTTTGGTTATCTAGCTTTTTTTCTGGTGTGAGAACCCTTATGTTCATAACTTGAAGGCCCTCCATATAGAACTTGCTTCTCTGGGGGTATGTATAAGATTGCTCTGCTTCTTGACTTGAATTTGATTTTACTTTTTCAGCATTTTCTTTACATTTTATTTTTATTATAGAAAGCCTGGTTGACTCCAATAGTGAAGAATCAGATTCTGATCAATCTGACGTTCCAGAGCTGGACTCTGAAATTGAACAAGAGACTCAGATTACTTATCGACGACAGGTATTAACCTATGCCATTCTGCTGCTCAGAGTCAAGAGGAGGGAGGGGCTGGAATATGGAAAAGAAGTTGGTTCTGGAGATGTTGGGTGCTAGACTTTCCTAGTACCATACGTTAATACCTGAGTGCCACCTAGCAGCGAGCATGAGAAGCACAAAGCAAGATTCTGCTAAGCCATGGAAAAGACAAGAAGAAGTGCCCAATTTAAACAACAGAGGATATAAGAAGGGACCACACTCTCATATTGGCAGTTAAACTTAACTGCTTTAAGTGGTTTTGTTCTAGTATCAATAAAAGTTCTTATCTAGCCATGTCATATTGAGTGTCTATGGAGCTTCTTCCAAATTGAAGACAATTAAAGGTAGGTCCCAGAAATTATGTCCCCTGAAGCATTGTATCACTGGATAAATTTTTTACTATCCTCAAAAACAGATTTTTTAAAAATACAGAAATGCACTTGCTATATATAGCTAGGTTATTCTTTAACCATATCCCTTTGACTTTTAAAAGCAATTTCAGCTGTTACCCCAAGTATTTAATATTAACCTTTGACATGACAACAGAAAGCAAGTAATTATATAACACTTATAATTAGTCACTTCATCTGTTGTGATAGTTAGAGTTTGTATGTTATACATTGTAATTTTAATAAGAAAAAGTAGAGATGTGCAGTATTCAGATAGGAAGCAATCATTGATCAAATTACTGCCTGCCACTAAAAAACACCTTTTAAAAAAATAGAATTTATATCAGACATTATGGCTGTTGATGATGATGGTGTGTGTGTGTGAGAGAGAGAGAGAGAGAATCATGATGTCTCCCTGGGCATCAATGTGTGTGAAAATATGTGTGTGAATCCTGATGTCTCCCTGGACAAATACATGCAGTTTTCTTGGAGATATTTTTTGTTAGCCCTGCGAGGTAGTCTAGATAAGAAGCACACCCAGGAGCACTAGCTCTATCTTTATTGTAAGATTACATTAATTTCCACCAGTATCTTCATTTTCAATTCTGGGGCAGATTGTAACTGTTGTCATTGGTTTGGTCCTTTTTAGGACCTTAGTCTTAGTCTCTTTTTTTTTTACTATGCTCTTGACTTTTATGACTAGAAAACCATTTGCATTTTCAGCTATTACAGTACAAAGTACTTATACCAACAGAAAAATCTCCTTTTTAAAGTACTCATAATTCTTTATTCTTATAATTAATTTATTTGCAATATCTAATAGTGTTGCAACTATATCCAATATGCTGTTCATATAGACAGTAAGAAAACTGGCCATTTGCTTCTATTCCTTAGGAAGATCTGTTTTTCAAATACTCACAATTAAGAAAACCTTTGTATTCTCTGCTAAGGTTTACAAAGAAGATCTACCTCAGCTTAAAGAGCAATGCAAAGAAAAACGAAAAACTGCAGCCTCAAAAAGAAGAGAGAGGGCTCCAATCAATAGTATAAGATTACATTTTGTTCATGGGTATGTAAATCACTTTTTTTTCTTTTTTTGCCTAAAAGCAAACAATACCTATTATTTACTTATCTAGATTTGGACCCTCAAAGATAAATTCTATGACTGGCTGTCCTGCTTTATTATTATTACTATTACTATTATTATTATTATTAGCCTCATGGGTTTATTTCAAATGGGACTATACTACTGGGGGAAAGTATTATTTTGCCCATGTGTACTTTCTCAGATTTCTTCGGCAATTTACCTAACATAACATCTAACATAACAATTTGAAGAAGGAAGCTGATATGAATCACATTAAGCAAACATAATATGCTTGCATATTTCTTCTACAAAAAGTAGCTTTTCATTGAAAATTTACTAGTTATTATTAAAAACAGGTCAATATAGTGAGTGTTGTCCCAACAGTCATCAGGAAGGAGGCCTACATTGACAGAACTTAACTAGTTAACCTTTTTAAACAGGGCAAACAGTTCAAAAGAAAATTACTGAGATAACTTAGTTTGATTTGTTATTCTATGATACGTACCTAATTTGGTTAGGGCTGTATATAGGAATGTGCTTCCACTCACTTTGTTACATGGAAGTGAGAACTCAGTATGCCAGGAGAAACCAAAAAGGCAGCTGAATGCAGTGGGAATGGTGGTCCTTAAATGTATGGTAAAATAGAAAGAAATATGGTCAAGAATGAATGGGTGATAAATGAATATGGACTGCATACAAAAATGAATGACTGTTATGAAAGAAGAAAGAACAGTTTGAAGGGAAGAGGAAGATTGAGAAATGTTTGGATGAAGTTGATGAGATCCTCAGAAAGAGAGAGGGGAGAAGCTTAGAGAACAAGAGGCAGGGTATGAACCTGGTGAAAGCAAAAATAGGGATAGAAAGGTATGGTGAATAGTATTGGTGTAAACTAAACTTGGTTAGATTTCCTTTTCTTCTCTCTTCTCTTCTGCTTCTCATTCTTTTTTCTGCATTTTTTACAATGTGGCTTATGTTGAAGAGGAATAGCATGTATGCATGTATATAAGTATTATGTAAAAATACATGTTACTTTAATTCCATGTTGTTTTATTAGTTACAGAGGCTATGACTGTCGGAGTAATTTATTTTACACTCAGACTGGAGAAATTGTGTACCATGTTGCAGCAGTTGGCATAGTATACAATCGGCAGCAAAACACACAGCGCTTTTATTTGGGTCATGATGATGATATCCTATGCCTTGCTATTCACCCCCTAAAGGACTATGTGGCTACAGGCCAGGTAGGAGAACTAGAGATCTAGCATTATTTCAGTGCAGTAAGTCTATAAAGGAATATTTAATATATCTGTATTATATGCATCTACATCTGTGAAAGACACATCTCCTGCTATAGAAAATGTGTTTGGGTTTGTTGTGATACATGAGAAAAAATAATAAACACAGCTATCTTGGACTGTTCTTGGGCTATATAAGAATAGCAGTGGCTGGAAATCAGAAGCATGTTTCTTCCTGCAAAGGGAACTGTTCTGCGTACCTGTAGGAGCTTCTCCACTGCATGCTTTACACGGAAAAATACTAAAGCAGCCACATACGCAGAGCTTCATAACATACATTGATGCACCCCTGCTTGATTAGAACCAGTGGGTTGAATCCATTGCACAGATGACAGTGGTGGGGTCAAGGGAGGTAAAAGATGACACATACGTCTTGATGGCCTGATGCAAATGATGCAACTTATATACTGACATCACATGTCATGATGCCCTTATACAATAGTGCCATTTGCATGAGTTGGCCTGAAAGCATCATCATTTTGATATCATCTTGGTTTTCTATGGATGCCTATGATCAAATGGAGCAATTTCTGTTTTCTAAACAATTGTTAGAAATTGTTGGCCTAATGGTTTCAGTAACATAATATACCTTACAAAGTTCATTTTCAAAAAATTTCCAACATTAATTGGAATGGCAGACAATATCATCCCAAGAAAAAACAATGCTCTGTTTGCTGAGCTAACATTTACTTACGTATTTGCACAGTTTATCTACTGCCTCAATCCAAATAGACTCTAGAGAATGTACAGGTACTGACAAATTAAAACACATTATAAAGTAAAAATAATCACAATAATATAGAATGCAAGAATTAACACTGGGCTGATGGCTCCATATTAATCAGACTCAAAAGGCCTTCTTGAGCAGCTGAGTTTTTGCAGGCTTCTAGAAGGACATGAAAGTAGGAGTCTTCCTCACTTTAGGGGGGACAAACTCTAACTTCAAAAGAGGGGAGTTCACACAGAGAATGCCTGCTGTTCTGCCCCCATGGACCATGCTTCCTGGTAGGAGGGGACCTTCAGCAGGCATTCTCTGGCCACCCAGATTGGGGGGGCAGTCAGTTTGAGAAAGGCAGTCTTTTAGATACACAGGCACATAGCCATATAGGGCTATTAAAAGTAGCAGTCAGCACCTTGAATTACCCCCAGATACAAACCAGCAACCAATGGATTCCCTCAGCACTGGTGTAATATGGAAGTATAGCTGAAGTTCCCAGGTGGTCTTCAGGGGTAGTCCCATGTACAATAAATTACAGTAGTGCAACCAAGAGAAAACAAGGACATGAGTGACTGCCTTCAGTGAGTCTCTGTCAAATAAGGCTACAACTAGCATAGCCAGCTGAAGCTGGGAAAAGCCCTCCTGGGCATCAATTCCACTTGTTCCTCTAGCAGGTGCTGTGAATCCAGGAGAATCCCTAAATTGTGAGCCACCTCTCTTTGGGGGAACAGAACCCCATTGAAAATTAAAGTTGGAAGTGTCCTGCAGTTAGAGGGCTTCTGAATTAACAGCCACTTGCTCTTGCTTGGGTTGAATTTGAGCCTGTTTCTGCCCATTCAGGCCCTGACAGCCTTCATGTACCAGACCAGAACTTCAGCTGCACTTCCCACTGATCCCAGGGCTGAGATATATAACTGAGTATCATCTGCATATTGATGATGCTGCCTCCTGGACTGACAGTTAACCTTTCCCAGCAGTTTCATGTAGATATTAAATACTGCAGACAAGGAAAAGAACTAAATCCTGGGGTAAATAGAAATAATATAATCATATAAAACAACTTTATCACCACCATTATTTTAAAACTGGGTATTGTTGAGAAAAACCTGAATAAACTTAATTTAGGAGGAGAAACAGCAGAAGAGAAATTGGGCAGCAGAGAACTATCCAGTTCAGAAAGAAAGAAAGTTAAACATAAACCTCAGTAAAATCCCCATTCATCTGGAAAACTGTAATTGCTCTAAATTTCAGTTCTTTTCCATTTGTCTCCTGTCTTTTCAACGGACAGTCCAAAGAAAGGGATTTTCCCCTTGTTGATTGCATATAAGCTGCTCTGGGAGTATTTTGGGCTGAAGAGCCTGATAAAATTCTTTAAATAACTAGTACCATCTTCTGGACCAATGTGATGGAAAGGACAAGATTGACCGAGGTACAGTCATCCCAAGGCCAGTTCCTGCCAGGCTTCCCTGAGGCTATCATAGTGTGAAAAGCTGCCAACAGGTCCAAGAAAAGAAATAAGGCTACAAGTTGTTGGCATCTGTCTGGAAGCTGTTACGTCCAATTGCTTATATATGAAGACAATTTGATGATAAAAATACAGTGAGAAAATTCTTTAAAAATTATTTGAATTAAATTAAATTAAATTAAATTAAATTAAATTAAATTAAAAGTTAATTTTGATTTCTCAACTATGACAGAACAATATTTCATTTAATTATCTGAGTTAAAATATTGTAATATGAATGGATGGCATGGTTAGGAATTGTGTATAATAGAAAAATTAGAAACTTTAGTATGGTTTCTGTTATATACTTTGGGTTTTTGAAGTCAACCTTATAACTGCATGTGTAAGCATATATCATATTCAAGTGCTCAATCTCTTATATAAGGTTGGCCGGGATTGCTCAACCCATGTTTGGGATACAGAGACAATCAAACCACTGTCAGTATTAAAGGGCTATCACCAGTATGGTGTTTGTGCTGTTGACTTTTCAGGTATGTATGATTATCATGTTTTTGTGAAACTGTAAACTATATAAATGTGACACTCTTTTCTTGATTCTACGGGCAGATCCGTATTTGATACTTTGTGAGGAAAGATAGAATCAGAAAGCTGTCTTTTGCATCTTCACAATCACTGGGATTGGATCCTGCTCAGCAAATATATAATGGTGTTAGCTCAGTTTCTCACTGCCTATCCTTATGAGCCCCATCCCTCCCAAAAGTTTGGATGTTTGATGGCCCTGCTGAAGGGTATGTCTTTTAGGATGAAGGAGCTGAAATGAATCTCTGATCATCAAGTGGAGACAACTGCCTGCCTAGAAGCTAGTTGGGACTGATATAGATAACCAGTATTTGTTTGAAGGTGGTTAAAATTGAAAATAAGCTAGTGAAAATACTACTTGAGAATGATGAATGATCCAAATTTTATGAAAAGATTATTGAAAGAGCATAATTGCTGTCATATATTTCACTGCTATAGAAAAACATTTTTTTAAAATGGTAAGATTGAAAAAGTACATCTTTTCAAATTGGGCATATGACTGAATTAGAGAAATCATTAGATTTTTGTACTGTCTCTTTAAAATAAATATCACAGATTTCAGCATCAGAAGTGCTGCCAATTCTCTGCCTGCATTGATATTACATCAGTTACAATGTGTGGCTTTCTCCTTCAAAATGTGTACAAATATGAGAAGATATATAAGTATCCTTAATTGTTTGTTGGATGCAGATCTATATCATTACAACAAGCTTTGAAATACAATCTTTTTGCTACTCTTTATTCTTTGTCCATTTTTATTGAGTTTAAGTTGCATTTTTGTATATTGCAATTATATTAGCCATCCTTGAAGTATTTTACTGTTGGAATGTCTAAGTAGTTTATTAGGAAATTTGGTAAACAAGCTAGGTTTGCCTGAGAAATACAGTATATGCATTTTAATAGTAGACAATGATTATTAATCAGTTTACTGAAAGTGTAGAGAGGTAGATCTGGAAAATCAAGCAGCCCACATGCAAATGACAGTGAACTTTTAGGCCTTGAAATTATGGAGTGTAACTGAAAAAAATAAAAGTGCAAATATGTGACAGTGAGAATTTAGACATTAAGAATGTCCCCATATTTATTGTCATAATTTGCTAAGTATTTTGCTGTTTATAAAACAATGATTTATAATTATTCTGTTGTATAGCTGATGGCAAACGGTTAGCTTCAGTTGGAATAGATGACAATCACACTGTTATTCTTTGGGATTGGAGAAAAGGAGAGAAGCTTTCAGCAGTAAGGTAAAAAATTAACCCTGTTATGTTACTATAATCATGTATTACAGTGATACTGAAATCGTAATAAAAAGTAGGAAGCAGGAAATTTCTGGCCTAGTTTGAATTATCACCTAATGCACAATAGGATGGTAAATTTCTTCTCATCACAGATGTTGGTGAATTATACAAATTATATCTGATCTGCTTTACTGTGTTTATATTCCTAGGCCTTACATATACATTAGGTCCACTTGTAAACATTCAGCAAGATAAAAGGAAGCTAGTACAACCCATTATGATTAATCATCAGTATGATGGTCAGAATTCTGAAGAACAGTAATTTTTCATTTGCTGATTAAGGTGCATAAGTCATATTTTACTACAGTCAGGATTTTTTTAAATGGGTGGAGGATGTTTTCAGACTTTTTAAAAATACATTATTGTGCCTACAGATGCATGCTGATGTGAAAAAAGCCTAGAATGTGAACAAGGAATTTTAAGGTCTGGATTCAGAATCTGCCTCTTGCAGATGAAAAGGCTCTTTAACTAAATTTGCTGTCTATGTCTTTAATTACCTGTATATGGAATGCATGCATCTAACCGGATGTATTTGAAAGACATGGAAAAAATCTAGGGTTTTTCTTTGACCCCAAAGGGCATTCCAAACACTGAGAGAAGTAGGCAAGGTCAATCCTTTAGTAGCTCTCAAAAGAGGAGGGAGCTATTCTTTTACTTTTTCAATAAGCTTGGAAAAAAGAACCCCCATCCTTCAAGTACTGAAAGAGAAGGGGAAAACGGGGAAAAAATCAAGCTGCCATCCTGTCACTCATACTTAATGGTAGAAGGAGAAGCCATGAGAGTCTCTATTTTGTGTGAACAGTCCTACTGACAGAGAGAGAGAATACCCACTGTTGGTCAAGAAAAATAGAAATACAATTTAATTAATTTCCATTTCGACCTTGAACATGGAAGGCATTCCAGTTGTTAGGAGATGGAAAAGAGTAGCGTTAAGTTAGAAAAGTAAATCAGGGATCTGAAGTTATTCTTTGTAGGGCTCAGCTTCCAGGGACAATATCTGAAGAAGACAAAATGTCTGTTTTATAATGCCTAGCCCCTACTGCCAAATAACTCACAAGGTAGGGAATTTAGGACACTGAAAAGGTCTACATATGAAAAAAAGTATTTTCAGGCAAATTTTTATAGAAAGGAGTGCTTGCTGATTTTTTTTAAAATAATGGTTGCTTCAAATCAATTTCAACTTCTTATGACTGTAAATATATCTATAGTTTTATTGGCAGCAATATGGGTTAAATATTACCTTGTTCTCACATTTATCTAACTTCTTAGTTTAGCTATAACCCTGAAATTTTCAGGTACAACAGTTTTCCAGTGAGTACTAACCAAGTCTGACTTTGCTTAGCTTTTTCTCACAATAAACAGTACTCTTAGCAGTGGACTGATGGAATGTTCTGTTACCATCCCTAATAGCACTGATAATGGAAGAAAAAGAAGAAGTAGAAGTAGAAAACTATATAATTTGCTATATAATCAGGGGCACTAGAGTAATTATGGTTGGTTACCTCATGGCATAAATTCAGAGAGCAATAGCTATTTTGGCTCCTGATCAGAAATTCAAAATGCCTTTACCTCTTTAACAAACCTTATGACCAGTATACCAGGAAACATCCAGAAGAATTAGAATGATGGGGGAACAACATCATTCAATAAAGAAATGTGAAAAAAGGTATATATCAGGACAAGAAGAATTTTATGTTGGAGAGAATTATGCAAAAATCTATATTTTTCTATTTTGTCTTTGCAGAAAGTAAAATGAAGAATGTCAAATTCTAATTTTGAAATATAATATAAAAGTATTTTAATATAAATACTTTTTGAAGATGTTGTTTTGTCTCAGCTTTATTGCATGGAGAAAGTATTTTCCCATATGAAAGTGAAAGTATTTTTAATTTTATTTTAGGGGGAGTAAAGACAAGATCTTTGTTGTTAAAATTAACCCCTTTATGCCTGATAAACTAATTACAGCTGGAATTAAACACATAAAATTCTGGCGAAGAGCAGGTAAGGACAATATTTTAAAGCATGTTTTAAATTGCTTTGAATAATTATCAAGTTATGTCAATCATATTTTATTTTCCCCTTTTATATGACCACTGTAGTTCACTTGGGGGTGAATGAAGATAAACCCCATAACAAGCTGCCTTGGCTGTTGAACATAATTTGAGAAATGCTTTTGAGAAAGTGTGAGGGTAACCATTGGCTCAGGTAACACTGAGCCAATGGTGAAAATGTATGTTATTATGTGCATAGGCTTGTAACTATATTAAATACAACCACCAAAGGAGGCTAAGATATGTGGAATTACATTATGTCTGCCCAGGGCTTAGGAAACACACTGGACCAGGGGAATATTCCCTCTATAGGTGAACATACTGCCTCCCAGAACTGCAGTAAGGGATATGTCTTCATTGAACTTGTTTCACCAGCTTTTCTGGAGCCAGGCATATTTCCCAGTTAGTCTTTTCTCATTCCCAGACTGAAGCTATTTTGTGAGAAAATGTAACTCTGGTTCTGACTTGTTGGGATCAGTTAGGATTTCCTGTTGCCGTAAATCTTCTTTTGAGGAGAAAGTTCTTTGGCTAGAATTTTTTTGCTGGATTTTTATGTACTGAAGATGCAAGATTTGGCCGAGAGAGCTTTCCCTGTTTATGACAGAGACTTGCCAAGTGCTTGGTTATGGCATCTTTCTTTGAGAAATCACTGGTGCATTGCTGGTGTGTGTGAATGAAAGCATGAGTATATGTGTGTGTGTGTGTTTGTCTATTAAGTGTAACTATAATATTAAAATTCTACCTCCTCAATCTTAGAAGTACCTTCCTTTCCTCCCTCATTGTTTGAACATGACATATCTCACCAACCTCCCTGCCTCCTTAATGCCACAATGTTCTCCTGCCTACCTTCAGTTGCTAATGTCCTTGGCTATTTCTCCATTTCTCCATTACTCCATACTACTTCTGCCTGGAACAAAACAATCCTGGAACATACCCTTCTTAAGAAACCATTGCCAAACCAAATGATACTGGACAATTTCTGGATACTGGAAATCTCCAGCTTTTCTTTTAGGGTAGGTTGTTGAGAAGGTGGTTGAGAAGGTTGGAACTTCAGAAGGTCCTGGATGAAGCAGATTATCTTTTCAGTCAAGTTTCAGGCCAGGACATAGTACAGAGATATCACTGGCCTATGGTGAAGCCAGAATAATAGTGGTGCAATTGTCCTGGTTCTTTTCGGTTTCTCGGCAGCTTTTAGTACCATAGAGCATAATATCCTTCTGGACTGTTTGCAGGGATTTGGAGTATGAGGCACAACATTCCCCCTGAGGTTTCAGTTGCCCCTACCCTGCATCCTTTAAACAGGCCTTGAAGACCTGGTTTCTTTATGCAGGTACAGGACTAGGCATTATGTGCCCTGGGAGGAATGTTATCAATTCATGAGTGTTTCAGACCCCAGGTTTTTTCCTTCTTTTGGCTTTTTACTATACTGAATGTTGTTTTTACAATGTATGCTGGCCAGAGGCATTTTAAGTTGAGTGGCCTATAAATGTGATTTATAAACAAATTTATTTTTCATTTATAAACAAAATAATTATTGTTTAAAAAATAATAAATCACATATAGACTGCCCAACTTATAACAACTCTGGCCAGTGTGCATTTTAAAAATAACATTCAGTACAGTATATATGTGTGTGTGTGTGTGTGTGTGTACGACTAGTAGATATTTATAGAACTGAATGGTACAATCTCTCTTCCATGCATCCCTTGAAACAGATATTAGCACTAAAATTGTAAATAATTTTACCAATAAATCCCTCTAATTGTGTTTTGCTTTTTCTCTAGTGTGTATATGATTACAGCCAAAATTCTTTTGATGTTGTATGTGTTTTATGGTTTAAGACTAAATCCTATATGTAGCCTGTCCAAGATTTCACAATTGAAGAAAGCACAAATTATTCATTGTAATTAATAAAAGTAAGAAAAAGAAGTTAAAGTCAGTGTTGCGTTTTACTTTAAAATGCTTTCTGTGTTCTTTTAGAAAAACATGTTCAAGGTCAAATATAATAATTTTGTTTTATTTGAATTTAAGGAGGTGGACTAATTGGAAAAAAGGGTTATGTGGGTCCAGTGGGGAAAATTGATACAATGATGTGTGCAGTTTATGGCTGGACAGAAGAAATGGCATTCTCTGGAACTTCAACTGGAGATGTATGTATATGGAGAGATATTTTCCTCATCAAAACAGTAAAAGCACATGATGGCCCATTGTTCAGCATGCATGCATTAGAAAAAGTGAGTAACTTATTATTGACTATAAATTGATTTTATTGCATTCAAGCCCAGAAGTTAGATTAGGCATGCCCACTATCTCTCATCTTTTTTCCCTTTACTCATCCTCAAAAGGTATAAATCAAAGGTACTGTAATAAACTGTAAAAATTATGAAACCTTTGCATCAGTATGAGTCAGTGGTGAATTTGCAAAAAAGCCAATTAGCTTTAGATTACATCAGTGAATATAATATTCTAATCATGATAAGTAATAGTTTCACTTTATCCTACATTGGTCAGACTCCACATTATCCTGTGTCCAGTTCTGAGTACCACACTTTAAAAAGGAAAATTCTAGGAATACAAACAAATTCCTTTGAAGAGAGGCTAAAAGAATAGGGAATGTTTATCCTTGAGAAAAGAAGAAAGCAGAATGATATTGTTTAAAGCGGCTAGACCTGACTGTATAGTTGATAAAGACAGCAATAGAAATGTTACCCAGGGTTGTTGCAATGGAATAAAATATGAACAAGTGTTGTTGTTTATTTGTTTAGTCGCTTCCAACTCTTCGTGACTTCATGGACCAGCCCACGCCAGAGCTTCCTGTCGGTCGTCGACACCCCCAGCTCCCCCAGGGACGAGTCCGTCACCTCTAGAATATCATCCATCCATCTTGCCCTTGGTCGGCCCCTCTTCCTTTTGCCTTCCACTCTCCCTAGCATCAGCATCTTCTCCAAGGTGTCCTATCTTCTCATTATGTGGCCAAAGTATTTCAGTTTTGCCTTTCATGTCATTCCCTCAAGTGAGCAGTCTGGCTTTATTTCCTGGAGGATGGACTGGTTTGATCTTCTTGCAGTCCAAGGCACTCTCAGAATTTTCCTCCAACACCACTGTTCCAAAGCATCTATCTTCCTTCTCTCAGCCTTCCTCATGTTCCAGCTCTTGCAGCCATATGTTACTACGGGGAACACCATTGCTTTAACTATGCGGACCTTTGTTGTCAGTGTGATGTCTCTGCTCTTAACTATTTTATTGAGATTTGTCATTGCTCTTCCCCCAAGGGTTAAGCGTCTTCTGATTTCCTGACTGCAGTCAGCATCTGCAGTAATCTTCGCACCTAGAAATACAAAGTCTTCCACTGCTTCTACATTTTCTCCCTCGATTTGTCAGTTATCAATCAAGCTGGTTGCCATAATCTAGGTTTTTTTGAGGTTTAGCTGCAAGCCAGCTTTTGCACTTTCTTCTTTCACCTTCATCATAAGGCTCCTCAGTTCCTCTTCGCTTTCAGCCATCAGAGTGGTATCACCTGCATATCTGAGATGGTTAATGTTTCCTCCAGCGATTTTAACTCCAGCCTTGGATTCTTCAAGCCCAGCATGTCGCATGATGTGTTCTGCGTACAAGTTGAATAGGTAGGGTGAGAGTATACGGCCCTGCCGTACTCCTTTCCCAATCTTAAACCAGTCCGTTGTTCCGTGGTCTGTTCTTACTGTTGCTACTTGGTTGTTATACAGATACTTCAGGAGGCATACAAGATGACTTGGTATCCCCATACCACTAAGAACTTGCCACAATTTGTTATGGTCCACACAGTCAAAGGCTTTAGAATAGTCAATAAAACAGAAATAGATGTTTTTCTGAAACTCCCTGGCTTTTTCCATTATCCAGCGGATATTGGCAATTTGGTCCCTAGTTCCTCTGCCTTTTCTAAACCCAGCTTGTGCATCTGGCAATTCTCGCTCCATGAATTGCTGAAGTCTACCTTGCAGGATCTTGAGCATTACCTTACTGGCATGTGAAAGGAGTGCCACTGTTCGATAGTTTGAACATTCTTTAGTGTTTCCCTTTTTTGGTATGGGGATATAAGTTGATCTTTTCCAATCGGATGGCCATTCTGGTGTTTTCCAAATTTGCTGGCATATAGCATGCATTACCTTGACAGCATCATCTTGCAAGATTTTGAACAGTTCAGCTGGGATGCCGTTATCTCCTGCTGCCTTGTTATTAGCAATGCTTTTTAAGGCCCATTCAACCTCACTCTTCAGGATTTCTGGCTCTAGCTCACTGACCACACCATCAAAGCTATCCCCGATATTGTTATCCTTCTTATACAGGTCTTCTGTATATTCTTGCCACCTTTTCTTGATCTCTTCTTCTTCTGATCGGTCCTTGCCATCTTTGTTTTTGATCGTACCCATTTTGGCCTGGAATTTACCTCCAATGTTTCTAATTTTCTGGAAGAGGTCTCTTGTCCTTCCTATTCTATTGTCTTCTTCCACTTCCGCGCATTGCTTGTTTAAAAATAATTCCTTATCTCTTCTGGCTAACCTCTGGAATTTTGCATTTAATTGGGCATATCTCCCCCTATCACTGTTGCCTTTTGCTTTCCTTCTTTCTTGGGCTACTTCTAGTGTCTCAGCAGACAGCCATTTTGCCTTCTTGGTTTTCTCTTTCTTTGGGATGTATTTTGTTGCCGCCTCCTGAACAATGTTGCGAACTTCTGTCCAGAGTTCTTCTGGGACCCTATCTACTAAGTCCAGTCCCTTAAATCGATTCTTCACCTCCACTGCATATTCCTTAGGAATATTAGTGAGCTGATATCTAGCTGATCTGTGGGTCTTCCCTAATCTCTTTAGTCTGATCCTAAATTGTGCAAGAAGAAGTTCGTGATCTGAACTACAGTCAGCTCCAGGTCTTGTTTTTACCGACTGTATAGATGTCTGCCACCTTTGGCTGCAAAGGATGTAGTCAATCTGATTTCGGTGTTGTCCATCTGGTGGAGTCCATGTATAAAGCCGTCTCTTATGTTGTTGGAACGAACAAGTATAATATGTAAATAATATTCCAATGTTGTGTAGAATCACGACTTACAGAATATATTTTATATTCTATTTCTCATTCACTTTAGGGATTTGTAACTGGGGCGAAAGACGGAATTGTGGCTCTTTGGGATGACAGCTTTGAACGGTGTCTGAAAACATATGCCATCAAACGAACTGCATTAGCCCCAGGCTCCAAAGGTAATTTGAAGGTTTTTTAGATTATTGTAATACAAACTTAATTTCTACTGTTTTAAAATAATGACTTTTGTGATCTGATTCAGCTGGAAATTTTTGAAGAGTGTGAAAGCAGGGAGGAGGAACAGGTGGGACTTCTGAGTAGTTGAGAGCTTTTCATGTAATTCCCATGATGTGCTATGTCTGATTTCATGCAGTGAAAGGGGTCATATTGGAACTGAATTTTACTATGTAACTTTGAGGCAGGCCAGGTCCTGAATCAGACACCTCAAAGACTGGTGGAACTCTGTTGTTATAGGGTATAATAACAGAATCTTGAAAGCCTGCCAGAGTTTCCCTCTGTCCCATCCTATACCAAACAGAAGCAAGATGAGTTTATTTTGAGTCTCTTTTTCATGCCCTCTCCATTCTCATGACTGAACTGCCATTTACTTTCTCATAACAATTCTTGCATTCCTTCTTCTAAGTTATCTCTGAATGCCTCTGCAGCAACCTTCTCCCACGTAGGGGCCAGAGGCCGTGCTGGCATTGCCATTTCCTCATCCTTCTCTGCCTCACGGCTTGCTCTTGGCAGCACCAAGTAGGGGACTTGTTGTTCTGCCCGTGCTGAGGTGGCTGGTGAATGCATTGCCAAAATGGCTACCTGAGGAGGTGGCGAGCACTCATAAGAGCAGCCAAATGGACAGATGGTCGGTCTCTCCCTCTCTCTTATGGGCCAGGTGGATATATTTCTTTTTGGGGCTGCAGACCAGATGACTTTGGATGGCAGATCACATCCAGCACTTGGGCAGTGGGTTGCCAACTCCTGCTCTACAACTAAAAGAAGAATCAATTGGATTCAAATATTTGTTACTTTACTCAGTGTGTTCCCATTTTCTTATGGTGCCTGAACATTTTATGCAGATACTGAAAAGTAACACAAAAGCATAATTTGCAGTACTAGGCAGTAAAATCATAATTTTTAGGAAAATATAGAAGATGTTCTTTTGATATTAAATATTTATTTTAATCATTCACAAATAAATTATATAAAGTGCTATTTTTTTTAAATACTGATGAATTTGTTGAGCTCTGAAATGTGTACACTAGTGCTATAAATGTTCTCAATTTCAGTGTGGACATTTTCATAAACAACAGTTTATTAGACTTTTCATCCAGTAGTAATAGATCTTTAAAAATGATGTATGTATGTATGTGTGTATTTAAATAATTTATAGAGCCACCCATCTTACAGCAGTGATTCTGGGCAGCATACCAAAATTAAAGCCACCATAACAGCATATAACTCATGATGCCCTGGTTAAAACAAACCCTCCCAAACAAAAAGCCACATCACCAGCAGAGTTCACCTAATCTCCTGGCCCAAATGCCTGGGGGAACAGCCAGTTCTCCAGAACTTTACAAAAGGCTAACAGGGTCAGTACCATTCAGATCCCTGGTGGAATGCTGCTCCACAGGGTAGGCACAGCCACAGAGAAGGCATGACTTGAGGGTCCAACAAGAGGGCATTGTTTGATGGAAGGGACCCAGAGCATGCCCTCCTTGTTCGATTTGGTGGGGTGGGCAAAAGCAATTATGCCATTACACTATACAGGTCTGTAGAAATATGTCCCAGTGAGTTCAGTTAGACCAATTCACAGTAAATAGGAATTGGATTATCAAAGATAAATAAGAAAAAAATGTATTTTTTCAAGTCATGATTATGTTAAACATAAGAAACAGAATATGATGTTCCAGTAATAAATTGGTTTTATTTATACCATGACTGTTCAAATGGAATTCTTTATTTTTCTTTTACCCATTTAGGTCTCCTTTTAGAAGATAATCCTTCTATCCGTGCCATATCATTAGGACACGGTCATATTTTAGTTGGCACAAAGAATGGTGAAATATTGGAAGTTGATAAAAGTGGGCCAATAACTTTACTAGTTCAGGTAAATATTAACAAACAGCCACTCCTTTTTAATAGTATAAGTTTTGGAATGTTAAAATAGTGAAGTGAAATTGTAGTGAATTAGAAATAACATGATAGCTGTGTGGTTGTATATAAAGATACCTCATGGAACCCACCTTTTTTTTCCTTCCAGTTTGCTTCTCCTTTCAGTATTAAACTAACTTACTAGTGTTTTTACATAAATATAAATAAATCAAAAATGTGTACGTTGCCCTTCAAAACCTGATGGTGGCTTACAGCCAACTATTGCTGTGCTGTTTTTATGCTCTGTTGAGTTGTAGCCAACTCCTGGTGACTCTGTAGATAAAAGCTCTCCAAGCCATTCACTTCTCACCACATTATGCAATCTTGCAAGTGCATTTCTGTGGCTTTCAGTATTCTTTCTATGTACTGTTGGCTTCTTCTCCTCCTCCTTCTTATCATGGGCACATCAGTCTCCATGGTGTGTCCACAATATGATAATTCGTTTCATGTTCCTTGCTTCTAATAAGTATTCTGACTTATTTTTCCTCTAGTATTGAATGATTGGTTCTCTTAGTTGTACAAGGAATGCAAAGCAGTCTTTTCCAGCACTGTAGCTCAGAGGAGTCAATTTTCTTTCTCTTACTGTTGTGCAGTATTGATCTCCTGCATCTGTAAGGGATCGTAACAGGAATATCACTGAGCTGACTGTTCTAAGTTTTGTTTTGATTGAAATGTCTTAGTCTTTTATGAGTTTGTCAAGATCCGTTCAATGCCTCTATACCCACTGTTAGTCTTCCTTGAATCACTTTTGCACATTTACCAACTTTATCAATTCTGGAGCCTAGAAAATTGTAGCTGTCAACTATTTCTATCATCTCATTATTTATCTTAAGTTCTTCTAGTTTTCCAGTTGACATAATCTTAATTGTTTTGAAGTTCAAAGAAAGCCTTGAAGGTTTAATCTCCTGTTTTACTTTTAGAATGATTGTTTCTAGATTGTCTTCAGTTTCTGGGGTTGTGTTCATCAAGGCAGTGTTGCCTGCATATTTCAGGTTATTGAGATTCCTTCCACCAATTTTGACTCTAACTTTCAGTTCTGCCAAATCAGTGGCCCACAAGGAAAATTCAGTGTGTAGGTTGAACAGGTATGGTAATAGAATGCTACCCTTTTTTACTCCTTTTGTGATGGTAAACAATTCAGTGTTACCACATTCTGTTGAGACATTCAGACAAAGTCTTTGAAGATGATCACAGGATACAGGTAGGAACATATATAAAAACAAATTCCTTCAGAAATAAGTTGGTATAGTTTAATACCAGCATATTAAACTATAACTTGGGACCAGCAATAAACTAAGACAGTACAATACAGTAATATATTTATAAGACTGAATTTCAATGAATGCTATACTCCTGTTGCAGTATTTTACTGAAAGTTTTGGACTTTCAATAACAACCCTGTGTATCATCACAGTGATCTAAACAAATGGTACCCAAGGAATGCATTACAAAAGAAGTGTTATCTCCATTCAAGTAGAGATGTAACTAGTTTGCCATCCTAGGTTGGAAAAGCATTTTTTGTGCCACGTTGAACATTTGTGTCTTTAATGATAATGCTGGATCTAGACATATCTCCAAGCATAAACTTGATGCTTTGGGGAGAAGGCAATCCATCCAGAACAGGCTGAACATCTTTCAGTTGGACAGATAAAGCAGGCACTAATAGCACCTCTAGGTAGATTAAGCTTTGGCTTTATGGCCCTCATCCAGTCTGTTACCATGGCCAGGCACTGACTCAGGATTTCCACTGCTGAATATATAACAATGATAATGTATATATGCCTATAGGAAATAAAGCTGTAGTGCTGCATATCCTCAGCATATTACTGGCACTTAAGTGTCTTAATGATCTCATCCAGTAGCTTTGTGTAGATGCTAATCAGCATGAGAAATAAAATAGAGCTGTACAGACTCCACAGAATAAACATGAAGTTGAACAGAAATCCCCCAACACCACTTTCTGGAAATGGCTACCTGGTACTGAGTGGAATTACTATAAATCCTAACTACTTCAAATAATCTTTTCAAACATACACCACTGTTGATGGCACTGAAAACCTCTGAGATAACCTGAATAATAGGGTTGTGTTCCCTTTGTCCCTGTCCTATCAAAAATCATCCCATGGAATTTCAAACGAAGATTCTTACTTATCTATTTATTTATTCATTCATTCATTCAATTTATATATCCACCCATTTTTCCAGTTGTGACTCTGGGCAGCAAATATAAGCTCAAATAAACAAACAGCCCCCAAACTCCCCTCAAAATAGCCAAATAATAATATAAGGACCTAATGGTGCCCAAATCCATATAACAACAGCCATACTAAAAAAATCAAATTGAATCAAATTGAGAAATTGCATTGACAGGCTCATCGATGTCTTGCTTTTCCCCTCATGTATCACCTTAGCAAAAGAAAGAAAATCTGTATATTGAGGATGGAAAGAAAATGGTATTGTAATGTCTTAAATCCCGTATTCCAAACATGGCATTTGTGGGCACAATGTTCCTGATGACAGATGCCAAACTCTTTGCTTCACTTGACTTGTTTTTCCAATGTTAATTTAAAATAAATGGGTATGTTACAAAGCTAAGCTCCAACCTCAAATATTTTTGACTCCAAGAAATACCCCAGAGGTATTCTTAGAAAAGAAAATTAGGGATACTTCCAGCCCAGTGCCTTGTTTGGACATATGCCCTTCTACCCAAAAAAAGATTGAGAACATTTTGGAAAAAAGAGGGGGTTAGAAAAGAGGAATCTTACTAGTTTTCCTTTGACTAAATGGATGTTTTGTGATTGGCCACACTAACTATGGTAGCCATTTTGTAAGGATGCCCATAACATGCTTAAATATTCCAAAGGTGTTCAGTGCTCTTTTCCAAAGGCCCATGTTATAACTGCATCATTATCAGCTGTTGACTTGCAGAGCAAATTTTGTTTTTACAGGGTCATATGGAAGGAGATGTTTGGGGTTTAGCTTCTCACCCTCATTTACCTATTTGTGCCACTGTAAGTGAAGATAAAACCTTAAGAATATGGGATCTTTCACCAAGCCACTGTATGCTAGCTGTTCGAAAACTGAAGAAGGGTAAGATTATGATTTTTTTAAATTTTTCCAATCTTATCTACATCTTTGCACTTTACCTAGATTCCAATTAAGTGACATATGACAATTTCTTGAGTATTAAAAAACAAAATGAATTTAAATTTTAAAAGATGGAATCAGAATGCTAAGATGAACTACTGAAATACTTTGCTTACTTTAGTGGAGCTACCAGGGCAACTTAACAAAACAAATTAGCTTTGCTTGTGAATTGCTTGCCTTTCACAAATTCTACTATATACTATATCCTCCTAGTTTCTCTGTGGGTTGTTAATATTGGCCATAGAGATGGGGATCGGATTTGCAGGGATACAGGTACTTCTCATCTGACAACCACAATTGGGACGAACAACTCAGTCATTAAGTGAAGCAGTCGCTAAGTGAAACTGCGATTGAGCTTATGATGTTACTTCAGCTTTCCTTTGCTTTACAGACCTGAGAAGGTCATAAATGCAAGGATTGGTCGCAAAGTTACTTTTTCATCATTGTCATAACTGCGAACGGTCGGTAAATGAGGCAGTTGCTGAACAAGGACTACCTGTATTTTCATTCTCCATTCAATGTTTGCATGAAAGTTTTTAATAATAATATTAATACTTCTTTGTATATTGTTTTTTAGCTTTGTTGTATGCTGCCTAGAGTCACTTGTTTGTGGAAAGGGCGGCCATATAAATATGACAGATAAAAAAGTAAATAAATGCATTTGTGAAGTTAGGTCTATTGCTGCATGAAAATCTGGGTATTTTTCCCATTGCGGGTTTTCGATTTTCGGGAAGAAATATTTCTGTGCTTTTGCAAAACAATAAAATAAATTAAGTAATCAAATTCCAGAAATAATCTATGTGATCTTTTTATTGATGACCTTCTCTTACATACAGAGAAGACTAGATAAGTCGACACATTTGGCAGTGAGGTATTGGAGTCACAGTTGCACAAGAAGAGACATTTGATGTAAACGACGTCTGAATGACATGTTGGTCCCTAGGTCCTGGGGACTGAGGAGCGGTTGGATGTGCTTCGCAAGAGAGATCTGTGTCATTGTAGTCCCCTGGGAAAGGTGGAGGAGGTCTGCGTTAACTAGTTTGAGGTGTAGTGAGGCTAGAAGGTAGGTTGGCGGTCTTGCAGCAAAAGGAGAGGGAATGGTGCTGAAGTCGGATGGTGAGTGGAAGAAAGAGAGTGACATGAGTGGATACTGGAGGTGCATGGAGGAGATGATAGGAAGGATTATGAGTATAATTATTGCACAAGAATTGGAAGGAATGGGATTTGGAGTGAGGTGAAGCTGGAAAAAGGAAGAGAAGGATGAATGAATGACAGCAGGAAGTTGGGATAGAAGGAAGTCAGAGCACTACCAGCATCCAGGATGGTGTGGGACTGGAGAGCAGAGATCAGGATCAGCTGGTGCAGGGTCTTGCAAGCTTGTTGGAGAAGCAGTTGGCAGGAGGAGAGGCAGAGACTGAAGTTTCTGGACTCCCCTTTGTTTTGGCAGCACTGAGGGTTCATGGCAAGAAGTCTGTGCAGTGGCAGCACCCAGAAAGGCTGGGCTATCAGCAGAGGATGAAAGCATCTGGCAGCAGTCAAGTTTTCTGTGGCAGCTGTGGGTTCTGCTGCGAAGCCTGGGGTATTACATAGGCCTGTAGCGCTGATCGTACTATCATTAGTAGCAGGAAGATCTTTAGCTGCAGAGTGTCACTTGAGGTCTGGAAGAAAGAGAGGGAGATTGAGCTGAGAAGGGGCCTAGAGTGAGAGAACAAGGTATGGGGAATTCTGCCTTCCCTAAGCTCTAGAAAGAGTGGAGGTGGGGTAGTGTTATCAGGGAGGATTTAGAGGGGTAGAAGAGGAATGATGGGGATAGCTGATGAGAAGTTGGGGAAGGTTGTGAGATTTGCGGGGTGAGCTGGTTGGAATAACTAGCCAGAGGACAGCTCACTTGAAGCGTAGCACATGTGGGGCGGGGGGAGGCACCCTACATTGTGGGGTGCCATAGGGTTTGGTACTTTCTCTGTTCCTGTTTTAACATCTGCATGAAACTGCTGGGTGAGATCATAGTAGCCATGGGGTGAGGTGTCATCAGTATGTTGATGATACCCAGCTGTATATTTCTACCCTTGGTGGAATAAGCAATGCTGTTGACATCCTGCCTTGGTACCTGGAGGCTGTGGAGGTTTGGATGGGGAACAACAAGCTTCAGCTCAACCCTGACCAGACTAAATGGCTTTGGGTTTTGTGTCCACCTGGATCTGGGTATTTACTGTATTTGGTTCTGGATGGAGGGACACTGGCAGTGTGCAATCTGGAAGTACTTCTGGACTCATGACTCCTGCTCAATGAGCAGGTGGCAGTCATCGCTAGAAGCACCTTTGCGCAACTTCGGGTTGTGTGCCAGTTGCGCCCATTCCTGGACCAGGAGTCCCTATGCTCAGTCACTCATGCCCTGATCACCTTCTTCTTGGATACTTTCAACTTCTTGGTTTAGTTCATATTTCCTGGTAGTCTCCCATCCAAATGCTAAGCAGGTCTAACTCTGCTTTACTTCCATGTATAGACAAGGTCAGGCGTGGACTTCACAGAATGAGAATTAACTTATGGAACAGCTAATATAACGTGAAAAAAATGAAAAAGAAAATGTATAGAAGAAGGTCTGTTGTGGAATTAACCATAAACACTTACCGAAGCCTCCATACCTAATGTACTTCTGAATATCAAAGGCTGGTACATATAATGGAGCAGGCATTTGTTCACAATAACTCCTTGAAAACCTATTGAAGGCATCTGGGCTTTCAGTCTGATGCTTCTGATGAAGTAAGCTGCAGCCCATGTCTTCAGTATGACGCAAAAGGTGCTGCTGGACTCTTTCTGAATAAAGTACTGAGCAGTTACTAAATGCTTAGCATTTGTTTTTACCAGCAAAAGTATTGGACGTAGGCCATCTTATCAGAACTAACTATGTCCTTTTGTACTTGGCAGGGGGAAGATGTTGCTGTTTTTCACCTGATGGAAAGGCATTGGCAGTAGGTCTTAATGATGGCAGTTTCTTAATGGTAAATTCAGACACTCTGGAGGATCTTGTTTCTTTTCATCACAGGAAGGATGCTATTTCAGAAATACGATTTTCTCCTGGTAAGTAATTGACTTCAGATAAAGTGACACCCGATGATAGTAGTGCTTTATGTTCGGAAGAATGAAAATGAGCATTTATGAGAGAGAGTGCATTTTACTACAGTGGCAGGCTCCTTTTGTATGCATGAGGATCTATGCACACACAGTCAAAAACCTGGGAAACATCAAGATTCACACCTTTAGCAGGAAATATCTTTAGTGTGTTAGCGTTGCATACCCACTGGAGCATGCTAAAACAGTACTGGTCCATTTAACTCAGTATTGTGTCTATGCCAGTTGTGAGTGGCCATTTTTTTCAACCAAGGATTACGCTGACTTTTGTGTGGTACGGGAAGAGCTGCATTGAAAAGTGGGTGGGGCCAGTGAACTAATGGGCATCCCTCCATATTAATTTTCTGTCCATAATACAATTGAAATGACATTGTAATCACTTTTAATTATTTTTCATTGATCAGTTAATCCACTGTACCCAAAATTGAATTTGTTACACTCTTAAAATGTTTAGCCTTTGAAATTATTGTGGAATGGAAATCATTTATAGAGATCTCTTACTAGATTTAGTTGTGATATTCTGGAAGTAATAGTGATTAATTAGGGAAAACAGACATTCAGCAATGAATGAGATGAAAGGACATTTTATGTTAATTTCATTGAATGAGTCACATAATTATCTGTATTTCAAAACTAAATATTTTAGTTGCCAAACGAAAAAAGAAAGGGGGAAACAACCTCTGCAGGGGCATATCCATGAAGTCACCAAGAGCTGAACTCGACACAGAGTTCAGACACAGAGTTTTTTTTCATGAAATACTTATTAAATGTTATTAAAATACTTTCAAAACTCAAAGGATACCTTTTTTGGTTGTGTGAGTTTGGTGGTAAATTACTTCTAACTTAGAGAGTCATTGAAGACTAATTAACTATCTGCAGTCCTTATCACATTTATTCTTACTTCGTTCATTCTTCTCTCAGTGCTAATGCTTTGCATATCGTCAGTGTACATCTAAAATTATGAGATTCTCAATAACATTGCAGTTGTGAATCCATGTACTGATACGGTCACCATTAATTGTGAGGTAATCATATGGAAAATCCACTTAAAATTATAAAAGAAAAATACTTATTAAAATGTGAGGCAATCCAGATTTTGCAGAAATACCCTCCCCAACTGTATTAATGAAAGAGGAAATTAGCCAAGCATAGATTATGATGTATTTGGGGGAAAAAAACAGTTAACAGTAAAAAAAATAGTCTGTTTTGAGTCAAGGTTGATTCAGTGACTTCTTCATGAACACATCCATGCAGTATTCTTGGCAACGGATGTGAATTGTCATTGCTTTCTGCTGGGATGTTTTTCAACTTCCTGGGCTAGCCTGCATCTCTGGTATTCCCAGTGGTGTCTCATCCAAGTACTAATCAGGCCCAGCTCTGCTTAACATGTGAGCTTAGACAAGGTGATCCAGATGTTGGTACCTGCTGAGGGCACTTAACAGTAGAATACTGAAAATGATGTGAAAGTATTTGTCTCCCTATAATTGCATTGCAGGTGCTGGAAAGTACTTAGCTGTAGCATCATATGATAGTCTTGTAGATATCTACAATGTAATGAGCAGTAAAAGGGTTGGGATCTGCAAGGGAGCCTCCAGTTACATAACCCACATGGATTGGGACATAAGAGGTAAGGAAACACAATTACTGTAAAATGGTTATTTTTGGTGGCTGCTGGTAGGGTAAATGGCAACTAGCGACTGGCAGAGCTAAGTGATGTAATTGATGGAGCCATCTAAATATAACTGTCTGCCATCTTCAGACAACTGTCTTTCCATCTTGAAAAATGCTAAGGACACTTAAGTAAAATTAAACTGACCCTCCAACTTTCTGAAGCATGTTTTGTAAAGATTCTGTAGTGAAGATTGCCAATAAAGCCTTTCCCCCTCTTTCATCCCCACTATTTTTCCTAGTGTGATGTGCTTTTTAATGATGGAAGCCTCAGGGTGCGGACTTTTATATCTCTTGGGGAGCCTATTTTGGCTGAAGAATTTAGTCAAATAACTGGAAAGATGTTTGAAGCCATTTGTGTTTGGAGCAAAATGAACATTCCCTGGGAAGTTGAGACAATTCTCTGCTGTGCTCCTTAGTCCACAAAGTATATATAATCCTGATGGCCTGGGTGGCTTGCCCAGATGCTGAACTGCTGATTACTCTTTGGGCACCCTTTGTGATTGGGCAAGTAGCTACCTTCCTCCTTATTGGCTTTGGGAGTCAAGTGTGGTGAAATGGAGCAGCTTCATACCGACATCTGACCTCACTGCTGCCAATTTGTTTGGTGAATGTGTGACAGATACAAAACAGCAGTAGTGTTCATGCAGTCTGCTCGATGCTGCTGTATACTGCTGTGGCCTGGGAAATTGCAGGGTCACAGCTGTTGAAGGAAGTCTGTCTGCCACTCACCCTGATTCCAAGCAATTGTCCCTGGTTACAGTGCTACAGTTTAGAAAGTATAAAGCTATACAGGGTAAGTCTCTGGTAATTCAGAAGGATTCCTGAATAATTTCCAAATAGTAGTGATAAATAACTCCCAAATGCCCTGAATAAGTGTCATAATAAATATTCTGTGGACAATCAAGCCTTTAGTAAGATAATCAGTGAACTATGTATTTTTTGTTTGTTTTTTTCAGGCAAGCTTCTACAGGTCAACACTGGTGCTAAAGAACAGTTATTTTTTGAAGCTCCGCGGGGAAAAAAGCAGATAATTTCTACTGCACAGGTAAAAAGAAACCCATCATTTGGTTTAGCTGTATTTTATTTGGTCATTTACATGATTATTGGATTTTTTTGGGGGACAATTCAATTTCAAATAAAAAGAAGAATGGAAGTTGATTTTTTATTATAACCTAGCAGAAAATGGGGTTTTAAGCATACCTAACACAAACCTTTGTGTTTTGAATGGCACTTCTCAGTATTAAAATGAAGTAGAATATGATGCTTACTTCTCTTAATTTGTATTGACGCCGTGACTTAAGTGGAATCAGGTTATATCTCTTTATAAAGATAGAATCTGTTAGGTCATGTCTTCAGATAAATAATGTTAAATGATAAAGCAGCTTGTTGCAGGGGTTATATGAAAAAGAAATTTGTGAATTTTTATGAAGTATATATTTTTTTCAGTAAGGCAAAGCCTTAGATCTAAAAAATAAAGCTATAGTTTCTCTTTTCAAGTTATCAAAAATTTAAATTGATTATGTAATTTTTACTTGATCTTGAATTGTTTTGGATAATCTGCTGCACTGAAGCTCCCTTAAATGCCACGGAGACTAGAAGAGATATAGGCAGAAGAGTGACTATGAGGAGTAGTGTGCTCCTGGAAAAATTCCTTGATGTCCTCCAGGTTCCCTGTCTCTTATCCTTTTGTTTTTTCAAAAAATGAAAAGCTAAACATAAATTTCTACCGTCATCTCTGTTGATAAGAATAGCTCTGATTTTATGTGGGCCACATTTTATAACCCAGTCTTTTTGTTTGTAAATGTACCCCTCTGCCCCCCACAAAAAGGAAAAAGTTATCTGAGCTTACTGGTTACTGGGGATCTAGAAAAGGAGGTTGGATATGTATGTATGTATGTATGTATGTATGTATGTATGTATGTATGATAAATGGGTGGTTTTGACTCTCCTTACCCTTACTGGCAGCCATAATTAATAATGTGATTTCTTGAGCATATCCAGAATATAGTCTCATACCAAATAAAAAGGATTGTCTATTTTCTGGGGTACTGATTCATCTACAGTGTCATTATTTTTGCTCTATGAATCCTGAAACTGCTTTCTATTACTAAGTCACTTTTCTTTCCATGCTTAATTAACAAACTTTGATTGTAAAAAAGTATTAGTATTATTTCTTCCCAGAAAGCTAGCATCCCTGCTTAATATTATGGTTTGCATCATTGAAATGGCACAATAGTTATTGGAAACAAGCCATTAGAAACTACAAATAAGCAATTAAAGAAATTTAATAGAACAGCATAGAATAGCATAGTGAGTATTGCTGTGTTGCCCTTTCAGGGAGACTAAGAAACTCATCTCTATGAATTCAGTTCAAATGCTACAAGTATGATTTACACTAATCACCAGCAAGACACAGGAAGTCAAGGTATGTCCAGGGAATCTTTATGATTTCCATATCAAGAAGTTCTTCCCAAACTTTCATACAAATGGATAACAAGACCATAAAATTCACTGAGGCTGCAATCCTATGTGTTTTATATACAAGTAAGCTCTGGTTAACCGAGTGGAGCTTATTTTCAAGGAAACATTCCCTGGAGTGTGCTGTACCTACTGCAGATCTGTTTGCCCTGCAGTTTGCCTTCTGTCATTCAAGCCAATCATGTAAGCAGCAAGTTTTCACTGTTGGACATAGTGGCAATAAACCCTTTATGCATAGCTAACAATAGCAATTTCATAGTTGAACCCACTGTGTTTACATGGCAGCTATAAGCCTTTAGTTAGTCAGAATAATAGTGACAATAAACATGGTAATATTACTTCTCTGTAAAGTTTTACAGTTGAAAGATTCCATTCACATATTTTATGCTAAAATTAAAATAGTATTAATGATCAAATTAATTGTCAGGCATGTAAAGGTAAGATCTCTTGTGTGATATTTTGAAGTAAAATAAATTCATTTTAAACTAATATACTGGGTAATAATTAGGTGTATGCATCAGATTTGACCAAATCCCAATCCCTGGAAGAAGTGGGTTAATTCAGAATAGATGTTCATTTCCTCAAGGTGGAGTCGAAGGATCTGAACCAAGTTCTGCTTCTGAGCCTCAAAGAAACCCCAGTCCTTATCTATTTCTCTGGAACTTGGGCACCAGAAAGGAAAGGATTAGAGAGGCTGCAGCCCAAAAAAGAGACAAGTGCTTGTCATATATGATAAGGAGGGAAAGAAGGGAGGATATTTGATTTCAGTGACTGACAAGAAAGCTTCTAAACCAGAGTGATCTTTGTGATCAGGTTACTATCTTTGTAGGCAGAAAAGATTTCTTGGGCATCCTGGACAAGTGTTTTAGGTTCGTGCTGTGAAGGAATATGGCCGATAATTGGAGAAGTCACAGATGTAACTGCCTCGTGCCTCAGCAGTGATAGTACAGTCTTGGTAACAGGAGATGATTTTGGATTTGTAAAACTTTTCCGCTTCCCTGCCAAAGTAAGTAAATATGTAATGGTTGCGTGATAAAACAATACAATCCTGTAGTTTCTACATTTAGCAACACATTAATTGGGAGGAATATTTATGTTATCCATGATTGCAAGTTCTAGTAAGATATATATTTATACACACACACACATAGACATACATATTTACACACACACACTGTGTGTGTGTATATATATAGTATATATATACTGTGTGTGTGTGTGTGTGTGTGTATGAATAAGATTCACTGCAGATTGCAGATTCAGCTTTCACATCATGTCACATTTTCTCAAATGAATACTTTCAAATCAAAGCAGCACATGCGTTAGTTGCAGGTTATCCTGTATCACGTTACCAAGTGATATATCCATATATATATATATATATGTATGTATGTGATGATATAGATATATAGATAAACTCCTAGTTATCGTAACTTTCATTTTACTTCTTTTGTTAAGCCAGTGTCTGTTTCAAACAGCAAATGTTCATTTTATCAAAATATTAGAAAATGCATGCATTTGCCAAATTGGAAAGTGGAATATGCAAAATATTTGAGTATTTACTTCCTGTTTTTATGAAACAGATTACAAATATCTTATCAATTAACAGTTTTAATGTGTTAAAAACCCAGGTCTCAACAAATACGTATTACAGTTTTCAACATGTTACAGCGGTTAACTGTACTTCTCACCTGTCTCATATGTAACCTGCATCTGCATAACCATCCTGTCTTCCCCCCCCCCAATTTAAATCATATATCAGTTAAACCATTCCATGCATCTAACGAAGTAAGCTATAGTTCACAAAAACTTTTAATAAAATTTGTTAGTCTAAAAAGGTACTGCTAGGGTCCTTCTGATTTATATCAAAAACGAATTCATCGTTATATAAAGGTATGGATTTATTGTGCGTGGAGAAGGAGCAATGTTTTCAACACTGGAAAGATAAAATTATTCCAATCTTCCAATCTCTGTGAATACAAGCTCACTTCGCATTTATGAACTGGCTTTCCATCAACATGGTGGAAAGACATGATTAATTATTTTGTGTGGTGATGGTTTAATTATTTGTTTAAAAATTAGACTGAATCATACCTGTTGTATGTAATATTCTTTTTGTGTGTGATTTTTTCTTTCTTTTTTCCCTATAATAATTTGAAACAAGGAGGAGTCCATGCATATTCTGGAATATTCAGAAACATTCCAGTCAAGCTCTGTAGCTGTGTTAATGATTAGATGTTAAATCTGAACTCTTAAACTTACGCATTATAGAACGTTCAAAGACTAAAGCTTGTGCCTATCACAGGATTATTTTGCTGGAGATCTGCAAATTTAGGTTTTTATTTAATACTTCATTTGTCTTTATATCTGCTCTAGTAAGAATCCTAACACTGGGTTTGACTGCATAAATTGATGTTCAGAATCTGCTGATAAAGCAAAAAGAAACAGAAAGTAAAAATCACTGATGTTTTAATGTGTTTTTTTAGATAATTATTTTTATTTAATTTTGAATTAAACGTTATTCTTACTTATATATTTCATATTTAGGGGAAGTATAGCAAATTCAAGAGGTATGTGGCTCATAGTACACATGTGACGAACGTTCGCTGGACTCACGATGACGGTTTGTTAGTCAGTGTTGGAGGTGGAGATACATCGCTAATGCTGTGGACCCATGAGATGGAGGGTCATCGAGAAAGTAGGCAGTGTGATAGCGAAGAATCTGATCTGGATTCTGAGGAAGATGGAGGTAAGTAACCATACCAATTTTAGAGTAGATTTATTTATTTTCATACATCTGCAGTATGAAACAGTGATATCTGTTTAGGTTTCATGGTTAATTTTTGTTATGGTTGGACTATACCTGGGGAGGAGAGTATGCTATGAATTTTTGTTTGTGTGTTTGTTGTTTGAACCTAGAACATTTTCTTGTTTAGCATGGTGAATACTTGCTTCAATAACATAAAGTATAACTTGTAATTTTATCTGTAATGGCTTGGATCCAAAGTTCTATCAGTGGAGTTGTAGTTGTGGAAGATTCTGCTTACTAACTCTTTGCAAATGCTTTGCGTCCCTTAAAAATCTACTTTTGAAAATGAAGGATTCTTCATAGCTGTGTAAAATGTGTGTGTGTGTGTGTGTGTGTGGTGGGGGGAAACATTGGGAAAACTTGCTTTCCCTTCTCTGAGTGGAAACTTCTGTTATGTTAAAGACTGTTCTTTAGACTGAAGGGGATCTTTTAGGAAGAGAAAGTTTCTTTCTGTTCTTTGAAAGCCTACATGAGAACCAAATTATTGACTTTATTGTCTTTGATAGTCTGGAAGAAGAACCCTTACATAAATTAAATTAAATAATATAAAATAATAACTGCCCTATTTCTTAGCTCCAATAACAGTTACAATTGTGAATGTTTTATTAGGATATGACAGTGACATCACAAGAGAAAATGAAATTAATTACACCATTAAAGCCTTATCGACCAACATAAGACCTATGTTTGGAATCAAGCCTCATCTGCAGCAAAAAGAGCCTTCAGCTGATGAAAGGTACTTCTAACTTTGAAAAAAAACCTCCCAACAAACTTATTTATTTATTTACTGTATGGCCACCATCTTGCCAGAGCAACTCTGGGCAGCTAAGAACATATAAAAACACTGCATAAAATAGCAACAAAACCCAACCAATATATTACACCTAATTCATATATTAATGTCTTAATTCTGTGGGATAGTATAATAAAAAGAATTGTGCATTACATAAATAAAGGGGGCTGTTGATTATTTTTCTTTGGCTTTATCCTTGGTAATGCTTTGTTTAATGTGCATGGATTAAGAAAGTTAGTTTTCATTAGAGACTGTCCCATGTACCAAGAAATAGTGATAAGCTGCTTGGACATAGGATTAATGGTTTAGGTAATAGCCTAATGGGGCCCCCATTTTATCAGAAATAATTTGCGTTACTTCACATACTTCAAAATGTGGTAATTGAGTCCTTCCGCATTTCATATCTGCAGTTCTCCTGCAAATTCATCTGCATACAACCCTGGATTTTAGCCCTGAACTTTAGCCTTAAAGTCCCATGTGGCATCATTAGGTAGGATGGCCAATGCCAAACAAAAATTACACAGTAACTCTAACCTTAAGATGGGAATGTTTGTGATAATATTTCTCCTACCAAGCCTAATAATAACTTCTTTGGTCCTGCATTTTCAGGCAAACATTTGAAACTGTCAGTTCTAGCACAGCTGGGAGCAAAACATTTGAGATTTGTAGGACATTCTTATAGGAAAGCTGAAAGAACATGAAGTAAATAACTCTAGTAAAGGAAGGATCAGTGCAGAGATAGGTTCACTCAGAGACCACAATCTCCTTGAAGAGTGCATGGATGAAAAGTCTAATACATTTAACACACTTTCAGGTGGCACCAGGGAAAATAATTCTTTATTTCTAAGTGATTTACAGAAGCACACAATACGTTATACATCCTGTTGTCCATTATGCTTTACATATGCATTTTGTATTTAGTATCAATATCTTTGTTCAAAATTTACCTTGGGAATCAATCCAGACACAAACTACCAATAGCAAAGTATGAAACTTACATGTATGTTAAATATATTCTCTACAGAATATTATTCACTGAGATTTTTAAATATTAGTGAATCAAACTGTTTCAATAATAGTGTAAGTTGTGGCAATTATCTTGTCCTCTTAATTTCAGTTCTCTTTACAGTACATTTATAATATACATTGTGTGTATTTTAATTTTTCTGTTTAATTTTATGCTTGCTGAAGGCAAGGAGTTGTAAGGTAAGTAACTCTTTATAAAATCACTATAAAGTATATTTCAAGTCAGATCTCATTAGAAAAAAATGAGGTTTGAATTTAGAGAAGTGACATTATTTGTCAAATGGGATTTTAAGGAATACTGTGTTGGAAAGATATGGTTTTCTTTGGCTCTGTTTACAGAATGATTTGAATGTGAGAGTATCAGGTTTTAATCTCAGTCAGAGTAATCCTGTGATTGCTGGGGCACCATCCATTGTGTATGTTAGAGTCAATTGGATATGTGAGTTTCTTCCCTCTGAGAGTGGAGATGGGATTTTGATATTTGTAGGGAAAATTTTATACAAGATCTTTCTGCCAACTTTCCAAGCCAGCTGTTTCTGCAGTCAGGAAATCACCATCCTGAAAAATTCAAAAGAAGATGTGCTGAGGCTGGATGATTACTGGATCTATTAGATCCTAGGCCTCACTCACCTACTGTATCTACCATAGATAAGGATTGGGCAGCTTTGCTTCAGTGACAATCTAATAGAAGTGTCTTCTGTCCTTGCATAGTCAGATAGTGTGAGGAAGTACACCAAGTTTTTAAGAGGGTACGTTGCCTCAGTGCTTTGAGTGGCAGCTTGGGTGGAGTCCTTTGATGGCTTCAGGAAGGGATTGGCAGAATGGTTTGCACAATCTGCGTGTTCATGTTTTGTTATAGCTTGAGGGTCAGCACAAGACAGGCGATGTATCAAGAACTATTTCAATTTATGTGGATGAAACAAGCATGGCTGTTCTATAAACCAAGAGTTGTCCCTTATTCTTCAAGTTGCCAAATGAGCTGGCTGTAGAATATACCAGGGAGAGTTGGGAAAGAAGCTTATTTTAGGAATAATCAGATGTTACGTTGAATAAATTACTGCCTTGCATATCTTTACTTCTTAAAAAACACATCTGAAGTGTGCAGTTGTCTGGGAGATGAGTACAAGAAGGTGGGGTTTTAACTGTGTTCCTGTTTGGTTATGAATGTTAGCCATCTACAAAGGGTAAGGAAGCCACTGTGGTCAACCAGCTTCTAACAGTTTCCACACAGAGCAAATAACAATTGCAGCAGGATTTATTTTTTTAAATGAAAAACACATCTTGTTTGTTTGTTTATGCAGTTTAGAGGCTTCCCAACTCCACAAGATTCTGGGTGGCTTACAGGGTTAAAAGCAGAAAAACAATAAGACCATAAAAGCATAGACCATGTGTATCTGGAAGAGAGCAATACTTCATCAGATAAAATTCCACAGGGGCTCAACACCCACCCTAATCCAAGGCCTGGGGGAATAGCCAGATTTTCAATGACTTTTTAAATATCATCAGGGTAGGAGCCATATAAATATCTGAGGTGACACTGTTCCAGAGGGCAGGTACCTTGACAAAGAAGTGTGCTTCTTTTTTTTCTTTTTAGATTTTTTAATCCCAACTTTATTATTTTTATAAATAACTCAAGGCAGGTAATATTCCTAATACTCCTTCCTCCTCCTATTTCCCCACAACAACCCTGTGAGGTGTGTTGGGCTGGGAGAGAGTGACTGGCCCAAAGTCACCCAGCCGACTTTCATGCCTAAGGCGAGACTAGAACTCACAGTCTCCTGGTTTCCAGCCTCATGCCTTAACCACTAAACCAAATTGGCTCTCTTCTAAGGTCCCAATAGATGCTGCTTATATAGGTGCTTCTTAGGTCCCGGTGGATGACATAGTTTAATTGAACGGACCTGGAGCACACCAGTTCTGCCCGGTCTTACAGGATAGGCAGAAACCATTGGAGGTAGGCAGTCCCTCAAATAACCAGGCCCAATAACATGAAAAACTTTATAGGTAGTTATCAGTACCTTGGATTGTACCCAAAAGGTAATTGATAACCAGTGCAGCTTGTGGAGCAGTGGTGTCACATGGGCATATTGAGGCATGCCCATTTTTGCCTACATTGTAACAAGCTGTAGTTTCTGAATGATTTTCAAGGGCAGCCGCATGCAGAACACATTACAATAGTCTACTCATGAGGTGACTAGTGCATGACTGACTTCCTAGAGGGCCTTCTGGTCAAAGAAAGAGCACAAGTGGCACATTAGATGAATCTGTGCAAAGGTCCTTTTGGCCACAGCTGCCGCCTGCTTTTTAAACAGGAACTGTAAGTTCAGGAAAATGCGCAGATTGTGCTACTCCATCCAAGATGAAAAGGTCTCAGAGCTGGAGGGCCCAAATACTGATAACTGCTCAGTCTTGTCAGGATTGAGCCTGAGGATGGAGCCTGAGCCTCCCCAACCAGATCCACACAGCCTCCAACACTGGGATACAACATCAACAGCATCACTTGGGCACTGAGAGATCAAGGAGAACCAGAATGGCCACACCACCCCATCCTGCCTCCACCAAAGGTCATTGACAAGCATGATCAATGCTGTCTCTGTACTATGTCCTGGTCTGAAAGCTGACTGAAATAGGTCCAGTTAACCTGTTTCCTCCAAGATGCTCATGAGCTACTGCTGGACCACCTTTTCAAAAACCTTCCATAAAAAGGGTAGGTTGGAGACTGGATAAAAATTGTCCAGAATTGTTGGACCCAGGGCTGGCTTCTTGAGGAAGAGTTGCATCAAATAAGAGTTGTATTATTTATAGGTTGGACTGAATTTTAAATTTTATTTTTATTGTAAACCACCCAGAGTCCCACCTCGGGGGGGAGATGGGCAGTGATAAAAATTGGATAAATAAATAAAATCACTGCTTCCTTTAAAGCTAGAGTAACCACCCTGCCCCTCAAAGAAGCTGATACCACTGCATGGACCTAACCACATGTCACCTCCCAGGCACTAGCACTGATGATGTTACCTAGTTGGGTAATGAGATGTCTGCAAACAAATGACAAAGCTCAGAGAGTACCAAGGACTCCACAGTTCAACCCTGAGCTACAGATATTCTCCTCTATTGGAGATTAAGTAGTAGATGGAACTGACTGGAAATTTATATAAAGCAGTTCGTGTATTATAATTCGGATGCTATAACAGATTAATTGCCAGTATTCTGAAAACGGATGGCAAATTGCAAATAGCTGCAACAAAAATTGCATCTGTAGAGTTGCTTCCAAAAGGATTGCTGCTAGTGCTATTAATCAAATGATATTATGTAGCTGTTCTTATTTTCTTTCATTTATTGTGTGAAGAAAAACATTAAAGAAGCGATGGGGAAAACATGGGAAAGTTACCAGTGGAAGATGGCTATCCCTGATGAAATTCGGTATATGAGGCAGGGTGTCTGCATAAAGGCTCACATGGAAGTGCTCTGTTTTGCTGACACTGCAGTGCTGTTCAGAGGCTCTGAATATTTTTAAATGACAGTAAGATGCATGGAGCTCCACATGTTGCCCCCCTCTCCTGATACCTTTCTTGATGTGTCCAGTGGTAATATCTGAAGAGGTGTTACTCATAGTTGCTTGAACTTGACTAAAGCTGTTCATCGCTGGGGATCCCAATAAATAATAATAATAATAATAATAATAATAATAATAATATATTAAATTTATATGCCACCTACCTCCCAGTGACTAGACAATTTAAAAGTGGGTCCTCTGTTGTGCAAAGGGTCCTACTGGCATTCAAGTCTCTTCCTTCAGCCTTTGGCCACTCAGCAGTGATACTTCTTCAAAAAATATTTCAGACTCAGGTGTTGTGCTGAAGAGACAATAAAAAAAACACATATAAAACCTTTTCTATTATGGGGAAAAAAAGATTGGGTTTTTTTAAAAAAAACACACCTATTTTAATGCATCAGCTTTGAGCCAGACTAGAATAAGTAATCATTTTCTTTTTCTTATCTGCTGCTGAAAAGAGGTTCCAGGTAATACTTTCGCTTTGATCCCTCTACTCCATTTTTCCGTTCATCTTTCATTGCCCCGCAAAGCTATCTGCCATTGTAGTGTCATTATTCATTTATACCTGCACTTACCAACATTTATCATGCTGTTATTTGCATACATAAGTAAATCTCTGCAAATTAAATGCTTTTATTTATGTGAACATACATAAAATAAAACTAGAGTATGAAATTCAGTCCATTATCAAAGACATGATCACATGGTATGTTTTACTGGAAATTTCATATATGGTGCTAGTTAATTTAACTCCCTACTTCACATTTATTTTCAAGAGATGAATGAAATTTCGGGCTGAGGATATAGCAGATAATAGCTAAATAAAAAATATGCAAGAAACTGCTTCTCCATGGACTTTTTAAAGAAGTGTTTAATGGTATTTCTTTCTCCGATAAAGGGCATTTTGCAATTATTCTTTCCATCAATAGAAGACAGAATCATCTTGCAACCTGATTCCTATGCTGGCTAAATGGGGGGAAAAGCTGCCAATCTTGTAGGCAGTCTCTGCTTCATAATGAGGAAATAAGAGATAGATGGACAGAACTGTATTATTGTCAGAGAGCAGAGTTACAAATAAAACACATTAAAAATAAAACAGGATAAAAAAATTTAGTTAGTGGTGGATTCATCAGTGGGCAGTTAAGGTATGTCTAATTTTACAGGCAGTATAATAGAATTTGGCCTTGTTCAAGAAAACTAAATCATACTGATCTGATAACAACAACTGTACATAAAAAGATCAGGATTTCCTATGTGTTTTACCAGGTCAGGCATTATAAGACAAGTCCTTGTATCCTTATAAAGGGTACAATATAGCAGGACACGAGCTATAATTTCAATAGCCCCTTGTCCAGAGGAGCACAGTCTTAGCTCATAAAGAACTTCTTTATATTGGCCCTCCAAAACTCCTCTGGGGAGAACATTGAAGCATGCTAGTGCGGTTTGGAATTTGGAGATGGTTATATGACGTAAATATCTCGCTGGCTTGAAAAAGGGAGCTTAACTGCTCAGAAAAACATTTTGGGCAGGGCAGACTGGTCCTTTTGGGCTTCCAGGTCTTTAATACATTGTTTAAATGCACTAAGTGCATGCTCCTAACTCATCATTAAGAACACCTCCCTGGAAAAGCTGAGATGTTGGAGTTTTTGTGAAATTTCCCTGGTCCATACTGATTCGTAGCTGTCCTCAATAAGGAAAGAATGCAAACCTGTGGGAAAAAACAGTATTTTCAAGTCAGTATGCTATGATGCAGGTCCATGCACCTGTTTCGACTTTAGTCAAGCCTGCCTCCCTTGTTAACACTGTGTTTGGAATGTAAGGGGCTACCTGGCATATAGCCCTTAGGAATTTAGATTGGACCCTTTCAAGAGGAGTAAAGGAAGTGTAAGATCCCAGCTGGACATTAAACAGTAGTTGCACTTAGCTGAACATAGCTTCAGCGATTTTGGTAAAATGAAAGGATTGAATTACATTTTGCATAACATAATGTTGGAGTGAAAACTAAATGGATCAGTACAACCAGAGATATGTCAGTATGCCATCGGAAGATGAGACCCCCAGGTCGGAAGATGGTCAAAACGCTACTGGGGAGGAACAGAGGACGAGTTCAACTAGCCCCAGACGTGATGACGCAGCTAGCTCAAAGCCGAAAGGACGGCTAGCGGCCAACGGTGCTGGTGGTGAACGGCGAATCCGATGTTCTAAGGATCAACACACCATTGGAACCTGGAATGTAAGATCTATGAGCCAGGGCAAATTGGATGTGGTTATTGGTGAGATGTCAAGATTAAAGATAGACATTTTGGATGTCAGTGAACTGAAATGGACTGGAATGGGCCACTTCACATCAAATGACCACCAGATCTACTACTGTGGACAAGAGGACCACAGAAGAAATGGAGTACCCTTCATAATTAATCGTAAAGTGGCTAAAGCAGTGCTTGGATACAATCCAAAGAATGATAGAATGATCTCAATTCGAATTCAGGGCAAGCCATCTAACATCACAGTGATCCAAATATACGCCCCAACCACAGATGCTGAAGAAGCTGAAGTAGAGCAGTTCTATGAGGATCTGCAGCACCTACTGGACAACACGCCTAAAAGAGATGTTATTTTCATCACGGGAGACTGGAATGCTAAGGTGGGCAGTCAAATGATACCTGGAATTACAGGTAAGCATGGCCTGGGAGAACAAAACGAAGCAGGACATAGGCTGATAGAATTTTGCCAAGACAACTCGCTCTGCATAACGAACACTCTCTTCCAACAACCTAAGAGACGGCTTCATACATGGACTTCACCAGATGGACAACACCGAAATCAGATTGACTACATCCTTTGCAGCCAAAGGTGGTGGACATCTATACAGTCGGTAAAAACAAGACCTGGAGCTGACTGTAGTTCCGATCACGAACTTCTTCTTGCACAATTTAAGATCAGACTAAAGAGATTAGGGAAGACTCACAGATCAGCTAGGTATGAGCTCACTAATATTCCTAAGGAATATGCAGTGGAGGTGAAGAATCGATTTAAGGGACTGGACTTAGTAGATAGGGTCCCAGAACAACTCTGGACAGAAGTTCGCAACATTGTTCAGGAGGCGGCAACAAAATACATCTCAAAGAAAGAAAACCAAGAAGGTAAAATGGCTGTCTGCTGAGACACTAGAAGTAGCCCAAGAAAGAAGGAAAGCAAAAGGCAACAGTGATAAGGGGAGATATGCCCAATTAAATGCAAAATTCCAGAGGTTAGCCAGAAGAGATAAGGAATTATTTTTAAACAAGCAATGCGCGGAAGTGGAAGAAGACAATAGAATAGGAAGGACAAGAGACCTCTTCCAGAAAATTAGAAACATTGGAGGTAAATTCCAGGCCAAAATGGGTATGATCAAAAACAAAGATGGCAAGGACCTAACAGAAGAAGGAGAGATCAATAAAAGGTGGCAAGAAGATACAAAAGACCTGTATAGGAAGGATAACAATATCGGGGATAGCTTTGACGGTGTGGTCAGTGAGCTAGAACCAGACATCCTGAAGAGTGAGGTTGAATAGGCCTTAAGAAGCATTGCTAATAACAAGGCAGCAGGAGACGACAGCATCCCAGCTGAACGGTTCAAAATCTTGCAAGATGATGCTGTCAAGGTAATGCATGCTATATGCCAGCAAATTTGGAAAACACAAGAATGGCCATCCGATTGGAAAAAATCAACTTATACCAAAAAAGGGAAACATTAAGAATGTTCAAACTATCGAACAGTGGCACTCCTTTCACATGCCAGTAAGGTAATGCTCAAGATCCTGCAAGGTAGACTTCAGCAATTCATGGAGCGAGAATTGCCAGATGCACAAGCTGTGTTTAGAAAAGGCAGAGGAACTAGGGACCAAATTGCTAATATCCGCTGGATAATGGAAAAAGCCAGGGAGTTTCAGAAAAACATCTATTTCTGTTTTATTGACTATTCTAAAGCCTTTGACTGTGTGGACCATAACAAATTGTGGCAAGTTCTTAGTGGTATGGGAATACCAACTCATATTGTATGCCTCCTGAAGAATCTGTATAACGACCAAGTAGCAACAGTAAGAACAGACCACGGAACAACGGACTGGTTTAAGATTGGGAAAGGAGTACGGCAGGGCTGTATACTCTCACCCTACCTATTCAACTTGTACGCAGAACACATCATGCGACATGCTGGGCTTGAGGAATCCAAGGCTGGGGTTAAAATTGCTGGAAGAAACATTAACAATCTCAGATATGCAAATGATACCACTCTGATGGCTGAAAGTGAAGAGGAACTGAGGAGCCTTATGATGAAGGTGAAAGAAGAAAGTGCAAAAGCTGGCTTGCAGCTAAACCTCAAAAAAACCAAGATTATGGCAACCAGCTTGATTGATAACTGGCAAATAGAGGGAGAAAATGTAGAAGCAGTGAAAGACTTTGTATTTCTAGGTGCGAAGATTACTGCAGATGCTGACTGCAGTCAGGAAATCAGAAGACGTTTAATCCTTGGAAGAAGAGCAATGACAAATCTCGATAAAATAGTTAAGAGCAGAGACATCACACTGACAACAAAGGTCCGCATAGTTAAAGCAATGGTGTTCCCTGTAGTAACATATGGCTGCGAGAGCTGGACCATAAGGAAGGCTGAGAGAAGGAAGATAGATGCTTTGGAACTGTGGTGTTGGAGGAGAATTCTGAGAGTGCCTTGGACTGCAAGAAGATCAAACCAGTCCATCCTCCAGGAAATAAAGCCAGACTGCTCACTTGAGGGAATGACATGAAAGGCAAAACTGAAATACTTTGGCCACATCATGAGAAGACAGGACAGCCTGGAGAAGATGCTGATGCTAGGGAGGGTGGAAGGCAAAAGGAAGAGGGGCCGACCAAGGGCAAGGTGGATGGATGATATTCTAGAGGTGATGGACTCGTCCCTGGGGGAGCTGGGGGTGCTGACGACCGACAGGAAGCTCTGGCGTGGGCTGGTCCATGAAGTCACGAAGAGTTGGAAGCGACTAAATGAATAAACAATAATGTTGGTGTGCACTGCCTTTGGTAGAACTGTGGAAAACCATGCCCAGATATGGAAAGGATTTCACTTGTTCAATACTCTGGCCATATAAACTCCAGGCATGCAATTTAGGCCTCTTTGCAAAGATCAGGATCTTACTTTGATGTAACTGATCTCGAGTGCTTCCGCAAAGCAGCAATTGGCTAGGACATTCAAAGCTCGTTTTAAGTCTAGTTAAAGTTCTTGATAGAAGTACTATGTCATCTGTGTACCACAAGGTTGCAATATGTCTCTTAGCTAGTTTGGGGGGATTGATATTCTAACTGATTTATTTTAGCCACAAGTGGATTTATGTACAGATTAAATAGCAGGGAAGCTCAGAGGCATCCCTATCTTACTCCTCTGTAAGTTGGAATCTCATTAGTGTGGTGGTTTTGCATACTGCATTGGACTTTGATTCTGGAGTTCTTAAAGATATTGTGAATTAGTAACAGTAGCTGTTTATCTATAGAGGGGTTTATAACCTTATTCCATATCTTTGCTTTGGGAACTAGATAGAATGCGGATCTAAAATCAATAAATGCAAAATATAATATTGAGCCTGTTCTAGATGTGTATTTTTCAGCCAGAAGTTGAAGTATAAAGGCATGACCATAGATAGAATGTCCAGTCCTAAACCCACTTGCTAGTTTGCCAATATGTGCTCTAGGTTGATCCAGCCGACCAGTTTGTTGTATATTTAAACCTAAGCATCTTTAACAAATTCAGATTTCAAATGCTGTATTCTGCTGTGATTACTTGGGCATCATGCTTTCTTGCTCTCCACTGTATCCTTCTGCTGCTTGTGTCCTATAGAATAATGTACGGAGAGATCAGAGAAGTCTTCAAGGCCTTTACTCCATCGCTGTATGTCTAGTGATAGCATTCAGGACCTCATTTTTTTTCACTCATAGCCTATGCCTTTGTCATCTGATACTAAGGAGCCAATCATATTTCATTCTTACACATTGCTACCAGTCTCAGAAATCAATAGGCAGTAAGATAAGGATTGAAGGACATTGCTCTCTATCTAGGATGCACTACCTATGTATATTCCTATGCCAATGTATATTCATTCTATCTTTGGGATACTGATGGGAACATCCTGAGATATTTTAAAATTAAATGGTACATGTTGTGTATGAGTGTGTGTATACTATAAAATACTACCATAATTTTTGCTACTCTGGATTACTATACTAATAAAGCTCTACTTATTCATTCAAACAAGACTTTACGATACATTACCTAGCTATGAAAAGAATAAAGACAGAACTAGGACATTGATAAATATAAAATCTAGAAACACTAATAAGCAAAGAAAAAGAAATCTGGACTAAATTAATTCCTTTATCTCAAGATTAAATTAGTATTGTCCAAGTGATGATAAAATATATTTAATTTTTATTCCATTCATTTATACGATTTTTAAACTGCCTCGGTCTTAACACAGGGAAGGCAATTGATTAACAGAAATAATAATATATGCACAATTAAATAAGAAACTTTTATGTATAAAATGATTCCTAGGATATTAGCCAGGTATGCCAACATTTTTCATTATCCAGGTGACAGTTCAAAAGATACTGTTTTATACTGAATAGGTGACAGACAAACTTTTCTTATTCTCAGTTCTTTGTTTCAGACCACCAGTTAGTAGGGCACTGCCTCAGCCTGAAAAACTCCAGACAAATAATGTTGGGAAAAAGAAGAGACCTATAGAGGTGAGAAAAACTGGTGGTTTTTAAAACAAATTATTTAAGCTATAATTTTGAAAACTATGTAGGGATCTATCCCGTTAAAAAAAGTTAAACGTCAGAAGCACTATTTGGCTAACTGAAGGGAATAAATTGTAATACGTGATATTGTAAGACTTTATTCTGTATCTACTTTAATCTTCCAGTAATTAAAACAAAGAGTACTACAGGGTTAAAACTGAGGAACAGAGTGAGCTATCCTAGAAGTAGGATGTTTAGAGGACATACCTCCTTTTTGTTGTCAATTATATACAGTATGTGGTAACGTAAGTTCTTCTCAATGTTTGGGGAACTTATTAAAAGTTATTTAATACGCATGTTTAAAATCTTTTTTTCGTAAGATTCCAGTGATCCTAAATCTGTTTTCTTAGGATTTAGTGCTTGAACTGGTATTTGGATATCGTGGCAGAGATGGCAGAAACAATGTGCACTATTTGAATGATGGTGCTGACATAATTTATCATACGGCATCAGTTGGGATTCTGTATAATGTGGCAACAGGTAGGAAAATTACATATCTATGAAAGAATACAGCATGAAAAACTATTATTCGTGTTCCTTTCTGTAGTGATAATTTTTCCCCCTCCAGATGTGATACTGTGCTTGAAATAATACATATACATTTTTCTCTTTAGGTTCTCAATCTTTTTATCAGGAACATAATGATGATATTTTGTGCCTCACTATAAATCAGCATCCCAAATTTGTCAACCTTGTGGCAACTGGCCAAGTAGGTATGTTTGAATTTTTTAAGAAAAAAAAATATAACTATGAGCAGTTAGCCAGGTGAATTCATAGACAGAAGAAAACATTTACTTACGCTGCTTCTGGTTACTCAATCACTGGAGCCAATTAAATTTATTCTTGTATCATTGAAAATTATTCAGAGATATATTTCTGTTTTTACAATGCCAATTATATTTTCATTGCAGCATATATCAAAATTATTATTAAATTTGTTGATCCCCATTTAAGCATAATTTTTTTTTTATTTTACACTGATGAACTTAACCATATTAAACCTGCTATATACAAATTATTTTAACTAATAAAATAACCATAGCTATGGAATGAAGAAAAGATTTCAAAGTATACTAGATGCAGAGCAGATTTCTATAGCATGTAGATATATAAATTACATATAACCACATACTCTATCTCGTGAAGTTTGAAAACAATAGCACAATCAGATCTCAAATTTCAGAGCAATGGACTTTGCACACAATACACAAAATTCTGCTATGATGTATGGCATTTGTGTAATGGTATCAGGTTACAAATGACACAAATATACAATTTACATCATTTGTTTAATGACACAACTGATATAATTTGTGTAATGAGCATGATAACATAATTATACAAATTATACATATGATTATAATTTACATTCGTTTACATCATCCGTGTTATAACATCATAACCGAAATGACCCAAATGGTACAATTTGTGTTGCTGTGATGGCATTCTCGTCAGTTTACTGAACTTTGGGGAATAACAATCACCCTTCCCTAATTAATTTGTTAAATAAGATTTCACTGTACTGTTCTTTATTCTTTCATCCTAATATGATTCCCTGAAGATAATGAAAGGAACTTGCTGGGAGCTCTCCCATCCTAGGCTATGTTAGGAGGAGGAAGGATCATCCCAAATAAAACTAAAAAAAAAAGATGAAATAATTGAAAAGCAATTACTGTAAATAATCCTGTCCCCCATAATTAGAATGTATCTTCAGTCAGGCTGGATAAACACATTGTGCACATTCCTAATTTGGATGAAACTACAATTTGGGAACACCTGTGGAATCAGAAGAGGAGAAATTCTAGTACAAGAAGTTTTTCATTCACATAAAATTGCATTTCACCTGTGAACTGCCTGCAAGTAGCTAAGATAATTAATTTATGGCACTTCTGTGGGTTACTTCAGAAAAAACAAGATAATTTGATCTGCCTTTAACCAGGTAACATTTCTCTGCACAGCTGAGAATTCCATATAATTTAGATGTGAATAATCTGAAACAAGATTGATGTAAAAGAATCTCTATGTTTGGTCTGAACAGTATATCCCATGCTTGGGAACAGCAGCTATCTATAGTTTCAGTTTAGATTTATTTTTGAGAATAAATTGAAAATATACACTTTATAGCACACATATATAAATCATTATCTTTTTTGTCTGTAATGATTTTTCTACTGGTTTTCCATTACAGGAGACTCAGCAGACATGTCAAGTAAGAAGCACTAAATTTTAATATTTTCAAGTATAACTAGGAATTTTATGTTACTTAGTGTGTTGTAAATAACTGATTATATTTACATGATATTAAAACATATTACTGGTTATTTATTTATTTATTTAATTTTTATCCTGCCTTTATTATTTTTATAAATAACTCAAGGCTGTGAACATACCTAATATTCCGTCCTCCTCCTATTTTCCCCACAGCAGCAACCCTACGAGGTGAGTTGGGCTGAGAGAGAGGGACTGGCCCAAGGTCACCCAGCTGCTTTCATGCCTAAGGCGGGACTAGAACTCAGTCTTCTGGTTTCTAGCCCAGCACCTTAACCACTAGACCAAACTGCCTCAGTACTAAACATATAATGTAACAATCTTTAAATGTTCAAGATTTCCCTTAATCGAAATAAAAATATTCTTAATAATTACATTATTGTCAGTAATAAACCATGTCTGAACTACATTTCTGTTGAGCCTGTTCCTTTTGAATTAGTTGTAGCCTTCCAAGTCTATGTTCCAAACACATATCTCATCCCATCAGGTTTCAGTGGCACCTGTGACATCATATTTGTCCTTCTTGTCAGGCTTCTGGGAACAGCCTAGGGTAGACAAGAAGAAGTCTCTGAGTTCTGATTAATAATATTAAGATTAAAGTAGCATTGTAAGATTTCTGGCAAGCACTCTACTTTCAAATGAAAAACCTGGGGGTGGTGACGACCTACAGGAACTCTGGCGTGGGCTGATCCATGAAGTCACGAAGAGTTGGAAGCGACTAAATGAATAAACAACAACAAGGGCCGGAAGGGTCTGCCTGTCTTTCTCAAATGCTTTCTGAATAAAGTAGAAGTTTGCCTCTTTTGTAAAGGAGGAGCAGACTGTACCTTGTGATTGACTTGGAAATGGCTCCTTGATCAATATGAGAATCAGCTCTCATGTTCCTAATGTGATTCATGAGGCACCTGCCATGCACGTCCTTCCCAGTCTGTGGGAGATGCAATCCATCTCTTACCAAGATTCCTTCATGGAGGTAGAGTAGTCCATGGTTGGATTCCCTTAGTCCATGAGAATCCAAACCCCTGTTAGCAGCTCCATCTGCATAGGCAGTTGTTCATTTCCAGGATCCTGTTTTCTCCTATGCAGTGACAGTGAGCTGGCAGGATGTTGAAAATACAGTTTGATCTTCCAGTTCCTTTACCTTCCTATCCAGGGCCTCATAGTCTCTGGAGATCCATTTAAGGGCATTTTGGCCCACAACTAAAATCCAGTGAAACATTTCTAGAAAGCTAAACTTTAAACTCGTGAATTGGCATTTGGAATAAAGTACTTTTGATTAAAACACTTGCTCCTATACATGCTTTCTTGCACTCTTTCTTTCAGATCTAAAATGAGTTTAGCATTGTAAGAGAGATCTTAGTAGGAATGTGGTTATGCTTACTAAATGTAAATTTTTTAAAAAACAAATGTAAATGTTAAAAAATTGAAAGATGTTTTAAAACAAATTTGAATGCGTTTACTATTAAACATGCTACAAGCTTTCACTAACAAAATTAATTACTGCTGTTCTTATATTTGTGCAGCAACAACTCCTTGTATTCATGTGTGGGATGCAGTGAACAAGCAGACGCTGTCTGTACTGCGATGCTACCATTCAAAAGGAGTTTGTTCGGTTGGATTTAGTGCCACAGGCAAGCTTCTTCTGTCTGTTGGTTTGGATCCTGAACATACCATTACCATTTGGAAATGGCAGGAAGGTAGGAAAATATTTTGTTTTGTAAAACACACCTTTACGTATTGACAAGAAACGTTCCCTAGAAAAGTAAAATCAAATGGCCTGATTAGCAAACTAAGCATGTGCATGAACAATACTAAACCCAACATACATTTCTTACACTCATGGGTTCTGTGCCTAAGATTTTGGCTGGAGCCCCACTCAAACAGGCTACAGCCCCTCTGTCTCTCTGTTTCTCCTGAGAACATTAGGACGGCATCGCCCTTGGCCCATTCTTTAGGTAGCATGTTCAGTAAACTACTGTCCTCTATCAATACTACTTATGCCTCATTTGCATGTATGAGAGGGTGGATTCATGCCCACACTGCCAGGCTTCTAATAACCAGGGCCATCAGAATTGCTCTTTGTGTCACAAACCTTTGGGAACAGGCAGCCAGGGCCTTGAGATTTCATTACTAGGCCGGCTGCAAACAAAGTCCATCCTATTTGCTGTTTTTGGCTTTTTCCTATCATTCTACTCCTTCCCACTGAGGTAAAGAATTACCTAGGAAAGTAACAGCTCCATTACCTGCAACACTACCAAACCTTGCCAAGTTGCTTGAAATTAAGCCTTCAGCCTCAGAGAAGTAGTTGAGCCCAGAGCACAAATTTCACTCTGATACAAAGGCACATAAGAAGATGACTCCGTGATGGGTTCCAAATGGAATTTTGATGCCACCAGCCTTAGACCGATTGATGCCAATGAAGCTAATGCTGGCTATGATATGCTGTAGGTCTTACCTTTGCTGCTACTGTTATTTGTTTGTTTGCTAATTTTCTATCCCGCCTTATTATTTTTATAAATAACTCAAGGCGGCGAACATACCTAATACTCCTTACTACTCCTATTTTCCCAACAACAACAGCCCTGTGAGGTGAGTTGGGCTGAGAGAGAGTGACTGGCCCAAGGTCACCCAGCTGGCTTTCATGCCTAACGCAGGACTAGAATTCCCAGTCTCCTGGATTCTAGCTCGTTGCCTTAACCACTAGACCAAACTGGCTCTCTAGCATTTCTTCTGATACTGCAAAGAAAATCAGTGGCAGTTGGCAGCCAACTTGATGACTGTATTTCAGAGGAAGAGATACAGAACCATATTCTGCTGCTCCCTGGGCTTAGTGCTTTATAAGCCATGACTGATCACTGCCCCGCTCATGCTATTCTGTTCCCTTCAGCTGGATTGTGAACTACAGAAGTAATACTGATATTCTCAATCTTGATGGCCTCCTTCATACTGAATTCACCAGTGTTCTTGAATGAGGGTTCCTCATCTTGGTCACAACTGGCTGTTTCTCATTTACTGCAACATGTTTAATCTTTGGGCTCTTCCTTTTGGTTTTGTGACACCTCTGTGTCTTTGCAGGATACTACTGTCCATCATGATTATTGCTTATACCCTACTATTGATGGCATTACTTACTACTGACAACCAACAACTTTGGAAGTTCCTGTCCAAATAGTTCAAGCCACATCTGAAGCTGTTGTAATCAAGATGTCAGCAGTTTCATATCCTGCTTGATCTACATCTTAGCCTCCCTTGAGATGGCTGTGATTCTACTGTTCATACTGACAGATTTGCAATACTTTGTCAACACAATATCACAAAAGTTTCCATGGTTTGGAAATTCTCTTGATGTAGCCTAAAATTACATTTGCCTTTTTTGCAGCAGTATCACACTACTGGCTCATACTCAGTTTGCTACTACTCCAAGATCATTTACACAAGTACCATTAACCTGAGCAGTTGACTTTTATTTCCTAAGGGAAGAACTTTCCATTTGTCTCTTTTACATCAGCTACATCCAGCTTTAATTTGTCTTAAAATCAAAAATATCAACATTGGTCATGTTCCTGCAATGTTCCTGGTACTTCCAGTTTCTCAACTAAATATTTCCTTCTGCTCTTGTGGTCTTCTTTATTGACAGTTTGGTTAGAAGCCCTGCTCATATATCTATCCGTAAAAAAACTCACTTCTCACCCCTATGGGTGGTATGTGTCTTCCTCAACCTCGGGTCATCTACCAGAGGCCTGGGAGTTTGAGGGTTCTGTGCAGTGTGTGTCTGTAATGAGCGGTGTGTGTCAGGGCAGGGCTTCTGTCAAACTTCTGACTTTCAGAACATTCTGAATAGGAATTGGCTACTGAGAACTCACGGTATGAATTAACAGAGGGCAACTTGAAAAACTACAGTAACTGTTAAGTAACTAGTTCTTATGTCTCACTGGCCTTGTAATCTGTTCTAGAAGCAGAACGTTAATGCATGTGAAAAAATCTACTATCCAGAAAGGCCTTTGCAATTTAAACATACATTCATTTATGCACTCAGACTTTGGTTATATATACTGTATATTGTGGATTCATGCAGCTATAAAAGATGTGAATGTGCATCTGAAAATCTTTAAATGTACTTTCAAGTTATTTCATAAAGTAATTCTGAATTATTTCTGCTGCCTGTATAATGAGTATTAAATGTGATGTCATGCATGGTTTCAAGCATACTTTGTAGAGCTTACTTGTAAGCTATAGGTCCTGGATTATACTTATTAGCAGCAGTTAATTACTAGTTTGTGCCAGTATCTCTCATATTGACCCTGCACTTAGATAGGAATACTTACTTAATAGGGCTACTTACTTGAGCAACATAATGTGTAGATAATACATGGTCATAGATCCTTCTTGAAACTGATGCAGTTACTGAAATAATACAGTATTACTTCCAATGGAATGAGAAATAATGCAGAGATTAATAGCAGACATGTTATATTGTTTATGCCAAGATGAGATATAAAAAATTTAGAGCTTTCTACAATTTCCTGATTTTAACTTTTTAAACACTATAAAAATTAACAAGTGAATAACAAATATTTTTCTTTATTAACAAAGGTAAAAATAAAAATGTTACTACTAACAATAATGTTGTTGTTACTATTATTATTATTACTAGCACCAATAAGGAAAATGGCCAAATGTTTAAACTCTTTTTTATTTTATTTCCTGGGGTTGATTGGTTTTAGGAAGACGTGGCTTCAGTGGTAGAAAGCAATGATGCCACAACTATAACTGAAAGAATATTGTTTAAGACACTGTTTGTTTTCACTATTTCTTGATACAATTATGAATATCTGAATGTAAAGTATAATTAACTCTTCCCACTAGGTGCCAAAATTGCCAGTAGAGCCGGTCATAACCAGCGTATTTTTGTAGCAGAATTCAGGCCTGATTCCGACACTCAGTTTGTTTCAGTAGGAGTAAAACATGTGAGATTTTGGACCCTTGCTGGAAGAGCCCTTCTTAGTAAAAAAGGACAGACAAGTTCAATAGAAGATGCACGAATGCAGACCATGCTTTCTGTGGCATTTGGAGCTGTACGTAATTTAAAAGAATATTTTAAAATATGTATCATCTTGAAAACCACTCTGTGTACTTGCTGCTCAGTGTATTTTCCCACTCATGACTTATAGTCTTCTAGAGTCATCCAACCAGGGTTGTCAAAAGATTGGGGTAGGCTGTATATCGCTTGAGCAATGGCTGACTGATCTTGTGAATACAGTACTTGTCATTTGTGGGGAAATGGTTATAGTTTTAACTGTAGCATACAGGGGCCCTTTCAAACAGTAGAGTATTGCTAGGTTGTTCTCACATAGGTGCCTTTATAGAACCAAATTCCATGGCTATAGAGTCAAAGACGAATCACTGGAAGGCACTTAAGAAGTAATAATAGTGCCTAGGAATCCCTGTGAGCAAAAATGTAGATAAAATCTCCAATCAGTTTCTGAAGAATAATGTGTGATCAGTGCTATTAAAAGCCAGTAAGAAGTGGAGAACAACTAGATTTTTGCACTTGTCATCACTTTCAAAATGAATAGTTTTTTTCTCCCAAAACCCAGAACTAAAGTCAGGTTGGGATTGTGGATTGGGCACTGTGTTCTGTACGAATTGTCCTTTCATAGCAAATACTTGCATTTATTCCTTTTTGAAATCAGATGATGGACATATTTTTCCCCCTTTTCAGAATAATTTGACATTTACAGGTACCATCAGTGGAGATGTGTGTGTTTGGAAGGACCATATATTGAATCGAATTGTGGGCAAAGCTCATAATGGTCCTATATTTGCAATGTATACAACATTACGTGATGGCTTAATTGTAACTGGAGGCAAAGAGAGGCCGTGAGTCCTGTTTTCTTACATGAATACATTTTACTAAATTATTAATGGCCACACAAATGTACTATAGTAAATTTTATTATAATCATTTTACTTGTAATGTATTTACAGTAGATTATGCATCTGTATTTGTACATTGACAGATATGGCTAATCGATCGCAGAGTAAGCAATAGACTTAGTCATGGCTGTTTCTCTCTAGATACTTTCAGGAAAAAAATGATGTTTACAATGAATAAATCAAAGAGATGGATTTCAGTTTTTCTTTTCTACCTGATAGGATGCATTTGGAGATGCTGATTACATCCCCTCAGTGGGTCTGCATGACTAGTTGTAAACTTCTAGTCAAGTAAAACAAACATCCTTGTGTAGAAAAAGTAGTAATTGCCATGTGACTTTTAGAAATAAACTTGCATCTCTTTTCCTATTCTCCTATGTGTCTAGTGGAGTTAAATGTTTTACAAATTGTGGAGTATAGTACATCATTTTTTCTTGCAAAGGAAACAGTTAATTGTGTGCTTAAAGATTCTAAATCAGTGCTTCTCAATCTTGGCAGCTTGAAGACGTATGGACTTCAACTCCCAGAAGTCCATACATCTTCACGTTGCCAAGGTTGAGAAACACTGTTCTAGATTGTATTAAAAGTTTAGGGGAATCTTTATACCAAGTCAAGGAAATGTATAATTGAATCATCTTATTCTCAGCTACTTACACAGTAGCCTTAATTCTAATAACGTCCTGAGATCATTAAATACAAACGCCTACAAAATCAGATGTCACCTGCTTAACAGCCATGCAAAAATAATTTTGGAATTATGAAATTGGCTTAAATACCATAGTGGATTATGGAGAGCACAGACTGAGGCATTATAATTTTTCAAATACTGGATTTAAATTTCTGTAGAATTGTCTAGAATTTAATGAACAGTTACACATATACTTAGGCACTTTCTTATATACTCTCTGAAAAGGCTCTTTCTTATTTTGGCTAGATCAAAAGAAGGAGGCGCAGTTAAGCTATGGGATCAAGAACTTAGAAGGTGTCGAGCCTTCAGATTAGAGACAGGACAATTAATTGACTGTGTCCGTTCCGTGTGCAGAGGCAAAGTAAGTGATGGTTTCAATAGTGCAATATGGTGCAGGCCAAAGATAGATATACAAATAACTGGCATTGTGTCTTGTTTCTGTGTTTTGTTATTAAGTAGATTTAGTTAAAACATATATTTAAAAAATATTAATAAATTATGTTAATTCCTGTTGCTTCATAGCAGTTTGGGGAGGTGGACACAGAATTTTGAAAGCATGTTATAGGCACTGCCCTAAAATGGCTGCCATTGTGAATGTTTCCAGTCACACAACATCTGTTTATGAGAAAGCAGTGATGGGTGGTCATAGTGGGTGTGGCTAGCAGAGAAAAACCTGTCTGTTTATTAAATTTAGAGGCCACTTGCATCTAGAATTATTTTGGGCAGCTTATACTTAAAAAGAAACAGAAAACAAGATAGAAAACAAGAAGAAAGGTCATGTGCATCTGGACAAACCACACTCTATAGTGTATATCATGAAACACAACCAACAGGGGCTCCACGACTGCTGTATCCCAAGACCTGGGAGAACAGCCAAGTTTTTAAAAAACTTCTGGAGCATCATCAGGGTGGCAGCCACACAGATCTCTGGGGGGATATCATTCCAGAGGGCAGGCACTGCGACAGAGAAGGCACACTTCCTGCGTCCTGATAGATGGCATTGTTTGATCAAGGGGATCCAAAGCATACCAGTTCTGCCCAATCTTACCAGATCAGCAAAAGCCATGGGAGACAGACAATTCCTCAAATAACCAGTCCCCATGCCATGAAGGGCTTTATACAGTAGATGATGAGCAGCAACTGGAATTGCACCTGGAAGCCCACTGGGAACTAATGCAATTCGCAGAGCAGTGGCATCACATAGGCATAATGAGACATGCCCAACACTACCTGTGCCACTCCTTTCTGGACCAGCTGTAGCTTCCAAGGTGCCTTCAAGTTGCAAGCTTCACATTGCAACTACCCAAAAGCTTACTATCTCCCTAGCTTCCAAGGATGTTCTCTACCAATTCAGTTTACCTTTCTCTCTCTCCACTGCAAATGAGCACATTGTCAAATAAGGCATTGGGCTGTAGCCGCCCATTATTTTATTTATTAAGAAAGCTGACTGAGTTTATGAGGTGGCTGGGTATATTGTTAGGGTTGTAACCCTAATACAAATTAGGGTTAAGATTGGTGCTTTACTTTACAGCACGCCAGCTGCCCATTTATTTATTTTTTAAATTAAAAGAATAAAAGCAATCCTATGGGGAGGAAGCTTGGCTGGTGCTATGGGAAATTTTGGCGGGCACATGGTGCTTACGGATGCCACATTGGAAATCTAGGTTCTAAATCCAGGAACAGACAACACTTAGGCCACCATTCTTTCAAAACAATTTGGTGGGCTAATGCCCATGATGTCACATAAGGGGGCAGGTAGGGATTTTCATGCAATGTTTTTTGTGTTATGTGAATCTCAAGTAGATTTTTACAAAACTTTTCAGGTGAGCTAGCAAATTTATTTTCAGTCTTACATAAGTTTTTTCTTTGCCTAACTTTTTAACATTGGAGGGAAATTGCCCCTGTTGGATTTGCCCATTTGTTGCCAAATGGTGGCGCAATCTTCCAGAAATTGCCATTGCACTTTCATTTTCAGTGTCAAAAGTAGAAAATTACTATGTATCCTGAAGCAGTTATTTTGATTTCCCTAATTAAATTAAGTTTAAATTTAAGTTAAAAGAAATCAAACATACTTATTTTTGTCCTGTAGTACTAAGACACCATACTTGGGCTGCAGCATTCATGACAACCACAAGAGGGCAGCAAAGAATTACAGTTTTCAGTATTTCTTTGCTGTCTAGAAGGCATCCAGATTTTTGCAGCCCAGATACAGTAGCCCACAGAGCACTTACTCTCAGTGATTCAGTGCAGCTTTTCTTTGTCCTAAAGTGTCAGAAAATATCTTCTTTCCCCTGTTGGAGGAAATTATGAATAAGGGTTAAACCATACCTAGCATTATTAATCTATTGTAGTCCTAAACTTTGATAAATCAAGATGGTGACCATGACAGTGCAGTCGAAGCTGCCATAGTATCATGCATCGCACATAAAAAACAGGCAGAACTTTAGTTGCACTGTTGTGGCCACCATTTTAACATTTTTTTATTACCAGAATCGTGTATATCCCTGCTTTGATATTAGTGCTGGTCACATAAATAGCAAAAATAAATGCCAACAATGGTGTTAAAGATGAGATAATACAGTGCAATAGAAGTATCTTATTTTTAAATAGCTGTGTAAAGTTTGACTGTGTGTGTAGTCACGAGAAATAAACCAGTAACTAGGGATGTCAATATACTTATCTGTTTAGCTTCTCTGTGCCATGATGGCATCCATTAGTGAACCTATTGGAGATTCCTTCCTTGTCCCTATTTCTAAAAGACTGGTTGAACTGCTCAGTCATTTATTTCCTCCACTTTCCCCTCTACCTCCATTAAACTGCCTTCAGTTTGTCAGAGCAGTTTATGAACAAAGGGTCAATACATCTGCAGACATCAATCTTGCGGAGGAGGAAAAGTAGCACAGATTGCTCGCTCGCTCTCTCCCTCTGTTTCTCCAGAGTATTTGAAAATATTTCCCTGCAGCAGCACTGAAGTTATAGAACATCCTGCCCCCTGAAATCTGGCCCTGTTAGACTTCAGGAAATTATTAAAAGCAGAAGGATTTAAGAGAGCCTTTGATTTATAAATGCTGCCACCTGTTTTTATTGCTTTGTAGTTTATGACTTTTTATGTGATTTAATTTGGGGGGACTGCATATTGCTCACTATTATGTAGTTGTACTGTGAACATTTTATTTGTTATGATTCTAAACCCACCAAGAATCCTGTGACTGCAGTGAGTGAAAAATGATATAAAAAAATAAAATAAAATCAGTCTCCAAACTTTCAGTAAATTTATTTATTAATTCCTTTCTTTTTTCCTTTCCTTTCATTCTTCATACATGCACTTTTGGAGAAATGTGTACATGAATGTTAATTATTAGGTACCGATCAATATATATATAGTGAAGAGAGCCAGTTTGGTCTAGTGGTTGAGGCTTCAGGCTAGAAACCAGGAGACTGAGAGTTCTAGTCCCGCCTTCGGCATGAAAGCCGGCTGGCTGACTTTGGGCCAGTCCCTCTCTCTCAGCCTACAATGTCAGGCTCAGGCAACAAGCTGGTTGGTCAATTCCTGTTGCAACCAACGGATCAACATTCACTTGATCTGAAAAGCAGACCCTGCACCTGTGGGAATAACGTTAGGAAGAAATATATATGTTGACTCCTGGCGATTGCCTGGACAAGTCCCTGCAGTTTTCTTGGCAAGATTTCAGAAGTGGTTTGCCATTGCCTCTTTCCTAGGCTGAGAGAGAGTGACTGGCCCAAGGTCACCCAGCTGGCTTTGTGCCTCAGGTGGGACTAGAACTCACAGCCTCCTGGATTCTAGCCTGGTGCCTTAACCACTACACCAGACTGGCTTTCTGTTTATTTTATTATATATAATTATATAATCTCCATTAATTCACTGTTGTTCTAGGGAAAAATTCTTGTTGGGACACGGAATGCTGAAATCATAGAAGTTGGAGAGAAAAATGCTGCCTGTAACCTTCTGATTAACGGGCACATGGATGGACCTATCTGGGGACTGGCAACACACCCGTCTCGTGATGTTTTTCTTTCTGCAGCAGAAGATGGAACAGTCAGACTTTGGGATATTGCTGACAAAGTAGGTGTAAAAATGGTATTTAAAAAGTCACAGTAATGATAAATGATACATTTTTCAACCCATTTTTTAAAGCATTACCAAGAGTTAAGCAAGTGTCTATAAAAAAAAGGAAGCATTGCATAATTCAATATGCTATTCTAATTTTAATGTTCCTTTTTAAAAACTATTGCAGAAGATGGTGAACAAAGTCAATTTGGGCCATGCAGCACACACTGTGTCATATAGCCCAGAGGGTGACATGGTGGCTATTGGCATGAAAAATGGAGAATTTATTATCTTGTTAGTGAACTCACTGAAGATATGGGGGAAGAAAAGAGACAGACGATCTGCTATCCAGGACATCAGGTGAGAAATTATATATCTCTCATTTGTTCCAGGAACAAATGTGACATCTCCACATGGGTTATATTACTGGATATGATGCTTATCAAGATATGGTGCTATTGCATTGCACTCATCTGTTAATGGCTTGACAGATGGGAAATTCTAGTACTACCATTTGCCATTTTCGAGGAGAAGGAACTGAACTGAATCCTGTTTGAGTCACACAATCAGCATTAGTGATGATCTGTAGGAAAGGTGTATAATATATGCAAGCTAGATGAAAATAAAAGACCCTGAAGTATGAAAATGCCATAGAATAGGGGGAAGTAGAATAATTTTCCATGTACAGCAGAAAAGACTCAAACAGCAGTTTAATGCCTTGAACTTTTTAGATGAGTTATTTGTGTAAATTAGAATGAATTTAAAATGTTTGATCTACATAGGTTCAGCCCAGATTCCCATTACTTAGCAGTGGGTTCAAGTGAAAACGCAGTAGACTTTTATGACTTGACACTGGGGCCTCCTCTCAACCGAACCAGCTACTGCAAAGACATCCCAAGCTTTGTTATTCAAATGGACTTTTCCGCAGATAGCTGTTATCTTCAGGTAAGCACAATAACGTGGGTTTTTTGTTATGCAGTTTTTTTCATTTATATCATGAACATTCTTCTTTAAGGTTATATCTTGGAATCTTTGACTCCAGTATGAATCCATAAGAGCCTGGTCTTGAGATAGGCAGTTTCCTGTTGTTTTCAACCAGAGTTTCAACGGCCCAAGAAGAAACTATAGCAGAACTTTAGAATGTTTGTTGTAGTAGCTGATAACTGTTGGAAGCCTTTGGAGGTTTCAGAGGTATACAAAACTAATAAATACTACTCCTTGAAAATATCGTACTTTAGAGTTCTTTGGGGTTCCTCCCATCAACTTTCTTATTTGAGGCAGGAGTAGTAGTAGTGATAGTAGTAATAATGGACACTTCATTCTAAGGCTATTGTATAGTTTTTGAAGGTAGTGCCCCCAAGCATCCAGTGTCCTTGCTTATCGACCACTCATTCGGGAACCATTTGAAGTTGCAACAGTGCTGAATAAGTGGTACTTATCAACAGTCCTCGAAGTTCTGGCAGCCACGTGATGGCAACTTGAGCGCTTGGCAACCAGCTTGCACTGATGATGGTTGAAGCATCCCATGGTCATGTAATTGCCATTTGCAACCTTCTCTGCCAGCTTCCCACAAGCAAAGCTAATGGAGAAGCTGGCAGAGGTCGCAAGTTGCTCTGGCAAGTCCCGCCGGCCTCCCTGTATTTGCGCTGAGCCACGGCCTCCTTGCACTTGTGCCAGGCCACAGCCTCCTTCCCCTGGCCTCTCTGCCTTCATGCTGCGCCACAGCACTCCCCTCCCCCAACTCACACATGGCCTGCACCGGGCCTCCCCATCACCCTGCGGCACCCCGAAGCTCCTTACCTGGGAGTCCTGCCACTTCCTGCTTAACAACCCGTATGTCTTGGGGTTACGACATTAACCAGGACTGCCTGGATTGCTGTTGCTAAGTGATGTGGTCATGTGACATCATGCTTTACGACCACATGCTTAGTGACAGCAAGTCCAGTCCCAGTTGCTGTCTTAACTCAAGGACTACCTGAAGTAGTTTAGATAAGGCTTCTCTGGATATAGTTCTGGACCTTCAGTTTTTGTACCATGTTGGTGACGCAACTTAAGAATATGAAGTCTTTCTTACAGACTACACAATTTGTATTAAATATATTAGAACACTTATAATAAAACTTATATCTCCCTATATGTATTCTTAAAGGTGTCTACTGGGTCTTACAAAAGGCAAGTTTATGAAGTGCCTTCAGGAAAACAACTTCTGGATCAAACTGTGATTGATAGAATAACATGGGCCACTTGGACCAGGTAGATCAGTATTTCACTGTCTAAAAATATGGCACATCATTTCCCACTGAAAAGAACATAAATTTATACACTTTCTGCATACAGGTAGGTCTCAACTAGTGCAAATTCAAATAGTGTGATATTCAATTTAGTGCAAATTATAAATTGATTACTAGATTGCATCTAATGTGAACCAAAATTCAGTTAGTGTGAGGTTAGTGTGCGCAGAGTTAAGGCTAGTGCATGCACAGTTGCCATTGGAGTTTTAGACACTAATCATTGTGTGTGCGAAATGGAGAAAAGGAAGGTTCCGTTCACAAAAAGCTGAAAAAAGAAGTGGCTCATTTTGAAGAACTACAGCAGAATACAGAAGATAGCAGGAATGCTTTGGATATGGGTTTGTCCTCTTTTACTGTTATACAGTACTTCATTAATAAACATTTAACAATTTATGTTTAAAACTTTTCATTGCCGATTTCCATCAAGCTGGAACCAATTACACTATTTTCCATAGAAATATCACCTCGAATACTGTGAATTTGAATACTGTAATGTGACCATTTCATGGGATTCATAAACCGCACTAATCGAGACCTACCTGTGCATTATGACAGGAGTATAGATGTGGCAGAACTACAGCATCCACCTCCATTAATCATTCTGGCTGGGGCAGTCTAGAAATATTTTGGAGTTCTGCAGTTCAACTTTATGGTACACTGAATTTCCCCAAATAAAGGAAGGGCAAGAAATACTTCTTAGCAAAAAGTTGCTAAGTTGCTAAATTGGAAGCTGCAATTAATCTAGCATGCAGTTCTGGTGCAGTTCTGGGCAACTGGCAGTTCACCCGAGTTACATCGCTGTTGTACAAGCTGCACTGGCTGCCAGTTGCTTCTGGGTGCAATTCAAGGTGCTGGTTATCACCTTTAAAGCCCTACATGGCACAGAGCCAGGTTACTTGTGGGACCACCTCTCCCTGAGGGTATCTGCCTGTCTCACTAGGGAAGATAGGGTGAGCGTGCTCCGTGTCCCTTCCCTCCAATGCCACCTTCAGAGAGGTGCCTTCTGTTTAAATGCCCCTACCCTTTGGCCCTGTAGCACAGAGGCAAGGTGACTAGAGAATTCAACTCTTCCTTACCCCTTTGGGAGAAGAATCAGTTTCATGCAAAAGATAAAACTTTTTTTTTTAAAAAAAAGCCTTTTTACCTTTAAATATTCACTGTTGAAGAAGGCAGATTACAGAGCTACTGAGATCACAGTAGTTAATTTGGACAACCCAAAAGAAAATGTAATGCCCCAGGCAGACCACAAGGTGGCGATGCTCTGCTACAAATGGAGAGTTCTCTGCCCAAAGTCTCTCTAAAGAATCTGGAAGTTCCAAATAATCTTACCAATCTCAAGGAAAAAATATTTTAAAAATTAAATCTTCATGAACCTGTCTCAAATACAAATAAAGGCTGAAATTTTATCCAATTTCATAACTTGTATAGAAACATAGAGAAGCTTAGACTTAGCACAATGAGCAGATTGGAATCAAACATCTGGTGCGAATTCCAGGGTAGTTACATATTTCTATCGAAATAGCAGGTATCTGAAGCAAATGTTGCTCTGCTTCAGCTCCCTGGGTTTTCCCAGCTTCTTGGGCCTACAGCCGCAACCATGTTATTCTTTCAGTGGGAAAACTGCATAATGTTTAAGCTACAATTGTGTATCCTACATTCAAGGACATTTTCTGTTAGAAAACATCAGTCTGTCTGTCAGTCTATCAATCAGTCATACTGTTAATTATTTCTTTGGAAACAATGTGTATAATTAAGTTATTAAAAACAAACAAAGAAACATTCCACCATTTTCATGAATGTCTAGTAAATTATTTGGAAATATTTAGGCAGATAACCAATACAGGTAGTCCTCACTTACCGACTCCAACTGGGACTGGCAATTCCATCGCTAAGTGACACGATTGTAAAGTGAAATATCATGTGACTGCACCAAACTTATGATATCAATTTGTCAGTTCCTGCTGTGGTCATTAAGTGAATCACCATGGGTTGTTAAGTGTGATGTCATGTGACCATGACTTGCAACTTCCTGCCAGCTCCCCCATTGACTTTGCTTGTCCGAGGCTGGCTGTGAAGGTCACAAATGGCAATCACCTGACTGAGGGATGCTGCAACAGCTGCATCTTTGACGACTGGTTGCAATCTCCTTTTTCAGCGCGTACGGTCACTGAACGGTCATTGAACGAGAGGTTGGTAAGCAAAGACTACCTGTATAAGGTTATGAAATAATGATAATGATAATAATAAATAATGACACAGTGATTTGCCTCTAACAATATAGTGTACCTTGTTCTTTATTTCCTCCACTACATCAGAACATGCTCTCTTAGTTCCTTTCTCTTCCCTCTATTTCAGCATTCTAGGAGATGAGGTTGTTGGAATCTGGTCCCGGCATGCTGAGAAAGCAGATGTGAATTGTGCCTGTGTTTCTCACTCGGGAATTAGCCTTGTGACAGGCGATGACTTTGGCATGGTCAAGTTGTTCGACTTCCCTTGTCCAGAGAAGTTTGTAAGAGCTTTTTCTTTGATTCAATTGCTAGGCCTTCTGATGGCTGAATTTGAAAGCTACCAGGGGTGTCCGCAGGGTGTGCTCAGAAACATTAAGACAGTGGCTGCAATGGTGCAATTGAAACTCTGCCTGTTAGTTAATGTGTGTTGCAGGCAGAGCTTTCATTGCACCATCATGACCACCACCTTGACTTTTTTTTTTTTACCAAACCCTGTGGACATCCCAGAAAGGTAGAAATGTCATTACACTTAAGTTTAGTCAAATGATTTGCCACTCATCTGGAGTAGTTATTGTCCCTTGGTGAAGAATTGAGCAACAGCCCATCTTTGCCTTCCCCTTCTGCCAAAGCAGCACAAGAAGATTGGTATAAAGCCGTGCAAAGGAGCAAAGGAAAATTGTGTTGAATTTATGTCCTTAAAAATAGAACTATCCCCCAGCAGGTGATGCTATATTTAAAGTGGTAGCTGGGATTGTTTTGCAGCAGGGGAGCAATACAAAGAGAAGGAATTCAGTAATGAGTCCAGATTAATAATGATTTCAGTAAAGTCAAGGTGATTTTAAAAAATGTTAAACTAACATGGAAATTTTTGTTTAAGGCAAAACATAAAAGATTTTTAGGTCATTCAGCTCACGTGACTAATATTCGCTTTACAAGTGGAGACCGATACGTTGTCAGTGCTGGTGGAGAGGACAGCAGGTAGGTCAATCTTCATCTGAATATGAAAAAGAGGCAAAACTGTATCCACACACCTTTTCTTCTGCTCTGTCTGAAACTGAACTCAAGTAATTGTTGAACTAGCAGAAATAGGCTGACCATACGTACCGTTTTGAACGGGACAGTCCCGTTTTTTTTTAACATTTCCTGACCATCCCGTCGTTTTAATATAAATGTCAATTTTGTCCCGTTTTTTAAAAAACGCTGGTGTCCTAACAGTCAGAAATCACGCTGAGACAAGGAGTAGGTCTCTAGTGTTGTTAGAAAATCCTAACAAACTGAAGAAGCGTGGGAAAACCCAGACAGATAAACCCCAAAAAGTCAAGGCGGGTCTGTTCTGTGTCTCTTTGAATGGCTGCTTAACTCCTCAGTACTACGCATGCGTTTTCCCCCCTGGATAGGGGCCCCCTCCTGCTCACCATCAGTGCTCATGACATCACCCTCCCCTCCAGATTCACTTTCCATTTCAGCCCCTGTTTGAATTGGTCTTTCAAGACACTCTCATTCCAGTCCAGATCTCCTGCTAACAGCTTGAAATCAGCAATGTAGATTCCCACTCTCTTGTTGCCTTGCTTGAGCTTCCAAATTCCCTGGCTGGCAGTGACCTCTCTGATTGGGTCGTCAAAGTGTGCTCGGAACCCTGCCAGAAAATTCTGGTAGTCGTTGAGAATTGGGTCGTTGTTCTCCACCATGGGAATAGCCCATTTGGCTGCTGGTCCCTTTAGCAGACTTAGAATGAAGGTGACTCTGGTTCTGTCTGTGGGAAACTCTGCCGGTCTGCTGTCGAAAAACATTGTGCACTGTGTGAGAAAGGTTCTCAGCTGTCCTGCTTCTCCTCCAAACTTCTCTGGTAGACTGCCCTGGGATCTCAAGACTACTGGCGGAGCTGCTGCTGCTGGCACCGGTTGTGGGTTGATCGGAGCTGGTTGTTGTAATTGCTGTAGCATAGCTGCTTGTAATGTGTTGATCTGGAGATCTACTTGTTGTTGGTGTTGTTGCAGGGCTGCTGCCAACTGTTGGATGGCTTGCCGAATTTCCTGGTTTTCCGAAGACATTTTCCAAATGTCTCTCCTTTATTTTTCTTTGTTCCTCCCTCTTTCGATGGGAGTAGGAGTTTGTTAGGATTGATGTCCTAACAGTCAGAAATCATGCTGAGATGAGGAGTAGGTCTCTAGTGTTTATTACTGCTACATAAACAGAATCCTAACAAACTGAAGAAGCGTGGGAAAAACCCAGACAGATAAACCCCAAAAGTTAAGGCGGGTCTGATCTGTGTCTCTTTGAATGGCTGCTTAATTCCTCCGTACTACGCATGTGTTTTCCCCCCTGGATAGAGGCCCCCTCCTGCTCGCCATCAGTACTCATGACAGTTGGAGCCGTTATTGGGAAAAGTGGGAAAAAATTGAAATTGAAATTGAAAAGGAGGCTGACTTACCCAGTGGCAGTAGTTCTCAATCTGGTGGGAAACCTAGAGTGGGAACCGCAGAAACAGCTGATTGGTGGTGAGCAGAAGGAAGAGTTACTGCCACCAGTCAGTGCAGTGGAAGATGGTCGGAAAAGCACACCCAGCAGAAAAGAAGCCGATTGGCTCTCAGGCCAAAATGGCGGGAAGAAAATAAAATAAAAGGGCATGCCAGAGACGAACAGGTTGTCAGGGACAACCATTTACTAGACTCCTCCATTCCTGTCCTCCCATCCCAGCTCACCGCTGCAACTCTCCTGCGCTTCTCCAGCCTCCTGCCGCCTCCGGACCCAACCACTGCCACACTTACCCCTCCTGCACCTTCCCAGCTTACCGTCGCCTCTGAACCTGCCTCACCGTTCCAGCCGCTGTCAACCTTCATTCCTCTGCCCCGTCCCGTTTTGCCACCCAATATCCCGTTTTTGTCTCAAGGAAATATGGTCAGCCTAAGCAGAAACCTATGTAATAATTGCTGGTCTGCAGTATGCTTTACATGTATTTTGAAAATAATATTTTCCCTTTTAAAATCCATTAACCTTTCATATGTCTTATTCTTTTTCCTTCCCTTCTGTCTACAAACACAGCATATTTGTCTGGAAATGTGTCCATATGCCTCATTAAGAGACATGGAGACCTTCCACAGAGGATGTGACATGAAGGAAGAGTTATTACTGCTCTACGGTTGCAAAAAGAGTTCTCCAGTGCCCCTCACGCTTTAAGAAATGGTGCTGATAAAGACAGGTAGCAATCTGTCTGACTAGAGTCTATCAGAAGAATGAACTACTGCAAATATTTTGAAATTAATCCTATTTCTAGAATATCAGATAGCCTATATCACTTTCCCACTCACTGCCAGATACTGAAATACTTCGATAAAGAAGGAGTTTGGGCTCAGTCTACGGTGCCCCAATAAGATTGTGGCTTATATTATTTCTGATCTAATTCTGTACAGTATATTGCGTTTACTTTCATCATGGATGTTTAAATACTCAGTACTCATACTCAACAGAAGAATCCTTATTTTATTACTGAAAAGAAAACTACTGTGCTGGTCTCAAAACTTTTTTTTTAAGGTGAAAATAAAATTGAAAAAATGAGTGGACCTCCAAAAGATTTGCTTAGTTCACCCAACCATCCAACCAATTAACCCAACCCCTTAAGAACTGTTTGCTTCTAGGACCTGCATAATTGTATTGATTTTAAGGCCTGAGTTGTAATCCTATCTGGTGAATGCTGGTAGACATGCAGGAGCCCATTCTTCAAGGCAGATTTAGTGTTTTTGTATCATTTGAGCATTAAATAAATTCTGTGAGCAGAATCACATTTGCTCACATTTTGAGTGCCTTGCCCCAAACCTAAAAGATCTAACTCCGTTTTTTGCCTTGTGAATAAATGCGTTATCAATGAATGAGAAAGCACTGTGCTTATTTGCAGTGCAATGCTGAACGGAAGGGGACTGACTTCACTTTAGTGTTCAGGTATATGGAAGGTATAGATTGTCAACAGTCGCAAAAAAACAATAGCAATAGGAATTATTTCTTCCATATTCCTTGCATTTCTGGATGAAAACTTTGTAAACTCAAAGTGAAATCAATAATTCAAATGTATTTTACGGTTTTTTTTTAATAGAAGAAATAAGGATGGTTAACTTTCTTGATCTTCAAGTCATCTTATAATCAGTTCATACATGCAGGATCCCATCATTTTAAACTTCACAACAGACATTCATGATTATTTGTTTCAAAGCAGCCTGTGTGAAAATGTCCCTACACAGAAAAGTTGCAGAGTAGCTAATTATGGGATTTTGATAACTTCTGTTTTGGCATCACGATATAACCTCAGCATAATCATGTATGCTGAAAACATTGGCAAATGACAACCAAAGCATTTCTGTAATTACAAATCCTTGCTACCCAGGGAGAAATAAGTCTCCTCAGTAAAAATGGATGTCATTGTAAAGTAGACCTTTAGCGTGTGTCCTTGAAACGAATGGTACTCACTTTAGGAAGTAAAACCGGAAGCAGAGTTGCCTTGTAGATGGGTCAGTTAGTGTTTTATCTAGAAAACAGGAAATGAAGTTTCTACACCTCCCCTCTACATTTCTTATTTTTTTAAATAAAAAATACCTGCATACCATTTCTCACTGAAAAAATCCCAATGTCATTTACAAAGAAATGAAAACTATATGACCAAGATTTCAGAACCAAAATACCTTCAGACCATTAAAAAGACAAATATTAGGGTGAGTTAATCGATGGATTTCTTTAAGATTAATAAAAGAACTCCAAGCAGCTAACAACAATCTTGCAAAATAGAAGTGTGAACCAAAAAAGAAACTTGCACATTAAGCTTAATTGCATTCAGAAAAGAATTCAGTCTTCACACAGTAGTTAGATGAAGAGAAAAAAAAAGGTAGCTTACATTTATTCAGTAGATTTGGATACAAGTAGCTTCGTAGTAGAAAGCACTTAATCATCATTGGTTCTTTGTAGACATTTTCTATGGAAATAGAAATGTCTGCGTACAAGCGAGATGAAAGGATGAGAGCCGCATTCTGCAGCACCTCCTGCTTGCAGGTGTGCCAAAAGGTAATGGAGATTGTTAATCCCTAAACCCAAGAAGAAGGAAGTGGAAATCAGGTGACCCATGTGACATCCCACAAGCACAATAGAGATGCGTTTACTAGAGAACCCACCCTTTATGAGACAATGCTGAGTTGATCCCCTGATAATTCCAACATTAATGACCCAGGAATGCCATCATAAAAAGATACATTTTTAAAAAATGCATGCCAGCATATTTAAACATGTTTAAAGAAACATGTTTAAATATGCTGACATGTTTAAAGACACATGTCAGCATATTTAAACATGTTTAATCTATGTTAGGTAATCTGGGACTCCAAAGAGTCTCCTTTTATGTTTAATGTTCAGTATAGAGCATCCCACAAGACATGGCATCTAAATGAACCTGATTACTTACATAAGAATTCTCTTCCCATCTTTGAATACTTGAAAGCATGTATAATAATGTCATTGAGGAGAAAAGTGGCAGGCATAGGTACCTGTTACAGTATCTTTTCTATTTATACCCTCATATTACAGATAATAAAATTTAGGTTAGGATTGCGTAACTTCAGTCAACTCAAGCACTGTACCAGCTTTCCATGGCATGCCAAGGGTTCCTCTCCCACTTTTTATTTTTTCCTTAAATGGGAGCCAGTTTGGTGTAGTGGTTAAGGCTAGAAACCGGGAGACCGTGAGTTCTAGTTCCGCCTTAGGCACGAAGCCAGCTGGGTGACCTTGTCCCAGTCACTCAGCCCTAGGAAAAAGGAGGCAAAGGCAAACCACTTCTGAAACCTTGCCAAGAAAACTGCAGGGACTTGTCCAGGCAGTCACCCAGAGTCAACACTGACTCAAAGGCACAATATATATATATATATATAAATGTATGTTATTTCTTATTTGAATGGGCTTTTTGATAATAGTAAAATTGTCATCCACTCAGGTAAAATGCAGGCTTTTTCCCTTTATGAGTTTTTCAGCAATCCCTCTTTCTCTACTGATGAAAAATAATACTCCAGACATTTTCTTTTAATAGTGTGAAGAGCCAGTCAAAGAGGGAGTATCCAAGGCTTTGGGAGTTTTAAGTGGGGCTCTCAGGACTGCAACTTAACTTCTCCCAACTGGGCTACATGTGGCATACAGCCCAGAGACCTCATTTTTTGCACAGTTAATATAGGTTCTAAACTGAAAGCATTGACAACATTTGAACAGAAAAGTACTTTAATTTTGCCCAGCTGGTATTTATTTTTGGCATGTTCAAAATCACTAGGCACATTACAAAATAATGTTAAAACATTAATAATATTTTAATATTTATTAATATTAAAATAATAAACTTATTACAATCTAATTTAAGATTAAATTAAATTAAAGCCTGAGTTCACTAAAGCTAATTTAAGTTACATGAAATGAAATCTTTCTTGGGCCCAGAAGATATCTCAAGAAACCTTCCCCATCTAGGAACAGACCAAAGAATTTTATGCTGGGCAGTTTGGACTATTTATTTATTTATTCATTCATTATTTCATTGCTGAGGCCACCCAACTCCACAGCAATTCTGGCCAGCTTACAATTAAAAAAATAAGATAAAACAGCATATATCAAAGAATGAGTATACAGCCGACTGGAAAACAACCCAAACCCCAAAAAACAAAAGGGTTCAGCCCCCATGCTAACCTCGGAGAACGAGGTCTTTAACAGTTTGTGGAAATTCAAAAGGGTGGGAGCAGTACGAATCTCGGGGGGAAATCATTCCACAGGGCACCAGGCATCACTCAGAATGCACATTTCCCACCAGGTGATACTGCTTCATCAATGGGATCCAGAGTGTGCCCACTCTAGCTGACTTCAGTGGATGGGCAACAACATGTGGAGACAGGCACTTCCTTGAGGAGCCAGGCCCTATGCCATGAAGGGCTCGATAGGTGGCAACCAGCCCCTTGAATTGCACCCAGAAACCAACTGGCTGCCAGTGTAGCTCACAAAGTAGTGGGGACCTATGTGCATACCATGACACGCCTATCACCTCCCGCACCACTGCATTCTGGAAGCTGTAGCTTCCGAGTGGTTTTCAAGGGCAGCCCCATGTAGAATGCATTACAGTAGTCCAATTGAGTTCATGAACACGCTGCGTGGAAACTCAATTTGCTAGTGCATCTCTTCAAACACGCTTTCAGGGAGAGGGGATCCATGGATATTCCACACAGAAGAGGAAAAACGTGATTCTAGTTGTAGACAGCACTTGTGGTTTAGGATGCTGTGTCTGCTCTTACCCTTTGGGAGAAGAGCACCCAGAGGCCCATTAGACTGTGTTATTTTACCCAACCACACCCCATAAATACAAATCCTTCTACTGAAAAGAATTTGGAGAAACTAAAAGTGTATCTTTTTGTATTACAATTTAAAGAGACTACAGATGCACCCTCTTTAAGGAGTTAATAAAGTTATGAACAAACCATAAATTCATTCACTCCCTTTTCTCCTTCTTCACTAGCATTCCCCATATATTTGAAGGTTCTTATCTTGATTACTATAACCATGTACAAGAAATGTTTACCTTTCCCAAACACATTCGTGCAATTTAAATGACTTTACACTGAAGCCATAAAAAGCCCTAAATTCTTAAAATATGACAACTTCCAATCTTAACAGTGGGATCATTGCAACAAAACTCAATTTCCAGTGATGCTTTTGCTTGTGAATTTTGACTTGAAAATGTTCTGCAGTAGTGAAAAAAAGTGTAACGAATACCTGAACCTATGAACTTCAGCCTATATATAGAATCCTGAAAGTAGTAGGGGATTCATTGTGTAAATGTTTCTTATTCTAAGCTTTGCTTCCTTCTATCTTTGTTCATCCAGTCACTGTGAAATGAGCAAACCAAATCCAAGTGTTCTTATTTTTTTGAGTCCTGGATGTAAACCTTGGTTTTGAAATGTATATTTTTCATACTAAAACATACTAGAGGATAAACCAAGAAGCATGTTTTAATGGTTCAGTTGGGACTAATTTGCATGCTTTCTTGGCTAATGCATATATAACTTCCCACTGTTTTCCTGAAATGTTTAACAGGTGCTATAAGTTGGGGATTTCCTTCTTCTCTAAGAGGAAATTATTGCTATTCTGTAGTAAAAAGAGAATGTTGCATTAAGAATGCAATGTGATGTTTATTATGTAATTTTCAAATTCCGCATATATTATTACATAGAAATAATACTAAGGAATCTATATTATGATGAACTGTAAGATTTAGTGTGGGATGGGGATGGGGCATCAGGCTTATACTATATTAAAACCTGATTTAGAAATTTGCTTTGGTTTTAAAACCAGCTTCACATGATCCATAGAGGACTGTCCTTCCAGGGGGAAGAGATGACAGTCCCATTCAATATGTTGAACTATGCCAATGGATTATTTTAAGATGTATTTCTTGGCTGTGAAACTATATTTCTTTGATTACCCTGGGCACTCATGTAACAGCTTTGAATAAACCTATGTTCGTTTGTGGTTGAGTTGAATATGACATGAGATGGAAAGATTTTATCAGTTTATCTAAATCCTTTCTTTGTAACAGTTAAGGGAGGTGTTCCCCTATATGGTTGGAAGACTTGCTAATGAGAAAATTTCTTAATAATTATAATAAACTTTTTGGTGGTTACACTGGTCTATGGCATATAAAAAGCAAGTTGAAAATTCCTGTCTCAAGTCATTACATGCATCTGTATATCCTGAATATAGTAAATGTTGACTACTACTTTTTACTAACAACATCTGCATAATGTGGAGACAATTGGCTGTAGCTATGGTCAGCATTCTATAAGCCAAGCAAATTACAGACTATAAAAAATTTATATGGATATAAGAAGAAATACTAGGTCATAAATAGTTTACTGTCACACAAATATAATATTCATTTATCATTTAACCATTCTATTTTCTATAAAGTTTGAGTCTCCCATTTGTAGTGGAAAATAGGCTGTTCACTTGTCCATAATTATCTATTCAAGATGTGTGGTCAAGTGTTTCTTGTTAGAAATAGGAGTAAAAATCCATGTAGGAAGAGAAGTGTATAAAGAAAGGAAAAAAGAAGGATTAAGGAGCCACAGGAAAACAACTGAAGCTTGCTAGAAAGAGATCTCAAATTTTGAAAAAAGTACAGGCTTGGCTGCACCACAGCCTTCTGTTTTGCAGATAAACAGCTTCTCCCTTGTTAGCCAGCTCCCTGCCCAGAGTTGATGAATTCCCTAGCAACTATTTGCACACCTTTGGGGATACTGATCTTACACTCCGAAGAACTAAAGGATGCAATATGTTCAAAAGCAATAGAAATGGAAATCACGCTGTATATTATAAATAAGTACACCTGCTCCAAAATCCAAGTAAATGAACAGCATTACTGTAGAGATTATCAGGGTTAAAGTTAAGTGGAAGAATTGATGGTGTTTATTACTGCCTACCCAACCAAGAGGTAGATGCTTTCCAAAAGCAAATGGCACATCTTTCAGATTGCAAGTTGAAGTAATAATGAAAGGGACTTTAATTATATGGGCTTTTAATTACTCAGTATCTGTTTGAGCTTAGATTAGTGACATATGCCAAGAACAACAAAAATGGCTTCTTCAGTTATGTTCCAAATACAAAAGAAAAGAATCAATATACCAGTTTCTCAGTGGACATGGCCAAAAGCAAAACTACTTAGGCTCAGTCTTTTCCACTAAGAGGGTATGTGTTTCACCAGGCAATTGTGAAACGCAGAATGAACGAGCAGAATTGAAGTTTTGGAACTGATAGGAACATGGGCAGGGAATATACTCTGAATGAACATAAAGCTGTAGGGCCAGATAAATTAGATCCCATGATACCAAAGGAGCTTGTTGATGTTCTGGTTATATATTATTATTGAGAAATCCTGGAGAACGCGAGTTGCAGACAACTGGAGGAGGCCAATTTTTATCCCTATCTTCAAAGGCTGGTGTATGGGACGGAGGGGGAGGGGAGGAGGATGCAAGATCCAGAGGGCAATCTCATATCAACACCTTGGGATATCCTAGAATAGATTCTAAAGAGGCTGATTTTAAAATACCCTGAAAACAGTGTAGTAATTTATAAGCATGAATTTGTCATTAACAATTGTTTTCAGACTGCCCTTGTCTCATTTTTTTGATTGTTATGGGCATGCTGCAGATGTAATGTATTTTGATCTCATTAAACCTTTTGACAAAGTACCCCATGAGATGTTGATTAGCAAGCTAATTAAGTGTGGGATCGATAGTATAACAATTGAGTGGATACATAAGTGGCTTGAATATTGCTCTGAGAGTGCTGATCAATGGTTCCTCATCAAATTGGAGTGAAATTTCAAGAGGGATGTCACAAGATTCAGTCCAGGGTCCTGTGTTCTTCAACATTTTTATTAATGTCTTGGAGGAAGAGATGGAAGGCAATCAACCAAGCAGCAAACAACAGCCCAATCAAAGAACTCCCAAGGAGAGAACAACACCCCTACCAACACAAGCAGGGCAAGCCATGGTATATAAACTGAGAGCAAGGCCCACTCCCTCTTCGCACTGAAGATGTTGCCTAGTCTGGCAATGAAATGTCTGCAAGAAAGCCACAAGGTTCAGAGAGCACCAAGGACTCCACAGTTCAACCCTGAGCTACAAATATTTGCTTCGATTGGTAGATGGAAGGAATGCTTATCACATTTACAGATGACAAAATTTAGAGGTAGTTAATTCCCTCTAAGAAATAGAATTTAACCTGATCTTGACCATTTAGCTGAAAATAACAAATAGAGATAAAAGATAAAATATCTCAAATAGAGATAAAAGAAACAGAAATCAATACTAGATTGGGGAATTCCTGGCTTGGCTTGGTATTTGTGAAAAAGATACTGGAATAGCAATTGATTACAGGAATGTTTAGCCTTGAGAAAACAATACTGAGGGAGAATATACAACATTCTTCAAACACCTGAAAAACATCATTCACAATAAGCCAAGACTGTGAAATAAAAGATTCAAATTCCAGGAAGGCAAGTTCCCATGGAATGTTAGAACAAACTTCTTAAATATGAGAGCAATCTGAAGTAGAAACAATTACCAAGATATGATAGGCTCCCATTGACTAGGATGTAGTCATGTCACAATTAGCCATCTGTCAGAGATGCTTCAATTTGGATTCCAGTACTGAACAGGAGGTAGGACTTGTGGTCCTAAATAGCACCTTCCAGCCCTACAATGTGTTCTACTTGTAAGAGATTTGGGACTTTTATAATCACTAAGAAAATATTATGCTACTAATGGAAAGCTGTTGCTGTAGGGAGACCATTCCTTTAAGAATTTGTATAAATTAGGATTGGTAGTGTGTCATTCTTTAATTTTTTAAAATGCATTACTCACTAAAATTGCTCAAAAGACAGTATAAAGTGAAATATAAACATTATACCAAGTATGCATCCATTTCAAAATGTATTTTGGTAATATTAAAATACATCAAGCACAGCATTCAGCTTTCTTGAGAAGCATCATTTTAGTTCCAAAACTTCAGAGGGATCCAACCTGGCCAAGAATATTGCTTTGCTAAGGATTGTTACCTTGCTGTGGTGCTGGAGCTTGAGCACCTCAATGATGCCATGAGCTAAACCATGAAGGGCCACCCAAGACGGGAAGGTCATGACAGAGAGGTCAGACTAAATGCGATCCCCGGGGAAGGAAATGGCAACCCACCCCAGTATTCTTGCCGTGAAAACTAAATGGATCAGTACAACCAGAGATATGTCGGTATACCATCGGAAGATGAGACTCCCAGGTCGGAAGATGGTCAAAATGCTACTGGGGAGGAACAGAGGATGAGTTCAACTAGCCTCAGACGTGATGACGCAGCTAGCTCAAAGCCGAAAGGACGGCTAGCGGTCGACGGTGCTGGTGGTGAACGGCGAATCCGATGTTCTAAGGATCAACACACCATTGGAACCTGGAATGTAAGATCTATGACCCAGGGCAAATTGGGTGTGGTTATTGGTGAGATGTCAAGATTAAGGATAGACATTTTGGGTGTCAGTGAACTGAAATGGACTGGAATGGGCCACTTCACATCAAATGACCACCAGATCTACTACTGTGAACAAGAGGACCACAGAAGAAATGGAGCAGCCTTCATAATTAATCGTAAAGTGGCTAAAGCAGTGCTTGGATACAATCCAAAGAATGATAGAATTATCTCAATTCGAATTCAGGGCAAGCCATCTAACATCACAGTGATCCAAATATATGCCCCAACCACAGATGCTGAAGAAGCTGAAATAGAGCAGTTCTATGAGGATCTGCAGCACCTACTGGACAACACACCTAAAAGAGATGTTATTTTCATCACAGGAGACTGGAATGCTAAGGTGGGCAGTCAAATGATACCTGGAGTTACAGGTAAGCGTGGCCTGGGAGAACAAAACAAAGCAGGACATAGGCTGATAGATTTTTGCCAAGACAACTCACTCTGCATAACAAACACTCTCTTCCAACAACCTAAGAGACGGCTTTATACATGGACTTCACCAGATGGACGACACCGAAATCAGATTGACTACATCCTTTGCAGCCAAAGGTGGCGGACATCTATACAGTCGGTAAAAACAAGACCTGGAGCTCACTGTAGTTCAGATCACGAACTTCTTATTGCACAATTTAGGATCAGACTAAAGAGATTAGGGAAGACCCACAGATCAGCTAGATATCAGCTCACTAATATTCCTAAGGAATATGCAGTGGAGGTTAAGAATCGATTTAAGGGACTGGACTTAGTAGATAGGGTCCCAGAACAACTCTGGACAGAAGTTGGCAACATTGTTCAGGAGGCGGCAACAAAATACATCCCAAAGAAAGAGAAAACCAAGAAGGCAAAATGGCTGTCTGCTGAGACACTAGAAGTAGCCCAAGAAAGAAGGAAAGCAAAAGGCAACAGTGATAAGGGAGATATGCCCAATTAAATGCAAAATTCCAGAAGTTAGCCAGAAGAGATAAGGAATTATTTTTAAACAAGCAATGCGCGGAAGTGGAAGAAGACAATAGAATAGGAAGGACAAGGGACCTCTTCCAGAAAATTAGAAACATTGGAGGTAAATTCCAGGCCAAAATGGGTATGATCAAAAACAAAGATTGCAAGGACCTAACAGAAGAAGAACTGATCAAGAAAAGGTGGCAAGAATATACAGAAGACCTGTATAGGAAGGATAACAATATCGGGGAGAGCCAGACATCCTAAAGAGTGAGGTTGAATGGGCCTTAAGAAGCATTGCTAATAACAAGGCAGCAGGAGACGACGGCATCCCAGCTGAACGGTTCAAAATCTTGCAAGATGATGCTGTCAAGGTAATGCATGCTATATGCCAGCAAATTTGGAAAACACAAGAATGGCCATCCGATTGGAAAAAATCAACTTATATTCCCATACCAAAAAAGGGAAACACTAAAGAATGTTCAAACTATCGAACAGTGGCACTCATTTCACATGCCAGTAAGGTAATGCTCAAGATCCTGCAAGGTAGACTTCAGCAATTCATGGAGCGAGAATTGCCAAATGCACAAGCTGGGTTTAGAAAAGGCAGAGGAACTAGGGACCAAATTGCCAATATCCGATGGATAATGGAAAAAGCCAGGGAGTTTCAGAAAAACATCTATTTCTGTTTTATTGACTATTCTAAAGCCTTTGACTGTGTGGACCATAACAAATTGTGGCAAGTTCTTAGCGGTATGGGGATACCAAGTCATCTTGTATGCCTTCTGAAGAATCAGTATAACGACCAAGTAGCAACAGTAAGAACAGACCATGGAACAACGGACTGGTTTAAGATTGGGAAAGGAGTACGGCAGGGCTGTATACTCTCACCCTACCTATTCAACTTGTACACAGAACACATCATGCGACATGCTGGGCTTGAGGAATCCAAGGCTGGAGTTAAAATTGCTGGAAGAAACATTAACAATCTCAGATATGCAGATGATACCACTTTGATGGCTGAAAGTGAAGAGGAACTGAGGAGCCTTATGATGAAGGTGAAAGAAGAAAGTGCAAAAGCTGGCTTGCAGCTAAGCCTCAAAAAAACCAAGATTATGGCAACCAGCTTGATTGATAACTGGCAAATAGAGGGAGAAAACGTAGAGGCAGTGAAAGACTTTGTATTTCTAGGTGCAAAGATTACTGCAGATGCTGACTGCAGTCAGGAAATCAGAAGACGCTTAATCCTTGGGAGAAGAGCAATGACAAATCTCGATAAAATAGTTAAGAGCAGAGACATCACACTGACAACAAAGGTCTGCATAGTTAAAGCAATGGTGTTCCCTGTAGTAACATATGGCTGCGAGAGCTGGACCATAAGGAAGGCTGAGAGAAGGAAGTTCGATGCTTTTGAACTGTGGCGTTGGAGGAAAATTATGAGAGTGCCTTGGACTGCAAGAAGATCCAACCAGTCCGTACTCCAGGAAATAAAGCCAGACTGCTCACTTGAGGGAATGATATTAAAGGCAAAACTGAAATACTTTGGCCACATCGTGAGAAGACAGGACACCCTGGAGAAGATGCTGATGCTAGGGAGAGTGGAGGGCAAAAGGAAGAGGGGCCGACCAAGGGCAAGGTGGATGGATGATATTCTAGAGGTGATGAATTCATGCCTGGGGGACCTGGGGATGTTGACGACCGACAGGAAGCTCTGGCGTGGGCTGGTCCATGAAGTCTCGAAGAGTCGGAAGCGACTGAATGAATAAACAACAAAAGAATTCTATGAACCATTTTTAAAAACTAAATCCCCATATGCATGAAATGTTGCACACACTTAGTGTATTTTGAAAAATTTTTGATGCTATCAATGCTCTCCACACTTTCAAGCTTGTTTTCATTTTATTGCAAATATTCCATTATGCTGTCATCCTTTGAGTCCTGGAGCAGCTGCAGCAATCTAAACAGAACTATCAGTGGTTTAAATGTATAGTTTATTTACTCACTGATTACATCTTCCATACAGAATCTCAACTTGGAATTATATCCAATAGAAGGTAACTTGTGACCCCTAGCTCCTTGAACTAATTTAGCTTTCATGAATGGAGAAAATACAATATTGTTGCAGGTTTTTTTATTTTTTTTATGTTTTATACTTTATTGTACATTCTTATTTTGTGAGCTGTGGAGTCCTGTGATTGCAGCAGGATATAAGCCTGATAAATAAGTAAGTATTAACTATACAGCAAGCAACCTTGTGCAATATTTGACAGACAGAGTAAACTAAATTCATCAACTATAGTTACTGATCTGTTTTAAAAATCAGGCCAAGCATTAGAGTGTCATGAGTGCCGATGAGCTGAAGACATCAGCACATCGGCACACATGACAAAGACAAGGAAGCAGAAGGAAGGGACACAAAATAAGCATAGCACGCAAAGCCATCACGACACAAAGAGAAGGAAAAGAAGACAAAGACAAGGCGGATCACGAGGCACACCCAAGCTATTAGCAGGAGCGCCACGGAGATCACCCAGCGGACAGCAATCATCGGCTGAAGGAGGAGACCGATGATGGGCGATCCCGGGGCACCCGCAGGGGCCCCGCAACCCTACACCTACCGGCACGAAAGGATGCAGGACAAAGGGCGGGTGACGTAACCTAAGGAGAGGGGGCGCTGACCGGCGCGGGGTATTTAAACCCCGCACCGACGCGCTCCCTTCACTCTCGGCTTTTTTCCACAACTGACACTACGTGATGAATAAAACAGAACCTGCTTCAACCGAATCAGTGTCTGCGCTTTACTCAGCGGTAGGCAGTGCATGACATACGAGTGGGTGAGCCAAATAAAACTATCAAGCAATGCAAAGCACTGCAAAAAGGAAGAAAACATTGTTAAACAACTGGCAAGGTCAAAACATGGCAGTAACTAGATAATCTGGTATAGAATATGCTTGTGAAAGGTCCCCTGTGCAAGCACAGAGTCATGTCTGACCCTTTGGGGGGATGCTGCTTTTGCGACATTTTCTTGGCAGACTATAGAGCAGGGTGGTTTGCCATTGCCTTCCCCAGTCATCACCTTCCCCAGCAAGCTGGTACGGAAGAATGGAAGGCTGAGTCAACCTGAGCTGGCTGAGAGAGAATCCAGCTTCCGTTGGGATCGAACTTGGGTCATGGGGAGAGTTTCAATTGCAATACTGCCGCCTACCACTCTGCGCCACATGAGAATATGCTTAGTTTATATTTTTAAAAAAGCTCTTAATCAGGAAGACAATGAAAAACAGATGCTGTCTTTCTGATCTTGCTGATACCAAGAATTGTGGTTCTGATTTAAAACTTTCAGGTAACTTGTACTGAAGGCAATAGGGTAGACAGCCTTATATTCATTTACATGTATTTTGGATCAAGATATGAAATGGTGGGAAGTGTAGTTAAAAGTTGAGAAATGCTTTTATCTGAAACTAGATTTTTTTTCCCCAGAGGCAGTGGCAAGATAAATTTGATAATAATGTGGTAGCATACAATGGAGAAAGTAACTTTGCGAACCCTTTGGAATTATCCATAAGCCTGTAGAATTGTGATCTACAGCGTGATTTGAATTTCATCTAAATCACATTAATAGATAAAAAGATTCTAGTTAAACTAATAACACACAAAACAGAGAATTGTGTCATGGCTTTATTGAATACGTTCAACTAACATTCACTCCCTTTGCTGGATTTTTTTTTATAATAGTAATTGGTGGCATCTTCTTTAGCAGCAGTGGGTCAAACATTTTCTGAATCTCTTAATACATCCTGCACATTGGGGTGGAGGTACATACAAGTTCTACAGCTAACTGATATTTTTGTGCAGTCTTGCACTGCTTTGCTTCAGGCCATACCATAACATGGCAGTTGGATTAAGGTCAGGGCTTTGACAACCATTCCAACACACAAAATGTCTTCTGCTTCAGCTGTTCTGTTAGAGATTTGTGTGTGCAGGACTGTGGTTATGCTGCATGATCCACATTTGTTTAAGCTTCTGCTCGGCATTCTTCTGCATAGTTTGCTGGTACAGGCCAGAAACTGTTATTTGCTCAGTGACTGTGAGCTGCCCAGGTCTTGAGGCTGCAAAGAAGCCCCAAATCATGATACTCCCATCGCTATGCTTCATGGGTCAGGTGAGGTTCTTTTGTTAACATGCTGGGTTTCATTTTCTCCAAACATCAGTTTCTCATTGATGCCAAAAAATTCCACATTTGACTAATCCATCCACAGATGGTTGTTCCACTGGCTTGCTGAATCAACCAGGTGTCCTTGGCAAACTTAAGACAAGTAACAGTGAAAAGCAGTGGTTTCCTCTTTGGTATCCTCCAAGATGCACTACTCTTTTTCAGGGCTTGTTTTTATGGTGGCCTGAAAATTTTTGTAATTAATCTGGGATACTTCACAACTTCCCAGAATATTGTACATGTTGCTCTCAGGGTGGTTTGTATTGGACACCTTCTGGAAAGAGTAACAATGGCATAGCATTTTCTCCATTTGTATATTATCTGCCTAACAGTGGACTGATGAAGCCAAAATATTCGACAATGATTTTGTGACCCTTTCCAGCCTCATGAGCACTGACAACTTTTTTCTGAGATTATGGACATCTCCTTTGACTGGGATATGATTTACATCTACAAACATGTGATGCTACTCCAATGGTAGAAACCAACAGGACTCCTCAAACTCACATTTAATTATAATCTAATTGACTGGACAGCCTACAATCATTAAAAAAAAATATTTTAAAAAACATTAAAAAAAGAACTCTCATACCTAGGTAATAACAACTGAACACAAGGTACACAATACAGTCTCACGCAATGTCCTGGCCCAATAAAAGCTACAAAGGATTTAATTTAAAATATATTAATGTTACTGCTTAATATTTTAACCCAAGAAGCCCAACAGAACATTAATTTTGGCCAGTGAGATTTCAGAAACCTCCGATGGTAAGTATACTGTCAAATGCTATATAAGGCTGACAGAATCTATGCATTTATAATGGCCCCATTGTGTTCCATCTTTCCTAGGAATTACTAGCTGAGTATGGATGCAACATAGAGCTCTTGATAAACTGCAGCTCAGGGAATAAAATAGCCTGGAAGAGTGTGTACTCCCACAGCCTCTGAAGTAAATCACCGATTTCTACCATATGCCATAAAAGAAGTCGTACGTAGCTGATCAGAACCGCTTTAATTGAAGAAGCAGTAAGAACTTACTAGCAATAGATCAAAAAGGAGAAGAAATGTAGGGGTCTTCTTTCTTCTGTTAACCCCTTCCCTAACACAACTACAAATAATTGGGAATGTATTGTACCATCTCAAAGGCTAGAGTATGCCAGTTTGAGACTTGGGGGCCCTTTCTTACATGGGACAGAGCTTTTTTTCGGAAACAGGTAAGGGCCAGTAATGACTTACCATGAATTGCTCTTACCAAGATTGGAGCCCTTTCTATACCTTTAGTGAGAGAACCCACGCATCACATAGTCCCTGGTATATCCTCCCAGGACCATAGGACCGCAGTCTTAATTGTCCAATTTCAAATCCTGACCTATTGCATGAGAAAGAGGATTCCTTTTAGCCTCCATACTGATTTCTGTTCTTAATACAGTCATTTTAAGGTAAGAAACAAAAATTCAGGAGAAAAGTCAGTGGGGAAAGAATGCTGTGTGTCATTTCCTATGAAAACAGAACTTTCAGGAAAAAGGCCTTCTCCTAAGAGCACATTCGAGCTATTCTACATAGCTGAAGACCTATTTTTCAAGGAAAAGTCTCCCTTTTCAATAGTAAAAAAGACAGTAGCCCAACATAAGTAGGACAAAATCCTTGTCTTAGTATTTTAATTAAGGATTAAAGCAAATTTTCTCTTTCCTACAGACAATTTTACAGTAAAAATATGTAAAACCAGTTATTAAATGTACAACAGTTGAAAATTACATATTTCAAGTATGTAATCAACTTCATTTTATGAAACAATACATATTCAAAGCCTGGAATATGTGATACATTTTTACAGCATCTTGTACCATCAGCAAGCATCCTTCCATCATCATACTACTATGATGAAAATTGAATGGGAGTCTCTGAATTATTCACTGGAAGACAAATACAGAAAATTAGCAAGCATTCTCATAAATGGTAGGCTCTAAAAATCATCTCTCAAATATGTCAAAATTGAAAACCTCAGTATACACAATGTTCAGCTAATAATAAAGAACTGTACTTACACAGGTTTCATGCCTAACTGGCTGCACCTTTTCATGTTCTATTAAGAGATGTAATTACAAAGAGTGAAATGAATTAGTCACCTAGTCTGAGTTCGAGTCCATTTCAAGGCATGACGTGGTGGTACAGAAACAGCAGGGTGGTAGAATGTGCAGTCTATTCTGGTACACTGCGTGTTAAACCTACAGTGCTAATAAGACAAATGAAAGGCTTAAAAATCTGCTTGCAAGAATTCAGTTTGGCTTGTTTTAATTTATTTAATATATGCTTTTTCTTTAAAAGTTATGAAATCCCCAATGGAATCACTCAAGTATGTATCTAACGTGAGCCAGCTGAACCCAAGTTGGAAAATTTCTGTGACTGCAGTTTTTAGAGTTAACTTCTAGGCCAGCTCAAAAATGCATGTGATACAAACTCCCATTTGTGGTGTCACTGATAGTGCATTCACATGTGCAAGTCATCACTGAAGCTGCAGGTCCTAATATGCATATGGATACTCCATCCTAGAGTTTAACATATTAAGATGATATTACTAGAAGTACCAAAATGCTGAACCTGAAAAATATTATAAATTTTATGGAGAATATATTGTCTTGAAGGACTCAACCTGTGATACTTACTTTGGGATGGTAGAAAGGACATTCCATTTTCTTACACGAAGGGAAAAAGCGGCAAAGCTGGCTGGTAGAAGATGCTGGTGGGGCTGGAGCTGAAACTGTTAAACCAATTAATGAGAAAGAAATGGCTATTCCTAAGTCCAAAAGCTAATATTTAATTAAAGAACTGCAAGTATTACCATATATACATGTAATTTTAATTGCTGGCTCCTACAATTCCCAATATATAATTATGGGAAATCACACAGCTGAAGGCAATGAATCTGGACCTAGCCACTGGCAGAGTAGGAGGTAACTGGCATTCAATAGGCACTGCTGTGAATTCCAAAATGTAAGAAATATAGACTGCCTGCAAGTTTTAGGAATAAGTCATGGGAAAGAATGGCATGAATAATGCTGTGCCCGAGGTTGTTTTCAAGAGGAGGGGTCATACCGTTCCGTGCATACAGAGTAATTCTTGCTAGGGATTTATGAAGCTGGCCCCATCACAGCTGGAGCAAATTAAGAAAGAGGGGTTCCCATTATTCCCTCCCCCAAGTTATGATCAGTATTTGATAAACAAGACATAGGAACTGGACCCACATCCTCTCCTCCTTTTGGCCATGCTAGATTATCACCAGACAGCTCACAACTGAGTGGAATTTAGTGGCTGTTCTTAGCCAACAGTTTTATTTTGACAATATGACTAGTAGTTATAATGATCTATGAGCCTTTGGATTCAATTCTGTTGTCACTGGCATATTCTAGCAAGGTCCTTTTTTTTTTTTAAATATTAAGGAAATCTTACCTTGTTTAGGAGGTGGTAATGGTGCCCGTCGACTGGCATGAGTATAAGGGCAGTCAGGTTTGGTGCATTTGGCATCGTATTTACAGTTTGGATGGATGAATAAACACTTGTCAGCAAATTTGCAGCTTGGAAAGACTCTGAAACATGGAGGTAAAAGAGTTATTATTCCTGCAGAAGAAGCTTGCCAAGATGCATCCTTTCAAAAATGCTTATGTTTATGATGCAGAATAATTTTACACAGAGCATGAGAATTGGGTTTTCAGGCTCAAGTTATAACAAAAGTCAAGATCTCACTGGGAATTTAAAAAAAAACACCCTCAAGCTTCAAATACATTTTATTAAAATCTGGCAGAAGTCCCTAAGACTAGAAAAAAATCAAATCAGGAAACATACCCATGTGTAGCAGTTAAGCCAAACTGTATGGTTTGGTTGTTCTTTTGTGTGTTCGTGCGTGCATGTGTGTACAAATCTTCAAAGCCCAAATGGATCAAAAAACCAAGAAGGCCCAAAGGGTTCCCAAGGATTTTGGATTCTGTTCAAGTACCCAATTATATCACAAGGTCTTTGCCAATGTGTAATTGTGCAATGTGGAAAGAAAGAAAGAAAGAAAGAAAGAAAGAAAGAAAGAAAGAAAGAAAGAAAGAAAGAAAGAAAGAAAGAAAGAAAGAAAGAAAAAGGAAGGAAGGAAGGAAGGAAGGAGAGGAGAGGAGAGGAGAGGAGAGGAAGGAAGGAAGGAAGGAAGGAAGGGAGGAGGAAAGAAAGAAAGAAAGAAGGAAGGAAGGAAGGAAGGAAGGAAGGAAGGAAGGAAGGAAGGAAGGAAGGAAGGAAGGAAGGAAGGAAGGAAGGAAGGAAGGAAGGAAGGAAGGAAGGGGAAAATAATTATCACATTTCTGGCTAATGAATCTGATTTCCCAGATTAAGAAATGGGGGGCGGGCAACCTATCCCTACTCTGAAAAATATCAGCCATGGCCATGACAAATGAAACAAGATGAAGACTGGGAACATTTCCAACAGTGTCAATGTAAGAGTGGTGAAAAGGGCTGCAGTGCTTTTCGGACTAGCAGAAACTAATATTCAGTTCTTCCCCAGAACTGGGTTCATAGGAAAAAGCAGTATTGACAGCATTAACTGTATTTCCTCTCCGGTCCTCCTAACACAGAAGTGGAGAAGACTTAATGATTGATCACTGATTGTTCAGATTATTTAAAGTCAGGTGCTTTAATAGAATAAATATCTGTTTGAACTCCTATCCTTTACCCAAATCAAAATCATGCCTGAAGACATGTAACTGTCTTTGCTCACACCCACCCTGTTATCTTGCTGCTCCCTCTTCTTCTCTCTGATATTTCTTTGTTGAAATTTTGACCATAAGCTCTTGGGGCAAGGTCTTTCCTTTTTTCCTTATGTTAGCATTAAGCTCCATAAAGTACGGCTTATTGTTACATCCAGAGTTCTACCAGGTGGGTTTGCCAGATGGCCAATAGCAATTACATATCTACAACCGCTCAGCCTTGATTGCACATTTCTCTCTCTCCCACCTGAACTCTTCCCACAATGCAGGGGAGTCAGCAGTGGGAAGTCTTCATCTCTCCTCTTAAATTTCAAGAACCTGACACAGCTCTAGGCTCCTTTCCACAACTATCAATTACATATGAGGAGTAAGAGCTATAGAATAAAATAACCAAACAAATCACCAGAATGTGCAAAATTTGCCTAACTTAATAGGTCACCATTCATCTTTTCTTGGGAAAGAATTTAACACTCTAGGTTCAGAATTTCCACTCTTGTTTTGGTCTTGCCTACGCTACAGTTGTTCTGCTGATGTAATATTCCGGGGCACTAGCACAGAGCAAATCCCCCTTTTTTGTGAGTATGTTTTCCCAAAGATCCCTGTGTAACAAGTACAGCAGTGGCTATCCATTGATTCAAGTCAAGTTCTTTATGCCTAGTAATGAGAAATATTTGGTAACATCTTGATAACACTTTAGAAGCTACATATGGGTTTAACAACCAACTGTCCTCCAATCCATGTTTACCATCTTAACTATTGGCTGCAGCCATGACCACATTCCATGGCAAGGAAATTCCATTTCAGTGCAAACGTCTCCTCCTCACCAGTGCTGGTGGTGCGGCAAACTTCTTTTGCACTAACTCGTGTGCCTGAAAGCTAGGAAGGCAAGATAGGTTAGGCTGCCCTGAGAAGTTCAGTGCCACTTACTTGCATGGCAATGTGGGATGATGGAAGGCACATTCATCTCCATTTTTGCAGGCAGGCCAGTATTTGCAGCGCTCAGCTACTTTCTCCACTTTGTGTAAGATGCCTATTTCTTCCATCTCTACTGTGGAGAAAAGCCAAGGAAGCAATGTTGGACATCTGGATTGTTCAAAAGAGTTTTGACCAAAACAACTATTTATATAGACTGAAATCATACAGAGTTTAGAATGAGATTCAGAAAAATATCCACAAAGACAGAATAGGTCTGCCACAAAGCAATTTGTGTAATTCTAGGGTCACACAGGCTTTAAGCATATTTTCACTAGCAATCAAATGTTAATCCAGAGCTGGCTGAAACAACTAAAGCAAAAATTCAAAATGAAGTCTAATCATATTTAACTACTAATTAACTGGTCTTTCCCAACCTTTTACAGAATTGCCAAACTGCTACTTAAGTGTGACTAAGTAAATGGGCTTCAAGTACAGGGCCAATATAGTGATTCAAATTCATGTCATCAGATTTTCTTTCCTGTAGATTCTTTTATATTCAGGGTATGATAAACACTACTTTATCAAAATAGCCAATTACATACTAGTCTGTTTTTCAGAAGTTCATGAATGAAGGTGTAGATATAAAAATACAATGGAATGTTGTTTCTTTACTGCCTGCAGTTCCTGATAGCACTGATGGTAGAAATAGTAGGATGGAGGATAAAGAATGTCAATAATAGTTTAAACCTTAATTATTACTGTTACTATTCAAATCTCTCATAAACTTCATTCTCTGGAATTGTCTGAAAGCCACGGCTAGGCTAGGCTAGGCTAGGCTCTTTATTTCATACTTTCACTTCCAAAGACTGAGCAGCTTAGAAGTAGCAACATAACATTAAAGCCTTAAAAGTACTCCTTGCTAAATGACCATTCATTCAGCGACTGTTCAAAGTTATGATGGTGCTGAAGAAATGGTACTTACACCCGGTCCTCAAAGCTGTGGCTGTTGCAGCGCCCCCGCAGTCATGATAAAAATTTGGGGGCTTGGCAGCCAGCCTGCATTTGCAACTGCAGGGTGCGCTTCAACTTCCCCCCACCCACCTATCTCCCCCCATCTCAGCTCTTTTGGCGCCCTGCAGTCTGCTTCCACTGCCATCCCCGGCTGACTTTCTTCATCATCTTCGTCCTGCTGCTGACAAGGTGTGCCCAGCCTGGCCCTTTGTGAGACAGCTGCTGGCCACACAATGCCTTCTTCCCAAAGCCGCACGTGGCTTTCCTGAGGCTTTGCAATGCCTTCCGACACCTTGGAAGAAGACCTCATTTCACAAAGGACCAGACCAGGCATGACTCAGCAGCAGAGGGAGGAAGAAGATGGAGAAGGTCAGCTGGGGGCGGTGGAGCACAGGGCAGCAGGGATGGTGGAGCACAGGGCAGCCAAAAGGGCAGAGATGGGGGGAGATAGGCGGGTGGGGGGAGTTGAAGCAGAGGCAAGTACAGCAGGGCAGAAGTGTGAGGTCCTGGCCTAACAATGGCATGGTCCTGGCCTAACAACTGCGACTACCAAAACTGCCATTGTTAAGCAGAGCTGTCACATGATGTTTTGCCTAATAACTGTATCACTTGGCAACAGAAATTCTGGTTCCAATTAGGGTCATTAAGCAAGGAGTAACTGTAACATAAAAATAAACAACATGGTCCTGATGTATCACCATTTGGGCAGCAGAATCTTCAAGTGTCCCTGTAATGGTATGTGGGAAAGACCTTGGGAGACTAGCCAAAGAGACACTGCCAAGGGAATAGTCAGAAAAGAGACAGCATAGCATGCAGCTGGATAGTAGGTGGGGCAAGAGGCTCAAAAAAGACCCTCCCTAGTTTCTTGGGCAGTAAAGGAGATGTGGGGGGTGAGGGAGGAATGTACTTTCAGACTTACAAGATTCTATTCATGTAGCTTTACAATAAAGTAGAATTAGCTCATCTGGTTGTGATTCCTATCTGGTTTGCCCCATGGGGCTGACAGTCCCCAGATGACTCTCCAAGCAACTATGTTTTCAGAGGTCTTCAAAAATATAATAAGGAGAGGGTGATCTGAATATTTAGGGGTTCCAGAAGCCAGGGACCATCCTTGAGAAGGCTCAAACACAAGGTCCCTGTAGATGGCATTCCCTCAAGTTTAGGACCCCTCTGAAAGCCTTATCTGGATCTTATTAGATGGACAGATTCAATTCAGAGAAAGCAGCTGTGGAGACATCCAGGCTCTGAGCTACATAGGGCTTTAAAGGTGATAACCAGTACCTTGAATTACATGTAGATGCTGACTGGTCAACATAGCTCTGTAGTATGAATGACACATAGGTGAACATACGTATTGTCATTACTACTCAGGTTGCTACTTGCTGAACCAGCTGAAGCTTCTGAATGGGTAGGGTAGCCCCATGTAGAATTGGAAAATGAAGAATATTTATTTCATTGGTTTACATATATTCAGTTAAAAGAACAATTTAAAATAGATGCTAAAAATTACAAATTTACACAAAAACTATCTTGGTCGGATGAACAAATCTATGCTAATAATGACCACATGATCTCTAAAATATATAAAATGTTATTACAAATGAGAATACTAAATGTACAAATTAAGCAATGTATGAATAAATGGGAGAAAAATTTTGGATACAATATTGAATATGATATTTGGGAAAGAATGTGGACTAAGGGATTAAAATTTACATCAAATTATAATTTAAAAGAAAGTTTTTATAAAATGATGTACATGTGGTATACCACCCCTGAAAAATTATCGAAAATGTTTCGAAATACGTCAAATGTGTTGGAAATGTAAAAAAGAAATTGGAACTTTATACCATATGTGGTGGACCTGTAAAAAAGCGAAAAAATTTTGGTCATCTATACATAATATAATCTGTAAAATGCTGGCAGTTAGTATTGATAAATTACCGGAACTCTATTTATTGGGCTTTATGAACAAAGATTTGGAAAAAAACTATGGAAAACTTCTACCGTATTTGATTACTTCAGCCCGAATTCTCTACGCTGCAAAGTGGAAAGAAGAATTAATCCCATCTGTGGAGGAATGAATACTTAAATCCCTAAGTTTGGCGCAAATGGCAAAACGTAACAGACCAACTAAATGATAAAAATATGGAAGATTTTCAAAAGGACTGGACACCTTTTTTCAAATATGTGGAATGGACTCAAAAAGTTAATATGAATATATAGTATATAAATAGCAAATTACTTGTTTAATCTCTTATTAGAATTAATGAAGGCAATTTAGAGAATTAAGGAAAAAAATAACAACAACATGCTAGGATACTAAGGTGTACTGTCTAGAAAGTTGGAAACCCTAATCTTTCTATTTATTTATTTATTTTTCATCTTACCCCCCTTATTTTTATTTATTTATATATATATATATATATATATATATATATTCCTTTTTTTTCTTTTCCTCTCTCCTCTCTTTTTTCTTTTTCTTCTCTCTTCTTTTTTGTATTGTAAGATATTGTTGTTTGTATGTAATTCTGTTTATTAAATAAATTAATAAAGATTTATTAAAAAAAAACCATAGCTCTGTAGTATGAATGATACATTGGTGAATATACGTATTGTCATTACTACTCAGGTTGCTACTTGCTGAACCAGCTGAAGCTTCTGAATGGGTAGGGTAGCCCCATGTAGAATGAATTACAGTAGTCCAGCCATAAGGTGACAAGGGCATAAGTGATCAAAAACAAATCTTCCTGTTCCAGAAATGGCTGCTACTAGCACACAAGATGTAATTGTGCAAGCCCCACACTCCCCAGCCATAACCTCTACTAGCTGTTCAAGCAGGACTGAGAGTCCAGGAGAATCGCCAGATTGTAAGCCATCTTAGACTAGGGGAATACAATTCTACTTCTTTCAAGAGGCAATGATGGACTATCTCTGGAAAAAGCTGGCTTAAGAATCCACAGACACTGCATCTTGCTGGGACGCCCTTTGTCCAGCTCCTTACAGCCTCCACGCATGGGATCAGGTCTTCTGGCACAACTCCTGCTCAATCAGAGGTAGAGATACATGACTGGGTACCATCTGCATACTGATAATATTTCACTCACGCTGATGGGATAACCTATTCCAGATTTGACTTCTCCCTGCCCGTTTCCGCTGACTGACTGAAACTGATTGCTCAGGAAAAAGGAGAACTACTGCAAAGCAGTGCCTCTCACTCGGACTCTTGAAACTGGCCCAGGATATCCTAGCCAATTACATGAAAAGTTGCTGAGAGGTCAAGCAGGACCAGGAGACTCATACTCTTCCCCACCCTGCCATCCTTATCCTGCCAAAAGTCATCAATCAGAATAACCAGTGAGATTTCAGTCCCACATCCAGGCCTGAATTCTGACTGGAAATGATCCAGGCAATCCATTTCATTCAGGAATCCCTGGCTTGTTTTTGAATAAATAAAATCTCCCCTTAAAGCTACACATACTTTTTCCATGTGCCATAGTGCTGTTTCCTAATTACATCTACGCAGTCGACAAATTAAATCTATGCTCTTCTCAACTCAGAAATTTCTGTAAAAAATAATATATTCTAGGAAATTTGGCTTACAGGTTAGTTTTTGCATTCCTCCTTCTAGTTTAGTTTCCAAGTGCCCAAAAATATTTTGCAATCAAGTTAACATAAAGACCTTATCAATGAGGATGAGAGTGTTACCATCTGTGCTGTCCAGCTGTCTGGATATAAGGTGCATCTGCTGTGTGTGAAGGCTTCTTAATCCCTTGCCGGGGTTTGGTTTGGGTGGAATAGGCCTAACTCCCTCCATAAGACTCAATTCTTCCTCCTCTTGATCAGATAAGTACCCTGGAGGGCTGGGGACTCCATCCAAAGTGACTATGAACTTGGGACTAGCAGGTTTCTCTGCAAGCACAAGCTGCTCTCTATAACAGACGGATAAACAAAGAATTGTTTAAGATACTGAAACAAGAACAAAGGAGTGGTGATTGATACCAATAATTCAAGTTGAAAATGACTTGATGGCACATAATCAATCAAATATAATTCATGACAATCAACAGAGCATAGTTATTTATAAAATACTTTTTTAAGACCTCAAAGACTTCAGAGACTAAAGCACTTTCCCTCAAAACATACAACAGCTATCACACCCTTAAAATGGAAATGGCACTTGAGTCTCACACCCTTAGTTTGTGTAAAGAAGGAATTTTATCTATGATTCTCTGTTCGGGGCACGCTTCGGGACTGGAAATGTTATGACTAGTAGAGATATTCAGCTAGCCATCCAACCACCTATCTCTCATGGCAGAAAATCCTTCTGAGCTGCAGCATTAGGAATGACTGAAAATATTTGATTGCATTCACACACTAGGAACAACCACCAGTCCTTAGTTTTTCTGTAGATGGATCCTGGGGAGTCAATGAAGCCTAACATTCATTCAACTCATTTTGTGCAACATACTATGGTTTGTGAATTACTGGCATAAACTAATCTGGGTCTTAAGAAAACATTTGAAATAAGTCTATTACAATTTGTCTTGTCTCTATATAAAGAACGTTACCTTCACAGCTAAGAGACCCAATTCTCATTCCTCTGCTCAGCAAAGACCAAAGTTCACTGTTTAGACATACTGTATGAACATGCCCAATTTCCAAGTTAAGTTCAACTCTTTACTGAACTGAAAGGAGTTATTTTTTTACCGTGTCTGAATGAGCCGTCCTGAAAGTGCCTGCAAGGCATCTGTAGCATTGTTCCCCACTTCCAGGTTTCTGGGTGCGGTGACTTCCTCAGAGAGCTTGGGCTTCTTCAAGATAAATGATCTTGTATCTGTGTGGACCACTGATTCCAAGTCATAATAATCTAAAGCAGAGAAAATGGCAAGATGTATTATAGACCCTTTAAATCAACAACACACTGTAAACATACTGTAAGTTGTGCCCATTCCTGGACTGGGAGGCTCTACTCACTGTCACTCATGCCCTTGTGACCTCCCGTTTGGACTACTGCAACATGCTCTACATGGGGCTGCCCTTGAAGAGCATTCAGAAGCTTCAGCGGGTACAGAATGCAGCTGCCCGGGTTGTAAATAGTGTCGGCAATTCAGCACATGTAACACCACTGCTTCGGGAGATGCACTGGTTGGCAGTGTGTTTCTGGGTGCAATTCAAGGTGCTGGTTGTCACCTTTAAAGCCCTTCATGGCCTGGGACTCATCAGCTCCATCCAACTATGACTTTCTCAGTCTTCCTCTTCTTGACCCATGCTCTCGTCTTTATATTTGTTTTGCAATTTGATCCACATTCATTCTCTCAAAATGATTAAACAATCTCAAAGAACTTATCTAGTACTGGTCACTTACTTTAATATCCAATCCACATTCATTCAGCATCCATTCATTACCGACCACACAGCTTCTTGCTTAACCAGACATTCCCTAAGAACCCTATTCTGACTACATTTTTCCAGACTTTGGGGCAGAGTGAAGGTTGAGCCCCTGCTGGATGGGTTTTCTTTGATTATATATTGTTTCTGGAGCCATTCACAGTGTGTGTGCGCGTGTGTGCATGTCCATGTGTGTTTTGTATTTTTTTTCCCTTACTTTTAATTGTAAGTTGCCTAGAATCATTGGGAGTCAGGCGGCCTATACATTGTATGTATACATGCATGTATGTATGTATTTACATGCATATAAATAAATGGATGGATGGATGGATACCAGCTTTATTTATCGCCTGACATACCCTACTCTCACTTCATATGTTAGGGTTGATGGGATGTGAGCAACAGTATGTTGGCTTGCAAGGCAGTCTCAGGATCAGAGAACCTAGCTTGCATAGAATAGCATGAGCAATCTTGGGTTTTGGCTGCATTTGTGGCATACTGGTGAAAGTATGCCCAAACTCACTAGCAGCACTCCATTAGCAGGGAAACATTTGTATCTTGAAGTGTCAAAGAAACAAATGAAAATAAACAAATATAATAAAACAAATATATCTTCACTTTGATTCACTCAAAGAGAAGTTTTCACAAAGGGTTTCTTGGTTGTATTCATGTTAGCTTTTTCTTAAATATAAACTACTGTATTAATTTCAGATATCAACATTATGTATAATATGGGGTGGTTCTGATTTGGCAGCGCAATAGCAAATGGCAATTCCTGCTGCAGCAGAAATTCTATCTGCTAGAAAAATTCAGAAAGGAATTTAGTTTCTTCTAAAAATGTGAAAATATAATGCTTAAAAAAAACAGCCACAACTAACCTTGAGTTTTTTGTAACATCTCTTCAATGCCTGGCTCAATCTGGAGACGGGAAAAGAGTTGCCTCTGTTGGGTTCCTAAAATAAATTAAGAATGAAAATGATGTTTCATTCCTCTTCAATTCAAGTTAGGGAACAACTTTGTAGTAACTTTCCTCATTTTTTGCAAGTGCTTATGTTTCTGTAAGACATGGCATTCTGCTACAATCAGTGTCAACTTATTCTTATCATTAACTCAACATTTTCTGCATGTATCTCTGCCTGTTCGGATGAAACCTCTCCCAGATTCTATTTAGTAGGAAGCGGAATGTAGCCACTGGGCTTGCACTCTACCTCTTTATTCTCCTAAGTGCATCCCACAAATTCAGAAGATTAGACTAGATGGATGAATTAGGTCTATCCATCTTACATATTAAGCTATAATTTTAAATAAATCTGGCAAAAAATAATTTTCATATGCATCATTCCCTATTATACATATTATGTATTTATTTTTCAAGACAAGAATTGTAGCTCAGAAACTGGAGAAATAAAACAAAATGGTTAATTGTGTCCCAATTCTTATGAATCAGGTTGGTTTCCTTAAAAATATGGTACAAACTAAATTCCTCCCTACCCCAATTCCATGCTCAGAAATGTTATCAGGAGAAGGGAGGCGACTGTCTTAAAACCATGTTGATGAACTTTCTCAGAATAGTGATGTCCTACAATGAGAAGCAACATGCTAGATCACATGGATTTTTGAGACCCAAGGAAGCTTCTCTAATATTCTCAGATACCCATATAAAATCCACTTGGCACCTCCTCTGTGTTTCTGTTTTTATCTGAGTATGCATGAACTATTCTGGTTGTGAAAAAAGGCTGAAATGTCTTCCTTCAAAGATTATAACAGAAAAGGCTTCACTACGGTATCTCAGTAAATTAAGGTATAACTGAGCTTTCAGGGATTACTTGAGAATATGGTGGCATATTCAACACTACCTGGAACTCTCCCTAATGTCTGTTCTCTTGGTTCTTCTTCCTGCATCTGAGAATTTACTCTGGTCGGCTGATTCTGGCCATGAATCACTTCAAGGAGGGCTTCTTCATGGGAGGCCCGAGTTCTGGGAGCCACAGGAACTGTCTGCTTTGGTGGGACTTTCCATAAACCAAAATAAAGCATCCAATGTGTTATACAAAGTGCAAACAATGACAGATTGTTTAATCTCAAAATTGTGGTTTGTTTTTAAAATTCTGCTAAATTTAATTCAAACAATACTAGTTCCTAAATAGAAAAGCCTTATTTTCAATGTGTTTTGGATTTTCACTAAAAAAGATGGGTGGAACAGTTAGCTTATTGAGCAATCCAACGTGTGTGTATAATAGACAGGATTGTGGAATCATTCAGATATTTCTCAATTCCAACTCCCAGCATCCCTCATTATTGGACAAGCAGGCAGGGATTAGTAGGAGATGGCTCACTGGTTCATGGTTACAGGGGATAACCCATACAAACAATCTGCTTTACTAACCTAGAGAGGTTAGTTAGTTTCAAAAAAACTTAGTTTGGTTTTGCTAACTTCTTACCAATGGTCAGTTAAATCTCTTCACTTCCAAGACTTAGAGAGGCCCCCTATTGACTCCTCAGTATTCACCCCCACCCCCAACAATAGTGAGTATGTTCTCTGGAAAAATATATAGCTGGGTTGTTCATGATGGGCAATTATAACTACTGCTTCTTTAAGCTCCATTCTTTCCAAACCAAGGATGAACCACTTATATTCCTCAGAGGCCTTTTCTCTGGACAACTTTAATTATTTTTACTATTGCAATGTAGTAACTTTTGCAAGTAACTTTTGAGAATCTTTGGCCAAAAGAGGCAGGATATACATCCAATATATAAATTATATCACATTTTGAAGATTTGAGAATAGATCAGCACTAGGAACGTAAATCAAATTTATTACAGTTTAATTTTTATGACCAAGGAACCTGAGAAATGTAGTCATAATCAATGTAAGTTTCATAAGCTTTAGCTTAATTACATCTCTGAAAATTTTATGTTCTAGTAACCTATTTTAAAAGCAAACCAGAACCATTGTTTCCAAAGTGGGGCTTTGCTCTCATATGTTTTATGGCAATTTTTTGGCAATTTTTTGCTTGTAAAAGGGCTATTACAGCTACGGGCTAAAAATAATTCAAAAGGAATAGTCACATTAATATGTTGCAGCAAAAAGCATGGGGCACTCTAAACCTAAACCAACTCATTATGCCCTAAGGTATCCTTTCACTAGCTGTGCAAAGTGTCATTCTACATTCACACTTGTATACACACAGGGAAAATTCACAACAGCAGTAACTGATATTGTAATAGTTCAGGTACCCAAATATTAGTAAATGAGTAATACCCGTGGTGAGTAGAAAGCTATCAAGGTGGTTCACACCGAAGGTAATAGCACTGAATTCTATGATAAATTCTTAAATTATGCTTTGCTTCCCACATCACCAACAACAAAGATTAACTTGAGATATGAATGGGGTCAAAGATCATACATCTATGCCAAATTAATCTACCTGTAGCATAATTAGTTGTCTTTGTAACCGATTCCTGGGCTTCAGATATAGCTTTCAATATTAAATTCTTATTCGCTTGTTTGGAAGGTGGCAGTGAAGGCCTAGAGGATTGAACAAACAGATACAAGGATATTAAATTAATACTTCCATTTTTATTACATATTCAAATATTCTCACATTTCATTTCCAAAAAATGGATTGAAATCCATGGAGATACATTAGCAGTCACCCAACTGTAAGCTGAATGGTGGCCACTTTTTTTCTTCCTCATGAATATACTTTCATTCATCTGTGCCTATGCAGAGATTTGCAAAGTATGCTGCATTTCACAGCAACTTTATAAGCTGAGCCTCAAAACTGTTATCAGCAAAAGCCAGTATGGACAGACACCTGCTTTCTGCTCAACCATCAGAACATATTAATCTAAATGTGCCCTGCTGGATCATACCAGACGCCTACCTAGACAAGCATTGTCTAGAAAGAAGTCCAAACAGACGGGGAACAGAACACTGCCACTCATTTCTCAGCAAATGGTTTTCAGAGACATGATAAACTTCAGCACAGAACTACCAGTTTATAGCCACTGAAAGCCTTATCTGTCACTTCTTTCAGCCTGTTTTCAAATACCCCTTCCTGACAGCTATAATTTCATCTTCCAAGAGTAGATTTAACTTTGTGATGTTTGAAGAATTAGTTGGTTTATCCTGACTCTCTCACCATCAGCTTTATCTGTTTATCCCAGTTTTAACGAGAGACAGGAAACATCTTTCCTATTCATTTTTCCTACATTGTGAAATGTAGAACCTCTCTGAGCTTTGTTCCCCATTGTTTGATTTTGTTCCTAATTGATCTTCAAACTGTATTTTTTTAGTCAGGAACTTTCTTTGGCCTTTTATAAACTGTAGTATAATTAGAAAAGTTTTTTTTTTTTTTATAAAAAAGATCACTACCTTCTTTCAGGTTTTGCAGGCACAGAGACACTGCTGGAGATGCCTCCCAGTCGCTGACCATAGTCATCTTCCTCTTCCTCCTCCTCTCCATCGTTACTGAACCGTTTCACTTTGACTACTGAGCTTACAACAGGGAGTTTTCTCTTCCTCAAAGTTTCTTCCTGCAGGTAATAGGATAATATTTTGATAAATCTGATCCACCTTTCAGTCAAAATATTTCCAGGCCAGGGTAACTCCTGTATCCATTTTACTTTGAAGATTTATGTAAAAGAATTCCTGCTGATTTTTCAAGAATCAAACATTTTTTTAATTTGCTTTTGTACCTCCTTTCTCCAGACTAATAAAGGATCATACACCAAGACAAAATAAAACACCATACAATTATGTATACTGAGAGCGACCTTATGCACCACTGAAAACAAGAAAAGAAGTCTAAACTTACCTCCTCAATACTTTTTTAAAACTACATGATGCTGTATATAAATTGACATACATACATACATACATACATACATACATACATAGAGCGAGCGAGCAAGAACAATTTAGAAGGCCAGATAAAAAGTTAGCCTAGCCTAAATAGATGTAACTCAGCTAATCGCATACTTTGCCATTTGCTCCTGACCCCCTATTTTCTTAGATCAGGTTTCAGGGGAGATACAAAGTAGAGAGCATTGTCTATTTAAGTTTTTTTTTAATTATATATATTTTTATATAATATAAAAATATAATATAGTATATTACTATATACACAGAGAGCACAAAATGGTTTAAAACCACAAAAAATGCAATAAAACCGAACTAATATATTTAACCATTCCAAGATGCCAACATTGTAAAAAATTCAAAAATCCAAACCAGTTTTTTAAAAAAATGACAGTATAAGCAATAGAAGCTTTGCATTCATACTGATAACGTTTTTTGGAGACTTTTTAAGCAGCAACATTTTATCTCAAAGTTGAAAATGAGATGGAATTGAGGTTTGTCAAATCGCAGCATGAGGATGTGTAATTTTTGTTGGCTCCCTCACAAGGCTGTGTTTAGCATGTTAAGAGCAGCTCTCCACATAAGCTGGTGGAACCATGGCTAACTTTGGGAGAGTATTTCAGAAGTTTTAAGTAGTGAAATGGATGCCTTAAACATCTGCAAACCTGAAGTTATTTTTGCCCCTTGAGAACTCCAAAATGCAAAAAAGGGCCCAATTTGTTGCCCCATCTACCTCATTGTGGGGGTTTTCCGGAGCTAAGGGCAGGGATGCTAATGAGCTACATGTGGCCCTGGCTTATGTTTTGCACCCTTGAAAGAAACAGTGGTAATCACCATCAAGAAGGCTGTTGTTGGCCCTGATCAGGCCACAGAATTCAGGACAGGACTTTAAACTATGAACAAGTGGAGAAGAAGCAGAGGGAGAGGGGAGGGGGAGGAGGACTTTAGAAAACCAAGTTCCGTACATTTTAATTGTATTATAAAAATAACAATATAGTCAGTTTATATAGTCAATATAGAGCCAGTTTGGTCTAGTGGTTAAGGTGCTGGGCTAGAAACCAGGAGACTGAGAGTTCTAGTACCACCTTAGGCATGAAAGCTGGCTGGGTGACCTTGGGCCAGTCCCTCTCTCTCAGCCCAACTCACCTCACAGGGTTGTTGTTGTGGGGAAAAGAGGAGGAGGAAGGAGTATTAGGTATGTTCCCCGCCCTGAGTTATTTATTAAAATAATAAAGGTGGGATAAAAATAATTTAAAAAATAAAATAATAAGTCAAATTTGGACAGAGTAAAGCCGTGACCAAACCTACACTTTGTTTTTGAAGGGAAAGAAAGTTAGTTTTCTGGCTTTGTTTTGCATAATAACAACAGAGCAACAGTAGAGTAAAAATAATGATAAACTAGATTATAATTCAGGGGAAATCTGTTTATTGATTTTGTTTATATAATTAAATATTTCTACCCCACCTGTCATGCATTCCATCCCCAGGCAGCAAATAAAATGTAAACTTCTTATTCAGGAGAATATCAAAGCTCACATTTAGAATACAGACAGTATTTCTTCTCTGTATATTTATTTTATATCTCCCCCCCCCCTCAAATGTTGTTTCCATACAAAATGTCACAATCAAGGAACCATACACAGATTTACAGAAGCACTGATCAATATCCTAACACTATTTTTCCATAAAATATTTTCCATTCAAAGCCAACTTTATCATTGAGTTGCCTTCTCCAACTATATACTGGGCACGTGATCAGCAATTATGGATATTTTAGTCTGATGCATCTGGAAGGCAACAATTTTGTTTCAAAGGCTTAGAATCACAGAGCTGGATGATTCCCAGTAGATCAATTAGTTCAATTCTCTACCCTATACTTTTATATAACAAAGCTTATATTTAAAGCAATGCCAAATGCTTGGCAAGAAGACGGATTCACATCTTTCTATTACTCTTTCTTTTCTGCTGCTTTACCTTTCCAGATTTTAAGGTAATAATTAATAAGACATTAATGGCATACAATATTATTTTGTTGGACTTTCAAAATTCAACACATTTATATCTCCTCTTTCCTTTAAGGAATTAATATAAGCATATATGTAATTTCTCCATTTGATCTCCATGGTAGAGCAGTGCAGTATGCTGGGGAGAGAGGTAAAGACCAAGCTAAGGTTGCTCAGTATACTTTATAGAACAGTATTTGAACCCAAGTCTTCCTCATTCAAACTAATCACACTCAGTATCCCTTAAAAGCAAGAATAGTATACATGTGCTCATTGCTTGGGAGGATGCAACATAGGTATGTGCAGATAGCAGAATGAGACACAAATCCGAAAGGTTTTGTTTTTAAAAAGTAAATTCCATTATTAAAATAATTAACATCAAATCTCTAAAAATGCAGATACTCAAAATATTTGCAATGACAAGAAGGTAACATTGAGTAGATCTGATTTTTATCTAGGGTTCCAAGATTCCCAGAAATCTTTGTAAATGATTGTTTATCATCTGTCTGTACAAGTTACAGTAGGGGAAGATGGATTATGAAAGGCAACAGTTAGCAAAAGATCATTTATGTGCTTTTGTGAATGAATTATGAAAGGCAGCCTACCTATCAAGCTTTTAAACTGGAATCCCACATGGTATACAGAAAGTCTTCCCTCCAGCATATTTCATTTATGTTTATATATTAACAAAGCAAAGGGCCAGAAATGTTCTTTTCTGAAGAAATCTAACTTGTAGAATCCTCAAATTCAGAATCAATCTATTTAGTGTGAAAAATGTTATATTCAGTTATCTTAAAAAGCTCTACTAATATCGCTACCAATTATTTGTCCATTGTGTGCCGTGGCTCCTGCCCTCTGGAACATCCTCCCTCCTGAGGTTAGGATGGCCCCAATCCTTTTGGCTTTTCGGAAGGCCTTGAAAACCTGGTTATGTGCCTGGGCCTGGGGCCCTGAGTGTGCAAAGGGCCCTGTTTCATGGTTGTGCTGATACTGATGGATTTTAATATCTCTTGGCTTATTTATGTTTAATTTTTTTGTATTGTTTAGTTTGACTGTTTTTTTATGATTGTTAGCCACCCAGAGTCACTGATTTGAGATAGGTAGCTATATAAATTGAAGAAAGAAAGAAAGAAAGAAAGAAAGAAAGAAAGAAAGAAAGAAAGAAAGAAAGAAAGGAAGGAAGGAAGGAAGGAAGGAAGGAAGGAAGGAAGGAAGGAAGGAAGGAAGGAAGGAAGGAAGGAAGGAAGGAAGGAAGGGTCAACGACTCCTAAAAACTTGAGAACATGATGACATCTGGTCATACATCAGGCAGGTACAGAAGTCATTAGTTACAGTACATCCTTAATGGAGGAAAGGCAGCAGTAATTATCATCCTGACAGACCAAACGAACATAAGGTTAACTTGCTTTGGTAAACAGCTGTTAAGGAAATTTGCTTTGAAAAATACAGGAACCATATCTTTTATGAACAAAGTGCTGCTCTTTCAATTTTGTGCTAGAATTCCATTCCTACAACAATAAAACCTGATTCTTAAAAAACATATTGCCCCATCTATAACAAGTGAGACTGACAATAATCTGGCAGATGACATTGTAAATAGACTCACAAGCAGTTCTGCGCAGAATAAATCAGCAATTCCCAACTTTTTTCTTTATGGGGAGACTACACTGTCATAAAACTTCTTGAGGATCTCCACATAAGATAGATGTCAACAATGCAATGTTTGGGGATACCATGGGACACATGACCCTCCTTCATACAGCCTCTGAAGGACCCCCACACTTAAAAATTACTTTAAAAATGATTGAAATCTTGTGACATTTCAAGAATGGCAAAACCCCACAGGATTTTAAGTGAGAAAAATAAAAAAATTCACTCTAACGTGATTTAGTCACTTAAATTTTGTGGGGAGGGGACTTGAATTAGGGAGCACTTGCAGTCCCATCATGGACTACCCCAATGGGAACCAGCTGAGAGTATGACACTATGTGCAGGATGACTTTTATAAAAGGTCTAAAAGGCTTACCATCTAAATTTGACAGAGGAAGAAACATTAGAAAGGGAGAGGCAAGGGGGACAAGAGAGGAATATCTTTTATTAATTTTCAGATTTGTTTCTCAGTCTTTCAAACTGATGTACAAAGATGAAAATATATGACAGAAAAATAAGGTCAAGTACAGACTGTAAATGGCAACAATAGCAACCATAAAATACACAGTAGACAATATCAAACACAAGTATCATCTTGGAGACCCTAACTAAAATACCCACGAAATGAAACAAACTGAGACAGAAGCTTCAAACCCAAAGCTGATGCATGTTCTCTGTATTTAATTCCACAGTCTATGTGGATGGAAATGCCTTAGAAACTAGATGAAGATTGCCAACAGATTCAGCTCATATGTAGAACAGCTTCTAAGAAAGGTCAGGCCCATGCTCTTTCGAGATTCAAAGGCTAAGGCCTGACCTTTAAATCTGAAGCTGGAATAGATCAATAGCCAATGAAATTTGTGTTAAGACTGCCATTTCCACAATTAACACTAGAGTGCCAACTACACCTGTTTCTGGAGATGGCAATGCATGCTTTAGTTATATCCCAATTTGTACCACTACACGCATTTTGACATTTCAATTAGCCCAGAATGGTGTGGCTAGTCACTGGTCACAGGAGTCAAGTTATAGTTTCACTGGCTTTTAGCTTGTTTCTGTGGCTATGATAAAGCCATTTGTTATTAGCCCACTTGAACATTAAAATCATCAGGAGAAACTCTTTTCTCAGTCCTACCACTATCACAGTGCATCTTCTGAGATTCCAGGAAAAGGCCTTCTTGGGGACATCCTTATGCTTTGGAGCCCTTGCCATCTGAGGTTAAGCTAGCATCCCCCTTTCTTCTCTCCCTTCCAAGTTATTCATTTCAAGATCAGATCTCTTTGGAAAACTGCTGGGATTCTTCTGGAACTGCCAGATCAATGTGGCTTGGAGAATGAATGGAATGTTCCCGAGTTTCCTGGAATGTTTTTCACATACCTAGCTGGAAGTATTCAGTAGCACATTTTCCATTCAAATAGGACAGTGGCAGCTATGCCTTTTTTTTTTTTTTTGACATTATACCTCCCATCCAAAGCATCAATATGATGTGCATAGTCCCATTTTATCCTCACAACAACCCTGTGAGGTAGGCTGAGAAACAGTGACTCATAAGGCTTCTTGGCTATGTGGACAATTGAACCACTGAGAGCAGTAGTGGAAAGTAGCAGTGCACAAAAGTAGTAAAAGAAATTAAGAACTAAACTCAGATCTCTCAAACAAGGGTCTAAAACTCTAGTCATATACCTCACTGGCTCTCTAAGAATTGTCCTCCCTTGACTGCTGTACTCCATCATCTTGTACAATGCTAAAGAGTATTACCATGGAAAGTGTTTCCTAATGGCAGAATGTTTGAAACCACTTGATTTAGTATTAGTTAATGGGCACAGCTTGTCATGCTGGAGTTTTACAGCATTGCTCCCAACTATGCCAATAGGCAGAAGAATTAAATTACAACTTCTACTTGCCCTCTTTTAGACTAAGAACACAAACCCACGAACACTTTTCACCTCTAATCCATAAAGCAACTAGAGCCTGGATGCCACAAATTTTACATGCCAGTCATGAGATATATTTGACCAACATCACTATGTTTAGAACAGGAGACCTCAGGTATCCATGGAGACCTCTGTTTGTTGAGAACATGTTAAATACTAGCATAGCTTGGACTCACATACTTACCTCACTGCTAATTTTATCAGCGTTCCCTTTTGAAGGGGGCTGGTAACTCTCGGACAAGCTGTCAAATGCATCTGGATCACAGAGCTGGATGGTTTCCTGTGACCTATCACCCTGTATATTAAGCTGCTTGCCAGTCTGCAGGTTGCTTGACTGTGGCAACCTCTGCAAGTGAACACCGCCTTCGGTACTTCGACTAGCAGGTGGACGGTAGATTTCAGCCGTTGGGCGGGAAGAGCCGTAGGTCACTGTAACAAGAGGCTTCTTCCGGGATAACCGATTCTCCTGTATAAAATTCAGATCTTCATCAATGAGATCGTCTGGCTCAGGCTTAATGTCAATCACAGCTTCCAAGGGGGAAAGCTCCCGTAAAGGTTTTACAGTTGACATTAACAGGGAGGGTGAACCATCATGACTTGGCTGCCTGCAGAGAAGAGGGGATATTAACTTTGTCTCACGCCTTTTAAAAAACATCTTTGCTATAAAGAAAATGAGAAATCCAGTAACAAAATATGCACAAATATAATTTACAAACTCAGTACATCATTTCTTCACTTTAGCTATTGAAATGGAATAAAAGGGCTACAATCTACTCTGCAAATGGCATTTATTTGTCTTGATATTAGGGGGATTCTCCATTTTTCAATTATTTTCAACTACTTCTCACAACTATGTTATTTACAACACATTCTTACATAGAAGCAGATCCTACTGAGCTTAATTTATTCTAAGGGTACAATTACTAACACAATGCTTTCTGATGCTTCCCTGGAACCCACCAGGTCAAATATATTCTTATTTCTCTTTTAATTGAAAAAAAAAAGATAAAAACTAAAACTAAACAAGCTAGGTAAAAAAAAGTAAGCTGGAGGGGTAGGTGAGGGGAAAAACAAGGCAAACAAAAAAACAAAGTTCATACTTGGAAGTATACATATATATGAACATGAATATGTACATACTGTAGTTTTAAGGAGAAATACAAAAAAGACAACTATCCTATTCAATACTTCTATCCATAACGGGTGTACAGATAAAGATAATTTTTGAGGAGAACCACTCTTAGCATACCTAATAAATGCTGGACAGGGTTAGGCATATTTAATCTACACTGTAGGATTTTCAAAACATTTAATTTTTCAGCCAGATTATTTGTCACATCCAATGAAAGGCACCTACAGTATTAGTTTTCCAGTGCTTTATGATATCTGGCAGAATCAATATTTTATGTTGTATCAATTTATGTGCCTTAGAACATATGGATAATAAATCAGTACCATAATTCATTATGAAAGGTTACTGAGTGATTTTCCCAATTTCTTCCAAAATTTTCTATTCGAAAGGGCTGTCTGATTAAGTATTGCCACTAAAGTTTAGGCAACAGATACCAATTCCTTATAACCACACCAACATCATCTAGAAATTCTACTATATAGTATAATTTTAGCAGAATAGACTGCTACCTATGGATTATTCTTGTAGTCAATTTTTGATAATTTGGTAAAAGAAATTTAAAGAAATTTCCACACAGTCATTAAGTTCAAGTCCCACCAGATTTTTAGGGCTTTCAAGATAACCTACTGTGCTTAACCTAAGAAGTCGGTATAACACTGATTACGTATCCTGGCTTTACATGAAGTATTGCACCAATGTAAAAGGCAGATGATCCTGAATTTAAGACAATATCACTCTACCCAAAAGGAAAAGTGGGTAGAAATAAATAAATACAGGTAGGGATCATTTAGCAACCACAATTGGGACTGGCAGCTTGGTTAAGTGAAGCAGTTGCTAAGTTAAAAATCGCATGACTGCAACTGTGCTTATGATTTTACATAGGACAATGCGTACTGACTGACTGTAATGGTGAACACATGACTGAGAGAGAGAGAGATGCTGTAAAGGTCATAAAGGGGGACTGGTTGCAAAGTTACTTTTTCATCACTGTTGTAATTGCAAATAGTCTGCCTGTCTGAGGCAGTCACTGAACAAGACTACTTGTATGTAATGGCCAGGTTCTTCTCTTTGTTACATTGAGGTTTTCACCTGAAATCAACTTCCAAATGAAGGTGTTTATGTGATGTATTTATATATGCATATGCCAATATGTACATTTGTGTATATATACCTATCAGAAACCACAAACCCAAAAAGAATAGGCTAGGGCGAGGACAAAAAAAAATTCATATTAACTGAGTTAATAACTAATTAATATTAATTCCCTATAAAGTAAATCATTTAATAACTAATAGCTGCATTGGGAAGAGAAAGACAGGGAAGAACAAAACTTGATGAAGAGAAGGGGTAGAGGTATCTGGACAGGGAAGGAAATAAAATAAAAATAATAAGAGGTTTTTTTAAATAAAAATAAGGGAGACGCCCTTGTTAGCCATTACAGAAAGAGTTAAATTTGCCAGGCAACATTCCTGCCAAATAACAGGTAATCTTCAGACTTATCGTCAAAGGCCTTTATTTATCTATCTGCACTTTTATCCATCTACCCTGTATGTTCTATTATTTTTAGTGAATTTAACACCCCCATTCAGGTAATTATTGAGGGGAGCACTTATTATCTATCTATCTATCTATCTATCTATCTATCTATCTATCTATCTATCTATCTATCTTTTCAAATGTTGTTAATGGCTTTAATTGGCTTTCTTAAAAAATAAAAATGAGTGGCTTCAACCAAATGCTTTGTTCATAAATATGGTCATTTAGCCAGATATACTAGACACATGTAAACTGGGGAATAATAATGAACCACCTGGGAAAACAGAGATAATGCTCAGGAGCAATTTCACTAATCTGAATGGGCAACCATCTCCTACCATGACATTCCCCGCCTTTCTTTTTGAGTGTCCAAACTGTCACTCAAGCTTTTTGAATTCTCAAACTGTCAAACATGCCAACTGTCCCTAATTGTTAAGAAATCCAGCTCTAAAAGCAAGTGTACACTGAGTTGCATGCCTCATATTATTTCAGTAATCTTTCCATCAGCACTTTTTCATAGACCAACATCCCCACAATGCAGATGTGCGCCTCATTTTAAGCTGAATAGCCAACCATGATTTACGGATTGTTCATGTGCTGCTATGTCCCATAATGTTTCTTCTCTCATGCTTCAACTCTTTTGATTCCCTCCTTATCTCCAATTTCAGAGAAAGCCATCCTTCTGCTTTCAAGATTGTAATTTTAATTTCAAAGTATGTTTGCAGTCCTGAAGCATACACAAGTTACTGTATGCATGAATCACTGTTTCCTGGATTGGTTGCAACAGAAAATAGTGTTTGTCACTAAATAAGAACAGAGGAAAAAATACACAAGGGGAGAAGGGAGAACATAAACACAAAGCTTTAGTTATATGGGGTATTATACCTGAGGGAATCTAAGTAACATTAGCTGTTAAGACTTAGTGATTTTATGAAGTAGCTGAGAGCTCAACCAGAAATGCCCTGATGTACAGTTCAAGTGCAATGTATTATCAGCTCCTAACAACTAAGCGAGAGGAAGGAGTATTAGGTTTGTTCGCCACCTTGAGTTATTTATAAAAAATAATAAAGGCGGGATAAAAATTAAATAATAAATAAATCTTACCGAAGAGCAGCAGCTCTCTGTTCCTGAGAACTTGTAGAAACTCGGAAGTCAGTCCTTTCAGGTCGAGAACTTGAGACTGTAAGAGGCTGTAGAATTTCTTCTCCAGTCCTCTCCTCATTCCCACCTGATGTGCTTTTGCCAGAAGACAGACTGGTCTCAAAAATGTTGGATTCAGAAGATTTTAGGTTTGTGGGCTCTGAAAAAAGAAGTATAATTGGTTTCACCTCAAAATTAAGGATGGTATTTATGCAGAACTGCAAATTGTCTTCCACTGTGGATTCAACACAAACATACCTCTTATTCACACTGCACAAGACACAATTTTCAACTTTATATAACATTTTTATAGCTCTTCTTGCCTAGACCATTATAATTTCTTCTAGATAAATTAATAAATACTTTTTAAAGAATGGCAAAAATTTATATGAAATCACGTGCACACAGATTCTTTTCCCAAGAGTTATTTCAAAGACGTCACATAGCCTTTACTTACCTGTAGTTACAGACCGAAGCTTGTCTAGGACACCATGAAGCCTGAAAAATAAGAAAACATTTAATAAGTTTTAAATTACAACAACCCAACTCAAGACCCCAGAGATACGTGCAGCTACTGAAGGCCCTGAATGCAGCATACAGAACTGTCACCAAACTGTTTTTTATTATAAAATGGGAAAAGGGGACTATTCAATGTAAGTGGAGTAATCATATTATTTGCAAATACATTTCATTACATTTTAAGTTTAAATGGAATCAAATCTAACTTTGTTCTGACACTGTTTTTTTTTCTACTGATCCTGCCTACTTTCTGGAGTATGGGTCCAAGTGTACCACTCAAAGGTCAAATATGCTTCCTAGCATCCCAAAACATTCATACTCTTTGTTTTAAATAAAGTTTCTAAAGGCACTGTGAAAGGCCATTTTAAACATAATGTTTAAATTAGTATCCAATACTTCTTTTCAATAATCTTGTGTTGCTCTGTGCATCTTAAAACAGACTTACAGGAAGAAATCCTTTAAACTCCAAAATCATTAGACTTGCTCTGCCTATCTTGTTAGATTTTTTGTTTCTAACCCATGAGAATAAGTAGGTTGCTGTCCACTCCACTGCATCCTTTTCAGACTGGCATGGGAATTAGAAAATAAACAATGTCACAGAAATGAAGAGAGCCCACTGTCAAAAAGGTAGAGACTGTCTCTTCTCTAGTGAAAATAATAGGGCCCCTGGGGGAGAAGTTTATCTTGTTTTTGCAAGTGTCATTTGTCTCCTGAGCATGCAAATTATAATATCCCTGTTCAGAAAAAAATATTTCTGGTGCACGGTTTTCAAAGATAATTTGAGAGGAGTAAAATATTTCAATGTAAGAATTCTTAACCTAAAAAATTTATTCCTTTTTCTAGAAGAAAACATTCTATAACCAACAAAGTTTCCATTTTCCAAGTCTTTCCAACAGAACAATTTTTTTCCTAGAGAGGAAAAAAAGCTAGGAAAAAATATATTTCCCCCCTCCCTTCTCCACAAGGCGTTTCATCTTTAAGGATGATTTTTCTGCAATGCTGTACTGCTGTATTATTTGCATGCCTTATACTAAGCACATATCTCAGTAAATGGAAACAGATGGAAGATAAACATACCATACAGTAAATCTCACAGTGTTGTTTCCTAGAAAAAGGGAGAGATCTTCTGTCATCTGTTCCTGGCTCTTCTTATTGGCCACCATGACCATAATATAATCTGGCAGTTCTTCATCTGATTTAAAAAACAGAAAATAAATCTAAATATTAAACATTAAGGCAACAACTATAGTTTTATCTCATTTACAATGCTTAGCCTTCCAATAGGCTAATCAACTTTTTTCCCCAAGTTCATTATAAGTCTATGAATGTGATGCACAGAGAGCATAAAGAAAAACCTGGTCTTCAAATACTAGTTGGACTACTTTTTTCCACATCAATCTGTCTGTCCAACAAGATCATTATCTGAGGCCTTTCTCAAGTGCCACACCTTTTTAATAGTAGCTCTTCAAACTTTGGACTGCCTTCCATTTTTTGTTTTCCTACGCTTTTTAGAACTGCTAATGTTAGCAGCTCTATGTCTGACCCTCCCATTTGCTTGAAAAGAATGCGGCTAACCTAATTTATACGGTTTGCTTTATTTATTTTCTGTTTTTATAATTATTTATTTGTTAGCTGCCCTAGAAAACACATTGATGGGGGAGGCAAAGGATACAAACCATGCAAATAACTAAACAGTATGTAAACCAATGTTTTGTATAGTTTCTATTTTTACAGCTAAAGCTACTATCAAACTTACCAACATATGCTCCCAGTTCCTGTAGCTTTCCCTTTATAGCACTCTATATGAAGAACAGGACAAAAAAGGAAAAAAAATGAAGAATGCATAGTTTCAAACCATAAATATTCTGAAATTGTTCCAAACATTTCAAAATAAGTGTTAAATGTTTTTTTAAAGGAATCACATTAATAGCAAAACATTTTTTAAAATTTATAAAGCATTATATCGATATACATGATAGGGTTGTACATGCTTTGAAAATTTTTCAGAAATGCTCTGGACCTTGCATCTTTTTCCTATACATTAAAATACTTCAGTGCAAGCCTGAAAAAAAGGTGCAGCTGTTGTAAAGTTGCATTAACTTTAACAAGTAAACTCCTTAAATCAGGCATTTTTTTTTCCACACTTGCACTGAAGCCTGAAAAGATCAGGCTATTTTAATGAATAGCAAGGACATACTCTGTTCATCTGAGGTCTGAAGTTCTTCCAATTTGTTTTATAAAAATGCACAATCCTGTTTGTCTGCCAGTTATAAGAGAACAGGTTCTTGATTTGAAAAACCTATCTAAAATTCAGAACAAGGGAACCTAATAGATGATGACAAGTCAGGACAAGAATTCATAGGAGAGGCTCAACGTACGTGTGAGGGTGAGGTGATTTTTTTACAGGCTGAAATACAACATGGGAGCTATAGCATTTAAACTGAATCTTTTCCTTTTTGGCATAAAGATGATCTAATGAACATACAGCTCCTCTGTATCCGGGAAGTTATCATCTTTAGTTCTGAATGGGGTTGTACTGCCCCAGAAAGACCCGGTGAGTAATTTGGGGATTCTTCTGGACTCACGACTCCTGCTCGAAGAGCAGGTGGCAGTCATGGCCAGAAGGGCCTTTGTGCAACTCCGTGTTCTGCGCCAGTTATGCCCTTTCCTGGATCGAGAAGCCCTCTGAACAGTCACTCATGCCCTTGCTATCTCCCATATAGACTATTGCAATGCACTCTACATGGGGCTACCCATGAAGAGTATCCGGAAGCTTCAACTGGTTCAGAATGCGGCCGCGCAAGCAGTTATTGGTGCCCCACGAATAGCACGTGTGACACCACTAATGCACGAGCTGCACTGGGTACCAGTTTGCTTCTGGGTCCAATTCAAGGTGTTGGTTATGACCTTTAAAGCCCTACATGGCAGGTTACCTGAGGGACTGCCTCATCCCCTTAACATCGACCCGTCCCACCTGGTCATGCAGAGAGGGCATGCTACGAACCCCACCAGTAAGGGAATTCCACCTGGCGGGATCCAGGAGGCGGGCCTTCTCTGCAGTGGCACCCGCCCTCTGGAACATTCTGCCCCCGGAGGTGAGACGGGCCCATTCACTCCCGGCCTTCCAGAAGAACTTGAAAACCTGGTCCTGCCGCCTCACTTAGGGTGGGGGGGTGGCACCAGTTCTTCTTGGGGGTGGCTAGTACCATAGATCTCTCCCCAATGAATAAGACCTTCACCGCTTGGATTTTATATTTATTTTATCTTTATTTATTGGTTTATTATATTGTAATTTATATATTTTAATTCTGATTTTATTGTAAACTGCCCAGGGTCCCCTTTTGGGGGAGATGGGCGGTGATGGAAATTTGAAAAATAAATAAATAAATAAATACTGACCTAGTTCACACATATTATAATATAATGCAGTCTGTTTGGATTTAGCTTAACATGATACATAAATTAAGCGCCTATAATGACCGGAACTTAATATAGTAAATTATAGAAGCAAGGGAAGGCATTAATTACAAGACAGCTTTTATTGAGACCCATGATCACAGACTGCAATACTGCATACTATTTCTAGATTATTTTATAAATTGAGGGAACATCTTGGAGATATAGTATATCTGTGCTCTGAGCATCCTTAAAGCTAGGAAGAATTTAGGGAGAAGTGTCTGCTTTGTACCAAGATTAAAACCAATTATAAAATAGTCAATTTAAATTATACCACAATTAGACTTTAATAAATCAGACTTTAAAACAAGAACTATAGGAAATACATTGAGAAATGGGGTCAGAAGGAAAAATTAAAAACAAAATTGATGCTAGGCTGCCAAAACAGGTAACAGAATCATTTGCTGTCTACAAGCTAAAGATTTTTTATTTATTTTATTTATTTATCCAATTTGTCCCTGCCTGTCTCCTCCCATCAGGGGACTCACTTTTGCAAGTGAGATAAAGTTTATGATATAAGCAACAAATGTATACATCCTAGACAGAGTGAAACAAACCAACACCAAGAAAGACTACAAAACTTCTGATCTATGAAGAGCTATACTCTGAGGGAGAGCCTCGTTTGCTATATTAGTGATTTTACGTAGTTATCAACAAGGAACATTAATAAATAATAATATCCAAAATAAAACTTAGTTGACTAAATACAAGTGTAGATCTCATCCTTGGATTGTTCAATATCTCTCAGTAATGATTCTGCAGTGTAGGGCAGTCCATTTTTTATCATACAGGAGAGTGAGGTTAAATAGAATTCTGCCTTAACTTTGTGCCTAACAACTCTATGCCCACATACAGAACCTGGGCACAACAACTTATCCACAGAAGAAGGGGTGCTAACCTATAATTATTCCCTCTTGACTTCAAATACAGAGCCAAAAGCAACTACTAAAATCAAGAATACTAAGGGTAGTATTATGTACCCTTCTAGAAAATTCTGGATACTTAGACGGAAATCATTGTCCAATGGGATTAACCACCAAGTAAATAGGTACACTTCTGCATCATTATAATTAACCATTCTGAGTCTTGCTTAGGATCTCATGTAGAAGACAAAGCAAAATCTGCTTTTGTAAACATAAATCTGCAATACTAAAAGCATATATCCTACATAACCCAAGGATTTAGATCACATTCCTGGGAGAAATAAAACCTCCAACCTTAATTATATATGCCATAACTGTTCTGAAAACACAACTTCAGCATGGGATTATACGATTTAAAAAATGAGAAATGGGTTGTGCTCCTTGCACACCTTACATAAAAGTAAATCTCAACTGACTGTGTGTAGGCTTTCTTTAAAGAAATCGTGCAAAGAATTGCACTGTTACTTATTTTTTTCCTAACAAAGAAACAATCCATCCATAAAACAGGACATTGTACACAGCTACCTAAATTAAATGCTTGAAAAATTACCCAAGATTATGCTTTCAGATGCTACTCTAATTCTTATACTATTGGCTGTATTAATAATGGAAGGCTGTTAAGACCTGGCTTTTCCTCCAGATGCTGGATCAAGAGGGGAAGTGAGCCTACCACATGTGGTTTTGTGATGGGATTGTTATGGTGCTTGGTGGTATGACAGAGATTTTAAATTTTTTGTATTGTTTGTTAGCTGCCTAGCGTTATCTACAGTGTATACTACTAAAACTCTCATTGTGTTTATCTGTTTGTACCCTCAAGTTAGCCCAAACAGTGCCTTAGATTGCAACAATTTTTGAATCAAGGTACCTAAAATCTGCTAACTTACAGAATGCGTAAAAAAAACTGGGACCCATTACTCCTGTGGAATTGTAATTTCCACAATGTTCAGACCAGTTTTATTTGCAAAGTTGCGGCCATTGCAGTGTCCCCATGGTCACATGATCATGAGTTCCGACACTCCCTGCCAGCTTCCCACAAGCAAAGCCCCTGGGGAAGGTGACAGTAAGTCAGAAATCACTCCTACTGCTAACAGGTCACAGGGTTGTCTAGTTTATACAATATGGTAAGACGGAGTGACTGTGGGTGAATGGCTCTTCTGTATCCGGGACTTTGTCATCTCGTCATCCTTGGTTCTGGATGGGGTTCCACTGCCCCAGACAACCCGGTGCGTAATCTGGGGATCCTCCTGGACTCACGGCTCCTGCTCAAAGAGCAGGTGGCAGCCGTGGTCAGGAGGGCCTTTGTGCAACTTCATGTTGTGCACCAGTTACGCCCCTTCCTGGATTGGGAAGCCCTCTGAACGGTCACTCATGCCCTTGTTATCTCCCATATAGACTACTGCAATGTGCTCTACATGGGGCTACCCTTGAAGGATATCTGCAAGCTACAGCTGGTCCAGAATGCAGCCACGCGGGCTATCTTTGGTGCCCCTAGAAGGGCACATGTAACACCTTTGCTGTGCGAGCTGCACTGGGTACCAGTTTGTTTTCGGGTCCAATTCAAGGTGTTATCAACTTTAAACCCCTACACGGCATGGGGCCAGGCTACCTGAGGGACCGCCTCTTCCCTGTTATGTCAGCCCATCCCACCCGATCATGCAGAGAGGGCATGTTGTGGACCCCGTCGGTAAGAGAATTCCGTCTGGCAGGGTCCAGCAGGTGGGCCTTCTTTGCAGTTGCTCCCACCCTCTGGAACATCTTGCCCCCAGAGGTGAGGCTAGCCCCATCGCTCCTGGCCTTCTGGAAGAATTTGAAGACGTGGCTTTGTCACTTGGCTTGGGATGGGGAGGGGAGTCATCATGTTTGGGGATGGCTAGTGCCTTAGAATGCTCGGCACACACAAGGACTGAGTTATTATCTGCCATTTGGATTTTATTTTTATCTATATTGTTTACTTGTAACTGTTTTTTAGATATTGTATTTTTATCTATTGAAATTTTATTGTATATTATTATTTTATTGATTATTGTGCAAACCGCCCAGAGTCCCACTGCTGGGAGGAAATGGGCAATGACAAATTTGACAAGTAATAAATAATAATAAATAAATAATATGGGTGGCCATATAAATCTTTTAAATAAATTAATAAATCAAACAAAATTACAAGATCTAGCTCTCTATGATGATTGTTCAGCACTTCAGATTCAACTGCCAGATGATGCTTAAGAGCATGCAGGAGCAGAAAGATAGCACTTATCTGCTATATTGTGCTATCTCAGGAAAAGATGCAGCTTGGTTGCTTTAAGGTACTGCAGAATGGTGCTACACTTGTGCTTCTACATCCTCTGAAGCACCTTTCAGAGATCAAGTTCAAAGCACTGCACAATCCTAATAGTTAGCTCTTTGATATAAAGTTAATTTCAAGCAAATGGCTTTCATAATTTGTTTTATAAGCAAACCAGAGGGATCTGTATGACCGAACTGAAGTAAACATTTTTGGAGTTGTGGACCATGATGAAATGGTAGGTTATTGTTACTTCTGCCAAAGCAAGTAAAGAGTTAACTATTCACTTTGTTGATTAAGCAACATATCCTAAACTATCTGTTCATGCAAAGTTATTGTTAGATAACATTTTAATTGTTCATACTCAATAGGTTTGCTGAGTAAAAGATAACTTTGTAAGAATTAATTTGGCTGATAGAAGCAAGATTTTAAGGTACATTTATTTAAGCATAAAATAAACGTAGAAAAAGTATGCTATTTCTGACCAAATAAATCTGGTTTTACTACATGGACTATCTTGTTCTTTAACAACAAAGCTAATCAAAATCAAAGATGCCTGCTTTCCAGGTTACTATAGTAACCATGCTGAGAGGATTTCTGTACCTTTAGGAATTGCATAGAAGAGAAAATTATGCTAGGTAATTTGAGAAAATGAAATAAAGCTTTTCATGTCACAACAGCATTATGACAGAAATTGTGGCATGTGACAAAATGAAAAGCTTTACTTTGACTAGAAATGTATCCATTCACTATTTTTCTACATAGATTCATTTGTATCAACAGAATTATTTTCCAAGGTACTGAATACATGGGGATTTCTAATCTACAAAATATTTTTAAAATAAAGAAACTACTTTGCAGAACTATTTTTCTAGACATTTGCTATCTATTCAAATCTTTTATGAACATCCCTGCCCATAAAAAGTAGAATATGTATTATTAATGACATCTGTCTTTGATTTTGTAGTTACAGAAACTTCATTCACACTTGTTTTTAGTTTCAAAAACTTGTGCTAGTTTGAAGAAAAAAAATCTTCTGAAAGTATTATACTACAAGTGCTACTTGTTTTTAAATGAGTAGGTCATTTATGAATACAATTCATTATTTCACCTGCCCTATCGATCATAAGATGTACTTCAATCCATAATTAAAAAATTAAAATAATTTGAAAACTGTTATCAGTTGCTCATTTATCTGGAACAGCTATAGTCCCACACAAATTTCAGTCGTCTTCACCCACTCCTCCAAGGACTGAGGATCACAAGCATATGAACACAGGGGATTGTGCAGTGCACCAAGGCCCTATGTCCTCCCTGCTTTTTTATTTTCAAACTTCCTGTCGAGTACAGGAGCCTGAAGAACTGCACTTTCATTTGCTTGAACACATGGCCATCTCAGTTTTCAGCAGAATGAAGAACTGGATTCACATTCAAGGAAATGTGAGTACAGATCCTCTTTAGACTTCCTTGCTCAATATAAGGAGGTCTAAAAGTAAAAAGGCAAAGCTGGCACAAAGGAAGGAAAGAACACATTCTCCCCAACCCTTTGTGCCTATGCATTTGAAAGAATTTATGAGATGGGATCCAGTTATACACCAAATAAAAGTTCACTGGAATAATATATGAAGAAAGCTACAAATTATTTAGGAAGGGATGGGAAAGACTTGATTAAGACCAGTCAAACTGCTGATGGCAAAGAGCACCTTCCAATGCTGGAGTCAATCTCTTTGAGCTCCACAAGATTTAATTTACTGCTGTAAGAACTGTGCTGAATCAGACTACAAACCCATCTACTCAAACATTCTGTTCTCACAATGGATGGCCAATCAGATGCCTTGAAAAAGCCAGCAAGCAAGACAACACCCACCTGCTTGTGCTCCTCAGCCAATGATACTGTCAGGCATATTGCTTCTGATACTAAAGGTACATAGCCCCAACCATGACTAATGGCCACGGATCTTTACCTCTCCTCCAAAAATCTGACCACAGTATTCTCTTTCAAAACTCCAAATTTACAGATGCCACTGCTTCTTGTAGCAGCTACTTTATTTTCATTTCATGATAAGTGAAGCGGTACGTTCAGAACTTTCATACGTTCAGAACTGCTCATTATTCAAGGCTGTGAATGATATCATAGACTACTATTATGAGAAAAAGAAAAACTCTCCTTCATTACTCTCATTGCACCATAAATAATTTTGTGTACCTCTGCCTTTTAGTACTTAAATATTATGAAAAACCAATAAAAATGCAATTTTGTACACAAAAATAAAAACAGCAGTTTTAAAGGATCCACACAACCACAAAATCACTAAGCATATCAATAAAGAAGGGGAAAATGCCCTGAAAATAATGTTATAAACAGAACAACTCCAAAAATGTGATCATATTGCTTGAAAATCTTTTTATTCCTTAACTGAGAAAAGACTAGTATATCTCATCTTTATTTTTATTTTTTTAAGTCCCAAATACTGTTTCTTTTTAGGGCAGTTGTTCCAGACCTTTCATCACCTGGAGCACCTCTTCTGCAGGTTCCCCCCCCCCCCCAATTTGAGACCATGTTGTTTGGAGCACAGTGATCAAAAATGTGCATATTATATTCACAACATTTGAGTCAACAGACTTTAAGACTGTGCTGCATGCTACTTACTTTATTTCTTTCTCTTTGAGTGAACTGGCAAATCAAAAAGTGCTGTCTCCTTGGAAGATGCATATTCATTTATTAGACTATATAGTACTTTTCATTTAGGAGAATGAAATGGCATACACAGTGTTCCCTCCTGACAACCACTTGTGAGGTGGGTTGAGCTGGGAGAGAATGACTGGCCCAAAGTTACCTACAGGAGCGTCCAGAGATTTGGGCAGGGAGGGAGAATAAACACGTTTATTGAGAAAGACACCGACTAGTTGTATAGGGAAGGGAGGTTATGAAATTAAAACTGATGAATATGTATCAAGATAGAGTAATAGCTACAGCTTTAGGATACTTGCAGAAAAATGACATACAAGTAGGTATTTTTCAACAGATTCCTACTCTACAAGTCCTGCAGGTCCTTGTAACAGCAAACAGCTTATGGCGCCATCAATTTCTAGGTATGAAACGGGGAGGAGAGAAGGTGAAGCTCGGATCTCGGAGTAGCCCCCGAAAAGAAGCCAACGCGCGGCAACCGCTTTGGACAAAGAAACTTTCGGCCCTGCCATTCCCCCCTCCCCGCAATGGTTGCGGGGAAAATGAAAGGAAGCGAGTCGGGGCCCACGAGAAAAAGGAACGTGAGGGGCGGTCATCCCTTCATCCCGCTCCAAGTTTCCTTCGCCCGCCTTCCCCTTGCGGCGCGTCCCCTGCAGCCCCCACCCCCCAGCCCCCGAGGTCCGCGACTCTCACCCGAATCTTCCGGCTGATCTCGGTGCCGATCTCCATGGCCACCGACCGACTTAGCCAAAGGCTTCCCGTCCCAACGCTGCCCAAAACCAGGTAGGCCCGACCCGAATCCGGCTGCAGGCTGGAAGAGAGAGAGAGAGAGGGAGACGAGAAAAAGAGACGGGACGAGACCCAAATAGGCCTCCGCCGGCAGCGCCCCCTCTTGGAGATGGAGGATAAGAGCGGGAGGTGAGGAAAGAAGGCTTGTCCTGCGGGCCTCACTAGATGCTAGCCGAGGCAGAGCGAACACTTTGTCTGAGGAAGGCGGCGGCGGCGGCGGCGGCTGGTACTAGGGCACCTTCCACAAGAGGCTTCTCTGAGCTGATTGATGCTTTTCTCTGGGGAGGCAGCCGTCTTGTGGGTTGATTTGTGCAACCTGTTCAAGTCTCTTGTTGAGTTAAAAGCACAAGTGTCGGCCAAGCTGCTATCCCCCCCCCCCCGATGGGTTGTTATGACAACATCCACCACCAAAGGGTGTGTCAGCGAAGGTAGATCGAAGCCTATTTGCCAAAGGAAAAGAGGGGACTCTCTTCGAATATTTTACAGTGAAAGGCACTGTAAATGCAATGTGCAATAGCATGCAAAATAGCCAGTTTGAAGATTGTATTTCCTTGTTCTTACATTTACCGTACATGCAGTTCCACAATGTTTTCTTCCCAAGTCAGGGTACATTCTGTAGGTGTACTTGAAAGAAACTTTAACTCAGTTCGAGGGTGTGTCTTTTTCACTTGATCTTTTCAAATATTTTTATTGTGTTTTCACTGCATTTTATATTAATGTTATTGTAAACTGCCTAGAGTCGCTCTTAGTGAGATGGGTGGTGACGAAATATGAAATATACATAAATAAATAAAATTTTAAAACAAGCAAAAAGTCGTGCAGGAACTTAAAGATCCTAACAAATTTATTATGGAGTATAAAAAATGTATTTGTTGTTCTGATGACAAAGCAGGTTTTCTTATAAACAGCTATGTAAATCATATTTGTACCTCCCCTAGATATGAAAAATGAAAAAGAGTTACAAATAGTTTACTTATTGTGATCTAAGGTGGTATTTCTTTTCTATTGCTTCTTTAGATTATCTCACCAAAAAGGATGCAGTGGAGATGAAAGGGCTGACCAACTAGCACATTTCATGGGGAAAAATATCAAAACAAGGGCAGTTTATAAAGACATTGTTTTCTATTATCCTGGTTAAGGCCAGGTGGGAAATTATCACTGAAGGGAGGAGTCATAAAAAAGATTTATGCACTGGAGTGTTTATTCTGACTTTTTAATCTGAGAAATTATTACTCAGATTCTCACTCAGTTGTGCAAACTGGAGTTCAAACTAAAATATATTTTCAAAGACTTAAAAGGCTACAAATATTTAGGATTATTCTAAGGAAGAAACAATGCAAGAAGACCAATAGATCAATTCTGAATACCAATAATCTTGTAGCAGTGATTCAGATCACAAAGAAGTGTTGACTTCTGTTCCTGAAGAAGTGTCCCAACAGACAGTGCTTTCAAGAAGTTTCCATTCTCTGCATATAATTACTGATATACAAGCCTTTGTTTTTTTCTAACGTGGCTGCATTTGTGTTCTTCCTTCATACTTCTTTCTCTGTAAGTATCTGCAAGAGAGCAGCTAGATGTCTTTACACTGTTATCAGCTGACAAATCACAAGTATTTTTGCTTCAGATTAGAGACATTTTAAAATGTGCCCACTGACCCATTTATATTGACAATAAACCTAATTTAAGTGGAAGATTAAAATATTTTTGAGAACTTTGAAAATAAAACCAATGCATTGGAGTCTTACTTTAATCAGAAAAGCTTAGCATAATGAAAAAGAACTGATCAGATGCTATTTATTGTAAACCCCAGATATATTTCTGCAGTGGCCTTTTAGCCAAAGCAGCAGCTGTTCCATTGCTGACATTCTCACTGCTAAACGTTCCAACTTCCTAAAGTAATGGCAGCAAGTATACATAGTCTTCTCTCTGATGAGAGAAACTGATGTCTGCCACTGTAAGATACTGTTTTCATACCCTGTTCATATTTTATTTTTTCCAGAGCACCTTTCAAAATTAATTTTTAATTACTGCATTCACTATATAGTTTCCTTTGTCCATTACTACTATTTTTGGTTACATTTGTCTTTCACTGTCTCATTTATCTAACTACAAAGGGTTGCTTTCATTAAGCTGCATAGAGTTGCATAAATACAAAATCACTTAAGCATTTTCTTCCATACTACAGTCCTGTGTCCTCTGAAGATCCATGCCTGATGATTGAGGAAATAGCCCAACTTTTTGTCAATTCCCAACTGTATCTCCCCCCACCCCCCATCCTGACATCTCTTTTATAGACTATGTTCTAGATCTTCCAGAGGCCCTTGAATTCCCAGAAAAGGCTTTTGATATACATGGGATTCTTCAGCAAAGGATCGTTACCTTGTCGTGGTGCTGGAGCTTGAGCACCTCAGTGATGCCATGAGCTAAACCGTGAAGGGCCACCCAAGATGGGAAGGTCATGGCAGAGAGGTCAGACTAAATGCGATCCGTGGGGAAGGTAATGGCAACCCACCCCAGTATTCTTGCCGTGAAAACTAAATGGATCAGTACAACCAGAGATATGTCGGTATACCATCGGAAGATGAGACCCCCAGGTCGGAAGATGGTCAAAATGCTACTGGGGAGGAACAGAGGATGAGTTCAACTTGCCTCAGACGTGATGACGCAGCTAGCTCAAAGCCGAAAGGACGGCTAGCAGCTGACAGTGCTGGTGGCGAATGTCGAATCCAATGTTCTAAGGATCAACACACCATTGGAACCTGGAATGTAAGATCTATGAGCCAGAGCAAATTGGATGTGGTTATTGGTGAGATGTCAAGATTAAAGATAGACATTTTGGGCGTCAGTGAACTGAAATGGACTGGAATGGGCCACTTCACATCAAATGACCACCAGATCTACTACTGTGGACAAGAGGACCACAGAAGAAATGGAGTACCCTTCATAATTAATCGTAAAGTGGCTAAAGCAGTGCTTGGATACAATCCAAAAAACGATAGAATGATCTCAATTTGAATTCAGGGCAAGCCATCTAACATCACAGTGATCCAAATATACGCCCCAACCACAGATGCTGAAGAAGCTGAGGTAGAGCAGTTCTATGAGGATCTGCAGCACCTACTGGACAACACACCTAAAAGAGATGTTATTTTCATCACGGGAGACTGGAATGCTAAGGTGGGCAGTCAAATGATACCTGGAATTACAGGTAAGCATGGCCTGGGAGAACAAAACGAAGCAGGACATAGGCTGATAGAATTTTGCCAAGACAACTCACTCTGCATAACAAACACCCTCTTCCGACAACCTAAGAGATGGCTTTATACATGGACTTCACCAGATGGACAACACCGAAATCAGATTGACTACATCCTTTGAAGCCAAAGGTGGCAAACATCTATACAGTCAGTAAAAACAAGACCTGGAGCTGACTGTAGTTCCGATCACGAACTTCTTATTGCACAATTTAGGATCAGACTAAAGAGATTAGGGAAGACCCACAGATCAGCTAGATATGAGCTCACTAATATTCCTAAGGAATATGCAGTGGAGGTGAAGAATCAATTTAAGGGACTGGACTTAGTAGATAGGGTCCCGGAAGAACTATGGACAGAAGTTGGCAACATTGTTCAGGAGGCGGCAACAAAATACATCCCAAAGACAGAGAAAACCAAGAAGGCAAAATGGCTGTCTGCTGAGACACTAGAAGTAGCCCAAGAAAGAAGGGAAGCAAAAGGCAACAGCAATAGGGGGAGATATGCCCAATTAAATGCAAAATTCCAGAAGTTAGCCAGAAGAGATAAGGAATTATTTTTAAACAGGCAATGCGTGGAAGTGGAAGAAGATAATAGAAAAGGAAGGACAAGAGACCTCTTCCAGAAAATTAGAAACATTGGAGGTAAATTCCAGGCCAAAATGGGTATGATCAAAAACAAAGATGGCAAGGACCGATCAGAAGAAGAAGAGATCAAGAAAAGGTGGCAAGAATATACAGAAGACCTGTATAGGAAGGATAACAATATTGGGGATAGCTTTGACGGTGTGGTCAGTGAGCTAGAGCCAGACATCCTGAAGAGTGAGGTTGAATGGGCCTTAAGAAGCATTGCTAATAACAAGGCAGCAGGAGATGACGGCATCCCAGCTGAACTGCTCAAAATCTTGCAAGATGATGCTGTCAAAGTAATGCATGCTATATGCCAGCAAATTTGGAAAACACAAGAATGGCCATCAGACTGGAAAAGATCAACTTATATCCCCATACCAAAAAAGGGAAACACTAAAGAATGTTCAAACTATCGAACAGTGGCATTCATTTCACATGCCAGTAAGGTAATGCTCAAGATCCTGCAAGGTAGACTTCAGCGATTCATGGAGCGAGAATTGCCAGATGCACAAGCTGGGTTTAGAAAAGGCAGAGGATCTAGGGACCAAATTGCCAATATCCGATGGATAATGGAAAAGGCCAGGGAGTTTCAGAAAAACATCTATTTCTGTTTTATTGACTATTCTAAAGCCTTTGACTGTGTGGACCATAACAAATTGTGGCAAGTTCTTAGTGGTATGGGGATACCAAGTCATCTTGTCTGCGTCCTGAAGAATCTGTATAACGACCAAGTAGCAACAGTAAGAACAGGCCACAGAACAACAGACTGGTTTAAGATTGGGAAAGGAGTACGGCAGGGCTGTATACTCTCACCCTACCTATTCAACTTGTACACAGAACACATCATGCGACATGCTGGGCTTGAGGAATCCAAGGCTGGAGTTAAAATCACTGGAAGAAACATTAACAATCTCAGATATGCAGATTATACCACTTTGATGGCTGAAAACGAAGAGGAACTGAGGAGCCTTGTGATGAAGATGAAAGAAGAAAGTGCAAAAGCTGGCTTGCAGCTAAACCTCAAAAAAACCAAGATTATGGCAACCAGCTTGATTGATAACTAGCAAATCGAGGGAGAAAATGTAGAAGCAGTGAAAGACTTTGTATTTCTAGGTGCGAAGATTACTGCAGTTGCTGACTGCAGTCAGGAAATCAGAAGACGCTTAATCCTTGGGAGAAGAGCAATGACAAATCTCGATAAAATAGTTAAGAGCAGAGACATCACACTGACAACAAAGGTCCGCATAGTTAAAGCAATGGTGTTCCCTGTAGTAACATATGGCTGCGAGAGCTGGACCATAAGGAAGGCTGAGAGAAGGAAGATCGATGCTTTTGAATTGTGGTGTTGGAGGAAAATTCTGAGAGTGCCTTGGACTGCAAGAAGATCCAACCAGTCCATCCTCCAGGAAATAAAGCCAGACCGCTCACTTGAGGAAATGATATTAAAGGCAAAACTGAAATACTTTGGCCACATAATGAGAAGACAGGACACCCTGGAGAAGATCCTGATGCTAGGGAGAGTGGAAGGCAAAAGGAAGAGGGGCCGACCAAGGGCAAGATGGATGGATGATATTCTAGAGGTGACGGACTCGTCCCTGGGGGAGCTGGGGGTGTTGACGACCGACAGGAAGCTCTGGCGTGGGCTGGTCCATGAAGTCATGAAGAGTCGGAAGCGACTAAATGAATAAACACCAATGTTGGTGTGCACTGCCTTTGGTAGAACTGTGGAAAACCATGCCCAGATATGGAAAGGATTTCACTTGTTCAATACTCTGGCCATTTAAACTCCAGGCATGCAATTTAGGCCTCTTTGCAAAGATCAGGATCTTACTTTGATGTAACTGATCTCGAGTGCTTCCGCAAAGCAGCAATTGGCTAGGACATTCAAAGCTCGTTTTAAGTCTAGTTAAAGTTCTTGATAGAAATACTATGTCATCTGTGTACCACAAGGTTGCAATATGTCTCTTAGCTAGTTTTGGGGGATTGATATTCTAACTGATTTATTTTAGCCACAAGTGGATTTATGTACAGATTAAATAGCAGGGAAGCTAAGAGGCATCCCTATCTTACTCCTCTGTAAGTTGGAATCTCATTAGTGTGGTGGTTTTGCATACTGCATTGGACTTTGATTCTGGAGTTCTTAAAGATATTGTGAATTAGTAACAGTAGCTGTTTATCTATAGAGGGGTTTATAACCTTATTCCATATCTTTGCTTTGGGAACTAGATAGAATGCGGATCTAAAATCAATAAATGCAAAATATAATATTGAGCCTGTTCTAGATGTGTATTTTTCAGCCAGAAGTTGAAGTATAAAGGCATGACCATAGATAGAATGTCCAGTCCTAAACCCACTTGCTAGTTTGCCAATATGTGCTCTAGGTTGATCCAGCCGACCAGTTTGTTGTATATTTAAACCTAAGCATCTTTAACAAATTCAGATTTCAAATGCTGTATTCTGCTGTGATTACTTGGGCATCATGCTTTCTTGCTCTCCACTGTATCCTTCTGCTGTTTGTGTCCTATAGAATAATGTACGGAGAGATCAGAGAAGTCTTCAAGGCCTTTACTCCATCGCTGTATGTCTAGTGATAGCATTCAGGACCTCATTTTTTTTCACTCATAGCCTATGCCTTTGTCATCTGATACTAAGGAGCCAATCATATTTCATTCTTACACATTGCTACCAGTCTCAGAAATCAATAGGCAGTAAGATAAGGATTGAAGGACATTGCTCTCTATCTAGGATGCACTACCTATGTATATTCCTATGCCAATGTATATTCATTCTATCTTTGGGATACTGATGGGAACATCCTGAGATATTTGAAAATTAAATGGCACATGTTGTGTATGAGTGTGTGTATACTATAAAATACTACCATAATTTTTGCTACTCTGGATTACTATACTAATAAAGCTCTACTTATTCATTCAAACAAGACTTTACGATACATTACCTAGCTATGAAAAGAATAAAGACAGAACTAGGACATTGATAAATATAAAATCTAGAAACACTAATAAGCAAAGAAAAAGAAATCTGGACTAAATTAATTCCTTTATCTCAAGATTAAATTAGTATTGTCCAAGTGATGATAAAATATATTTAATTTTTATTCCATTCATTTATACGATTTTTAAACTGCCTCGGTCTTAACACAGGGAAGGCAATTGATTAACAGAAATAATAATATATGCACAACATATAAACAACAACATACATGGGATTATGCAATGGGGAGGGAAGGACAGAAATCTTTCATTCCATGGGCGTTTGTGTAACGCTGGGTACAATCCACGAGATTGCATAATAGTCCATGATATGCCTCACTATTCACATACCATAGATGACTGAGAATCAAAGTAGATACTATGTGTAAATGTTTACTTTGTCAGCCTGTTTAATCAAAGAAAGAAACAAAAATGCTTCCAGAAGGTGAATGGGATCCAAGAAGAATATAGATAAAGGAAGGGCATAACCTTTTCTCATTCCTCAGTTTCTTGCTTCTAATTGGCCCCAAGTGGCTTGCGCCCTCACCAGATATTAACTTGGAGAAAAACAAAGGGTAAGGCTCTCTTATTTTTATGAACTATTGACCCCATTCACTCTTGTGATAGCAGCTTGACTCCAACAATGCTGAATTAATTCAGCATTGCCAGGAAGAGGAAATTTGAGGTCTTCCCCGTCACATGGATAAGGACAAGAAGGTGAAACCAGAGCTTTAGAAACTGAACAGAGATGTTTTAATAAACTTTTTGCTCTGGGTCATAGAGCTAATATAAGATTCTGTAATTTACTTAGCCATTGCCTTTTATCCATTCCCTGACATTTTAGGGAGTAAGTCTTATTGAATTTAATGGACTTTTTTTGTGTGTGCCTTTAAGTCAGTGTTGACTCCTGGAGATTGCCTGGACAAATCACTGCAGTTTTCTTGGCAAGATTTTTGGAAGTGGTTTGCCATTGCCTCCTCCTAGGGCTGAAAGAGAGTGACTGGCCCAAGGTCATAGTCTCCCGGCGTCTTTAACCACTACACCAAACTGGCTCTAATTGGACTTAGTCCTGAGCAAATATACATACGTTCAGTTTGTATGATCACTTTTATTCAGACTTTGCCCCCTGTGCTGGCTCCTTCAGTCTCTGGACCTTCTGTTTGTACTCATGGAGGGAAAAATGTATCTGATAGGTTGAAATGTATCAGATCACAATAAATGTTTTACATTTTTGATATGATGAGAAATTATCTGATCTTAATAGTATATGCCAGAATATAAATACTGTATTGTAGCCCCTGAAAGAAAGAATGAGGTTTAAACCACTCTAAAGTGCTTGGGGATTATTTAAAACCATAAGAATAAAAGCCTGGCTACACCATGTACCACAGATTAAGAATGGCATTAGCTAGTCTAATGAGATATTTACATGGTTAGCCAAGAAGAACTGTAAAAGATAAAAATATTTATTTTAACATGTAGACTTACCCAAGCGAGAACAAATAGTAGCACAAATGCTAGCAAACAAGTATAAATTGGCAATGAAGCATATATTTTGAGTTTAAAGACCATATTGCTAAAATTTTACACATTTTTATATTAAAAATTCTTAGATTAATAGAAATAGGAAAACAGCCAGAGATATGGTTGGACTGCTAGACAACACAGGAATGAAAATATTACGAAAGAAGAAAATATTATGAAAGAAGGATTGACTTTTTTTTTTAAGCTAACAGTGGTATTTACATTGGCACTCACTGTTGAATGAGTTGGACAGATATCTATGGTTGAGTTGCAGTAGAAACTGGTAGAGTAGTCCTGTATCTCATCAAAGAGAAATGGGAAGAACACTGCTTCTACACTCATAGAAATTACCCTACCTACATAGCCACATTAAGTATCATTGCATTTTTTCCTTATCGAAAGCTTACATTATCCCAATTTAAATAGCAGTTTCATCTCCTCCGTGTTTTCCTTTTCCAGGAGGAAAATTAAATTGACCTCCTATAATATTGTCCCTTTGAAGCAAGTTATATTTGCTGATGCTGCTTTTAAAACAGCAGGGAACTTGGAGATGATGACAAATGCAAAAGATGCTCTTTTGCAATCTTTCCTATTTTCCAGACACTGGGTCAGGGAGTGATATGATCCTGCTAGCTGTGTTTAGTTATGATGTGTGGAGTTCAAAATTAGATTTTGGACTTTGTGGACTGAATTAAAGGCACCAAAGAATACCAAAAATATATAGAATGGCCTTTGATTGTGTTGATCACATCAAGCTGTAGAATGTTATTACTGTAGAAAAATGGGAATCCCAGAATATCTCGTTGTCTTCATCTGAAACCTATAGTATATACAGGTCAGGAAGCCACCGTATGGACAGAACATGGCATAACAGACTGGCTCCAGTTGTCAAAGGAGTGAGACAAAGCTGTATATTCTCCCCTTATTTATTCAATCTATATGCTGAATATATATTAAGGGAAGCTGGATTGGAAGGAGATGAGTGTGATTTTAAAATTGGAGGAACAAACATCAACAATCTGTGCTATGCTGATGACACTACTTTGATAGCCAAAAATGCAAAGGATCTGCAAGCTCTAGTAATAAAAGTCAAGGAGCACAGTGAAAAAAATGGGACTAACATTAAATATAAAGAAAATCAAACTAAGGACAACAGATAGAATAACTAGCCTTAGAATTCACAATAAAGGTATTGAAGTAGTAGATAATTTCTGCCTTTTAGAATCAACCATCAACAGTAAAGGAACAAGCAGTCAAGAAATATGACCAATTACTCTAGCACTAGGTAGAGTAGCCACAAAGACCTTGGATAATATATTCAGATGCCACGATGTACCTATACTTAGAAAGATCAGAATAATGCAGGCAGTGGTATTCCCTATGATACTCTATGGAAGTGAAAGTCGAACTTTAAAGAAATAGGTTAGAAAGTGTATTGGCACTTTTGAAATTTGGTGTTGGAGAAGATTCCTGAGAATACCATGGACAGCCAAGAATCAACAAATGGAACATTGAACAAATCAATCCAGAGTTCTCACTCAAGCAGGGACTGATTGGCACTTTGTTTCTATCTATCCTATCTGGTCAGGCAGGAGGGGCATACTTTGACTCCTGTCTCAAAGGTGTGTTGGCTGGCGGGGCTCAGGAGAACCTATTCTGTCATGGCACCTGCCCTCTGGAACATCAACCTTTTGGAGATCAGACAGGTCCTGTCCCCGCTGGCCTTTCACAAGGCCCCGAGGACTTGCCTCTGTGCTAAAGCTTGAGGCCCTGGGTATGTGATGGAGCCTACCTCCTGGTTATGCAGAATGTTGATTGTTATTTTATAATTCACCAGCTGCTATGGGTTGATTTTTAATATATTTTTATCATTTTAATATTATAAGTCACCCAGAGTTATATATTTCAGATGATAGCCATATAAATCAAATCAAATCAACTCAACTCAATAAACAAACTATGTTCTTCTCTGCACTTCTGAAAGAAAAAAGGTGATTGGCTCAGGTTGTTCTCAGCATTTCAAGGTCAATGACAATGAAGATGTGGATTGGTTTCAAGTTGCTTTTGGATGACAAGGCATGGGAATCATAGCAATATGGAATTTGCCATAAAGTCACTATGAGAGGCTATCAGCTATGATGATGATGAATAGCACAGCTAGGACAATTGGATTTGGGATAGATTATTTTGATGATGTAAACATTGAATCTGGGCTTCTAAAGCCCTATTTAGAATGTTACTTTACATAGCTTAATTTTAACAAAATATATCCAAGAACACATTCAATGTGTTTTCCAAGCACTGTCCTCATAAACACACCTACTGTGGATATTAATTTTTGCTTGAATTACAAAGGTTTAAAATAAATGGAATAATCTTTCTTGATTCATCTCTTCCTGACAAATTGATTATGTGCCAACAAGTTGTTGTTGAATGTTAGTGACCACATACATTTTCTCCATAATGATCTGTCCCAACTTGGTCTTTCAAGTCTTCCAATAGGCTACTCATTGCCGGTGTAACTGAGTCCATCTACCTTGCTGCTGGTCGTCCTTTTCTGTTCTGTTCTGTTCTTTTCTTCCAGCTTTCCCAGGATTAGAGCCTTCTCAGAGATCTAGGTCTTTGCATAATGTGTCCGAAGTAGGATAATTTCAGCCTGGTCATTTGTGCCTTGAGCGAGAACTCTTCTTGACAAATATCAAAGTAATAATATGTAACTAGCATTAATATTTGCCACCTCTGTTCAGAATTGTTTATTCTATGTGTTTGAATCTGCAAGAATTTCCTCATTTTGGAGTAGCAGTTAAGGTGTTGGTCTGGCACTGACTCACTCAGGTTCAAATCCACTCTCGGCCACAGAAGATCACTGGATGACTTTGTGTTAATCACTCACTCTTCTCCCAACCTATCTCACAGGGTTCTTGTGGGAAAATGGGAGGACGGAGCACTGCTTTGAGTTCCTGAACCAAAGGTAGAAAATTAATCCAAGAAATAAATGCATAAATACACACTTCTCATTTATGTTACTACCCAACCATTGTATCAGAGAATCGCTAATGAAGGTAGCCTTTTCATATCCCACGGTGATGGTTGGATGATGCACTTCCCTAAATCAGTAACGCTAGTATAGAAACACTCACAGAAGAACTGAAAAACAGAAGACCCAGGAATAACTCTGCCATGGCCAAAGTTTTTTTCAGATGTAATGTAGGACGGCGACCAAAGTGTAAGCTTGTCAATGAAACTTGTCAGTTGCCTGAGTATAGGCTAGCACCATACATCACGTGATACCAATCTCGCCTTTAGTTTGTTGTTCATCTGTCCCGTGTCTTTTTTTTTTTCGTCGCACAACGCCAGTCTGGACGAGAAAGGGATTTAGGCGGCCTGGTGAAAACTGAGACAATTCTCAGGGCACGAGTTTTCAAGGGGCAAAAGGCTTTGTTCTTGTTGCAGCGGGCAAAGACGACGAAGCGCAATAGCAAGTTAGGGACAGACGTGCGCCTTCGGCATCTCCCGTTCAGCCGTGCCAGCTCCCCGCCTCCGCCTCCGCTCCTTCCAGCCAGGGCAGCGGCAGCAGCTGTCCCATTGCTGACATTCCCCCTGCCGAGCATTCCAGGCCTCTGAGGTAATGGGCCTTCAAACACACAGGGCTGTACTTTAATGACCACACCGTATCCTTCCGCATGGCTGGAGCCAAGGGGAACGCCTCCAAAGGGGAACGAGGAAGGACAGAGCGGGGGGCGGGGGCGGCACGTAAAGGAGGGGGAGGGGAAAACCTTGGGCGCTCAGAGAAAAGCTTGCCTTGTGCTCCCGCAGCCTTCCTCTGTCAAGAAAAGGTGGCTGGCGGAGGGAAGCCCGCGTTGATTCTCCTCCTCCCCCCTAACTTTTCGCCGAGTGGAATGATATCCAGACTCAATTTTTGGTGTTGTTGTTGTTGAGAGGCAGGAAGTGAGGCATGTTCGCACTCTGAGCGCCTGAGAGAAGAGCCGAAGGCTGCTCTCTTAGACGGGACTTTCCTCCATTCCCCCTTTCAGAAGGAATAACCCATGAAATGGCTTTATCTGAAGCGGTCTCGACGCTGCTCCCGGGATTTTGCAGCTAAAGGAGACTTTTTTTGCCTTGGGTTTTCACAATAGGTAAAGTGAGCCAACCGGTGGCGACGGATATGCGAGATTGCTTCTTGATGTTTTATTTTAAGATGTTAACATTTCCAAAGTAGGATTCGTAGTTTCTTCACCACTCACTTTTGAAGAGTCTCATTCAGACTCGGGAAAGGTTGCACCAAGGAATAAATGGCAAGTGGATTCTCTCCTTGACATAAGTAGGTGAGGGCGGGGAAGGAGGTTATTTAACAGTAAAATTAATTTAGTCTTGGATGGCAAAGTGGATCGCGACATGCTCTGTAAGTAAATAAGATCTGATTACCTGTTTCCCTACCTTTTCCTTTCTTACTGCCTCTTATCCCTCTTAATCTCCACCTCGATGGTTCTGACTGAACTGTATAAAATGTTTTCCAAAATAAGTTTGTCCCCTGATCTGCATAGTAAATCTCGCAAACCACAGAAAGGAAATTGGGAATCTTTTGTGAATAAAACTAAACGGAGTTATGTATGCAGAGATTTCCCAAGCAGTTATGGTGCTTTGCATTCCTGATGGTCTCTTATTATTAATTCTAATGCTAAGCACCAGTAAAAGGAAAATATTAACCTTCCATTTATTACAACTGAAGATGTTTTGAGGGCTGCATTTGATTTGTGGATTAAGATTAAAATGGTTTGAGACTATTTTCTATCTTGGCTCCTCCCATTCTTAACAAAAGAACATTAAAGTTTTCTCTTATTCTTCTACTGTAAAATGTATTTTAGTGAAATGGGTGGTAACATAAATGTATAAATTCCCCCCACTATTTATTTCTTGAAAGAAAAATATATATAATTAAGCTGAAGAAGGGGGATTTATCATTTTCCTGTTCATATATGATACTTCCCATTTGTTTTATTACTGTGTGGAATCATTATGCAATCCAAGTGGAAAGTAAATAAAAGTTAGATGGGAAACATTGCTGGTTTTACTTTGCATATTAAAACAGGATAAAAAATATATATCCATGTAAAGAGTTCTAGGACCACTAAATAGAGAATAATGATTTCAACATACATTTTATTGGATTTTCTAGTGTGTCTACTAATGCCTTTAACTATGCAGAATGGAGGGTATTTGAAATAGTCGAATATGGCAAGGTCTAACATGACAGCAGCTGTAGCAGAAAGTAACAGCTGCTAAACAAAACTGGTTGTGCTGTGTTAGCAAGAATTGTGCTTGGCTAGCGTGGAAACTTGTTGAATAGGATTGAAGCATGATACCTTCTCCACCCATCCTCTGGCATTTTCTAATTGACTTGCTGTAATATGACTGCATTCTCTGTGGTTCATTTCTGGAAAGGAGCAATGATTTGGAAGATATGGTTAAACATATTCTGACCCTCTGGTTTTTCTGTGGTGTAAAAATAGGATTCATAGTTAGATTTTTAAAATGTTAATTTTCCTTTCTAAGTCAAATGTTGGGTATGTTTATACAAAAACATCAGTCTAATAAAGAATGAATCTGATAGAATTTGAAAGATAGGGTACAATCCAGCCAGAATTAAGTGCTGTATTTCTATACATCGAATTCAGTGAAACAGCGGTGCAGTCTGATCTTACCCATGTTCATTCAAAAGTGAGTCCCACTAATTTAAAGTAAAACTTAATATCAGATTAAATGTCTATAAAGCTATAGGTTTAACCATGTGCTTAAAGTTTCAAGATGAGAACATTAGAACTATATATACTTTTTGGCATATGCAATATAAGATATAATTGAAGAAGCCTTAGAATTTCATGTATTAATTAATAATTGTGTGTGCGGTTAGACAAGTATGGTGAAATGTCAAACTTCAAGCATATTTCTGAGACAGCTATTCAATATATAATTAAGAGCAGGTCTTGTGGAATGTTGCAATACAGTACTTACCTCTGAGCAGAATATATAGGTTTGTGCTGCACTGAGGCTGAAAAGGAATATGATGGGGAATGACAGAAGTTTAAAAGATGAGCATTTAAAAGAAGATTCAGTTCTTAAAATATTAACGGGAACAGAGTTTTGCTGCCAGAGGACTGTAGTTTATATGTCCAAATGTAATACTTCTAAGGTCAGTGTTTAAGCTTCTTAGAGTTGGCAGTGCTACAGATTATTACTGGATATGGATCCATACTTTGATCATCTTGAATAAGAAGTAAACAGAGGTCACAGTTGTAAAAATTATTGTTGAAATTTCCTTTGATGTGATAAAAATGTAACTTTCCCTAGTAATAGCATTTGTAATGTTCACAAGGGATCAACATTTAGCAGCTGTCAAAACGTGTTCGACAGACTCCAGACAAGAAACAAGTTGGACTGTTCATGAACATTCCAGGGACATCATCAGATGAATCTCACACCTGTTTAATAGCTCATGATGAATTTTTTTCAGTTGCCATTCATGGAATTATCCATGAGACCTAGGTACAAGGTCCTTCTACTTGTAACCTCTGATATATTTCTGTTGCTTCTTCCCTTTGGGGATTTGTTTTTTTAAAAAGCTTTCACAAGCATATTTTAAGAAGGAAAGCTGTGATAGTTGCAAGCGTGTCCTATGATTAACAGTACTAAACCTCACTGGCGTAACATACTTCTGCTCTAAGAGTCATAAACGGAGCTGCCCTTCATCGAATGAAGTGTAGAAGTAATGTAGTACATGTTACTACTTCATGAATGAAATGCAATTTCTAGATTATGTTTTCAGGTTTTGTTGTTGTTGTTGTTTATTCATTTAGTCGCTTCCGACTCTTTGTGACTTCATGGACCAGCCCATGCCAGAGCTTCCTGTCGGTCGTCAACACCCCCAGCTCCCCCAGGGACGAGTCCGTCACCTCTAGAATATCATCCATCCATCTTGCCCTTGGTCGGCCCCTCTTCCTTTTGCCTTCCACTCTCCCTAGCATCAGCATCTTCTCCAGGGTGTCCTGTCTTCTCATTATGTGGCCAAAGTATTTCAGTTTTGCCTTTAATATTTCAGGTTTAGTATAACATTAATGGTTAAGGTTCATATACCACAATGAGGCATAATGTAGCTTATTTACATTACCAGAATGGTAACATAACGGTAATTACATTACATTAACCAGAATGGTTTAGCACAGAGATGCACAACTGGAGGCCCCCAAAAGCCTTGGATATGGCACACAAAGATCTCCAGAAGTTCTTATCATATTATAATTTTTAATAAGATAGTAGGAAAATTAAATACATGGGATAATAACTAATATTTAATATAATTAAATATAAGTTCAGTTTAATACAATTTAATTTTGTCCATCAGTAGTTTTCGGAGTGGCCTCTGACAAAACATCAAAGAGCAGATGAGACCTCTGGCCTGCAAAAAGTTGGACATCTGTTTGTATGCACGTTACATAAACATGTATATAAACCTGTTGCTGTATGGTGGGACCTAGGTAACATGCCTTCTCAGTAGCAGCCCCTGTCCTCTGGAATACCCTTCCCCCTGAGAATCGGCAGGTCCCCGACTCCTAGTCTTCCAAAAAGTCTTGAAGACCTGGCTTTTCCCACACGTGTTAGTAGTATGTGGCTGGAGCTCAAAAAAGTTGTTTGTTGGATGTGAGAGGTGTGCTGCTTTTGGGTGTTGGTAGTTTTTATGTTGGTTTTTATTGTTTTCATGGGCTATGCTATCTAAGATGGGCAACTATATACATCAAATAAATAGCCAGTTGCTTTTTTGAGAAACTATAATTTGGCATGGCACTATCTGTGAACCCAGTTTAATGCTCTTGTGTGAATATTCTCTAAATTATAATATCCAAGAACGTACAGAATTAATGGTGAATTTTTCTGTGTGTTTTAATTATTGAAATGATTTGTGCAAAATGTTTATCATCTATTGTTGATATTGCTATGATTTTGTTCTGAAAATAGTTTGATGCTACTAAAGATTTCTAATAAATCTTTCTAATAATTTTTTTTCCTGGTTATTTATTTATTTATTGCCTTTTTAAACCATCTAACCGTTGAAGCTCTCTGAGCAGTTTACAATAAAACACAAAAAGGAAACAAAAATAAAACATATACAATAAAATCAAATCAAATACAAAATAAGGCCACCATACAAACTAGGCCATGGATTACAAGGTGATTAAAAGGCTTGGAAAAATAAAAAGGTCTTCAACTGGCACCCAAATAATGCTAATGTGGGCACCAGTCAAACATATTTGGGAAGGGTGTTCTGTAAATAGGGTGACACCACAAAAAAGGCTCGCCCTTGTAAAGGCCCCTTTCATCTCCTTTGGTGGGGGCACCTGGAGGAGGACCACATTAGAAGATCTTAAGGTTGCCAATGCTATCCTAATTTTTTTCTGTTGCAAGAGGGTATCTTATGTTCCAGCTGCAATCAGACTCTTTCAGGCCAAGTCATTAGCTCAGCTTCTTTATGGGACTTTAGTAGGCCCTTCATCCTCATATTTTACACCCCTGGAAAGAGTACAAGCCAAATTAATTAGAGCAGTACTCCAGATGCCTCGATGTGTTTCAAATGCACACCTGAGGCCTGAAACAGGCATGATGAGGGTGGAATCAAGAGTGTGTTTAGCTTCTCTAAACCTTTGGTTGAAGCTCAAATTCTATCCCAAGGCCTTGCACCTCTCATTTCCCAGGACAACTTTCAGTCCTCATGGATCAAGGCCATTGACACAAATCTTCCAAAGCTAGGATACTCTCCATTCTCCAGTCCTTGAGATGGACTTTAATCAAGCCAAACAAGAGCTGAAACAAAGGATAAAGGATACAGAGAGGCAAGCAGATGTAGGGAAGACTCTACTCTTCCTGTTTCCGGCACATAACACATACATTGCTTCTGCAGCTAGTTATCTCACACAGCTTGAAACACCCAGCCATCAGAGAGCCTTTTCTTTAGCTCGTTGTCATGCTCTCCCCTCTGCGGTAGGTAAAGGTAAAGGTTTCCCTTGACGTAAAGTCCAGTCGTGTCCGACTCTAGGGGGCGGTGCTCATCTCTGTTTCTAAGCCTTGGAGCCGGCGTTGTCCCTAAGGACCCGTCCGTGGTCACGTGGCCAGCATGACTCACGGAACGCCGTTACCTTCCCGCCGAAGCGGTACCAATTAATCTACTCACATTTGCATGTTTTCGAACTGCTTGGTGTGCAGGAGCTGGGACGAGCAACGGGAGCTCACCCCGCCGCGCGGTTTCGAACCACCGACCTTCCGATCGGCAGCTCAGCGGTTTAACCCGCAGCGCCACCGCGTCCCTTTTGCCCTCTGCGGTATTGGATGGTAAATACAAAAAAAAAAAAAAAATTATATATTTTTTTGTATTTACCCCTCTGCGGTATTGGATGGTAAATACAAAAAAATACCACTGGCCGCAAGGGTTTGTTCTTGTGACTCTGGAGAGGTGGAAACTATAGACCATGTTCTTCTGCACTGTGTTTTTTATAAAGACATTTGTACCAAACTCATCATACCCCTGATTAGTAAATACCCTGGTTGCACAGGTACTGACTATGCTCAGTTGCTGCTTATAGATGAAAACTCTATTGTCACAGCGCAGGTAGCAAGGTTCTGTGCTGCAGCAATGAAGATCCATTAGACCCTGATGGGTTAATTTCTGTAATGGATTGCATGTAATAGTAAATCATTCAAATTTTCTTTTTATATATAAAACAGTAGTAATTTTAGATACCCATTTATATTATATACCTACTAACAACCTGCAATATGCAGATGATACAACTTTGCTTGCTGGAAATGAAGAAGACTTGAAGTACTTGCTGATGAAGATCAAAGATTGTAGTCGGTAGTGCGGACTACACCTGAATGTGAAGAAGACAGAGATTCTCACAAATGGACCAATAAACAATGTGACAATAAATGGAGAAGAAATTGAAGTCGTCAACAATTTCATTCTACTCGGATCAACGATCAATGCCAAGGGAAGTTGTAATCAAGAAATCAAACGATGTATCTTGCTGGGAAAATCTGCCATCAAAGACCTATCTAAAGTTTTCAGAAGTAAAGATGTCAGTTTAAAAACAAAGGTGTGTCTGACCCACACCATGGTCTTCTTAATTGCCACATAATGCCTGTGAAAGTTGGACATTAAAAAAGGAAGATAGAAGAAGAATTGATGCATTCAAATTGTGGTGTTGGCAAAGATTATTGAAAATACCATGGACTGCCAGAAGAACAAACAAATCAGTTTTAGAAGAAATACAGTTAGAATGTTCCCTAGAGGCGAAGATAACTAGGCTTAGACTCTCATACTTTGGGCACATTGTCAGGGAAGACCTATCGCTTGAAAAGGACATCATGTTTGGTAAAGTCAAGCGCCAGCGGAAAAGAGGAAGACCTTCAATGCGATGGATTGATACAATTACCGCAGCAATGGATGCAAACATTGGAACAGTCAGGCATAGAGCACAAGAACGAACAGCATTTCGTTCTGTTATATATAAGGTTGCCATGAGTCATAAACGACTCGGTGGCAACTAACAACAACAAGACTGTAATAAAGTAAAGTAAAGATCTTAAGGTTCGGGTAACTGCATGTGGGAGAAGATAACCTGGTCTTCAGCCATTTAAGATTTTAAAGGTCAAAAACAGCACTTTGAATTGGGCCCAGAAACAGACTGGCAAGCAGTATAGATGGAGATATACTGGCATATGTGCATATCAGCCAGTCCCAGTGAGCATGCTACCTGCTCTACTTTGAACCAACTGAAGTTCCTGAAGAATTTTCAAAGGCAGCCCCTTTTACAATGCATTGCAATAATCCAGTTGAGAAGTTACCAGAGCATGCATAACTGTTGCATGACTGTCCTTCTCCAAGTTACAGGTGGTAAATCAGCTGCAACTGGTAAATCAGATGAGAGGCACTCCATGCTAATGAGGCCACCGTGGCCTCTACTAAAAGTGATGGATTTATGACTATCCCTAAACTGCAAACCTACTCTTTTAGGGTGAGTGCAGACAATTCCAGGACCGGCAGGGCACTGCTCATCTGGACAAGTACCCCACCCATAAATAGTATCTCCATCTTGTCTGGAGTCTCAGTTTGTTGATCCTCATCCAGTCTGTTACCCATCCACAACACTGGTTCAGAATGCCAACTGCCTCACCTGTGTTAGACAAGAATCAGAGGAAGAGCTGAGTATTATCCTCATATTGACGACGCCTTAGCTCACATTTCCAGATGGCCACTTCCAGCAGTTTCACATAGATGTTAAAAAGCATAGAGGGTAAAATGGAACTCTGAGAGACTCCATAGCCCAAATGCCATGAGGCAAGAGAAAACCCCCAGAACCATCTTCTGGAAATGGCCATCCAAGTAGGAGTAATACCATAAAGCTTCCCCATCCTAACTCAGACAGTTTGTCCAGGAGGATACCATGGTCAATGATACTGAAAGCTGCTGACAGGTCCAAGAGGATCAACAGTCATACTCCACCTATCTTTTTCTTGTCACAGTTCACCCCTCAGGGTGACCCCAGCAGTTTCTGGGCCATAGCCAGGTCTGTAACTGGATTGAAATGGTCTAGAAAATCAGTTTCATCCAAGAGAACCTGGAGTCAATTGGCCACCATGATGCAAAGAGACATGCTTGTACCTATTGCATGGCTGCCTGTCATGTAGCAATCAGCAGGTTAAAAGTGATAACATAATTGCTTATTGGATGTAAAATAAGGGAATAAGAGGTGGGAGAGAGTCACCAATTCCTTCTTGGGTTTGCTTGCGTCCTCCCTCTCCTACAAGCCTATTCCAGATTTTGCTCCATTTTGAGTTAGAATAATAACAATAATAATGGACCACACTGTTGTCTTCAGAAAGACAGTGGGATCTCTTAAGATACATTAAAGCACCCAAACTTTCTACCACTTACTTTTCCTTCTCTAGTTAAGAAACTGAACTTCCTTGAGCTGGTGACCTTCAACTAGACATATTTTTATTGATTGATTTAAACAATTTGTATCACTGCCCATTTCACTTGCAGTGACTTTAGGTGGTGAACAGAGGGTAAAAATCAAATAAGAACACAATATAAAATAAACATCCAGAACAAACAGTGTAACATGTATACAAGGACTAAAATCATCCCATTTCTAGTCCAGAGACTAGAATACACAAATTAATCAACCAACTGGACTAGCTTAATCTCCCAGTCCAAAATCCTGAGGGAACAGTTAGGTCTTTAATGCCTTATGAAAGGCCAACAGGGTGGAGACTGTCTCAATCTCCAGGTTGACACTGTTCCAAAGGGCAGGGGCTGTTGCAGAGAAGACATGATTCCTAGGCCTCACAAGATGACACTGCTGAATAGACGGGACCTGGAGCATGCCCACCCTGCTGGTTCTGGTGGTGTGTGAATAGAAATTTGGAGACAGGTAGTCACATAAATAACTTGACCCTGTGCTATGTACGGCTTAATGGGTGATAACAAGCCTCTAAAATTACACCCAGAAGCCTACTGGGAGCCACTGCAGCTCCTAGAACAGAGTTACTACATGAGTGTATTGTAAAACTCCCAAAATTGCCTGCATTGCTGCATTCTGGACTAGTTGTACCTTCCAAATTCTCTTCAAAGGCAACTCAAGATAAAGTGTATTACCGCAGTCCAACTGGGAGGTGACTGAGCCACTATGAATAGAACCTTCTAATCCAGAAACCAGCACAATTGGTGCTCATGAACTTGTGTAGGTAGCCATGGTTGCCACCTACTTTTTAAGTAACAGTTGTTAGTCCAGGAGGGTCCCCAAATTGCCCATCCAGACCCCCATGGCCTCCAGACACCAGGAAAAAACCTCAACAACATTACTTGGCTGGTCTGAGGCAGAGATATATAATTGGGTATCATCAATGTATTGGTGATACTTTGCCCTGTGTCAAAAGATGACTTTGCTCAGTTGCTTCATGTAGAAGTTAAACAGAAGTAGGGAGAGGGTAGAGCCCTGAGGAACCCCATAAAGCAGGGCCTTGGGTTCTATCTCTCCACCCTCCACTCCATCAACATGACTGGAACTGGCCCTAGAGAAAGTACGAGAACCACTGCAGTACTGTGCGTCCTATAGGAAATACAAGCACATCCTGCTTGTTCAGACTGATTGTAGACTTCTTTGCTTGGTGCAAACGTTCCAAAAACCAGAGAAGGTTGATAAGTGTCATGGTCTCTTTCTTCACCATAATCAGCACATATGTTTGTTATGGGAAAAAAGGCTGAATAACTGTAAGTCAGGGACAGAATGTTCAAATCTATTCCATTTTCTATTGAGAGAAAGAACCATTGAAACAACATCATTGTTTGGAACCTTGAAGGCATGCCTTTTCAGTGGCGGCCCCTGCTTTTTGGAACAATATTCCCTCTAATTCAGATGGCCTCAACCCTTCAAGCCTTCAGAAAGGCCATTAAGACCAGGCTGTTTCCCCAGGCCTTTGGGTCAGGATGAGCAGAGTTCCTAACTGGATGAATTTTAGCCAATTGTAGTCATGGTCACAATTTTATTGTTTCTGTTGATTTTTAATGTATATGTTGTTTTGTTTTGTGTTTGTTGATGATTTTTGTATACTGCTCAGGCCAGGTTGTGTGAATTGGGCAGACATATGTAGTTGTTTATTTGTTCAGTCGCTTCCGACTCTTTGTGACTTCATAGACCAGCCCATGCCAGAGCTTCCTGTCGGTCGTCAACACCCCCAGCTCTCCCAGGGATGAGTCCGTCACCTCTAGAATATCATCTATCCATCCTGCCCTTGGTCGGCCCCTCTTCCTTTTGCCTTCCACTCTCCCTAGCATCAGGATCTTCTCCAGGGTGTCCTGTCTTCTCATTATGTGGCCAAAGTATTTCAGTTTTGCCTTTCATATCTTTCCCTCATGAGCAGTCTGGCTTTATTTCCTGGAGGATGGACTGGTTTGATCTTCTTGCAGTCCAAGGCACTCTCAGAATTTTCCACCAACACCACAGTTCAAAAGCATCTATCTTCCTTCTCTCAGCCTTCCTTATGGTCCAGCTCTCGCAGCCATATATTACTACTGGGAATACCATTGCTTTAACTATGCGGACCTTTGTTGTCAGTGTGATGTCTCTGCTCTTAACTATTTTATTGAGATTTGTCATTGCTCTTCTCCCAAGGATTAAGTGTCTTCTGATTTCCTGACTGCAGTCAGCATCTGCAGTAATCTTCGCACCTAGAAATACGAAGTCTTTCACTGCTTCTACATTTTCTCCCTCTATTTGCCAGTTATCAATCAAGCTGGTTGCCATAATCTTGGTTTTTTTGAGGTTTAGCTGCAAGCCAGCTTTTGCACTTTCTTCTTTCACCTTCATCATAAGGCTCCTCAATTCCTCTTCGCTTTCAGCCATCAAAGTGGTATCATCTGCATATCTGAGATTGTTGATGTTTCTTCCAGCGATTTTAACTCCAGCCTTGGATTCCTCAAGCCCAGCATGTCTCATGACGTGTTCTGCGTACAAGTTGAATAGGTAGGGTAAGAGTATACAACCCTGCTGTACTCCTTTCCCAATCTTAAACCAGTCTGTTGTTCCATGGTCTGTTCTTACTGTTGCTACTTGGTCATTATACAGATTCTTCAGGGGGCATTCAAGATGACTTGGTATGCCCATACCACTAAGAACTTGCCACAATTTGTTATGGTCCACACAGTCAAAGGCTTTAGAATAGTCAATAAAACAGAAATAGATGTTTTTCTGAAACTCCCTGGCTTTTTCCATTATCCATCAGATATTGGCAATTTGGTCCCGAGTTTCTCTGCCTTTTCTAAACCCAGCTTGTACATCTGGCAATTCTCGCTCCATGAATTGCTGAAGTCTACTTTGCAGGATCTTGAGCATTACCTTACTGGCATGTGAAATGAGTGCCACTGTTCAATAGTTTGAACATTCTTTAGTGTTTCCCTTTTTTGGTATGGGGATATAAGTTGATTTTTTCCAATTTGATGGCCATTCTTGCATTTTCCAAATTTGCTGGCATATAGCATGCATTACCTTGACAGCATCATCTTGCAAGATTTTAAACTGGGATTCAGCTGGGATGCCGTTGTCTCCTGCTGCCTTGTTATTAGCAATGCTTCTTAAGGCCCATTCAACCTCACTCTTCAGGATGTCTGGCTCTAGCTCACTGACCACACCGTCAAAGCTATCCCCGACATTGTTATCCTTCTTATACAGGTCTTCTGTATATTCTTGCCACCTTTTCTTGATCTCTTCTTCTTCTGTTAGGTCCTTGCCATCTTTGTTTTTGATCATACCCATTTTGGCCTGGAATTTACCTCCAATGTTTCTAATTTTCTGGAAGAGGTCTCTTGTCCTTCCTATTCTATTGTCTTCTTCCACTTCCGCACATTGCTTGTTTAAAAATAATTCCTTATCTCTTCTGGCTAACTTCTGGAATTTTCCATTTAATTGGGCATATCTCCCCCTATCACTGTTGCCTTTTGCTTTCCTTCTTTCTTGGGCTACTTCTAGTGTCTCAGCAGACAGCCATTTTGCCTTTTTGGTTTTCTCTTTCTTTGGGATGTATTTTGTTGCCGCCTCTTGAACAATGTTGCAAACTTCTGTCCATAGTTCTTCCGGGACCCTATCTACTAAGTCCAGTCCCTTAAGTCGATTCTTCACCTCCACTGCATATTCCTTAGGAATATTAGTGAGCTCATATCTAGCTGATCTGTGGGTCTTCCGTAATCTCTTTAGTCTGATCCTAAATTGTGCAATAAGAAGTTCGTGATCTGAACTACAGTCAGCTCCAGGTCTTGTTTTTACCGACTGTATAGATGTCCACCACCTTTGGCTGCAAAGGATGTAGTCAATCTGATTTCGGTGTTGTCCATCTGGTGAAGTCCATGTATAAAGCCGTCTCTTAGGTTGTTGGAAGAGAGTGTTTGTTATGCAGAGTGAGTTGTCTTGGCAAAATTCTATCAGCCTATGTCCTGCTTCATTTTGTTCTCCCAGGCCATGCTTACCTGTAATTCCAGGTGTCATTTGACTGCTCACCTTAGCATTGCAGTCTCCCGTGATGAAAATAACATCTCTTTTAGGCGTGTTGTCCAGTAGGTGCTGCAGATCCTCATAGAACTGCTCTACCTCAGCTTCTTCAGCATCTGTGGTTCGGGCGTCTATTTGGATCACTGTGATGTTAGATGGCTTGCCCTGAATTCGAATTGAGATAATTCTATCATTCTTTGGATTGTATCCAAGCACTGCTTTAGCCACTTTACGATTAATTATGAAGGGTACTCCATTTCTTCTGTGGTCCTCTTGTCCACAGTAGTAGATCTGGTGGTCATTTGATGTGAAGTGGCCCATTCCAGTCCAGGGCAGACATATAAAAAGCTCTAAATAAATAAATTAACCACTATGAAATATTATGGAAATAATAAATGTCTTTAGATGTTGGGGATCAAAGGGAGGTTTTCATTTAGGCTAGTAATTCTTACCTGATATGTTTTGGTTTATTTCTTGCTTTTTAAACTAAATGTGCATGTACACATATATACAGAATAGACAAGAGTGGAGAGTTCTCTGCATTTCTGAGTCCAGGGCTTTCCAGAATGATTTTGGAAGCTGTCACATCACATTATATTGTATGGAATCATTCTCACAATACTTCAGAAAGTCTGTGGTTCACATTATAAAACAATGTGTAGGTAAGGACAATAGGAACTAGAGTAGCAATACAGTGAAACCACTGAAGTAAGCAGAGCTGTGGCATCTGGCCAGATGTTTTTTCATTTTGGGAGGATGATTTTTTCTTGTATTTGTTTTCTTGGTGTGTGAAGCCTGAATAAGGTCTGTTCACTATTTATCTTGTTTTTCCACTGAAAATACACAGGAAATTGCATCTTCATTTCTCAATGCAAATACTGGGAGATTTGGGTCAGATAATGGGTTTGGGGGCCTCGTGAAGTCCATAACCCACAATAATATACTGAAGTGTTTTATATTTTTATAAATATATCCAATTCCTATATAGATTTGATTACCAAAATATTGTTTGCCTATAAAATGTTTACATCCTTGCAACATTTATTACACAAATTAACCTTATGTCCCAGGAAAATTTAATTTCTGTTAAGAACATGAGGTGGGAAGATCTCAGTTCAAGTTTTATCTAAACCATGAATTTATGAGAGGTGCTCTTAACCTTTTTTCTCTTCTTTTGTTACTTCTTTAAAATGAATAACATTTATTGTAAGGATTTCAAAAAAAGTTGAAAGGTGCTCCTTAAGTAGTTGAGGAATATTAGATAAAAGACAAATTATACCATAGTGAGTAATATTTGGCTGGTATAAATTATCCTTGTAAGTTATCAAAATGTGTAAATATTTCCTAGTCTAGGTTTAATTAACTCCTTTCCCCCACTTTCTTTCAGAAATTTTGTGGATGCTTCCTTTATTCAGAACTTGGAAGAAAACCTGCCACGTTTTAATGGCTGCTGCTGCTGCTGCTGGATGATCATCTGCAACTCTTGACTTAACAGAAGAGACAACATTGCTCGATGGTTTCTGTGACTTCTTGTTAATGACTGAAGGAAGAAATGCCTCTACCTTTTGGGCTGAAGTTGAAACGAACTCGACGCTACACAGTATCCAGCAAGAGCTGCTTGGTAGCCCGTATCCATCTACTTAACAATGAGTTTGTGGAGTTCACACTGTCGGTGGAAAGCACTGGGCAGGAAAGTCTGGAGGCTGTGGCACAGAGACTTGAACTTCGAGAGGTAGGAAATGTGGCTGTTTGGCATCTCCACCTTGGAATATGTGTACTCAGAGGATTGAAAACTACATTATATTAGGTCAGACTAATTATACCTAATTTATATCTACCCCGGTGTTGTCTGTGTGGCTGGAAGCAGTTATTCAGTGTCTTAAATAAAGAGCTGTCTTGTCACTGTCACATGATTATTTTTGACTGGAAGTGGCAGGAATTTGAATCTGACTTTCTATATACAAGTGTTATATAGATCAGTACTCACCAATCTAGGGTTCTTCCATCACCTTTCTGCACAATGTGTTCTCCAGCATTAACATTCACATAAACAGAATTGGATTGTGCAAATGAAAGGTATCTCTATAAGTGTGCCTGCATTAGCATGTAGCAAAAGCTGTAAAGGTTCTTGACTAATAACGGATTGTGCTATAAATATCTGAGAGATTACAGTTAGATTACCTGGAGTAGTAAGCTTATAGGGTAAGAAAAGACAATTCGAAAAAGAAGCAGAGAAATAGAAACAGGAGTATTCCCAACTTTAGCAGTGGCAATTCTCTTACTGATTGTTATATTTTTGAGCTATCCCTCAGTACCAATATTCTCAAAATGGCTTAAATTGATTACAGGGAATAAAAATGTAAAATGAATCAAACAATAAAATTGAACAGTGAAAACAAAGTAGCAGCAAATATTATATTTGAAAGCATGGGAAAATAAAAATATTTTAATCTGGCGCCAGAAGGGCAACGAAGAACTGTCACGTGAGCCTCACTGTATGCAAAATTATAAAATAAAGTGCCCTAACTTATTAAGGTGTTCTTCCAAGTTACTGTTCCCTCAGCTCCAACAGCTGAGGGGACAGTCCTCATGGTGTGAAGATAAAGGTGAAATGATGTAAGCATTGCTTAGAGACATTGTCTGGGGTAGTGATTATAATATACATCTAGGGAGATTCATCTTCATATTCACACTCCCCTATGAAAATCACTGAAACGGTTGTTTGTACTTTCTTGAGCCCATTGTGGAAATAAAAATAGAGTTATTATAAGTATATAATTATTAATCCAGCAAGTGGACAAAATGTTGCACTATGTGGTATCCTGTTCAGTTTTCCAACCATGAGTCAGCCATGTTTTTTCAGCACATTCAACTCCTACTCTAACCAGATTACAGACCTAGTGTTGATAACACTGAACATACTCAATACAACAGGTGTGACTCATTAGGTTTATTTGCCCCTGAAGATTTTTCTAGTTCTGTAACTGTAAATATTGGACTTAACTCACTGTCGTTTCTCAGTAATCATTTTTTGTTAACTAATTAACTAATTCAGGACATATTTGAGTTTGCTGTTCATTTCTTGGGTAATAATTTAGAAGCCTGGATGGCTTTGCGCTCTGCAGATTAAGGATGGGACTTTTCACAGTCTCCATTGTTCCTTCACTCTCTTAGATTGGCTAGCGGGAGGAAATTATGCTGAGGCAAAAGCAGCGTGCTTCATTTAGGTCTCTTTAGAGGGCTGAGCAGGAGTTCCTTGGTGTGGCACAAGTGTTTTGTTACAAACTGTAATACATGGACCAGTCCAACTGTATGTGGCAAAATAAACACCGATACTGGACACCAGACAGGATGCTTTGTATGCTTCCTCTGCACAGAGATTTTTTTCCACATTGGTAAAATGAATCTTAGGCAGCCTTCCTCCATGCACAGTGAAATTGGAGGGCAGTCTGAGTCTACTGCAGAAATTTGGTTGTATATATCTGTGAATGAACTTCTATATTATCATATTTTCTGTTGGACTTAGGTTAACAATTCCTTACTTTCTTCTCTTTTTTTTCCCAAGCAGCTCAGTTTGGCATTCATGATTCTCAAGTAGCTCCACTGTGTCAGAACATGTAATGTCAGGTTAAGAGATGGTGCTAGGTCATTCAGTGAGCTTCTTGGTTTAGTGGGGATTTGAATTTGAACCTCACCAGTTCTAGTACAATATTCTAATTGTTACACCATTAAAAATCAGATTTAGGGTATGAAAACCAGACTACTGAATTTGAAAGGGTTCCCGTCTTCCATCTCAGTAAGCATTCTTGCAGGTATTGTTTTGGTAACAAAGTTTGGACAGGAAAAGGGAAATAGGCAACATGCAAACATACTGTATAAACAACATTCTTCAGAATATTCATTGCAAACTGAAAATATGTCTGTCATCTAACCACCAAAAGGTTTCTGTTTTGATCACTCCCACCCCCCCACCAGTTTTTATATTACATAATTTGTTGTTGTTGTTGTTTATTCGTTTAGTCGCTTCCGACTCTTCGTGACTTCATGGACCAGCCCACGCCAGAGCTTCCTGTCGGTCGTCAACACCCCCAGCTCCCCCAGGGACGAGTCCGTCACCTCTAGAATATCATCCATCCACCTTGCCCTTGGTCGGCCCCTCTTCTTTTTGCCCTCCACTCTCCCTAGCATCAGCATCTTCTCCAGGGTGTCCTGTCTTCTCATTATGTGGCCAAAGTATTTCAGTTTTGCCTTTAATATCATTCCCTCAAGTGAGCAGTCTGGCTTTATTTCCTGGAGAATGGACTGGTTGGATCTTCTTGCAGTCCAAGGCACTCTCAGAATTTTCCTCCAGCACCACAGTTCAAAAGCATCGATCTTCCTTCGCTCAGCCTTCCTTATGGTCCAGCTCTCGCAGCCATATGTTACTACAGGGAACACCATTGCTTTAACTATGCGGGCCTTTGTTGTCAGTGTGATGTCTCTGCTCTTAACTATTTTATCGAGATTTGTCATTGCTCTTCTTCCAAGGATTAAGCGTCTTCTGATTTCCTGACTGCAGTCAGCATCTGCAGTAATCTTTGCACCTAGGAATACAAAGTCTTTCACTGCTTCTACATTTTCTCCCTCTATTTGCCAGTTATCAATCAAGCTGGTTGCCATAATCTTGGTTTTTTTGAGGTTTAGCTGCAAACCAGCTTTTGCACTTTCTTCTTTCACCTTCATCATAAGGCTCCTCAGTTCCTCTTCACTTTCAGCCATCAAAGTGGTATCATCTGCATATCTGAGATTGTTAATGTTTCTTCCAGAGATTTTAACTCCAGCCTTGGATTCCTCAAGGCCAGCTTGTCGCGTGATGTGTTCTGCATACAAGTTGAATAGGTAGGGTGAGAGTATACAGCCCTGCCGTACTCCTTTCCCAATCTTAAACCAGTCTGTTGTTCCGTGGTCTGTTCTTACTGTTGCTACTTGGTCGTTATACAGATTCTTCAGGAGGCAGACAAGATGACTTGGTATCCCCATACCACTAAGAACTTGCCACAATTTGTTATGGTCCACACAGTCAAAGGCTTTAGAATAGTCAATAAAACAGAAATAGATGTTTTTCTGAAACTCCCTGGCTTTTTCCATTATCCAGCGGATATTGGCAATTTGGTCTCTAGTTCCTCTGCCTTTTCTAAACCCAGCTTGTACATCTGGCAATTCTCGCTCCATGAAGTGCTGAAGTCTACCTTGCAGGATCTTGAGCATTACCTTACTGGCATGTGAAATGAGTGCCACTGTTCGATAGTTTGAACATTCTTTAGTGTTTCCCTTTTTTGGTATGGGGATATAAGTTGATTTTTTCCAGTCTGATGGCCATTCTTGTGTTTTCCAAATTTGCTGGCATATAGCATGCATTACCTTGACAGCATCATCTTGCAAGATTTTGAACAGTTCAGCTGGGATGCTGTCGTCTCCTGTTGCCTTGTTATTAGCAATGCTTCTTAAGGCCCACTCAACCTCACTCTTCAGGATGTCTGGCTCTAGCTCACCGACCACACCGTCAAAGCTATCCCCGATATTGTTATCCTTCCTATACAGGTTTTCTGTATATTCTTGCCACCTTTTCTTGATCTCTTCTTCTTCTGTTAGGTCCTTGCCATCTTTGTTTTTGATCATACCCATTTTTGCCTGGAATTTACCTCCAATGTTTCTAATTTTCTGGAAGAGGTCTCTTGTCCTTCCTATTCTATTGTCTTCTTCCACTTCCGCGCATTGCTTGTTTAAAAATAATTCCTTATCTCTTCTGGCTAACCTCTGGAATTTTGCATTTAATTGGGCATATCTCCCCCTATCACTGTTGCCTTTTGCTTTCCTTCTTTCTTGGGCTACTTCTAGTGTCTCAGCAGACAGCCATTTTGCCTTCTTGGTTTTCTCTTTCTTTGGGATGTATTTTGTTGCCGCCTCCTGAACAATGATGCCAACTTCTGTCCAGAGTTCTTCCGGGACCCTATCTACTAAGTCCAGTCCCTTAAATCTATTCTTCACCTCCACTGCATATTCCTTAGGAATATTAGTGAGCTCATATCTAGCTGATCTGTGGGTCTTCCCTAATCTCTTTAGTCTGATCCTAAATTGTGCAAGAAGAAGTTCGTGATCTGAACTACAGTCAGCTCCAGGCCTTGTTTTTACCGACTGTACAGATGTCCGCCACCTTTGGCTGCAAAGGATGTAATCAATCTGATTTCGGTGTTGTCCATCTGGTGAAGTCCATGTATAAAGCCGTCTCTTAGGTTGTTGGAAGAGAGTGTTTGTTATGCAGAGTGAATTGTCTTGGCAAAATTCTATCAGCCTGTGTCCTGCTTCGTTTTGTTCTCCCAGGCCATACTTACCTGTAATTCGAGGTGTCATTTGACTGCCCACCTTAGCATTCCAGTCTCCTGTGATGAAAATAACATCTCTTTTAGGCATGTTGTCCAGTAGGTGCTGCAGATCCTCATAGAACTGCTCTACTTCAGCTTCTTCAGCATTTGTGGTTGGGGCGTATATTTGGATCACTGTGATGTTAGATGGCTTGCCCTGAATTCGAATTGAGATCATTCTGTCGTTTTTTGGGTTGTATCCAAGCACTGCTTTAGCCACTTTACTATTAATTATGAAGGTTACTCCATTTCTTCTGTGGTCCTCTTGTCCGCAGTAGTAGATCTGGTGGTCATTTGATGTGAAGTGGCCCATTCCAGTCCATTTCAGTTCACTGACGCCCAGAATGTCTATCTTTAATCTTGACATCTCACCAATAACCACATCCAATTTGCCCTGGCTCATAGATCTTACATTCCAGGTTCCGATGGTGTGTTGATCCTTAGAACATCGGATTCGCCGTTCACCACCAGCACCGTTGGCCGCTAGCCGTCCTTTCGGCTTTGAGCTAGCTGCGTCATCACGTCTGGGGCTAGTTGAGCTCATCCTCTGTTCCTCCCCAGTAGCATTTTGACCATCTTCCGACCTGGGGGTCTCATCTTCCGATGGTATACCGACATATCTCTGGTTGTACTGATCCATTTAGTTTTCACGGCAAGAATACTGGGGTGGGTTGCCATTACCTTCCCCAGGGATCGCATTTAGTCTGACCTCTCTGTCATGACCTTCCCGTCTTGGGTGGCCCTTCACGGTTTAGCTCATGGCATCATTGAGGTGCTCAAGCTCCAGCACCACGACAAGGTAACGATCCTTTGCTGAAGATTACATAATTTGGAAGACATTTTTATCATCTTCCAAGTCTTGGATGTTTGTGAGGAAAACTTTCCAGACCAGTATTTTCTACTGTAACCAGACATTTTGCCTGTTGGAGGGGATTTGTTTTTTAAATTACATTTTATTTCTACTTTATCCTAAGAAGCTTGGGAAAGCATACCTTAAAAATGCAAAGTAGATTAGGCTAAAGGAGCAAAATTGTCTTAAGGTCATTCAGTAAACTTCATGACTTAATAACTAGGTTCACATATTGTGCTAAGTCTTAATTTGTTTGAAACACAATACATAGCTTCACATATAATGCTGATTCTTAAACCATGATTGACAACTACAGCTGGATTAACACACCACTTTATGACAAACCTGAAGAAACTATACTGAGGCTTTAGGAGCCCCTTAGGAAGATGCTTAGGAAATGGAAGGCAGTGGGGTATGGATAATGTCCTTGGAATGAACATTGAAAAAGTAGGTAACCCAGGAAGGCTACAAACAGGGCAAACAGTTGGGTGGCCTCTCCTCCTTTCAGTTTGCAACTTAACAAAGGAAGTCAATATGACAACAACGATGATCCCTACAATCTGAAAGTCCTGTTCTTTAATTCCAGATCACTTACTGATAAAAGGACTATTATCTATGATTTAAACCCAGATGAAACAGCTGAACTGGAGACCTACTGTAGCTGACAGAAGTAATTCATCCTTCCCAGCTTTGTCTACTTGGCTATTTTGTGGTACATCAGACTAGTAATGGAGGAGAGAGGGATGGATTGGTCATGGTCCACAACATTCTATCTTGCTGACAGAATGCTTGGCATTCTGCCATTTCTGAGTCATGCTGATGGGTTTGGGTGTAGGATTCTATTAGTGAAAAATTCCAACCCTTTTGAAATCAGCATTAATTCATGCAAGTTGGTATAGTATAGCTTGCAACTAGAATAGTGTATTATCTGGCTGGAAAAGAGTTTGCTGTTCTACTTTGAATCTGAGTATGTTGGAGTTTAGGACTTTTGAAAGTAAGACATTTTCAATTGTACTTTATGTTCCATCCTCCCTCCACCTTTTTTAAAACAAAAATATGTTGTGCTGTAAACATGCTGGAAAATATTAGTTACATAAAATGCTGTATGCCGAGGAGCATATGTTGTAGAATTTGCAGAATGTGAATTGCAGGGAGTGTAAATACAATCTGGTTCTCCCACCCTGGCCAAGAGGCCAAGTGGTAAATATGCCTTCATTAAATTCTAGGAGTCAACATGGGCAGAATGCAAAGATGATTGAATGGAGTATGTTATGTTGTCATAGTGTGTTTTAGAATTTGAATGCTCCTTGAAATAAATAATATTCAGACATGCACAGTGTTTAGTGACAGACAAGCCATGGCGTGGAGTTCTCTGTTTCTTACTTTCTTTTAAAAAATGAGAAGTAGCTATGGAAGAGTGTGATTGTCAGTATATGGAAGGAAATAGCTCCTTAACACATCTTCCATAGGCAACCTTTGACTAAAATTTCTCATCTGAGCAGGAGCAGACTTTTTCTTTTTTTGCACTCCCATAATCCCTTTCCTCCTCTGGCATGGCTTTGAGTGCAGAATATTGTAAACAGATATAGGCAATCAGAAGCTATCTATATTTTGGCCATTTAGATAATGGCAAGGGATTGTAAGAATTAGAGTCCAAAGTATCTGGTGTAGACCAGACTGCCTAACCCTGGTTTAAATTATTATAGTTCTTTCTTTCTTTCTTTCTTTCTTTCTTTCTTTCTTTCTTTCTTTCTTTCTTTCTTTCTTTCTTTCTTTCTTTCTTTCTTTCTTTCTTTCTTTCTTTCAGCATATTTATAGAGCCGCCCATCTCACAAACACGTGTTCTGGGCGGTGTACAACACAACAGTTAAAAACGCCATAACAATCTAAAAACAATCAAAAATAAATAAAATAAACAGATAAGCCAGAGGGGGAATTTTGACATGGGGTGGAGGCTCTCTAGCTTGTTCTAGCCCAAAAATGTCACCTTGCATCTGAATGTAACAGAAGTACAAATAGGTTGGTAGCTGGAGAATGCATTATTGGGGGAAGAGGGGATCCCCTGGGGCACTTCTAGTTAAACCATGAATGCCTTCCAGGTTTTCATAAATGAAAAATGGAACACTTCTGTGCATCAGAGAGATGGGACCATGGAGGGAATCAAGCAGCCTCATTGTAAAACTTGAGAGTTAGTGGAAGGATGGACACAATTCAGATATACCACCACCACAGAAGAAGAACTAAACTTGCATTCAAGCAGATGGCTCCAGATGCTATTTTTTAAATCTTTCTAGATTCTTGTATCTTGAGATCTGCAGGTTCTTCTCTTAAATTCTGTGTATAGGAAAAGTATCTCTTATCTGGTAGATTACAGGTAATAAAATCAAAACATATGTCTGTCACATATTTTAATCACATAAACATTTATGATTGACATGGTTGTTAAAGCAAACGTTTTTGCCAGTCTAAGCTGTGATCAGATTCCCAAACTAATTAAAAAGGCCTGCTCCACTAGGAATAAAATTTGCTTCAGCCAAACCTGTTTGTGAATTGTACCCCAAGAGGTGAATAATTTATCAGAATATAGAGCAAAGAGTAATAGATAACCAAAATTAGTTTTGGCTAAATCCTTCCGAGGTTGGTAAAATGAGTACCCAGCCTGCTGGGGAAGGTGATGACTGGGGAAGGCAATGGCAAACCACCCCGCTATAGTCTGCCGAGAAAACGTCACGAAAGCGGTGTCCCTCCAACGGGTCAGACATGACTCGGTGCTTGCACAGGGGACCTTTCACATTGTTGTGTCACATATCAGAATGGATTTCAGCCATTATATTCAGAACTGGAAGTACTAAAAAAATTGGTTGGGTACTTTGAATTACAATCAGTTCTACTTTTAACCTTTTATCACTTCATTAGCAAAGCACTGAAACTGATTTTTTTGAGATAAGACACTCAAAAGTTTAACTTTCTTTATATACTTAACGCTAGTAACTCTGAATAGAAAGATGTAACTGTTTGTAGTTAATGCATATTTCGTTTGCTATAGGTATTATTGAATCTGTTATTGAGCTACATATGAATATGACCATAATGAATAGAGGTGAATGAGCCATTTGTTATTTTTAATTTATTTAACATTTTGTATCTTTGCCTTTTGTCTAAATAGGCTCTAAAGAAAGGATAAAACACCATAATAAAACAGTACAATAATAGATTAAATATTATATAACTACTTGGTCAGTGTAAAATGAAAACTATCTTGATTGAAATTCCCAACAATCTTTGGTATTTCTTACATAACAATAAGATAATCCTTGGTTTACGACATCCCTAGAGAAGACTTCCTTTCATACTCATGCGTTAAAACTTAATAAATAACAAAATTTAAAAGCTCCAAATAAGAACATTCTGTGGCTACCATTTGTTGGTTATGTCTGTGCAAAGGGCTTTTTCTCTGGTAATACATAAAGGAAGTTCAACTGGTACTAACGTCAAAATATTCTTGGTGCTACATTAAGATGTATTTGTCCAGACATTTGAAGTGACTTTATAGCATTTGTCTGCAATTTACAGATTTTGTTACATCCCAGTTCAGTGGAGGATTGTGTGTTTCTGTGTTAACTATAGTACTCTTACCTTGGAATCCATTCTGATGAATGACATACTAGAAATCATAAAAATGAAATAAGAAATGTAAACCATGCTTATCAGTAGACTTTTCAGTGGGATGTAATCTAAATCAAGACTGATACAGAGATGTTGTGATGGTCTCCTGCCTTGGCACATCATTAGTAAATAAAGTGTGGTCTTGCAAACATCAGTGTTTCTAGATGCTAGTTAAAATCTCTCCTCAAAATATGAGATTTGAAATATTATGAAGAGGACATTATCTAACACTTGCATTCTGTTGTATGGTTATGTTTCCTATTTCTAGATTTGTATTCTCTATTTTGAACAGAGAATGTTCAAAATATGTTTTGAATATAAGTTCAAGTTAGTAAAAGAGAATAGGAATTAGTCAGGATAATTCATTTTTTGTGTGGCTTATTTTATACAAGTGTTTATTAGGAGCTTTAAAAATGTTCTGGAAACAGGTATTTCTAGCAATCCCAGTATCTCGGACTATGTATATCCCAAGTTTCATGTTTCTAGTTAGTTGGAAATGTTAATATCCTTATAAGTGATCAAGCCACTGAGTGTTAACATTTTTGAACTACTGCTTAAAGTAACTTGCATTCTGCAACCATAGATGCTTGCTTCTAGAATACTAAGACCACATCACATGGTATTCTTTGCTGAGAGATAAACAGATTCCTGTGGTCATTTGAGCTTATAAGCTAGTTGTAGGAATTGAGGTTTTCTTCCTTGGTTTGTCTTTGCTAATCTGCCTTCATCTGAAGCTGCTTGAATCAGTCCCCGGCAGCTGGTGTTTTGCATTACTTTCGTGAAGCAATTTGTTATGAGGTTTCAGCTGACTAGATGGTGTGAAAATATCTTAACCATATTCGGAAATACTTTGTGTTTGCAGTTTCAAGAAAGATAATTTTAACAAGCCACGTAGTTTGGGTGTTCCTAGTTATCAAGATTAAGTGAAACTATTGTAACAGTCTTAATACTATTATCAAAGAATGAGTCAGCACAATATTATGCTATATGTAAAACAGATAGAAATATATATATTTTTATGTTGCTTGTTTCCTACTGTATTGCCTGCCTGCGATCATCACCCCATGACATTTGTCCAGAGCCTGGTCTACGTTTTTGACTTTTATGTGAATTTTGCATGAAAAGACCATACAGGTAGTCCTCACTTACTGACTGCCTTGTGCAGCGACCATTCAAAGTTACAACAGTGCTGAAGAAATAACTTTGCGACCAGTCCTCGCATTTATGACTGTTGCAGCATCCCTCAGTCATGTGATTGCAATTTGTATACTTTGCAACCAGCGTGCATTTTTGCTTGTGTCAAGCAGTTAATACAGTATGGCAAAATTGTAAGCCTGGTCATGGTTCACTTAACAACCATGTTGCTTCGCTTCATGACCAAAGGGGAAGTGAGGTGTAAGCCCAGTCATGGTCATGTGATTTTCGGCTGAGTGACCACGTTGCGTAGCAACCAAGTTGCCGGTCCCAATTGTGGTTGCTAAGCAAGGATTATCTGTAGTGAGATGGAGAAACATGGAGCTATCTGTATCATGCTTACAAAGACAAAGGCAGATTGTTATTATAATAGATTATGGATCCCTGCCTGAACTATTGTCTGTCCTAAAGCAGAGCAAGCGTGACTACGCACAAACACTGGAGGATCTAGATGTGGCTGCGAAATGCTAAAAAAGGCCTTGCATGTCAGATAAGTGAATTCAAAAGAGATGTAAGTGAAGTCAAATAGAGCAAAGAAAAATACTTTAGATGGATTTGCAAATTTTCCAGCACCACGATGCTCCAAAATGACAAAGGAACCCATGTGAGCCCTCAATAATTTTCAATCTGTATAGCAACTGTATAGTAGAAACCTGCAGTCTAACACAACAGGGCTAGTTTGGTGTAGTGGTTAAGGCAGTGCTTCTCAAACTTTTCCTTCATTACTCAAAAGTGCTTATCAGAAAGTCCTTTTTACCCAATATAGGTAAAACACTTTAAGTCAATTGAATGGGTTTGCATGTTGTTACCCAAAATAAAACCACTTTTACCCAATTTTGGGTAATTTACCCACGTTTGGGAAGCACTGGCTTAAGGCATCAGGCTAGAAACTGGGAGACCGTGAGTTCTAGTCCCACCTGAAGCATAAAGCCAGCTGGGTGACCCTGGGTCAGTCACTCTCAGCCCTGGGAAGGAGGCAATGGCAAACCACTTCTGAAATCTTGCCAAAGAAACTGCAGGGACTTGTCAAGGCAGTTGCCAGGAGTCAAAAACTGACTTGAAGGCACCAAGAAACAAACAATTTTCATTTGAAATAAAGAACAAAGCAACTAAATTCAGAACCTTACCCCTCAATGGAAAGGACCAGCCTGCTGAACAACTCCTGATATTCAATTTGCACTCTCTTCCCCCACCCCCCTTATCTTGGAGCAATATTTGTTCTTTGTAGCATCTGTTGTGTGAGATCCCGACCTGTCCAAGCAGAGTGGGAACAAACGTGGCTTTATCCCTGCAGCATTGTGCCAAAGCCCTTCCAGGCCCTCTTCCCAAACAATGATCCAGCCATGAGCACAATCACCATGAGCTTCCAGGCCTAGATCCCTATGAATTCATGTTAAACCCTGTCAGGTCACATTCCTGCTCTGCCTGGAGAAATGCCTGTCTAGGCAGACTGGAAGAGCCTTGTGTGGTGCAGAGTGGTAGGCAGAAGTATTGCAACCAAAAACTCTCCCCATGACCCGAGTTCGATCCCAGCGGAAGCTGGATTCTTGGGTAGCTGGCTCAGGTCAACTCAGACTGGGGAAGGCAATGGCAAACCACCCCGCTATAGTCTGCCAAGAAAAAGTCGCGAAAGCAGCATCCCTCCAAAGGGTCAGACAAGACTTGGTGCTTGCACAGGGGACCTTTCACCTTTCACAGTCTTTCACCTTTCACAGGCATACTGGAAGTGAATTCTGGTAGTGACCTTGTCCTGCATGTGTAAGCTCCAAACTCTTTCTGGCACCCATCCCCCTTAAATCTGCTCATGAACCCACTGGGACTAAAAAAAATTTGTACAAGAAGGATATAAACATCATTCGTTTTACCCACTTGACCAATGTTTCTCAACCTCAGCAACTTTAAGATGTGTGGACTTCAACTCCCAGAATTCCCTAGCCAGCAACCACAACCCTCTATCCCTTCGCTATCGTTACTGCTCTGATGTGTACAGAAAGTTCTGAAGTGGAAGAAGGATTTCACACTGATCTTGATAACAAACAGGATTATTGGTGTTGTGCGGCAAGAGAACTTTTCATTTACTTTCTTTTTTGGAGGAGGAAGATTCATGTCAATTAAGACTGAAGTGTTGTAGTCATACTACTGGCAGTGAGGATTGTGATTTACACTGGGTAATACAGTAGTTCTTTACATGGCTCTAGGATCATGTTTTGCCCATTCTAGGTTTGGTTAAATTGCAAATTCATTTCAACAGGATTTAAGTAAACTGGCTGGTGAAGTTCTATATGCATAATATTATGCATTAACTTGACAGATCAGCAGAATGCTAAAAATCTTGCCTGGTTTTCAAAATACTGTAGACATTTATACTTGAACTTGAAGGACATATTTTTTGTCTTATAAAAAAATTAAGGGATAAATAACATTGTACTATTAGCTTTTCCACATTGGCTTTTCATGTGTTCATATATTTTGCATTAGTTCAATCCATTGTTAAGCATTCCCACCTCCAATATTTTTAGATACAAAATCTATGCCATTTCTTGAGCAAATCAGGAAAAGTGCAATTAATGGAACATAATTATATAAAATTATGCCTAGGGTTGATTTACTTCCCAGAGATTGAATGATGAGTAAATTGTTAAAATTAAGAAACCTTGTAACAGCATTAGTCTTGAAAGTTTAAAAGATTTCTAGAGTTATGTCATGTTGTTTCTGTAGGACTGGTAAATCTCTTCTGCTAATGATAGCAGTTCGTTTAGACATGATTAAAATGTTATTGCCTTTTAATACATTTAGCATTACAGGATTCTTAAATGCAATCAGAGCATCTGAAGCTAAAACATACCATTGCAGCCATGCATGTGTACTGGGGAGAGCATATTTTATTCTAATTCATGTAGGAATTTCTGCCATGAATTAACCAAGCATCCAAATTTGATACTTTTTTCCTTTGTAGTTCTAGATTGCTGTTAACGAAAGGGAGAAATGAATATGTACTATGTCCATTTTATAAAGGCAAGGTTTTTTCAAAAATTACTTAACAAAAGGATAGCATAAATGTGTTCAACTTTATTAAGGAAATAAGTGATGGATGATGATGATGATGATGATGATGAAGAAGAAGAAGAAGAAGAAGAAGAAGAAGAAGAAGAAGAAAGGAAGAAAAGGAGGCTGGAAAACTATGTCATAAGCAACAACTCCAAAAGTTTTCATCATTTTGCTCAAAAATCTCCTTCATTGTCTCTTTGCTAGAAAAGCCAACCTTAATTCAAACATTAACAAACAATATATAATTAAGAATCCATTGTTGCAAATCAGGCATATATTTCTCCCTCCAGTAATGTATGATAATATTTTTAGCCATCCTACATGTTCCCCAAGATAGTTAATAACTTGATAGACTCCAAATACTGGGGTTACTCTATAGCCAAGAAGAACATATGCATTTTTAATATACTGTATAGGATTTGATCCAGTTATATTAACAATCATGTAGTTCAATCATATGACAATAATAGGATAACACCAAATTATATGTATTAATTCTGCCAAAGTTTTAAAACCAGTTTTCATCAGGCGAGTTGATCCAAGTGATGTGAGAAGCCCAGTTTATCAAAAAAACAATTGGACATTATTTTTAAATTGAGTTCTGTACTTCATAGTATAAGGATACCTGCTTAACAGTGACGATACAGTTAGGGCTATGGTATCAATATATCTAAAGTGCCTGATTGGATTAGACAGTTAAGGTGTTCGTTTTATATTCTTTGGCCACAAATCCTTCCTTTAATTAAGAGCACTATATTATATTAATTCACTTTTTCAAAAAAATGCACACAAAGTCCTCAGAAGGGCCTATGTGCTGCTCTCTTTATTTATCTTTTGGGTATAATTATGACTGATCTTTGGTACTAAGCGACTGTAGTTCAGAAACAATCAATTAAATACCAAGAAGTCTCATTACCAGCCTAAATAGTTGCATGGATCTGAAAGGTTAGTAATAGCCCACATTTGTTACTATAATTGTCAAGCCAGCTAACTGTATTTGCACTTGGGCGTACAGAAATCACCTGCAGTGACAATCTAGTGTAATAAAAAGCATTATTGTAACTGTAAGCAAGACCCTACCACAACAACTTCCAAACTGTAAGCTAGGGTAGCCATGGGTATCTTGGGAAAAAAAAATAATCAGAAAGATCCTACAAGTACAATATTTCTGAGAGAGAGAGAAAAAAAGAAGTGACGACAGTGATCTCAATGATTCATTGCTATGACATGGCTTCTTTTAATCAGTTTCCTTCTTTCCTGCTAGGTGTATTTGTGTAGAGCTTAAAGAGATGTAGAAAGTGGTCAAGAAAAAGGTTTGGAATCTCTCCAATATGGGGAAATTTTATCTTTGTGACGTTTTAGTTTGGAAAAATGATGTGCATGTAGAAACATGATAAATTTATGTGTGACATGGATAGTGATAGGTCCTCTCCTTCCCAAAAAAGAAAAAAAAAACTGGTATCTGAGCCATCCTTACAGTATACTGGTATAAAATTTAGAATAGATAAAGAAGTTCCAGTGGAAGAGAATATCCATTGAACTATTGAATTCTTCGGGCTCTCTGAGTTTGGTTGTTTGCTTGCAGACGTTTCATTGCCCAGCTAGATAACATCATCAGTGACTCTCAGTGACTCTGATGATGTTATCTAGTTGGGTAATGAAACGCCTGCAAGCAAACAACCAAGCACAGAAAGCACCAAGAACTCCACAGATAAAAAAGTATTCTGCACAGTATATAGTTAAAATATGAAATTCAGCACCACAAGATGTAGTGATGGCTAACAAGTCGGATGGATTTATAAGAGAATTAGGGATATTTGTGGAATATAAGACAATCAGTGGCTGTAAAAATGTTAACAATATGTTATTTCCACTATCTGAAGGGGTGTGCCTTTCCGTTCATGTGATACCACAGAACAGAAGCAGGAAGGTGCCACATCCTGTTTGAAGCTTTCCAGAAGCACCTGATTGGGCACCATGGGAATAGAATTCTGAACTAGATCCAGAAGTTTCTTTGAGCCAGAACAGCTGTTAGAGATCTGCAGTGCTTCAGATTCAAAGGAAAAAAGGTGTTCTGGAATATGTGGGCAGACACACACAGTATCTGTCTGTCTCTACTTTAACCAGATGCATCTTTTCTTGCAATTTGGCTGTAGTTGCAGGAGTGCAATCCCAGGAAAAATGTAGCTACTTTAAAGAGTTGCAGACAGGTACCCCATGTATTTCCCTGTGTGCTCCTAAGCTCTTGGTGGTAGCATTAGAAGTTGCCTTTCACTGTTTATTTGATTGCCCTTTGTTGCCTTACAGCTCTTCAGATTTGATCTCCAAAAACTGATTTGCAGTGTTGTCCGGCAAATCCTTAAAATAGTTTTGTCTTTTTCCAGATCAGGCGCAGTTGCTTTAAGGTGTGGCAGATAGGTGCAATGTTTGCATTCTTGCACACAGCTGTCCTTTGGACACAGTTCTTTGTTCTTCCGTTCTTGGATATAAACAGTTGAATCTGTTTTTGCTTTCAAATGCAAAATTAACACCTTACTATTGGGCTTCCAGGGGTCTTAAAATGAAAATTTTTGACTGCTGGAATGATCTTTGCTTTCTATTTTAATACAGAAAAATATCCCTCAATTGTCAATAGCTTGAGAAAAGCTTCAAGAAATTGGTAAAGTCATCAGTAGTCTCCACAATGAATTCTGCTGCTGGTTTCTTAATTTTTTTCTTATTTGTTCTGTGCAAATATTAATCACTTCTAAGGATTTTTATTCTGCATCTTAGATTCCTTTTAATGGTTTCATCTAGTGCTTTATCACTGTTATTTTGTTTAATTGTACTTATGTTATACATACTCCAGTATTTTGAACTGGACAGTGGGACAATAGTTATAAATACCCCCTCCCCCCATATAGTAAAAAAGAAAAATATATATACATTTTAATAAGATTTGTCTGTTGCCCAGATAGCAGAATGAAATAAAGGAACTTATTTTTAGGAGGATAGATTTTGATTGAATGCAGATTTCTTAATGGTAAGAAGAGTTGGACAATAGAACCAATTTTCTATACAATTTTGAGGCTGGGGAAAAGCATTTAAAGGGACTTTTTCAAGTGATAAGCTTCTGTGTTTGAGCTGAGTTTTTTTTTTTAACTTTTTCTCATGTTGATCATCCTGCTGTATATGTTAACATGAATTAGATATACTTTGTTCTAAAGTCTTTGATTTCTTAGTCTCTTTACTATATATAAAAGATTAAAATGACATAATTTTTCCTCATTGTGATACACCTTCTTTTATTTTTGAATATGTAACATGTTTCCTTTTCATGTTTTCCCTTTAGATTACCTATTTTAGCCTTTGGTATTTCAACAAGCAGAACCAGAGGAGGTGGATAGACTTGGATAAACCTCTCAAAAAACAACTGGATAAATATGCATTGGAGCCAACTGTATTCTTTGGTGTGGTGTTTTATGTGCCTTCTGTCTCTCAACTTCAGCAGGAAATTACCAGGTGAATCTTGTAAGCTTGTGTAGAATAATTCTAAATATAAAATAAGCAAATTTTACAATGGCCGTATTGAGTCTGATTCCTGTTGTTTCCATATATCTTTACAACAGAATAGTTCTCCTAGATCTGAACAAAAATCTTTCTGATTAATATGTTATTTCCTACATAGCCAATTATTTTAGCTGAGATAATCCCAAGCACATTACCTTTGGTAGGTAATAAAAGGTGTTACCCTGCTAAGCTGCTTAGTGAAGTCTCAGATTTGATGTTGAAGTCCCTGGCTGCTTTTTGTCCTAGAAGATAGGTGAAAATACACTGGGATGGCACCATTTGGGGAACACTGGTTTACACTGCGTGAGACAACTTAAGAATTCAGAGTCAGTTATTTCCCAGACCTATTTAGAGGTGTTAAGTATTGAACTACCATTCTGTGAATAAGCATTTAACCCTTTTTTGATTTTCTGAATTTTTGCATATCTTTGTCACTGAACATTATCAGTTTCATGGATCCTACTGATATATACAGGGGGAAGGGAAGTTGATCTGAGTTAACAAGCAGTACCAAAATTTGGAGTCTCTATTTCATAAGCAAAATCATCCAACATGTGACATGTCAGTGTGGAAAAAGAAATGAGAAGTTTATGCTAGAAAATCTTTGAAGCGTGATTGAATTGAAGCAGTTTACTATGGAGAAGTGGGCCAGTATTCCTATCAAGCAATGTGAGAGACTGATCACCAATTACAGGAAGTTATTGCTGCTAAAAGTTGTACAAAAAGTTACTGAATCTACTGGGATGATTACTTTTTCTCATTAGCACACTGTACATTGAAGAGATTTCAACATCAGTTCTGGGACATCCTTCACCAGCTTAGATTGTATAACAATTCTATAGAATAGTAGGCCCTGTGTAACCAAGACTGTTTCCTTCACCTAGTTCAAGCTCAGACATGAAATCTGAATCTGTCTGAAGAGTTTAATAGCATACCCACAGATTTAAGTGATACTTATTCTCTAGGGTTTCCACTCCAAGGGATAAATAAGGAAGAATGGAATTAGATAAGGCTTGAAAAATGTAAGTTCAAAGAAAGAAATGCTAACATAGGTTAATTGGAAAGTTAGTAATAGTGTAATGACATTATTAGAAGAAAAGAGAGTATGTGACTATTGGACAAGTGAGGATCTATGAGTAGAGATACAATTTGCTACATTGAGATCCTTGTATGTGAGTTAAGAATTTGATATCAGATGGGGCTCATTATCTCAATAGCTCCAGATGTTTCTTTATTATTTAGATACAAAGGAAGTTGGCTTATACCAAGTCAGGCCACTGTTTCTCAAATTATCAACTTGGACGGTCAGAAGTTCTCTCAAGTCTCACATACAGATTTTTCTTATAGCCTGCTGCTTGATTCCTTTTTAATGGAAATGCCATGGATTGAACCTGGGACCTTCTGCATATGTTCCTCTGCTGAGTTATGGTGTCTGGCCTACCATATATCATACTATAGAGCTTATATAATATTATTTATTTATATACTCTGCTTCTTCTCCAGAAGCACAGAGTGATGTACATACTTCTTCTTCATAGAATCATATCAACAAAACAGATAGTTTCATGCCTTGATTTGCTTACAGCCTAAATTGTTGATAGCTGAGAAGTAGATGTATGTATGTATATAGGTATATGCACATACATATGTACATCACAAAATGTTTCTGAGTATATGCATTTCCATGAATCAGAGACAGGTGGAAAAACATGTTTTTTCTCACAGATACCAGTATTATCTACAACTGAAGAAAGACATCTTGGAAGGAAACATACCTTGCACATTTGAACAAGCAATTCATCTTGCTGGCTTAGCTGTTCAAGGTAATCTCCACACTTGCAATCATGTTTAGCTTATTTTAGGAGGAAGGGACTTGTATTACTGTCTGAATGAACATTTTGGAGGAAGTGTATGGCCTTTTGATTGTACATGGGTTACAGTCTGTGTTCTGTAAAAAGCATTAAAGGATAATTAGGATATAAGAATACGAAGAGCACAAAAAAGGCCATCTTGGATCAATGTATTGTCCCCAAACAGATGTTTAGAGGAAGCCTGTTGACAGCACATGAAGGCAATAGCTGTCTCCTGTTGCTGCTTTTCAGCGGCTGATATATATGTGGAGATCAAGATGTTTAGCATTATCCTGTATTAAGGCTGCACAAGCAATTGGCACAGGAGTTTTACAAAGAATATTGGCATGAATGAAGCACCGTTCCTCAAAGCTTTGAAGCAGTCATGTCTTCTGACACAATGTCCTGACTCTGATGTCCTTGTATGTGTGTGGTTTTCTCTCTCTCTCACTGTGTAGTTTTCTCTGTGTGCAGGTACATGTCTGTTCACGGTCAGCATTACTGCTGGGAGTATCCACAATGCATCCATTTGGCTGCATACTGTTTTAGAGTAAAGCACCCATGGCTCTTTTCTCCCAGAAGCATGTTAGACTTCTCCTAATGGTATACTATAGTATTGGACAGTCTGGATTGATTTAAATCATCAAAAGAAAGTCATGATTTACTTTGGCCATGATAAACTTCATCTATATGATGAAAATCAGATCACTAAAGCATTGTAACTTACAACTCTGTATAATATTTTACAACATCAAGGAGAATATACTTTTTGTAATTTTTGAGTAATACTTTTAGATAACAAAATTTGTATTGGCGCCAAGCTTCAAAGGCAGCAACATAATACATCAGGAATGCCACCACAACTCCTTTCTGCTCAGCTTTTGATTATTCTCTTTTTTAAAAAACAAAACTAATTTGCCATCTGGTAGCAAAGTGGTTATCTCAGGTGCGAGACAGTGGACCTTATTTTGAGAACAGCATGTTGGAAATATGCCCTGATTTTAAATCAGTAATACTTTTGTATAGCTGTTGTATGTTATAGAAAAGATTGGCAAAAAAGATGAATTGTTGGCATGGGGAATTGGAAGCCATGAATATTCATTTTATTTGCTGTTATACTTTATATGCTTGGAATAGTAATATTGTGCTATAGTATATTGAATATATTTCCAGAATGTTATTTTGTCAGTGTGATAGAAGAAATACATCACAATAACTTGTTTATGTGACAAACATTCTGCCTTTTTTATTTACTCTTAAGTTGACTCTTAAATCATAGTGATTCAGTAAATAATTACTTAATTGCTCTTGTATATCATGAAATAACTTAGCTTTCTACACTTCTGTTTCTAGATAGAAAACTGAAAGTTGTATAATATATCCATTTGTACTGTTTATATGACTTCTGGGAATTTGGATAGGAATCTTTTCTATGCATGCAATACTTTAATTGTGGTCTGTTGTTCATCTGTCAAATAATATTTCACTGTTAATTGGTCTGTTCTTGACAGACTTACTTTCCAAAAGAATTGTATGTTAAGTATTTAATTTCTGCCTGTTTTCTTTTAATTCCTCAGCTGATTTTGGGGATTATGACCAGTATGAATCACAAGAGTTTCTGCAGAGATTTGCCTTGTTTCCTGTGGTAAGGATGGTTCAGTTTCTCTTGCTTTTTTCCCATGTTTGGAGATGTTTAAAAGACTGATTAAAAAGTGAAACCAGTCCTGCATGCTGATATTGTTTTGAATGGTCTTATTTTACCTATAGAAACAAGCATGTATCATGATAGCTTTATTATTAATTGCTTCAAGTTTTACATTTTTAAAAAAATCAATGTTCAGAAAGAGGTTTCTTTGTGCTGCTCTGTCGGAAAGGTTTATATGATTTTTTTTTGTTCTATCAGCTTTTTATAGTGTTAGTAAAACCTACTATGTAGATAAAGACTCTGTCATCATCCTACCTCCAGTGGGATGAATCTGATTGTTGAAACCCAGTTGAAACCAGGAATATCTGGTATTCTTGAGGATGTAAATCTGCTGCCACCTTAGCACTACTCAACGACTAACAGACTAGCTCAACCTCCCAGAATTGATATTCTCCAGCCACAAGTGTGTGTGTGTGTGTGTGTGTGTGTGAAAGAGAGAGAGAGAGAGAGAGAGAGAGAGAGAGAGATCATTAGCAAGACGGTGGACAGAGATTTACCATACAGCACCCCCTTTCCTTTTGCATATACGTAGACCATGTTTAAAAGGGGTGGGGATGCTCTGTTTGCCATCTTGCTGACTTTGACACATATATCCTGAGATGCCACTTTACCAACTTTGAAAGGATCTGCCTTCTTTCCTCTTCCCTCCAGGTGATATCCAATATGTGGCAGTCTTTGGGTGTCTGGATTTTTGAATATTTTTGAATATTTGAATATTTGCCTGAAAAGAGGCATATCTATATGCCTCTTTTAGTCTGGGCTACCCAGACTTTTTAGTATTGCCTTTGTGGTTCTGAAGCTCCCTGGGACCACCCTACTAAAATTTGGTGGCAAAAAAACTGACTTTCAGCTGTGTGAGAATTTAATGGTTTGGAGAAATTTTAAAGGTACCAGTGAGAATACAAGGCCTTCATGAGTTAAAATGCTTCCATTCTCATCCTTAAATCTCCCCCACCACCACCCAAACAAACAATAAAGATTTCCAGTCCCATCACATCCAGTGTCATCATCCTGAAACTGGAAGACCTGAGGTCCATTAGTAGTTCTACCTGCATTCCTTAACTGAGACTGCCTTGAAGAAACAAGTGCAAGCAACTCTTCAAACAGCAGAACACAAAGGTGCTTCCAAATTCTCTCAGATGCATCCAGCTCATTTGCACTATATAAAAAAACCCTTCAGGTTAAAGTCTTAAATAGCTACACGCTCTAGGTGCTCCGATGAAAGAAACGGGTGCTTTTGTGGGGATTTACAAAAGGATTTTTTGCCCCTAGGTCATTCTGGCATGGCTTGTGACATTGAAATGTGGGGATAGATTAACACACATCAAACTACTCAATATGAATCCCATCTGAATTCCTTTAAACTCTATAGTTATCAGGTTGGGGAAATCAAAACTGATGTTTGGTCACTTTACTTGTTTACTGTGGATGTTTTAATTATTGATCTTATGTAAGTTGCCTTGAGTCTATAGGTTTAATATATGAATGACTGAAAGTCTCTCATATATACACACACACACACGCACGCACGCACATACATACAGTATTTGTATGTATGTGTATATATGTGTATATACTGTATAGATATATAGATATATACACACACAATACATACAGTATATACAGTATGTGTGTGTGTGTGTGTGTATACACACATACATACATACAGTGTATATATATACATACTATATATATATATATACACACACACGCACATACATACAGTGTGTGTATGTATATGTATATATGTGTATATACTGTATATGTATATATATATATATACACACAGTACATACAGTATGTGTATGTATGTGTGCGTGTGTGTATATATATATACACACACACGAACACACACATACTATATATATATATATACACATACAGTGTATGTATATACATACTATATATATATATACACACACATACAGTGTACAGTGTGTGTGTATATATATATATACACATACATACATATACACATATATATGTGTATGTGTATGCGTGTATGTATATATATATGACTGAAAGGAAGACAGATGGAATAGTATATATTGGTACTTTTAATTAACTTCTTACACCAAATGAAGTTTAGGATGTTGACAATGGATACAGGAATAAGCATGATGCTTTATTTTCTATTTTTAAGGGTTGGTTGCAAGATGAGAAGATCTTAGAAGAAGCAACTCAGAAAGTGGCATTACTCCATCAAAAATACAGGTATTGGTTCTGAATTTGTGACAATGTTTTAAGTCTGAAGGTTGCCAGATGATGGCATGCTGAATTGTTGCTATAAAGTAGGGAATTATTTATATTTGGATTGATGATAAGAAATATAGATCCTGTGTTAACACGTATCAGCCTTGTTAAAGTCAGCAGTCCTTCTTCTGGCCCTGGGATTGAAATTTGGTGGATCCATTTCTCATCATTTTGAAGTAGGTACATAAGGAACACTGTAAGCTTACAGTAGGTTTAACATTGTATTTTAAGCAGTGATCCCCACAAATAAATCTAAGAAAAAAATACTTCTCTCTTCAGCATCATTGCTCTGCCTGATGCGGCTCTTAGGCTACCCCCCCAACCCCCTCCTATTAATAAACAGTCGAAGCAGTCTCTTTAATACTAGCTTCTACTAATCAGAAAGTCATGATAAATAGTGATAACCAACTCCTGTTTAATGGGAAACGGTTTTGCTTTAATAGTGTTATTGTACTTATAAACTGTTTAAATATGGAGCCTCAGCATATGCCTGAGGCTGGCTTTAGAATCTTTAACTTTAACTACAGTTTTTAGAAGCCCAGCATGCTATTTGCTTTGGCCCAATGTTTGGAATCTGCAACAGATCTACTGAATTCTGCTTATTATAGATTTATAAGAAACCTGTGAATGCAAATACGATCTTTGCTCCTTGTAATCTTTCGTATTTCATGTGCTATTTTACAGCTGAATTTAAATAAGACACTATTGTGATTTGCTTGTTTGTAGCATAGTGTGTTATATGAAACCAGCTATTGTGGTTTATAAATCAAAAACTTATTTAAGCTAGTTACTGAATGAATCCATTTTTTTGGATTTGCAGAATACATTGAATCATAAACTGACTCAGTAGTCTGAGTTCATAAAATATGGTGAACTACATATATAATTTATGTACGTATCTGCTAAATCTGCTAAATCTTTGCTGAACCGCATAAGTGTATTGTGTGTTTGGTCAGAGAAAAAATCACATTTTTTGCAGCAATGAAATATTACACTCTGGATTTATTTATGTAAACTGTCCTGCCCTCTAGGAACTTCTGAGAAAGTGCACTTGTCCAGTTTCTTGGAAGGGGGCGCTGTCTAGGAATTCTAGGAAAGTGCAGTTTACCGAAGTTCAGAGAGGAGGCGCTCTGTGGTCAGGCACCCTGCTGTTTGTGGCTTCCTGTTCTCAGATAGTCCAGGCTCCCTGCTGGGCTGTGGCTTTTGTCTACTAGCCTGGAATGTTCACCTGGGAAGGAACTTTTTGTGATTGGATTATGGAGATCTGTTTGGCTGGGAAGGCTGTTTACCTGGATGGGCTCTGCTAATTTCTGGAAGGAGCAACCTTTTGCCTTACAAGGTCTCTGATTAGGTCTGAGGGGAATCTTTTGTCTAAACAGTTGAGGCTTCCTGTTTCACTTCAATCTTTTGCTTCTCCTTTTGCATTGAACTCATTCTATTTTGTAACTTTTAATCTTTTACCTTGCTCAAGGAGGTGAAGCAGTGTGGCGGGAAAACAGTGTTTGAGGAAGACAGTGTGGCGGAGAGGGAGAGATCCTTTAATTTCTTCTCACAGAAGTGTTCTTGATTCAGTTACAGACAGAAACTAAGTGTTCCAAGAAGCTAGTTAGTCAATTGACTTTCTTTCCTTCTTTCTTTTGAAGGGGCCTCACACCACCTGATGCAGAGATGTTATACATGCAAGAAGTTGAGAGAATGGAAGGTTATGGTGAAGAGACCTACCCTGCTAAGGTAAAGTTAGCTTTGTTGAAGACGTGTGCCACTGCTTCAGTGTTATACAAGTATGATAATTAATTTCCCTTCTGTATTTTTATTTTCTTTTAAAAGGTGTATTTTTGCCTTGTTACAACACTGGTAATGTTTCTGTTAAAACTTTTAGCAGAAACACTTAAATGTCAATCCAGAAATAGGATTGGAATTTCTGTTTAGAATGCAAAATTCTACACTGAAAATATTCTGGATCCTACTGTATGTTAACCAATAAATGTAGCAAGCATATAGTTGTAATACATAAAAATCATATTCTATATCTAGTCAATTTAAAAGGCAAGATTTCAACTGTTTAAACAGACTGCCTATGTAAATGAATGAGTTGAGTATGTGTATAGTAATAACACAGATTTTGAGCAAAAACATGGGGTTATAGGGACTAGAATTTATGTTTCACTGAACTAACTTAATAAAAACAATTATTATTTTAAAAATAATCATCTTCATATTCTTTTAGAAGGAAGCCATTCTAATGTCAATCTGCTTCAGATCTGATTATAGTGCAGAAATAGTTAGGGTTGCCCTAATTGATGACCTTTACTGGGAGAGAAATAGAGGAATACTATTGTACCTTCTGGGGGCGTGGCGGCTCAATGGTTAAGATGCCAGGCTTGTCAGCTGGAAGGTTGCAAGGTCAGCAGCTCGAGACCTGAGCGCCACGTGATGGAGTGAGCTCCCACACTCGCCCCAACCCTTGCCAACCTAGCAATTCGAAAGCATGCAAATGCGAGTAGATAAATAGGTACTGCTTTGGCGGGAAGGTAACAGCATTCCGTGACTGTCATGCTGGCCACATGACCGCAGAAGTGTTTTAGGACAATGCTGGCTCTTCGGCCATGAAACAGAGACGAGCACCGCCCCCTAGTATCAGACACAACTAAATGGGAACCTTTACCTTTACCTTTATTGTACCTTCTGGATCTCTTAATGGTCTTTGACATCACTGATCACAGGATATTGCTGGGGTGGGTTGGTGGGTTGGAAATTGGGGTATAGTGATTTCTTTTCTATCTGCAAGACTACTGCCAGCAATTGGTAGTAGTATATTTCTGTTTGGCTCCAAGTGCTTATGTAGTGGTATCCCACTGAATTCTCTTCCTTTTTCTCTTGCTATTTGGGAGTACATCACTATTTCTCAACTATGGCAACTTACAGATGTATAGACTTCAATTCCAAATATTCTGCATTCAGCACGGACATTCTTACAAATTCTGGGAGTTGAAGTAAGCACATATGGAAGTTGCCAAAGTTAGGAAAGAATGATAAACATTAAAACTTTGGAGAAGATTGTCCAGAAATTTAGAATACAGTGTCATCAATGTGCAACTGACACTCAGTCAGAAGAAGCTGTTCAGGAATTTCCTGGAAGAAGTAATGTACTAGATGAGGGCAAACAAACTGAAGCTAAGCTTAGATAATGGGTTCTCAAGCCCTGGAATTAGGCAGGTGATTTATTCTAGAATCGGTAGCATTCCCTCTGAAGAACAGGTACATTGCTTGGGGGCTAACCTCAATTCCCAATTGTCACTAGGGGCATCACTGGCCTCTGTGGTGATGAAAAGATAAGCCTAATTTTGGCTGGTGTGCAGAGTACAACCCTTCTGGACTAGGATCGTCTAGCCTCCGTGATCCATGCTCTAATAACTTCAGGCTTGGATTACTGCAATTTCCTTTTCTGGGCTCTTCTTAAAGACAGTGTTGAAGCTGCAATTGGTACAAAACATAGCTACCTGATTGTTAAGTGAATTGGTGAATGAGATTGTACAACACTGGTCCTGAAAACATTGCGCTCATTGCCAAAAGGTTCCAGAGCTGTATTTGAGGTGTTGACATTAGTCTGTAAAATCCAAGTAGCTGAGAACCCCAATATTAAAATACGAGCTTCTCCAGGGCTATAAAACCATGCTGTGGAAGACCTTCCAGTAGTCTATAAATTGGTTTGGTTTATAGTGCACTGGGTCTTTTCAGTGGCAGGATCCCAATTATAGAAGTCTCTTCAAAGGAAAATATGGATGGCCATAAGCTCTCTTCATTTAGATGACAAAGATATACCCATTCAGCCTGGCAGATGGAAAATAGCAACTCTGGGATCTGTGTTTTAGATTGCATATTATAGAGGCAGTTCTGAGTAAAATACATAATTTCAGTGTTATGCTTAGGGGCATGACCCATGTTTTTGTATGCAAAAATGGCAGCCACTATTCCTGGGCGTGCACAGTGTACAATCCAAAGTGTCCAAGAATTGGCTTATAGAACTCTTGTATAATCCTTGCAGAGATTGCCCGCTCTGCTTTTTTTAAATTAACTTTAAATTAATTTTTTTATTTATTATTTGGCAGGACTTTTGGTTAATTGTTTATTTAATATTATTTATATTGTTCTTTGATAAATTGCTCTGATAATAATAATAGATTTTCATTACCATTTTTGTCATAACTGAATGTTGAAACCATTTTAACATTAGGGAATTTTAGGGGAAGTGATGTATAAGGGAACAAAGCTATTTCCTATTCTAGGTAGCATTGCGCTCAGTAATATCCTCAAATTGATACATGATCCCTTCTTGATTAGGATCACAGATAATCAGGTTAACCTGAACAAAAACATGTTGGCATATAGTTTTTGCAATATAATTTAAATGTTCATCTAGCTGTGGCTGAATGGTTGTCCTACTAATATTACCAACTTTATTTTTTCATTATCATTATCTAGGATAGCCAAGGAAGTGACATATTCATCGGAGCTTGTCTTGATGGAATTTTTGTCAAGCACAAAAATGGTCGGCCTCCTGTCATATTTAGGTGAGTTTATTCCCCAGTAAGATGGGAAGCATGATGTTTCATGCTTATAATCATAATAATCTCTAGATATTAGAGCTAAATAAGAACATATTTTCCATGCTGAATCCGTACAGGATATAAGGCTGTAGACACACTAATAAGATCTATACTGTGATTATTTATTTATTTATTTATTAAATTTGTCCCCACCCATCTTCTCCCATTGGGGGACTCTGGGTCATTTACAATAATTAATTGATTATGTGCCATCAAGTCACATAAATAGATTTTTTCCATAATAATTTTTCTCTAAGCTGGTCTTTCAGGTCTTCCAATAGTGCACTCATCGCCAGTATGAATGAGTCTATCCACCTTGCTGCTGGTCATCCTCTTCTCTTTCCCTCTACCTTTCCCAGCATTAGAGCCTTCTCCAGAGAACTAGGTCTTCACATAATATGTCCGAAGTAGGATAACCTGAGCCTGATCATTTGTCCTCAAGTGAGAACTCTGGGTTGATTTGTTCAATGATCCATTTGTTTGTTTTCTTGGCTGTCCATGGTATTTTCAGGAGTCTTCTCCAACATTAAAGTTCAAAAGCATCAATACTCTTCCTATCCTGCTTCTTCAGAGTCCAGTCTGTACTATGAAATGCTTATTTATTTTTCAGTAATCACTGTAAGGATTATTTAGTGTGCAATCTATGACCTTTGGAATTGCATCTTAGGAGAAAGAGATTGCTCTGCTTCCCCCTTCCAAGATAGTAGATGGGGATCCAACTTCAAGTGATAAGTTTGACTTTAAATCAGCTGCCCTCAATGAAAAGCTCTTTCTGAAATTGGTGAATCCTTACCTGAGAAGAACACAGAGGGATTAAGGTTAAGGTTCCAGAAACAGTTGGACTGAGATCCAAAGGCTTCTAACTCTTGTCTGCTTTTTCTTCCCACATTCCTGTTGGGTTTTGTCCACATCAATACTTAACCTACAGGCTCACAAAGAGAGGTTAGAGGACACAACTGGGATAAAATAAACACATTGCAGATAATACAAAAGCCTTTAGTAATAAATAAAATCAGCCACTGCAAACTCTAGGATTCAAGTGATATTCATACCAGTCCCCAGATTCAAATTGTACATCACTTTTCCCACCCTTAGATTGTGATCGACCAAGAGGCACTTGTTTCTCAGCAGGAGAAATAGTTGTCACCTGTGCATTGTTACTGGTTTTAGGCTGTTAGCTTTGGATCTTGCCAGCTATAGCCCTTACAGTTGCTGACCAGGAGGAAAGGGAAGGGTAGCAAATGCTGGCCCTTTTGCCCTGTCTGTTTGTAATTAAACATTAAGAATGAAATTGGTAGGACTGTGTGGTGCCCAAGATCTTTGTCCTTGACCTCAGATATGTTGTTAGTTCAGCTCTTGTGATCTGTTGCATGGAGACTAAAGCATGTGCAAAAGCAACCAACCAAATGATTACAGCTTTGAAGTTGAAATATGCAAGGTATCTAACAACTTTTGTAAATGTGTAAGAAATAATAGCAAATTAATATATATATTTTATGCAGGGAACTTCTGCATAATTATTTGTGAAGGCGATGAGTGTTTATGTTTCTCTCATTCTTCTTTTCATATACAGGTGGCATGACATTGCTAATATGACCCACAACAAATCTTTTTTTGCATTAGAATTGGCCAATAAAGAAGAGACAATCCAGTTTCAAACTGTAAGTGAACTTTTATTTCAATGCATTTTAAACAACTGTGATATGAGGAAGAAATCAGATTCTCTCTCTGTGTGTGTGTGTATATGTTTGTGTATGATAATGTGAGTCTGTATGTATCTGAAAGAGAAATTCTGTGTATTTGAAAGGTGACAGTCTCTTACTTCTTAATTTTATCTTGAAATTAGAGCAATTATTAGCACAAGTTATATATCCTATTAGCAGCCAACATAGTTAGCAGGAACAATTCTCTTCATGTATTCTCCGTATCAATATCAATATATATCCATCGTATGTTCTCTGCTTTGTCATCAGTAAAGATAACAGCTATAGCATTCAATAAAATAAAAATATACTTATTTTTATCTCTCTTAGGAGAACATTAGGGCACCACCTGTATGTTCTTTTAAGCACTTAGGGTGCTTTCAAGCCAGGTGTTTATCATGAAATCATTCTGCTTTATGAGAGATACAGATGACATCATATTTTTTTTCTTATTTTTCTACCTCTTGGTCTAATTTTTTTCTGTTCATTTACAATGTTCTTGCCAGGAACAGGTGGGTCTGGCTATGGCAAAGCATGATACGCTATTATTGATGATCTCTGTCTGTCTGTGTTTGCCTGGTATTGTATTATTAATACTGAACCATACTGCTGTCTTTTGTATACTTTTAAAGATCTTATCAGTTTTATTTCATTTTTAAAAAATGATTTATTGTAATGCTACTTCTATATGATAAAAGGTATCTTCTGATGCTTGGCCATAACAATCTTAAAATATTTTGAACAGAATAGATAAGAAAGGGAATCAGTCATATCTCTTGAGTATTCTGTTACTGCATGTTTCCAGATCCATAGGAAAAAGAGAAAATGGTCTCAAGGATGAAGTTGTATTATATTATTTAACAGAGAAGCATTCAGATTGTAGTTCATTTCCCAGACAACTTGGCTATTGTGAGCATTATATATAGTGCAAGTATCAGTGCTAGCAACACAATGGTATATATGCCAAAAGTATTTTTTTTAAAAAAAAAGTGGTGGTAATCTTGTAAGATTTGAGATTCAAAATCTCATGATATACAAGAATAATAATATCTCATGAAACATAACAATTTTACAGAATTACAGCTAACCATTTGAGACATACTTCAGAGTTACACAGTTCCATGGATTTTTTGAGACGCCATTTTGCAGTTCCTCAATATAGATTATATAGATCGAGTGTTGAGTTGGGAACAGGCAAACTTGTATGGATATTCCTATTTATCCATTAAGTTCACTAGTTCACTTTGGGTTATTCAGTCCCTCAGCTTCATCTATCCTTTGCTGTGAGGATAAAATGCAGGAAGACCTGTGTGTGTGGAGGAAGGTTAGGGTAACAATTTTTATAAATAAATATAATTCATTGATTATTTATTGGCTTTCAAATATTGAACCTTTTTATCAATCATGAGTATTCACTGGAGAAAAAACACAACTTAATTTGAATGTGCTGTGATCAACATCTATGACCTCAGCTGAGACAGGCTATTTATTGAAGTGATACTTCATAAGAAGTAGGAGCAAGATCTTGCAGGTGCCTATTTGTTGATTCTATCAGGCCTCCCTTTTTGCAGTCTAGACTGAAAACAAGAATCTCAGAGCTCTTATTAACAGTTTTATTAGATGGAAGGATAAGGTTATAACACAAGAATTCCACTGAATTAGATAGTAAATGAGAACTTCATTTGCAGTGAATGAAGTTCATTCAAATGAGGCACCTACACATAGGGAGTTTAAGATGGTAAAACTCTTGTCCATCTCTTCCTCATTTTCCTGTGCATGGATCTGGAAGCTTGCCTGTTTTGTAAAGGAAGAAGAGTCTGCATCTGTTTCCTGTTTGATAACTGTTATTCCTATCTGTGTGAGAAATAACTCTCACAGATATAATAGTTGTTTTGTAATAAATTCTGAGGAAGCCCAATATAGACCTTCATTGCTATAATAGTATTCTACATGCAGTGTAAAACTTGAACTTGTTTTGAACATGTTGCATTTTCATATGTGGGAATCATAAAGAAGGCATCTCCGTGTGGCTACAGAAGGAGGCAGGCATGTGTACTGGCTGGGATTTTGCTTCTCTCTGCTGTGCATGACCTTTATATAGCAAACATATTGTCCAATCCAGGTCAACTCTATAGATTCACAGGGTCAATTCACTTGGCCCTGTAAATTTATAGAGTAGGGAAGTAATTTGGATCTATGCCAGGCCTGCCCAGGAACCTTCTTTGTTTCACAGGTATCTTTTCTCTTTGACAGGAAGATATGGAAACAGCAAAATACGTGTGGAGGATGTGTGTGGCCAGACACAAATTTTATAGATTAAATAAATGTAGCCTGTAAGTACTGTATCTTTTAGTTTGTTTATCTGATATTTATAAATAATTAACTTATTTTCTTTTTGAATGCATATTCCTGATGTTGGGACTTAATTACCTTAGAAATTTTATTTTCAGCATTCATATAGCAGCTGTGTAAGGCAAGGAAGGTTTTCTTGCTCCAGGTTCTGACAAAAATGACGTGGATCAAACTGTGAGAAAATATTACTAGTACATTCTAGAACTATTGTACTAGAACTAGAGTATGGATTTGCAGTATAACATCTATGAGCATCCAGATGCCTGCAAGATTGATGGATGGCTTTCCTGGAACCTCAGAATTAAAAAAAAATACAATTGAAAGAAATAACACATGATTTCTGGCACTCTCATCAATATATCATGAGATTTGAAAGCTTTGTGAAAATTTGCCCTTTCCCCTTCCCCTTCCCTTCATTGTGCTATCACTCAAAATAAAACAGTAGCACCCACCACCTGAAAAATGGCTGAGCTCTTATATAGAGGAAGAATTATTTCAGTCCAATGGCACAATTTGTCAGGGATTTCAGAACAAAAAAAGAATGAATAATGGGTACTGTGTAGCATGTATTTTAGTAGCCTATTAAAAAATCTTGAGAACAAGTTTGTTCAAGATTTTGTACAAGAGTTTGCACAAGTAAAGACATTGCTCTGGATTTGGGATCACTTCTCTCAGTACTCTTCTGTTAACAGAAAGTAACAGTGATTCTGTGATGTCAACTAACAAAAGGACATTTTTTGGATCCAGCTCATACAACTCATCCAATAATGCCATTGCAAATAGTCCCTGAAGCTCCAAAGATATTTACCTTTCTAAATGAACATGTGGATTAAATTAATGAAAGCAGAATATAATCATCACAGCAGTGTCTGTTTCCCAGCTGACAGTTTGTGCATCATTTTAATAGCCACATTCTGAATTGTCATACTTCAACAAGCCCTTTATAGATTTAAAGAGAATAATGAATCATGGTGCTGATCTATTCTTCATGTTCTGTCTTTTATCAAGAAGAGCCAAGTGTAGTGCATTTTGCATTTTGGGTGAGAACATTCTTACTCTGACTTGCTCTTTACCAGTTCAGAGACTAACACTGATGGAAAAATTATTAGCCTGCCTTCTTTTGGGAAATGGCATATGGCACTGGAAACATATGTGCCCAAGACCAGGGCTAGGCAGAAGGTAGACTGTTGAATCAGTAGAGACTTTGGCTTTGTGTTTAACTTAACACATTAGCAAACAGCTTTCTTTCACACAGCCTAATTTCTGAAGAAAAATGCCTGTTTCGGAGGGGGCATGGCTTAGCCTTTGTAGGAGGTGGCATGCTGGTCTCTCAACCCACCATGATCAACTACTTATCTATATAGAATTAGCTTCTAAAACAATTAAGAAATGCAAAGTCTCCAGGAGAGGTGCTTTGCAACAAATGAAAGGGATCAAAATGTACATGAAAGAACCAATGGATTTTGAAGTATCTCTGGCAGATGCTGAAGACTGTAATAGACAAAATAACCTCTGAAGGTTATTTAGAGGCATTAGTGACAAAGCTGAGAATGATAACATGATATATTATATTGCAACATAACTTAATGATCTCTTCCCCGATATACCTTTGTCTGAAAAGAACATAGGACGTGCATATAGGATTCAAAACTCCAGGCTTGAAAAAAAGTTGGAAAAAAAATCAAAGGATATTATAGTTATGTTTCTTAATGAATGCACCAGAGATAAAATTATTCAGGAAGCCCACAAGCTGAAGCAAATAAACTGGGGAAAAGACGAAGTTTTGGTTTTTCAAGACATTAGTCAAACTACCTTACAAAAAAGAATTGCATTCAAGCCTCTAACAGAACTGTTGATAAAAATGGGAATTTGTTATAAATGGGGATTTTCATTGAAACTTACAACTTTGAAACCACATGGAATGGAGATAATTTCTGCTATTCAGGACATGGATAAAACCCTGGCAGACTTGAAGAGGACTCCCCTTGATGCCACTGAAAAGAATGACCTTGGAGATTAAAACAAGCAGACAGAGTTACAAAAAGATGATTATAGATAAAGGAGGAGGCAAACAGAAGCAAGAGCAGAAGGGGGAAAAATAAGAAAACAAACTCTTTATGTTGACCAGTTAAAGATCTAGCACAGTATGTAAAACTTGAACTTGCATTAGGACTTAAGAAAATATACTTAAGGTACAGTTGATTTATTAAGACAAGTATATATTTTATTGGGTTGGGAGGGTAGAGAGAGCAGGAAAACATTTCCCCACTTAGAGTGAGAAGGGGGTCAGAGTGATCCCTGGTAAACCTCTGTAGATTCATTCCTGGTCTAAGACTGAACAGGGAGGGGGGATTGGTTAGGAAGGGGAACATAGTTATTGAAAATTTAGGGATCATTATAGAGAGAAGATTTCTGGGTGAGGATGGATATGACTAGGTCTGGAAGTTTCAGAGGGGAAAAAGTAAGAAGAAACAAGATTATCACTGGTACTAGCTATAGAAAATTTATTCTTACAAACCCCGAATATATTCAGATTATTTTATAATATGCAAGGTATCCAAAGCAGCAATGATATTTTATGAGTGATATCTGTACTTTTATTTTATTTAATATTAAGGGGTTGAGGTACACAAAAAGATATAGAATATTTAGATATGTAAGATCCTCCCCCCCCCCCACATTTGTTATGTCACAAGAAACTTTTCGATAGACAGTGCAAAGACAAATATTTTAATAAACAGTATTTTGCTCTAGGAACTAAGAAGTCCAGAAGGGTTGCAAGTCTATTTAAAACTGATTTAAACTTTAGAGTTCAGAGATTATTGAAGGGTAACAATGAAAGGTTTGAATTGATTAAGGGAGAATTAGATGCATTACCAAGCACCATCATTTCAAATTATTCTACAAACAAGGTCAAGTACAATTTCTTCAGAAAGTGCTAAAGAAATTAGTACAATTTGGGATGGAGAATTTGATACTAGGAGGAGATTTAAAGGCACCTCTAAGGTAAAATGGGCAACCTAAAGTGCAGAAGGAAGTCTCTTTAATATTCTCATATGCTAACATTATTGCAGACTCAAGGACTGACTGACACATGGAAAATTATGAACCCCAGTTAAATGGATGCTCATATTAGCTGAATAGCCATAACTATTATTCTGGATTATATTATATTTGGTTATCTAAATCTCTAGTAGGCCTAATCCAACAAGCGCAATAACACCTCTTTGCATATCTCACCTGTTCAGTATTTTTAGACCCCAAACTGCTTTTTTAAACATACTTGTGGTGATTTAGTCCAATACGATTGACTATCCAAGAAGCAAAAGAAGCTCTGTCCCTTTCTAAGTATTTTTAAAGAAAATAATGCAAAACAAACATCTCCAGTGATAAGAGGGGAAGCAATTAAACAGTAATAATAAGGGAATATATTAATCAATGGAATATAATTAAAAAGAAGAAATCAAACCTATTTCATAAATTAGCTGTCCCTCCTCCTCCTCCTTATAGTTCAGTGAATTACAGTAGTGTTACCTTGTAGTTCTGGACTTTAAAAAGATACTTCAGCTCTTTTGCCTAGATAATGGTTCCTGCATATCTCCATCAAGGTCACCTTTTTTACTTCTACAGTATCATCTTTTTGGAAGAATGTGTTTAAAGAAATGTCTCACATAAGTAAACAGAAGATTCAATTCACTCCAAAGTGTAGGTTTGCTACACATATTTGATGAATAGAATAAGACATTGCAAAGTAAAAAAAAAATCATTAAGTTTTTGCTCATGGCAGTCAAATTAGTTACTGCTAAACAATGAAAATATCAGGGTAATATTTCAATGGATAGATGGCATTAGAACATCTGATCTATAGCTTTGCTTGATAAAGTCTCTGGTAAAATCGATTGTATGACAGGCCAAAGTAATGAATAATTGTTTTACAGGGAATGATGGATTTTCATTGTTTATATAAGCAATAAGCATCCTGGAAACAGTTTGTATCAAGCATTATGGGAATGTTAAAATATACCAGCACTATGTATATTTTTGAAATTCAATTTTTTTTAATGTGAACAAAAAAGGAAGATACCTGCTTCAAAGAAGACCTAAAAAATGGAAATGGAGCTATGGGGACAGCCATGTTATAGAGGATGTGATGCTCACTATAGTGCTTTTTTTTTCCTTCTGTGACCTGAAACCTGTCTCTGAAACCTTCCATAATTTAAATAATCAAACACCTGTGCTAAATTCTTAGTATAAGAAAACCATAACTTTACTGACTTCAGCTTTTTTTGCATCTTTTTGTACTTTCCTTTTAGAGACATTTTAAAGCCTGTGCAGAGAGAGGGGAAACATGTATTTTAAGCCATAAAGTGTAAAAGAAAGAGAGAGGATTTTGTACTAGTCAAAATGACCAGAATTTCAATGTTAATCCTTGGAGGTCTGCAGGTTGCAAAATGAAACCAGGGTTGCTTTTGCTCTAGTTACATGTAATTACTCTGTTGGTATGTAATTAATGTTCATGCTATTGATTAATTGATTTTAAAAGAAGAGTATTGTTCATGGAAGATGATGCTGAGTTTCAGATCATGAACAAGATTCATGCATATCTTAATATGGTAGATGTATACCATTGTACAGGTTTGCTTCTAAAAATAAATGTACAACCAAATAAAACTCTTTTCTGCCTAGTATTGGACTTGGGATTTAAGCATGTATGTGAATATTTTTTGTCTCCTAGTTTGCTTAATCTAACATTTTTTCCCCTAGCTCTGAGGATGCAAAATAGTTCTGTACTGTCATCAAGAAAACAATATAAACATGTCCATGAAGTCACTAGGAGTTAAGTTCAGCTCAAGGGAGTTTTTACCTTTTATGTGGATTACGAATTCACATTTTAAAATAGCAGTAATCATTCTTTTCCTTTTAACACAGGCCTGCGGGTTTGAATTAGAGATCACACGTTTTCATAGCTGTTTAACAGAACCCTTCTGTAAAAACAAGTTTATGTTTGCATTCTGCTGTCTAGGAAGGGTTGGGAGGTCATAACCAAATGAGAGATGTGACCCTTAAGAAATCTACTTGAAAATCTATTGTGATATCACATTGGTTGTAGCCAACATCCTTTTTCTCAATGTGCTGTTTCACTGCCTACATTTTGTCTGCATATGCCTTGTCTTTAGAGACTCCCCAGATTCTTCGCCTGAGGAAGCCTCTCAGAAATCTTTCCTCATTCTTGCCTTTCCACGCTTTCCAATCCTTTCTCGTCCTTCTCCGCCAAAAGGGTGAGCCAAAAAATCAATCTTCCTTCCTTCCTTCCTTCCTTCCTTCCTTCCTTCCTTCCTTCCTTCCTTCCTTCCTTCCTTCCTTCCTTCCTTCCTTCCTTCCTTTCCTCCTGCACACTTTGCATGTCTAGTATTTGTAGTGCTCCCATATTTATGCTCCCACAGTGATGAGATTAAAAGAAGCCATCCCTTTGGACATCAAATTCCAATAAAAGCACCATTTCCCTATTTCTGTCTATCTTAAACATATGAAGAAGGTGGGAGTGGGTACGTCAGGTATGACATTTTGTTTCAGAATAAATGTATTAGGTTGGCATCGCAAACAGAATATGCCAGACCAATTTTTTAATGAAACTTTATGTTTGCAAGAATAGGTAAACATTATAACATCGTTGATGAGCCAATGATTTCTGTCACGTAGCCAATTAATATGGGATACAAGATATGCAAAAAGAAATTATTTGGATAAGCTTCTTCACAGAAAACTATCTTATTTCAGGGATACTTAAACAACCTATTGCCCCTTTTGTATGTGGGAACAGAACTGAGTCAGAGAAAGTTCATAAGCCAAGAATTTCAGTTAGAATGGATACATTCACATGTCTTAAGCTATAAAAGGTTTTAGCCGTGGTTTGAGGAACAGTCTATAAACAAGACTGCCACAGTCTTTTAGGTGAACAACCATAGCTCCTATTTTCAACTCTTGGCATTTTCTTTTCTTTTTAGTGGCTCTTGTCATGCGTCTCTCTGGACTAGTTTGATGTTTGGGACGTGGCACAACCCCCCCCATAAACCACAAAAAATGAGCCTTGCTAAATCATAGTTACAATCAACAAGACAACAAAGAAACTATATTTTAACCATAGTTTACTACCTTAAAACAATCTATATATTTTTCACAGACCCCATTCCCATATTGTACTAGGTATGTCACAGTAAGTTAACAACTATTTGTGACGTGGGCGGCCATATAAATTTGATGAATAAATAAACTTGCCCATCCCTGGAGGAAAGGAGAGAAAACAGATTGGTAGTAGGTCACTGTCTCACCAGCACTTAATAAGAAACCATGTTTTGACATTTGAACATTAATATAGTTTCTTTCCAGATGAATGAGTCTGAGCACTGCTAATCAAAAAGCAATTTTGTATCTCTTCCTCTTCCTTGGATCTTTTTTATGGGGAAAAGCACATTGAAATTAATGGTGTAAAAATTCAAAAAGATGATACAGTAGACTGTTAACCGGCACCCATGGGGATTGGTAGATGCCAGATAAATGTAGTTTCTGGTAGCTTGAGAGTTACTATTAAACCCTAATATCCACTAGATGGCAGCAGAGAGATACAGATTCTTTTTGCTGGTTGCTTGAGAGTGCCGTTTTTTTTTCCGGTTTGATTTTTGTGCCGGTTGCTTGAGAGTTCCAGTTAACTGAGGGTCTATTATACCTGATATTTTGTTTGGAGTAGCTTAAATCACAGGATTAGGGTAATATTGTTTTATTTTTCAAATGCTATGACAGGCTATGTGGACATTATATGAGATGCTTTTCATGCATCTTACTATATATTTTGTAATAGATTGGTCCATTTGTAGTCCAGTTTGGAATACGTTTGATTGGATTTCTCTGGGCTGTGATATAATTATGTCAATCAGTGTAGGCATGGCACTTGAAAAGTGGTTATGCATATCTAGCAATGCATACTGCTCTGTACATTTTTGCCAGTATATCCTATTCACTGTTTGATAAAGTTACATATGGCATTGTGATTGGACAAAAATAAAACCTCCCCTCCCCAGCATTTCCTCTATCAACTAACAAGGGAAAGGGGAAGATTATTTTGAAGTTTGCTTAGAAATTCACCAGTTACGATTAAGCATATACTTGTGTTTAGGTTGTAGCTGGATTAGCTACAGTTCATGTAGGTGGACTCTGCTGATGGCTAAGCAATATTGTTCTGTATATCATGTTTCATAGTCTGTTGCTTTTCTGAAAATTTAAATGGTTTCCCCCCTGGTACTCTAATGTGAATGCAATATTGCTGTATCATCTGATGAGTATTCATAGTCTTCTCAACTGCCACTGGAGAAGATGCATGTACTAACATACAGTATTTTGATTTGATTGCAATGTGCTTCCAGCTGTGGAGGATGAAGTCTACATTTATAATGTGGCTGCAAGTGGTTCTTTGGGAGAAGAATCATCTTATGAATTTGAATTATTACAAACTACAGTCTTAAAGACACTTACTCCGACTAAGCATACTGAAACTTATGAATATACATGAATAGGATTGCACTGTGATTGATGTGACTGCAAAATATGTATTCTGTCATTATGCTTTGTAGACAAGCTCAGACAGTGACAGTGAATCCAGTTAGAAGGCGATCATCCTCCAGGATGTCTCTGGTAAGCACTCTGTATCTGAGCTGTTTCTTATTCCTTGGGTTGCTTTTTTTTAAGATCTGTCAATGATTTTATAAGTCAGTGGTGGATTCAAAGCTAGTCCTTAACAAAGAAAGTTGTTGATATAAAGTAATTGCTGATGGAATAAAGTTTGCCTATATCACTTTTAAACCTTTGGTAATGTGAATTAGTATTGATACCTCCTTTCAACTTGCATCATGGGAGACAGGAATAATTTACTTACTAGACTATTGTGTTTAGTTGATAAATACAGGCAGTCTCTCCTCAATTCCTAGGACAGATAATTCACTCTTTCTCAAAAAAAATTTGGAAGAACCATGGAGACCCACTTGATAACTCCTATGGATTTAACCATAGGACTACACATTCTGAGAGTTAAGTAGGAAATCCATTCTGCTGACAATATAGTATTGCTTTAATGGGAAAGGAAAGAAATTTATAAAAAACACCATATTTCACAATCTCTTTAGGGACTGCTTTAGTGGAGCAAAGAATTTCTCAGATATCTAACTTCTATATTAATAAAAGTCCATTTTAAATCTGTAACACTGAAGAAGATCCAAAGAACAAATCAGCATTATTCTCTTCTTTCTGAAAAGTCCTCTTCAAGATAACTTAATACCTTTTACAATGCATGGGTTCCTATTAGCTGTTTTTTCCAGGGAAGCGAGTCACACCCACTTCCTAAAATCACACTTAACTGTGATTCAGCCAATCTTGAATTTGGTTTTCTTGGCAATGCGAGTTGGAGGCCACTGTTACTGTATTGATTTTGTTGACCAATCCAGGTTTTGCACATCTGAGCAAATCCATAGTAATAGTCTAAGTTAGTTAATATATATGCTTGGTTTAATAGAATTATTGGAAATTCTAGGGCAGAGATATACCCAGCTCTTTCATCTCTACAAAACATTCTTGTAGTTTTTAATTATATTAATTAGCCAGAATCTTTATTCTTGTGCTCAGACTTAAAGTACATGTGAATGTTTGAATTGGATTAAAGTTTAAGTTTCTATTATTATCCGACTTTTATGTTTGCTTACTTCAATATCTCTTTAGCAGCCTAAACCACAGCCTTACATGATGCCGCCACCACCACCTCAGTTACACTACAATGGACACTACCCAGAACCATATACATCCTCACAAGGTAAAGTTTCAGCATTTTTAGGAAACTGGAGTAGTCTGCAAATAATTGGAAAATTTGGGGAAAAATAGATTCTGAAGCACTGTTATGCTGTCTTCCTTAATCTGGCTTCCTCTCAATGTGTTAGGATCATATCTTCAAGGATTCTCAACGTCTGATTGTGCAGGTTGGGAATTCTGAGTGTTGTAGCCTGAAAACATTGGGAGGGTGTCATTGGGGAACCATTAATAGTTAATGCTAGGCAGTTGTTGGCATAATCAGTGGTTGGATTCAAATGAAGGCATAATATTGTATGTAAATGCAACAACTGAGGTTTATTCAGTAAACCGTTTTCATGTTTCAGTTTGCATGTTCTAAGCCATGTTTTGTTTAACCACAGTTAAACAAAACATGGCTCAGGAGGACATGCAGACTGCTCAGGACCTGAATGAGGAAGTGATTGTATTGCTTTGATGTAAGAAGAGAAGCTGCTGCCTTGTCCCAGATCAAATTGTTTGTCACGTTAAGTTGGCTGTTGAGACTGGCAGGGCTCTTGAAGTTCTCCAACCAAAATCTTTTCCATCATGTACTATCTTGTTGTACACATTGTAGAAGGAGAGCCATGTTCTTCTATGGTGGCAAAAAAAATCTGGAGGAGTCTGGTGGCACCTTTTGTGGCTGCAGCCTATGAAAGCCTATGACTTTTAATAAGATGTGTTTAGTTCAGTGTTTCTCAGTCTTGGCCATTTTCAGATGTATGGACTTCAACTCCTAGAATTCTCCAGCCAACATAGCTGACTGAAAGTGGCCAAGTTGAGAAACACTAGTTTAGTTGGAAAAGGTGCTACCAGAAGGAGTCTATCAGAAGATCATGTGCTATCTGTATCCTTAAAATGGAGGTTCTGGAGATTGAACCTGGGACTTTCTACAAAATATATGTTCTGTCATTGAGCTATTGTCTCTTTTTACTGCATATTACCTTAAGTTTCCAGCTGGAAAATACAAGAGCATTAAACAAAATAAACCTGTGAACTCTGTAATTCATAGTCATACTATTAACTTTTTTAGAGGGAGAGTAAGAAGTAATTACTAAAAGCTTATTTGTTCAGCTGGTATGCAGGGAGGATACTTTTTCATTACAAGAGCAGCATTCACTCATAGGTAGCCTTCTGGAAGCTGTATACCAGCAGTTTCAAGAGCCAAGATTGCATGCACTTATGAGTACTGTATTTGCAACAATTAGGTTTGAAAAAAGTCTCCTAATGTTGCCAGTAGCAGTCTTTAAGCAATTTTACTCTGTTCTTCTGCTGAAAAAAGCCACTCAGTGTGGCTGATTACAATGTAAGGAGAGTGTTGGGAAGAAAATAACAGCTGGAGAGGGATGTTTTTCTTTTTACCTGCAGCTCTCACCCCCCACCCCCAGTCTACTTCAGGCTTTCCTTCTCAGAATGGGAAGGCTGGTGGGTGAGCAGACAGGTGGATCTGCTCATGTCCTCAGATGAGCAAAATGAATGCCTACACATGGCTTTATTTCATATATCCATGTATTTCATTAAATAGAAGCTGCTTTTGCCAATGGGTCGGAATTAGATGTCTTGCACTTTAAATACTGACAATGAAGTTGTCATTTATTTACTCAAGAAGGCATGACTTTATTTTTAATTTTAAAAACATTGGTGAGATGGAGGATTGATACTGTGATAGCAACTGTTTTATGTCTCTCGTTTACCATTTTGCGGGTGTAAATAGATGCAAACATTTGTATTCCAGATAATCTCTATGGGACTAACCAGAATGGCTATTACTGCCACTCTCAAACTAGCCTGGACAGAGCTCCGCATGACTATAATGGCAGAATCCGCAATGGCAGTGTCTATAGTGCTCACAGCACAAATTCCTTGAATAACCTGCAGCACTATATGCAGCCATCACCCATGTCCTCCAACCCAAGCATTACCGGCAGTGATGTCCTCCATTCAGATTATGTCCCATCGCATCGGCATAGTGCCCTAATACCACCTTCTTATCGGCCTACCCCAGATTATGAGACTGTGATGAAACAACTAAATCGAGGAATGATGAATTCAGACAAACAGAGTCATTCCATGAGAAATCTAAATATAGGCAATTCATATGCTTACAGTAGGCCTGATGCCCTGGTGTACAGTCAGCCTGAAATCCGAGAACATGCTAACGTTGCTTCCCCTCATTCTGGTCACTACCCATTTAACCTGAATTACAGCTTCCACAGTCAGTCCTCATATCCGTATCCTGCTGAAAGGCGCTTGGTTGTTGGAGCAGTGAGCGTTCCTGAGCTAACAAATGTTCAGTTGCAGGCCCAAGATTATCCTGCACCGAACATCATGAAGACTCAAGTATATCGCCCCCCACCTCCTTATCCTTATCCACGACCCGCTAACAGCACGCCAGATCTATCTAGACACCTCTACAGCAGTAATAGCAACCCTGATCTCATCACCCGACGGGTCCATCACTCTGTCCAGACGTTCCAGGAGGACAGTCTGCCAGTTGCCCATTCCCTTCAGGAAGTGAGTGAGCCTTTAACATCAGCCCGGCATGCTCAGTTGCAGAAGAGAAACAGCATTGAAATTGCTGGCCTGGCGCACAGTTTTGAGGCCATGAGGATTAAAGGGAGAACCATGTCAGCATCAACTGCAGATGTGGCTTATCCAAAGGTGATCCCTGCTGGATCACAGACTTCTGTTTTCCTAGGAAGGGCAAAACAAGAAATTGAGGAGCAAGAGGACAATGTGAATTATGGGCATAAGAAATCTCTTTCAGATGCAACTATGCTCATTCATAGCAGTGAGGAAGAGGAAGAATGTGAAGAAGAAAAAAAGGCTAATCCAGCTCTGCCATTCATCAATGGAAAACCCCAGCTTCCTTCCCTAATGGCATGTTATCCAACTGAATCTTTATTGAACTATCCTTATAGTTCTGTTGCCTCATCTCCTGGCCCTTTACATATACATGAGCCTAAATTGCACATTACTGAGACTGACAAGAGGGTAAAAGACGTGAGTCCCTCACACATCATGGGTGACTCTCAGTTGCTAAGGAGAGGAGATGGGCTGTTAACTCCATCTGTGTCCGAGTCTGACCTAACCATTTCTGCCCGGTATAGAGTGCGGAAGGATTCTGTAAAGAAGAGACCAGTGTCTGAATTACTGTCAGGGAAGAAGAATATTGTAGAAGGGCTGCCGCCTCTAGGGGTGAGTTATCCTCTTTTCCTCTTTTTATGCCATATTTGAAAAGCTCCTCACTTGAACCAATCACGAGACCGATGGGCATTGTAAGTACATGTCTCTGTCAGGTCTGCCACTGGCAGCACCTTTTCATGGGATTTGTAGGCAACTGGACATGGGTCTGAAGGTATGGAAAGAATGAGGTTTATTTTCAAGCTGTGGTCCCTTCCCTTTATATTCCATGGACTCCCCTCAAGTTTAGTAGCAGAAAATCTATTTAATGAATTACAGATTTCCTTTCTGGATTAGCTGCTTTATGTTAATATCAGCTTTTCTATGTAGTTTACCTTTATGGTACGTACAAAGATGAGCTGGGAGAAAACTCTCAGTATTTGTAGCTAACAGTGGAGTTACAATCCCAATACGTTTAGAGGGCACCAGACAGGAGAAAAACAGTATATACTGTACAGGGATAGCATGTTAACACCCACATAGAAGTTGATCCACATGAACTTGTTTAATGGTCCTACTGAAATATATGAAACCTCCCAGATATAGCTGTTAGGATTCCCTCATTACTTCATGAGAAGTAACATGCAGTCAGTTTAATGGATATGTGAATTGTGCTTTTATTCCCCAATGGCTTTACAAGCATTCCCTTGTCACTGACAGTCCATTATGCCAGGCCATGTCTCATATAATTGGCACACAATTGGGTAAGCAGGATATGTTTGGGGAAAAGATGGATACCTTTTTGTCTAGATCCTTAAAGCTCTGCTCCAAGAAACAAGCCATAGGCAATGAAGACTATTGCTACTTTCCAGTTAGTTACAAACAGAAAGGAAGGACTCCCATAGGTGTAGGGGAAGGACATCCAGTGCAGTCCACAACTTTTCCTAACTTAGTGTTCTGCAGATGCATTAGACTATGCTGGTTAGAGATATAAAAAGAGTTGGTGAATATTGTTTGCAGCCCAGAGTCACTTGTTGAGATGGGCAGCCATACAAGTTGTTTAAATAAATAAACAAATAAATAAATAGTTGGAAAAAAACTTCCAGGACCCCCTGATCAAGAGTGTTGGACTTCTGAATGTCAGGTGACAAGACCCATCCTTTCTGCTGTACCTTAGTGACTAAGAGGGAAAAAAATCTCCACTAGAGGTCCTTTGTGGAGAGCTTTCTCTTAGTCCCTTGTGAAGAGGTGGTTTTTTTCTTTGCCTTTCTGTAAGGGACCAAGGGAAAAAAGTAATCCTCTCTACAAGGAACCAAGGCTTTTTTCCCCCTTAGTCCCTTGCAGAGAATTTTTATCCCCCCCCCAACCCCACAGAATCTTTTCAAGTCCCCAATCTTGTATTTTATAGTTAGAACAAGGATGGGCAGAACAATTCCTATCACTCCTAGCCAACATGGCCAGTGGTTACGGATGGTGGGAATTGCAGCCCAAGGCTGTCCGGGGTCTTGTAGTACTAGGCTTGGATGGGGAAGTGTTCATATCTTTATTTCGCTGCAAAGTTTGGGCTACTGGACTCTAAGCCTCACCTATCTTACAGGGTTATTGTGAATGTAAATAGGAAAGGCTTTATATTGGCTTCTCCTTGAGTTCCATGGAAAAAAGAGCAAGGTTTTAAAAATTCTTACAGAATAAATTGATATCCCTGAGGTTGTAGCTGCCATCCCCTAATGTTCAATTTTTATTTCACTGTTCATTAAAGTCCACTGTCTTGGGCAAGCCTGTTTATTAATTCTGTGACATTTCAGAACCTTGAGGATGAAATGAAGATAGGCAACATGGAAAGAATGTTGCTTTGTTGTCATTATCTGTAGAATTTTGTACTAGCTAGAGGATCTGGTGGTGTGCCCTTTCTGAGTGCTTGCAAAAGGAGGACTGGAAGCATTTCTCTCTCTGGTTGTGCCCAATCTTGTTGCTCCTCCAGTGAGCCAATTTGTCTCTGGTTTCTATCATAATGTATTTTGAAAGATTGTCTTGTTCCAACAGGTCATGAAAAAGAACAGAGCTGAAGCTAAAAAAATAGGACCTTTGAAGTTAGCGGCTCTGAATGGACTAACATTATCTAGTCTTCCTCTGCCAAATGAGGGGAAGGAGGAACCTCCCAGAGCAACAAATGATGAACGGGTTGGTCTGATGTTTTCCTAGGACTGTGATTGTATGTTGAAAATTCATATCCAGTGTTTAGTTATTCAAACTTGGCTATCCAAATTAATTTTTGACACAAGGATAGGCATTGGGATCGGTCATCAGCCTGTCAAGCTTGGTTCAGATTCTTCTATCTGCTTAGAGCACATGTATGTTTGAAGCTGGATTTATTTATTTAATTTTAGTTAGTTAGTTATTTCTTCATTAAAAATGGTTTAAAATGTTATCCGGTACTTACCATGACATTTGTTTCCTAGGCAGTCTTCATACAGCAGACAGTTGGTATATGAAATGGTAGATACCAACCACTATATTACAATCTTTTGATATTGGTTCCCTGTTCTGTGTGTCTCAGAGTATGGTCAGTGGCCCTAAATAAAATGCAGGGCCTGTTCTGTGATGATACTGAGCTTTCCGAATGATCTTTGGATTCATCTCATTTCAGTTGCTTGGCTATTTGGAGGTTCACTGCTAGCTTTTATTTGTATGTGCATGTAAATTATTTAAATTGCTTTAGTATGTTTGCCCTCGTTTGTAACAATGGGAAGGAGCATACAAATATTTTAAATATGTTATGAGCCATTGGGAAACCTGGCTTAAGGGGAAAGGCAAGCATGGTTTAGATAAACTCAGAAAATGTAAAATCGGAGTTACAGTATATATTAATTAGTTTTTAAATAACCCATGTTTTTATACTACACATATATTTGTGGAGGGGAAAAGCCCTAGTGTGATTCCCTCTGTTTTTCTATATTTTTAGTTCAAAGGTTTGGAACAACGGTTAGACCAAGGGATGGTGTTTACAGAGTATGAACGGATTCAAAAGAAAAGGCTTGTAGAAGGTGACTGTTCAATAGCCCGTCTGCCAGAAAATGCAGAAAGGAACCGATTCCAGGATGTGCTTCCTTATGATGACACTAGAGTTGAGCTAGTCCCTACTAAGGAAAATAATACGGGTTATATCAATGCATCACACATTAAGGTAGGGTCAGAAATAAGATGTATACTTATGAACAGTTCTTCCACTTAACTTTCAAATGCCTCTGATACCTCTCCCCACCCTCTGCAAAACCTGAAATCATACTCAGAATAAGTTTGAGCTAATATAACCACTCGATAATGCTAAAATAATTGTAGTCTGACACAGCAAGAAAGCACAGATTGGGGAGTACTGGTTAACCCTATATAAAATCAAGAATGTAAGTGTAAAATGATTTCTTAGCCTTGCCTTCACTCTTTTTTTAAAAAAATTATTTTTATCATATGGCATAGCAGTTTGGTCTTCATGCTGCTTTTTCTTGCTGGGAAATCCTAGACCAAACTGGCTCTTGCCCTCACTCTGAAATCCACTGAAAAAGGCATACTCTCCGATTATTTTTCTCTGGAGGTTATGGCCCCACAAAGCATCTTTTGAACTTTCTGATTGGTATGAAGGGAACCATGTTTAAGGAAAAGAATGAACATATATTTTGTTTCCATTTTTAGCATTTAGGTATTACAAATCTCTGTTTCTGGGTTTAAATACAGAGATTAAAGAATATGGATGGGGTTTTTTTCCTTCTAATTCTTACATTATGGACTAGTATCCTTTCATAACCTTGGTATCCATATCCTGTTTCTTATTCTCCAGGTCTGTGTTGGGGGTATGGAGTGGGATTATATTGCTACCCAAGGTCCTTTGCAGAATACATGCCAAGATTTCTGGCAGATGGTATGGGAGCAAGGGGTTGCCATTATAACCATGGTGACAGCAGAAGAGGTAAATCTATCTTCCTGAATCATATTTCTGCCTTCAAAAACGTAATTATGAAAAGAATGTATGGGTCAGCCTTCTGTTTAAGCTGATTTTGTCTTGATTGGGTTCCAGAAAATGATGTGGAGAACCGGTATGGAAAGTCAGTCAAAACCAACACATAGCTTACCCCGGTTTGGTGCTTTCTAGATGTTTGGGGACTGTAACTACTAGAATTATCAGCCATCTTCATTCTGTCTGAAAATGTGGGAAGTTGCAGTTCCAATATTTTTGTAGGACATCAACTTGGGATGTGACTGTTTTAGGAACAAGCAATACATACTCAGATACCTGCTGACCCAGGTATCTCATTGGCTCATGAAACTCTTTGCCCAATTTGAATTACAAGCTATTTGAAGAGATAAAATAAGGGATGAAGCATTAGTAACACCTTGGCCAAAATTAATAATAAATAACATATTAACAATAAGTGTTGTGGAACATTCTTCAGCTACACACAGGCCAGTTTATTCTTTTGCTGATTAAACTTAACATTTGCAGGAAGGTGGCCGAGAGAAAAGCTTCCGATACTGGCCACGACTTGGTTCAAGGCATAACACGGTGACCTATGGGAGGTTCAAGATTACCACTCGATTCCGGACAGACTCTGGTTGCTATGCCACCACAGGTTTGAAGATCAAACACCTCCTCACAGGACAAGAGAGAACAGTTTGGCATCTTCAGTACACTGACTGGCCAGAGCATGGCTGCCCAGAAGACACAAAAGGGTTTCTGTGTATGTTTTTGTCTGTCTTTGTTTTTTACACATTGTTCATCTTCTATTATTTCTTCTATTATGTGAAAGCACATAATGCAGGAAACCTGCTGAAACAAAGTAGGTCTGGGGCTGATAATTGCCTGCATGGAAAACAATATAATCTGTATGCTGCCTTGAGTTTAAATGTTTAAAAGGCCTGTTTGTAAGGCTGGGGTTATGGGGGATATCTAAAGAAAGCCTTGACTAGCCAGGTTTTGCCTTCCAGCTATGATTCCTCAGGCCATGTATGAAGTCTAAATATATACCTTCCACTATATGCATGGTGATCTGAGTGCCGTTGCATGCCATAGTAAGGTTAGCCTAACCCAAAATTACCCTTAATCTCAGAAGTTTTAGGCCAACTCAGCCCTGAAATACATTGTAAAAATGCTCAAATCTTCTAAGGTTTAGTGTTCTCACAAGATTTCAGCCTGTATGAGTGTGTGTTTGTGTGTGTGTGTGTGAGAGAGACAGAGAACGAGCGAGCACGAATGCAATTTATTTGGGATGTGGCCATCATCAATGGCTGTTTGGCGTCTGTGCTAAAACAGAGTTTAGTGCAATATCATTGTGCATTTTGTACATTACCCCTAATGTCTCTTCGTCCCACATTGCTGTAAGGATAATTGAGGATACTTTTGTTTTCATTCCTGCATTGTTCTGTTTGGAACTTCAGTCATACTTTTAAATAACCAGTCATTACATTTTCATCACAATTTGTCAGCTAAGAGAAAATGAGAAATTGTGGTTAAGGAGACACAGAAATAAATTCATCTCTATTTCAGAAGGGAAGGTTGTGAGGAGCATGCAAGCCTGAAGCTTACTGAAAGAAATATACCAATATTTGCATAAAGTTATTTATGCTATGTAAACAAAATCCTAGTTTGAAGGCAAAATATTCAAACAGAATGTATGTTTATTTGTGTGCTACATTGTGCTGAATAGTCATATTTCCAGTAAGTGTGTAGCACTGACAATTCTCTCTTCAGTCAAAGTCACCTCCAAGTGATTGGTGGGTACATTCTTGTAGTTCTTTTGGCTGTAATACAGACATGGTTTGCAGTTTTTTCCCCCAGGATGTTTTGCATCATCTTATCCAGCCTACAGTCCTGATGTTCTCTTAAGATCTCCCATCCAAGTACGAAGCTCAATCTTGTTTAATTTCTGAGCTCAAATTTGAACAGTTCAATATATAGTTGGAATTCAGATAAACACATTTTTCTTACTACAAAGCCCCAAAAATATTGTCAGCGATGTCCAATTGAAATGATTTTGTCTTTCTTCTTTTCCGCTGGATCCAACAGCATATTTGGAAGAGATACAGTCGGTACGGCGCCATACCAACAGTACTGCTGACCCTGCAATTCCCAACCCCCCTCTGCTGGTGCACTGCAGTGCCGGTGTAGGAAGAACTGGAGTGGCCATCTTATCAGAGATCATGATTGCCTGTTTGGAGCACAATGAGGTTATTTCTTAATTTTTAAATTAGGGATCATGGGAACCAAAGGGGATACCCATTGAGAAAGCCTGCTAAAGATTATCTCATAGAGTGCCGATCCCTATAATGTGCCCAACATTCTTTCAAGACTGGGGTAACTATTGGACAATAGTGATTAATTGTAATGTGCTTGTCCCCATGTTAGATTGGAAACTACAGAGTTAGGCATCAAAAACGTATCCGTTGCCTTTCTGACTCAAACCAAAATCCACAAAAACTAGCATTTCTCCAGGAAGGTATTCCTAAATGCCTCTTGTCAGAGCAGAGCACAAATAGAATATCACGTCGTTCCCTTCCTCTCCTGTCTCTTTCCATTCTCCGATATTTAAAGACTTGTCACATAAGTATCTATATAGTCGTCAGCCCTTCAAGGTAGTCCAGACAAGAAAGCAAAACCATGAGTACCAACACTACCTTTATTGTAAGGTTACAGTAACAGCATCTTGCAAGTCTGAAAGCCCTTCTCCCCTCCCCTGCCTTTACTTTCCAGAGAACTAGGGAGGGTCCCTTCTGGGAGGCTTTCTCCACCCCCATTCCTTCTGTGGGCTATCTCTTGTCTGACCGTTGTCTAGGCTGCGGCTCCTCCTTCTGTCTTCCAAGGTTATTCTCACAGTCATTATGCCAGTTGTTGCTTACTATTACCACTTAAATGACCATTTTCCAACTTACGTGTGTGTGTTTTTTAGGCATTGGATATCCCACGAATGCTAGAAATGCTGAGGCAGCAGAGGATGATGATGGTGCAAACCCTAAGCCAATACACATTTGTCTATGGAGTTCTTATCCAGTTTCTCAAGAGTTCGAGGCTTATATAAGTTTTCTCCACCCAACTTCGAAGTCTCGTTCTTTGCAAGAGTTTACAGAAGCAGAAGTTTGCCTTCCAGGAGAACATGTTTCTCATGTAGCCTGAAGATTCTGAATGCCACCTGACACTGCTTTTGCAGAGCAAGACGTGAAGTGCATGGGCTCCTTCCTTAGTTCATGCAGAAGAGGAAGGGAATGCGTGCAGGTGTTTTGAAATGGAAACATACATATGTACACAGTGGTATTGTGTTTTTCATGTACTGATGAGACCGTGTTGCTGGAGACATACAACTGCTGATCCTATGAAGACACTACTGCACCATACTGAAAATCATGATGGTTATTTTTTTATTAATTAAAAGCTATGCCTATGTATACTTGTAGATATACTGTGTGTGAAAGAAGTGTGCCCTGTGTAGACAGTAATCACAAATGGCATCATTGTGCTTGAGTTTTCTACTCCAATCTCTCTCTCTCTCTCTCTCTCTCTCTCTGTGTATTATACTGATTTTATATTGGAACCAGCATCAGCAAAAAGCCATTAAAGGAAGCACTTAATGCAGAGAGTGTTGGGCTTTCTTTTGTGAGGGGTGGGGCACTCCTCTAGAAGCTGCAGGCTACAGATGGCACACAGTAAAAGAAATTGAGTTTTTTGCTTAAGATTTGTAAAGGGAAAAAGGATTAAAGGTGACAGTGGCTGGTAAAGTTTGTGGTGTCATAAAACAAGTAGTTGGCAAATCTTTGAAGGAAACAAAAAGAAAATGGGATGGCAAAAGCCAGCTGCTTCTGTTTTATCCTCCAACAGGAGATGATCGTCGGGTCACATTCTAGGCCAAAAAGAAAAAGTATTGCAAATCCTATGTAGCCCCTCAAAATGTCAGAAAGTAATTATTGATGAAGTGTAGCTCCAGAATGATTTGTTTAAAGAACAGTTTGCTACTTGTGGTTGAAATCAAGCTGAATACAGGTGAATATTTAAACACTTCTTAAATATTTTATTTATCTAGGAAAGCAGTATGTTTATCTGCTTAACATACTGTACTAAATTTTTGTTTTAGGAAAAGGGTTTGAACACGGAGTACAAAAGGACTTGGTTTAATGTGGAATGTGGCTATTGGTTTGTATAACAGCAAGTGGCTGTAATATTGCTTTTGTTTATAATTCCCTATCAAGAAAGTAAAAAAAGAAAAAAAACGAACCTTTTTTGGAGTCACCAAATTTATTTATCTTCTCTCCTGGATAACAGCAGTCCCTCCAACAACTTTGTGCTAAACTTAGAAAGTCTACTTGCTTCTTAAAGCAGAAATGATTACTGCTTTAATTGAGTTATAGCTGATGGAAACTACTTATGAAAAGCAAAACAGTTATGTATTTTCCATAATGCTGTATAATGTCTCAAAGAGATTGGAGGCAGGGAGAAATGGATGGACAGATGTGTACAGCACAGTAAGTGTAGTGTGATACCTTGAATAACATGGAGCTATTTCTTCAAAGCAGCACTATCTGGGCCTCTGAGATTATTGTATATTGTTAAGCCAGAAGTTAAATCGATCAGTGTTTGTGGTGCAGACTCTAAGTAACATTTCTTTTAAACTTTAGCCATGTCTGTTCTTGCGTTATACACTCTCCAGTGAGATGTCAAAAGATGTATCTGGGATACTTTGAGTATTTGATTACTCTTCATGGCAAAAAGAACAAACAGAAAAGTCAGATTGGTTGGTACTAGTGATGCTAATTTCCAGTGTGCAAACTCAGTTTCCCTTGTTTTTTCACCCCTTGAGATATGTATGTATTAACTAGTTTTCTAGCTAAGTTTTACCAGGTGACAAACAGTAGCAGTTTCTGAAAATGATCCATTTGAGATGTGGGCTTTTGCCTAAATTCCTTGAAGAAGCATTTCATTTTGAAAACACTATCTTCTTCAAAAGAGCTTTTCATCAAGTTAGATATCCTGCATGAACTTTTAAAGGTGGGATGGGGCCATGCATTAGAGAGGGCCGAAGATAAATTTGGAAGTGTTTGTATGTACAATACTGTACAGCAATCTGCAAGATGATACTCCTAGGGCATTCATTTTAATTTTTGAAATGTAATATGGTATACAAACATGTAGTCCAAGTCTATAAAGGTGTGTTCCAAATCGTTTTCGAAAATTCAAATTTTAATTTTTAGGGCTTGGTTAAATTCTATCTTTTGGCTCTTCTAAGTTCTGTGGAAAAATATTCACTGTAATGTTTTCTGTATAATGAAATTGTTCTCTGTTTATTTTGGCCTGACTTGTGCAGCACAAGGTGGAAAGGGAGAAGTGGAATTTTTATGTTATGGATTAACCTATTTTTGAGCTGAATTGAAACAACAGCAGGTCTCCAGAGCTCAAGGATTCTGCTTTTGTTTGTCTCTCAGGTGGAATGTCTTTTAGCAGTTATACTTACTAAGATGTAAGAAAGAACAGGTTGATTTCTCTGTTCTGTGCTTGAATGATCCATAGCCTTAATTAGCATGTACTACAGAGCAAAATGTACTGCAAAGTGTAGTCATACTCAGCATATCTACAATTATATGCACCTTGTTAAGTGATTTCCATGTGAACAATGACGGGCTATCGCAAGCAATGTGATTTATATGGTTGCTCTGCTGTTTGTGATTGTATGTGGTTTGCAGTTCTTAAAGCTAAGCTCAAGATCAGACTTATAAGCTAACACTCTTATAAGCAAACATTTTAGACCTATTTCAGTGCAATGAAGTGAAGAGTTCAGAAATCTCAGTGGTACAATATTGTACTGTCCAATCTTGGTGCAATCCACAGGACTATGGAATTACTCCTTTCTTTGTGAGGCATACTCTTTTCCTTCCTGTCCTGCAAAAAGCAGTTGTAGGTCAAGTTGCTCTAACATTAGTTTGGGCCAGAGGGGAAATATTTTGAAGAATGTAAAAGACTGGAAAGGGGGAAAAGGCTGCTCTCTGAATTGTGGATCTTGTTACTACAGTACTATAGGGACCAGTTTCTTTGTCTTTCTCTTGCCATTTTTTTTTTTTTTTTTGCACATTACCCCTTTGGAAAAATGTGCAGGTCCAAGCTGTAATATTGGATATTCTAGGTTAGTGTTTCTCAACCTTGGCAACTTGAAGATGTGTGGACTTCAACTCCCAGAATTCCCTAGTCGGCATGGGGAATGGCTGGCTGGGGAATTCTGGGAGTTGAAATCCACACAACTTCAAGTTGCCAAGGTTGAGAAACACTTGTCTGGATCTTTGACTGAAGCAGACCCCTCTTGCAGTGTATAGTGAGTCTTTCCAACTCAATTCTTGCTCTATTATTCTGAACAAATCCTTTGGGCATAATTTTCCTGAAACTGCATTTTATATTTTGAACAAGCTACTAAATGAACTAGTACTGTATGTTGTTTGGCCAAAATCAATGTTGACATGATGCTGTGTTATGAAATGAAGAAAGTGCCACTGTGTTTTTTCCTCAAAGAAGTCCCATGGTGCTAAATAAAATAGCATTTGCTGTAATATAGATGAAGCAAACCACATAGTTTTGGTTAGTGTATTAGAATGCATGTCTTTTAGAAATTCCACTGCTTTATTTAGTCCTCTAATATTTAAGCACAGATTGAGAAGAAATTATGCCTAAACATATGGAGGGAAGTTATGTGTCATTTTGTTTTATTAGAGCCACCTTTAAACATGAAGGAATTTGAAACCATCTAAAATGAGCTTCCATGTTCCAGAATAGGTTCACTAAACTATGTTCCTATTAAATCTTCATAAAAGCTCAAAAAATACCCAAACCTTGCTAAAGCATACTTTTTAACAGACAAAATACATAAAATCAGAAATATCAGACTTTCTTCATGATGCTGTTTCCTTGTATTAATCTTGGACCCAAAATATGTCTGACCTCATTTGTTGGATTACTGTGAGAGACAGTTTGGATTCATAGGCTACTACAGTGGCAGGGAATATATTTTGAAGTATTCAGTTCTGTGCTTTTTCAGCCAAGGAACTACATGGGTAAGGTGAATGAACAGGGGTGTGCATTCCCATGCCAGTAGTATCCTCCCAAGGGACTGAATGGCACTTGTTTGGAAAGAACTGTGTCATGAGCATCATTCATGTCCTACCATACTGGAGAGACCTTGCGTTGGAGTCCAAGAAAGCAACTCCCATGTCTCTCTTCTAAAGTGTGAAGCTGTAGAGCTGGAAGTTAGTTTTTGGGGAAGGGACTGATATTGCAAGGTATGTTGTATCTTGAAACAGATACCTCAACATCCCACTAGCCTTAAGCAATTATATCTATGCAAGTGAAAGAGATGATGGTTTTTACACAATTTCCCCTCTTCTTTTTTATGTCAGTATACAAGGATTTTTGCAGTATCTTGCTTGAACAAGTGTCTGAAAATTCAAGTATTATTTTTTAATGTCAAGCTAAAGTGTTTTTTTAAACAATAAGCTCTACTTTATTTCAATCAATAGTGTAAAAATGTATAATTGCTGCAGCTTTAAATCATGTACAATTGAGATGGGTTTTTAAAACAATGTGCAGATTATGTTTCATAGGGTTGTTTTTCTTTGATATGTAATATATGTGAAATGAATTATATCATAGTCTATTTTTGCCATGAAAATAAATATTTGAAGCGCTTAAAACATGAGTTGTTCCATAACTTTACTGAATATTGGTCTTTTGGCCATAAATAATAATAATAATAATATAAAAACCAATTCATTTCATAATCCAGAACAGAATACCTTCAAGTATGTTGCATAGAATTATTTATTATAACTATTTCCAACTGTCTGTTGCATAACATTTTAGATCAAGTAATTAGTTGCAGGCATACTGCAGCAGTAGTACCCTTTACCATTGGCAAAGACTGAAGAAAACTATGCCATTTCCTGGGAACTCTGTGCTGGTATGGGGCTGAAGATCAGTTCTGTGTTCCCAGTGTGTTGTGTTTGAGCATAAGAAATAAAGAGCTTAAGCAAATAAAGTTGCAAATGGCTTCCTTCAATGTAGAGGAACAGTGCTATAAAGCTTAAACAGGGGTTGTAACTCTTCTGTTTGGTTTCGACACTAAAATACATTTAAAAATAAATAAAATGTTAACATCTTACATGGTTAATGTTCTTACCTGGTATTTCATGAGATCCCATGCATGAGATTTTGACCATTTCTAATTTTTTAAAATATAAATTGGGTGTTCTCCCAACCTCCATGAGTGTTGCAGGAGCCATGATGTTGACTTCTAAATTATGGGTGGGGTTAATAAAGAGAGACCGGATTCTAGGCCCCACTGAACTGCAAAGCTCAATAGGGTGGCCGGTTTTTCGCTGCCTCTTTGTCACAAGATCATTGTGCAAGAATTATTTTGGGAAGAAAAATAATCACATAAATTGCTTTGTTTCTAAGACGAAAGCTGTGATACGAGCAGTTAATAAATAAATTAGAAAATCGTATGCAGTGCTGGACACATTTTAGGAAGGGACTGACAAACTAAACCACCCAGAGTTCCTCTTCTGGGGGGAGATGGGCGGTGGCAAAAATGGATAAATAAATAAAAATATAAACTGGAATGTGTCCTGGAAGAAAACTTGTGAGGAACAATTGAAGCCGCTGGGTATGTTTAGACTGGAGAAGGACGGACAGGGAGAGATGATAGCTGTCTTCCAGTATCTGAGGGGCTGTCATGTAGAAGTCAGGGCAACATTTTTCAGAGTTGTTTCAGAGGATGGGGCAAGAAACAATGGATTTAAATTACAGGAAATAGATTCCTGCTGGACATCAGGAAAAAAATTCCAAATGGTAAGAACTTTTCAGCAGTAGAACAGACTACCTCAGGAGGATTTGGATGCTCCTCCTGCTGGATACTGTGGTAGTAGGTTTCTGCACTGAGCAGGAGCTTAGACTAGATGATGATCTTCAAGGTATCCACCAACCCTTACATTCTGATACTAAAAAAAAAATTATGAGTCATCAGGAGACTTGATAGCATCATATTGTGCTGGCTCCTGAAGGACAAACTAGGCAGAATATGAAAATATTACCAAACCCTTTAGAAATCTCTAAATTGCTGGCTCTGCTTTTGTCAGGACTGTGGTACACACTGAAGAATTCCTTTAATACTTTCTTCTTCAAAATCCAACTACACAGAGTCACCTGAGAGAGAAATGGTGCTAATCTGAGTTCCTTTCCCAGCAATAACAGCTTGAGGGTTGTGGGGTGGATTGCCATCAGAGAATTTGCTTTCCTTGCAAGGCAGAATCCTGATCCTCCATACACAGGCACACTTGTTATTTAACTTTTTTTTTTTTTTTTTGAGAAATGGCAAGTAAGCAGAGCTGTTCAAATCAGGTGGATAGTTTGGAGCACATTTGCTACTTTGAAACAGCACCTACTGCTGCAACATTGTCCCTGTTTTTAAGAAGCTATTATTCTAAAATTGTGGCTATCACCCTCCACCCCCAAAAATAAGATGGAGGAAGGGGTTTTCAAAATATCCTTGACTGGGCAGGATAATGATCCGCAGGCACATGTTTTGTTTATCCCCTTTTATTTTTCATTAAAGCTGTAGCCCGCCCTCCCTCCAAAGAGGCTCAGATGATGCCCCTCACCCAATTGAAGTATGAAAAATCATAAACATGTAAGCCTGTAGGATGGTGCTGAGGGGCATGGCCATAAAACATTTTTGTATTATGGGGGGGAAGGGGTTCCTCCTGAGCAAACCATTTTGGTAACTCAAGACACCCCAACACTTCCCTTTTTGAATAAGGTGCAGCTCCAAAATTACTTGTCCCTGTGAGCGGCAAACATCAAATTTAAACCAAACATCTGTCATCCTTGACATAGCAGCCTAGTAGTATTTACAGTGCTACATATGTTCAAGGTATCTGCATTTAACAAACAAAGCAAATGGGAAAGTTAACAGCTTGTTAATGGTAATTATTTTTGGATTCCTTCAGTTGAGATAATTAGTAGTAGCTCTAAAGTGGGCACCATGTTCCTTCAATAAATTTAGAACTTCAAAGTTCATTTGAGAACACAGCTTTCAGTCGAACAGAAAACAGATTTCTGAATATAAAACAAAGATTTCAAGAGTTAAAATTTTCAGCTCAGCACATTCATAAATCTTATCTGAGCCAGATACAAATACCAGTTGGATTCAGTGTGGTCACATTATTAGCTTACCCTTGATTAACTCAATCATGGTTTGTTTCTCCTGAATCTTTCACCAAAAGCTGGCTAGCTATGGCCATTCCATCCAGCTGCAGATTTAAGACACAGGCCATTTAAATTCCTTTGCTGTCAGTGTGTCTTTTTTCTAAAGTTTCCATTTAAGCTACTTTGGATAAGAAAACTATAAACTTTAGGAAATTGTATTACCATTTTCTCTTTCCTCCCATCATTTTCATTTGCTTTTGGATCATGTCCCTTAGCTTGTTAAGTCTGTGGACAACTACATTTAAAAATTGTTCTTTCATAGAGCTTTTGTCTGAAAAGCAGGTAAACATACCTATTTTCCAGTGTTATCAGTAGGTGGACACTATTTTCATAATTCATTCAGCAAAGACTATTGGAGCAATGCTGTGTTATTCCTGAATGCTTTCTGGGAAAAAAATAGTTGCTGTAACAGTTCTTTGCCCTAAGACCAAGAGAAGCAGCAAAGAAGCAGGAACAAAATGGAACTCTTCGTTTTCCACCTTCAAATAGACCCATTACCACCCATGATGTCATACAGCAGCATCCACAGGGAGGTAACAGATCCGTGAGTCTGTTGAAAGCATCAGACTATTGCGACACCAGCCCCATTCCTTTTGTGCATATATCATATGGTTGAATGCATGTGCATATGTATGCTTGTGTGGTTCTGCTTTTGTCTTTTGCACAACCTTTCTTCCTGATACCTAGAGTGAATGTAAATTAAAATCTAACAACTGGAGTCCCTCAAGGTCTTCACACCCTGTTTTATGTGGTGGGAACTTTATTATGGAGCCTATTTGGGGAGGGTCACCAATTTATGCAATAAAACACACTGCTTGCATTTGGACTGTTGTCTAAAGGCTTGACTGATCAGCGTATTAACCATCCCTGATAAAGAACTACTATCATCATGCAAACAGCAGTAGGTTAACCTTCTCCTTCCAGCTGCAAATAAAAGGAGACATCAGACAAATGGTTAACACTATGACTGTGTGATCATCCATCGTTTGTAAGACAGAGGCTGGAATCAGGCCCTCACATCAACTAACCCACGCTTTAAAAGCTGAAAGGATTAGTCCATCTGAATATTGCATTTGACAGGAGGGTTCTTTTCCATTAAAAATAGGCAAAACAAAACAGCATGTATCAATAGATATTTGTACAGATATAACAAATTATTGGATTAGGGTGTGTATTGCAAAGGAATTCAGAAGGGCAGGCATATTAATTTAGAGGCGGTTTTTACTACTGCAGATATTATATTCATTTATTATAAATGAATTTTGATAAATATACTGCCCTTTAAAATAAACATTATATCCCAAAACTATACGCCCAGGTTTTTCAGCAGTTAATAACTTTACATTATATTACATGTGACAAATTTGTCTGCTGTCTCTTACAATAGTTTAGTGCCCAGTTCAGAAGAGTCTGGCTTAATATTTCAAGCCCTTTTGCAATAGCACCCAAAGAGAAAATTTTGATTTGCTAGCATTTTATTTAATTTTCGAAGTTCAGATCTCTGCACTGCTGACTAGATGAACTGCCCTGCTTGGTGCTCTGCTGCTGGTTGTTTACTACGGGGCACTGTCCAAAGAGATGGGAAGGTGTTCCGCCATGCTTCCTTCCAGGTCATCAACTTCTGTCAAAGATTCACTTGTTTCAAAGTCAGCATCATATGTGGTTGAACTGCATGTTGGTGGCAATGGACATGTGGTATCTGGAGGTTCATCAGTCTTCAAGGAGGGGAGATTCAGCTCCATGTTCAGTAATTCTTTGGTATCTTGGGAAATTTCATCCTGGTCTTCCACTTTCTGGAATTTATTTTTCTGTACAGTGGGGTCACTTGTTATTAAATCCATTGCATTTAAAAGCTCCTCACTTTTTGACACTTTGCTCTGGGCTGTACTGGGAAGTTGAAGGTGCTCTGCTGGTTCATTCCGTGGAGGCACGTATGCGTCGGACACTCCTACAGACTTTTCCTCCTTGCTGCAGCCCAGGTCTACTTTTAGAATCTCCAGCAGGTGGCGCATTTTGCTCTAAGAGAGGAAGAGCAAAAAGGTTAGATAATGGTAATTAAAAAAATCATGCCCTGTAAGAAAGAATTTAAAAATTTTTTAAATCCATCCAGAAGTTAATCAAAGGGTTATTTTTGTGAATCAATGTCACGAGTACTGATGGCGAGCAGGAGGGGGCCTCTATCCAGGGGGAAAACGCATGTGTAGTACTGAGGAATTAAGCAGCCATTCAAAGAGACACAGATCAGACCCGCCTTGACTTTCGGGGTTTATCTGTCTTTTAGAAATAATGTGATTTTGGTTTAAAATAGAGTAAGGATTGAAAATTGCTGTATATCCTTGATGTTTAAAATTGGAAGTCACTTCTTTTTGTAATCTATTTTTTAAAAATTTCTCTTGTGTTTTCACTTTTTTAGTTCTTTTTTTGTAGTTTTTTGTTTTTCCCACGCTTCTTCAGTTTGTTAGGATTGATGTCCTAACAGTCAGAAATCATGCTGAGACAAGGAGTAGGTCTCTAGTGTTTATTACTGCTACATAAACAGAATCCTAACAAACTGAAGAAGCGTGGGAAAAACCCAGACAGATAAACCCCAAAAGTTAAGGTGGGTCTGATCTGTGTCTCTTTGAATGGCTGCTTAATTCCTCAGTACTACGCATGCGTTTTCCCCCCTGGATAGAGGCCCCCTCCTGCTCGCCATCAGTACTCGTGACAATCAACTTGGGTAGTCATGCAGTAGGAGCTGATATCAAAGAAATGCTTATTACCTTGCAGGGTATAGCTAAAAACAGTAAACTTCTTAAACATTCTTAAGAGGGATATGGTTTGTTTGTTTATATGAAATCAAATACAGAGAGATTGGGAGAGGTTGTATAAAAGACAAGCAATAATTTAATTTAATTAATTTAATTTGTATTTATTAATCAAAGTTATTAATCAAATTTATATGGCCACCCATCTCACGAGAGTGACTCTGGGTGGCGTATAACAACGCAATAGAACAATAAATATATATAGCTAAAATCATTATATAATAATAATTTAAAACATTAATTTATTAATCAAATTAATACATTATGCCATCCAACTCCCAACAACTCTGGGAGGCTCACAACTATGAATATTACAGTAAATCAAAGGAAGAAAGATAGAAAGGACAACAGACCAGATAGGAATGAAGCGAGGAGTCTCCCTCTCCCTTGCCAAAGGCCTGGGTGAAGAGCCAGGTCTTCATGGCTCTTCTAAACAACAGCAGAGTGGGGGCCATCCAGATCTTGGGGAGGACCTCATTCTAGAGGGCAGGTGCTGCTACAGAGAAGGGGCACTTCTGGGGTCCCGATAGGTGGCACCGTTTAATTGAAGGAACCTGGAGCTCATCAACCCTCTAAAATGGAATCAGCTGGGCAGATACTATGGGAGACAGGCAGTCCCTCAAGTAAGTAGGCACAGTGCCATGTAGGGCTTTAAAGGTAACGACCAGCAACTTGAATTGCATTCTTCAAGCAGCAGCTGCAAGTCAAGGAAGCTTCATACATACATGATATTAATCCAGTAAATTTCATTAGTAAATGAGCAACATGTTCATACATTTATCACTTTGTGTGAGTGATAAATGAAAGCAGAGTATACTTACTAAAATATATAATCCTGGAATGATGGCTTATTCCACCTAACCATTCAGGATTACAGTTATCAATGTGGCTTGTTTGGGCAAGATAAAGTCTCCTTTGAATGAAATTTGACTCTGGGTGACTAAATGGAGTTATCCATGTTGTTATCATAGCAACAACATGGACATATTTGTCTTCTCCTGGGATGTTTTTTTGACTTCCCAGTTTAGTCTACAGCCCTGAGGTGCTCTGGTGTTTGCCTATATAATTACTAACCCAATCTAATCCTGCTTCTATGTCAGATGTACCTGCTTGCATACTGTACATGGTTTGGATGCCACAAGAAACTATCCCTGTCTGCTTCATTTACTTCATTATGTGGAAGAAGGAGCAAAGCAGAAACTGACAGCAATGCATGCATTAGCAAGCTGCTTTTTCAGAGGGTACTTTCCTAAGTGAGGAATCCTGACTAATGGTTGTAAGTAATGAAGCGAAATAATTATTTAGAAAATCAGAAACAAATATTCTTCAGCAAACATTTTGAGATTTTTGGGAATTAATTTTCTTACTTTTAGCACTTTTAAAATGGTCTTTCATATATGCAGTATACCTTATCTAGATGGTTCTTGTTTTGTTCTATGTGACGTTCAAACAACCTTTCCAAAGCCCTTTAAAAAGCAAAAATATTTGAAAATTACTAAGTGTTTTTTTCAAAAGAAAACTATTAAAAATATCAACTCCAAAATATTAATATATTTTCAAAAATAGAAACAAAATAGTTCTCCCACTCAAGAGTTAAATTCTTTTATCCTTAGCCTTCTGATCTTTTTTTCCCATAGAAGTCTTATTTTCCAATCAAAGAGAATAGGTGCACTGAAGATGTTGCCTAGTCTGGCAGTGAAACGTCTGCCAGAAAACAACCAAGCTCAGAGAGCACCAAGGACTCCACAGTCATATTTTCTTTTCCTGCAGTGATCCTGCTTTCACTGTGAAGTTTCTTTCTCATCTTTCCTATTCTTTCATGTTCATTTTTCCCAAGCTCTACTCTTTTTTTAAAAAAGAACTTTATTAAATTTCAGAAAAAGATAAAAGCTACAGAAAAACAAAAAACTACAAAAAAAGAACTAAAAAAGTGAAAACACAAGAGAAATTTTTAAAAAATAGATTACAAAAAGAAGTGACTTCCAATTTTAAACATCAAGGATATACAGCAATTTTCAATCCTTACTCTATTTTAAACCAAAATCACATTATTTCTAAAAGTCAACCCCTTAGCACATTATAAAAATCGCTAAATACCATTGCTCCCTCCCCTTATATTAAAAGAAAAGAAAAGAAAAAGTATAAATCACCTAATCAACTTCCCCCATCAAAAATAACAGTTACTTCATTATTCCCTTCCTACTACTATTCCTGCCTACTGTAATAAAGATCAAAAATAAAAAAGCATGTAAATTGTCTGCCATTATAATTAATAATACAAGAAACATGAATTAATATTAATTTTTTTAAAAAACCTTAATCCCAATCATTAACGATAAGTAAAATCATCCAAAGCCAAAAGACCATCCAGACAAATATTTTTAGCCCTTTAACCCACTTAAAAATAGACCAAAGCATTTACATATCCCCATAACAGAGCTATTTTCTTAAAAGAAATCAAACAGCCCAACTGCTCCCCTCACAAACACTGACTTCTCTTCAAAAAACCCCCCATACATAATAACCCCTTCGTTTTCATAACATTCCATCAGAAAGTCAAATTCACTCATGTCTTGCAGCTCAATTTCTCCTCTAAACTTCTTCAATTCAGCACTGTCAATTTCATCGGGCATTTCAACAGGAGCCCCAATCTCACTCTTAAGAGGCATTTCCATCGCTGTTAGATTCTTCAGATTCATCCCCAACATCCCCAACCGGATGGCACATTTCAGACCACATATTGTCCACAATGCTCTGAATGTCTTGCATAATAACTTGGCAGGAATCAGAAAACATCTGCTTAATATCTCAATGGAAGTCAGAGAGAGCCTGGTTAAGAACATCCATGTCTCACGCAGTAAATTATGGCACCCCCCTGGATACTTAACTGACAAAAGTTAGAGGTAATGGAAAATTTCCGAACTGAGCTAAGATAAGATACCAGACAGTTCCTCAGAGAAACTAGCGGCAGGAAAGTAAAAGTTCAGAACGGCAGATTCAATGTGTAGGAAAAATGCTAAAATCTTCAAAATTAGCACAAAAATAATTAACAGGGAGACGATAATATACTCTCAACCTTCATAGTATTGGATGGAGAGCAAAATTCAAAGCTTAAAAAGATTTAAAAAAAAAATTAATCACAAAAATAATAAGCACAAATAGAGACTGTTTCTCCTTAATGTAGAAAGCCTCTCTTAGGGTACAAATACTTTTAAAAAATAATAAATTGGGTGCTTTAGAAATGGGGTGGCTGGATTTAATGTTCCTTGAAGGCAGCAGCACGGCTTGGAAATGGTGACGTCTCAGCATCCTGACAAACTCTTACCCATTGATCGTGAACGCTGTTTACGATCTTCTGGCTGCAATTCACCGTCCGGAGGACAAATGGGTCAATTCCAAGTGTTTTCCTTGATCCAGAAAAACGTCCCTGGGCTTCAGGAGAAACCAGCCTGAGCCCAAAAAAACTGCCATGATGCCAGTTCTGCCTGCAGAGCTTGCGGGCACAGCTGTTCAGTCTGCCATGTCCCCACCAGAAGTCCCAAGCTCTACTCTTGAAACTACCAAATAATGGCCTGTCCCACATTCAGAATGTCTTATCACCTTGTATCTTTCACTGATTCTCCCAGTTATTCTTCATAAACCATCAAATCAGCCATGCCTGTAGACTTACATTCATTCCTTTGCCAGGCATGTGCATGAATAGACTGGTGCTTAAACCACACATTCTAAACCAACAGACCTTTTTCAAGCAGTTACCCTTCTCATTCATTCGTGGGTCTCTGAATAGCCTAGTCACTTTTTGTTCTCTCTCTCATCTTATTCCCACCTACCCATTCATGTCACCTAGTAAAATAATTTTTCCTCTGGATTGCATTTATTCAGAATGTTGCACATTTCTTCCCCCAAACACATCTTTGGTTCTTCCATTATTTACCATTTACCAATGCATCACTGCAAAATATTTAAAACTAAGGAACTTTAAATATATCCAACCTGTTGGAAAATAATCCAAGTTTCAGAATTTCATCTGTTATGTCCTGAATGAAATTTAAATACAGCAGTTCTTCTTCTCTAAACAGAGAACATAAAAGCTAATTTTAGTCTTCAAATGAAAACACTGATCAAGCTTTTTAGATACTGTCAACCAATCCCCATTTATGATCTTGGATTATAAATACTAAATCGATAAATGAAGGCAGGTAGACTCTAATTTACCTCAAAGTTTTCTTAGGAGTAAATTTACTCTATTCCCTGCCATATTTTTCTCCTCTATAAATCAGCAGCAGCTGCTAGTACAAATTTGTACCTCTATATACAGGGGATCATCCCTGCAGCATCTGCAGCAGCCTCAGCTGAGTGTGGACACAAGCACACAGAAATGGCATCCATAGTATATTCTCATTGGCCTGAAGATAGTACATTCATAGCAGATGGCTAACGTGCAATTCACACTTGCAATTAACAGTTGCATGAACAATATCCACTTCTGCAGGATTCATAGGAATATGCAATTTCCTCCCAAATGTAAATGGACTACCTGTACCTGGACTGCAGGACTTAAGTCTTGAATTAGTTTTCTTATTACATTTTGTTGTCAAGCTAAGCAGCATTTATACATTTTTTTAAAAAAAGCATGTTAAATAACAGAAAACATTGCAAGGGAAATGATTTTAACTGCTCAGTTATCTAAACACAAGCAAGCAGATGCAAACTAATGCAATACCTACACAAACATTTAATAGAAATAAGCCATCAGCAAACCTGCTAACATGTTGCTAAATTCCCTCTTATATAAACAACAGTGTCTTTAAAGGAGTTGCTTGAGTGAAGAGTGTCAAGCAACAAACAGCTCTGGCATTTCTGGCTTTCCAGCTCTAACTATTGCATCAGCTAGAGCTGGAAAGCTTCCACTACTGGCATTCTGTTCAGTTACTGTATTGCTAAATTGTCTGGCTGTAGTGTTTTAAGAAAAGAATCCTACAATGCTTTCTCACTTTGAACTTCAGGTGAGGTAGAAACAGAACAGGTTTGGGAAAACAAACAATGACTTCCCATGAATCAGTGGGAAAACTGATCTTGTGGGGAAACTGATCTTTTAGCTGGAGTACAAAACATTTGGGAAAAAAGTGCATGAGACGATCTATCTCATGGGTCATAAATGATCCCACGGTGGCCTATGAGATGCAATGAAGTGGGTTATGTCGCATCCTTTTTGTCCCAGTGTAATACCGTTCTGCTTGTAGATTTTTCCTACTTATTTAGCTCATAAATAAGCAAACCTAATCCAACATATCTCTTTCTTTTCTCTTATAACATTTTCATATAAATAGGAAAGTGAACTGCCTCACATAGCATTTCATGGACTTTCTATAATGTAGCTTTGGGCCCAAAAGCAAGAAAGAAAATAAGAGAAATGCAGAAGAAATGGAAGTAAAATGACGCAATGGTGAATATAATTTAAATCAATCAACCAAGCAGGGTTGCAGTCTCTTGTGTCCTTAAACATGTGAATGCTGTGGTTATATTAGATAGTCTCATGTTGTTATGTGTGTCGAAAGGGCATCAAGGAGTGGGGTGGTGGGAGGGGGAAGGAAAGAAACAGCACTGGTGATAAGAGAGATAATCTGGCAGAGAAAAGCATGCATCATGCAAAAACTGATACAAATGGATCCACTGAGATTATAATTTGGTAGCACCCACTTAAAATTTCAGCTTCATTAATGCTTTGCATTTCTGTAACATAAAAATTAAAGAGTTACTTACTCCGCCTGGATTTTTCTCATGGTTGGGGACTGAATAGAACATGGAGAAATTGCTCTAAGCCACAAGGAGGAAGAAACAGTGCAAATCAGACCCAGAAGGCAGAATACTATGAAAATTTACATTGTTTCATATAAGGCTATGCTCAAACTGGCCTCCATGCCTAAAGGAGGAAAGTGCACAGTATGATCATTCTTTGATAATTACTGAATTTTACTCAACCTGCCCTCCACAATGAATGTATGGAGGAGAGGGAGTATAAGGAAGTATACAAAATAAGTAATCACTTTTAGAATTATTAAATGGCTATTACTCAGTAACTCTCTGTGTTGAAGGGGGAGAAAACATCCTAAGATGTTAAAATACAAAAGGGTTAATCAATCAAACTTAAACCTGTCAATCTACTTAGTGGGCAAAGACTAGTAAAACTCAGGAAACTCAAACCCTGAGCAACAATCAGGAGCAGGAAGGTGTTTTTCTCTCTCTGAGTTTTTAAAAAGGAGAGGGGAGCAGCTCCATTTTGCCCTTGCTATTTTGTCTTTATGTTCTATCCCAATAGGATAGATTCTGGGCAGTGAACAAGTAAACGACAATAAAACCACAGAACATAATAACCAAAATAGTCAACAATAAACAAGCCTGCAAATAATAGAACACTCCAGTATAGTTTTAACACATTCAAAGAGATGGGGGGCTCAATGTACCTCTGGGGGAAGTGTTCCAAACTGTGGGGGCTGTTAGTAAGGCCTGCTGTTTGGTCCATGCCCTCTGTACTTCTCAGCATTCCCCTCTAGACGTTTGTTGTATATGGGCCAATTTGATTCTGGCAAGTTGGTGCTTAATGAATCTCAGTGCTCTACTGTACCATATAGGGTTTTAGAGGTGATAACAAGCTCTTTGATTTGGGCCCAATGTCTTCCTAGCAACCAGTGCTGCAACCTGGTATGTTTGGCTCAGCCTGGAGTGGCACTATATAGTTGAGTGTCAGCATACTAGTGACAACTCACCCTGAACAGTAGAACAAAATGGGGGAAAGCACCGAGCCTGTGGGACCCCACACTGTCCCTCCCATGAACTCAAGCTCTTCCCCCCACGATTACCAACTGGAACTGCCCACTCAGGTTGGAACAGAACCACCATAAAACGGTTCTCTAACACCCAACTCAGGTAGGCTGTCTAGCAGAATACCATGGTTGAGTCTATGGAAAGCTGGTGACAACAAATCTGAAATTCATTTATTTCCATACTTTCTCAACAAAGGAAAGCCAGTATTACCCCTTTGTTAAAAATGGAGACTTTTAATAACTTTGGCCTTACACAAATTATTTCTACCCACCTTTCACCTCAAGTAAACATCTGCTCATTGATCATCCAGTTATTTTATCACATTCTCATTATTTACTAATTCATTATTTATTAATCAAAACAAATGTTGTGGTTCGAACAAAATTATTTCATACTTCACACGGGCTTTTTACTTGATTTGCTCTGCTACTGAAATTTTGTTTGAAGAAAAAGATGCATATTTGTACTTAGATAACAAGTTACAGCTCTAAACCTCATGAAATACATCCTTAACAGGCAATCATGGTGATGTGCTATCAGCAGTGAGGAGGGAGAATCAGAGAGTGTGTCAAAAAAGAAAGAAAAGGAACTAGATGTGTCCTTCTGAATATTGTTTACCTTGGAGAGGATAACTGAGAAATAGTTTTCATTTCATCAGACTTCTGTGCATTAGAAGACATGGTGTCTTCTACCTATACATAAAGAATACATCTCTGTTACTGGTGCATATACAAAGAGATGGGTCATTAAAGTGAAAGAAAAGGATGAAGTTGGGGGTGGTGGCTGATAAAAGCTTTTAAAAAAATATAGAACAGGGAACCAATGCCCAATTAATTTCTGGCTTCCTTGTACATGCTTTATATATTAATGTATTTTTTTCAAATATGTAATTGCCTCCCCCTACACCTTGTTTTAATTCCACATGCATTTTCTAAAAATGTTTTGTATGATTTATTTCCACACAGGCAAAATCTAAAATCTACTGAACAAAACAGAAACCTTGACTTAATGCAGAGGTCAGGACCCCATGGTGGTTCCCAAGCAACTTGGAGAGGTTCAAAACTTTTTTTTTTTAACCTGGTCTGCTGGGCAAGACTACATCCATCCATCTCCCGCCTGTAATATTTTTATAAATAACTCAAGATGGTGAACATACCTGACACTCCTTCCTCTTTCTCTTTTCCCCAGAACAACCACCCTGTGTGGTGAGTTGGGCTGAGAGAGAGGGACTGGCCCAAGGTCACACCACTAGACCAAACTGTAGGTGATTAGTACTGAGAATCCCATTGGGGGAGATGGGCAGTGATATAAATTTAATAAATAAATAAATAAATGAATCCCCCCCCCCGCCAGAAGACAGAGATTCAAGTTTAATTATTAAAAGTGGTATCTTTATTTTTTGCTCCACCTTGGCCCTAATGAACTCATTAGCTGTATTCATGGGGGAGTCACACAATTTCATTTATTGTCTTAGGGGGTCATAGTACCACACTGTTTTAGAAGCCCTGCCTTAATGCAAACCAAGTTGCAGAAATCCGGTAAGCAATTTTCATTGATCCTCCGCATTTACTTACACCCCCTAATTATTTTAAAAACTGGTTTGGAACAACATAGGCTACCCTTGAAAAGTATCCAGAAGCTACAGCTGGTCCAGAATGTAGCCGCACGGGTAATTTTAGGTGCTCCAAGTGCAGCACCTGTAACACCTTTACTGTGTGAGCTGCACTGGGTGCCAGTTTGCTTCCAGGTCAAATTGAAGGTGTTGGTTATGACCTTTAAAGCTCTACATGGCATGGGGCCAGGCTACCTGAGGGACCGTATTGTCCCCATTACATCGACCCGTCCCACCCAGGCATGCAGGGAGGGCATGCTACGGATCCCATCTGTTAAAGAGTTTCATCTGGCAGGATTGCGGAAGCATGCGTTCTCTGCAATAGCGCCTGCCCTTTGGAACATTTTTCCCCCCGGAGTTGAGGCAGGTCTCCTTGCTCCTGGACTTCTGAAAAAAATTAAAAACCTGGCTTTGTCAAGATGCCTGGGTTGGGAAAGAGAATAGTTCCTCTTGGGGATGGTTAGCTCCATAGAATTGCCCTGTTTTGCTTGCGGACAGAGAGACTATCTTAGCCATCTGAATTTTATTATATTTTAACATATTTATACTTTTATGTTACTGATATTATTGTATATTATTTATATTATAGTGTGTTTTTACTGTGAACTGCCCAGAGTCCCTCCTTGTGGGGGAGATGGACGGTGATAAATTTGATAGATAGATAGATAGATAGATAGATAGATAGATAGATAGATAGATAGATAGATAGATAGAGCTTCAGTTGGGAGGGAAGGATTGGAAAAAGTTTTATCTTCCAATTTCCTGAAGGGAAAGTCCTGTCTACTTTGCACACATGGACAATCCATAACTTGCTTGCAATCCAGAGTGGTCTGAAGTGAGGCTAACCAAGGTTTTCCATGCCACCATTAATTTTTGCCTTCAGGAGCTCCTCTTTGAGCAGTTCCACAGGTGGCAGAACTGGAGTATGTCCCAAATACAGGGATATGACTATTTCTGTCTGGTGGAAACTCACTCTCTCTCTCTCTCTTACACACAGAGAGAAAGCTTAGCAAGATGGAGGGGATGTGTTTGTAATGAAGGACCATGGATGGGAGGAGCTGACCCTACTCCCATCTTCCCCATAAGAATCACAGAATGTGAGAGAGAGTTTGAGTGTGTGTCATGTGAATGGAGAAGCCTCTGGGTTTGTGGGAGGGTGGAAGCTAGTCCTGGCTATTCCTTCTGCTGTTCCAGCCATCCAAACCATCTAACGATTCTGATTTACACCATGAAGCCTATTACTCTTTGTCCACTCCTTCACTAAGGTTAAGCCACTAATGAATGGAATTCAATATAACACATCTATTTGTTTTTAAATGCTTTTAAGATGTTACCAGCTTGTCATGTAAACCTCTTTTGGACAAAAATGCAGGAAATAAAAAAGCAAGAACATAAAAATAGTAATGTAAATATAAACTACACCGCTAAACTAAAAGTGCAGTAAAATGTTTTCGTTAAAATAAAATTGGATAAATGCAATCTTGCTGGAACACCACTGAGAAGACCTATTTATACAGTCAGCAAATTTTATAAATTCTAGCAGAAAGCCAGCAAGTAGCACCCCTAATGATAAACAACATATAGGCAGATTATTAAATTTTTAAAGGGTTAGGAACAACACTCTGAACTGGGCCTGGAACCCAAGGGCAACAAGTTAAACTACCATGGTATAATATTATTTATCCCTCTATCCCACAATAATGATTCAACTGGCCTCATTTTTCACCAAGGGAAGCGTCCTAGTTATGGTCAAATATAATTCCATTGTAATAATCCAGCAAATGAAACAGGCATGAGATTAATTTTCTTTAGTAAGGTTGGAACTAACATACCAAAACAAAGTGGAATAAAAGGCACTCCTGGTTACAGCCACCACTGTGTTTCTATAGAAAGCATCAAATCCAAAAAAAAAGAAAGAAAAAAGAAAAAAACCATCCAAGCCATAATTTCAATATGGAATATAACCAACTACCCAGAGCAACAGATTTCCCCTTATAAATGGCCTGGTGACTGGAACATAAAACAAATAGATCACTTGAATTACCTCCTTCGTGATCTTCTGAAAACCAGGCAAATTCTTTTTTTCAGCTCCTTCAGACTCTGCTTGAAAACTACAAAATATAATTATCTTATGCCACTTTTGCAGAAACAATAGTCCCATATACTATTTTGAGTATCTATGCATCAGAGTGCATTACCATCTGGGTTCAGAAAAAAATTATTGGAATTCTAATGCCTGTAAATGCTATATCCAGGTGTTTGTGAATGAAAAACAACTGGGCCATTGGAAGAAGAAATATACAAACAACTGATAATCCATCTGCTTGTATAAATCTTTTTTTAAAATAAAGTAAGGAACTGTAATATAGATATGAAAGGCAAGGAGTATTAACAGTTGCTATAGAACAACTATAGAACCTCTGGAGTTAAAGAGTATTCTTATAAGGCCTAAATCTTCTAATCATGCCACTATCATTTCCTTGCATGGCATTAAATACAATGGAGTTGCAGGGACTCTTAATTGGCTATAGAATTCCAGTCCTAGAGAAGACAGTGAACTGATAGCACTCAATAAACCTTTAGATTAGCATGAGGAAAGTCAGCAATATTATATGTGAAGGAGATGTAGTGAAGGCAGAAGTCATCTACTCTGTATTATTTATCTCTCTCAATAAGAGGCTTAATCCCTTGCAGTGGTGCTGCCTCTTAGTATCCTCTATTAATATAGATGGGGATAAATGAATTAAAATATATGGGAGATCTGGGTTTGGCAACTAAATCATGTGTATTTATTTATATAGTTCTGTTGATATATATGTCACTATACAGTGGAAGAAACTCAAACTGGTTATGGTCAAATATACTAACACAAACTAGAGATGCCCTCCTGCAAGAGGTTCTTGTATTCATAGTTATCAAATCCAGAACTTCATTGAACTGTGGCTGTACATATGTCTCTGTAAATCCAAACTGAAATATACTACTTGCAGTTAAATAATTGTAAATTTGTTTTTCAAGATAAGAATCAGGGTGGTCCTAACACAACAGTATTGGCCTTGAACCTTCAGGGACCTGGCTTCAAATTTCTTTTAAAGATAAATTCAGATGTGACTTTTATCAGGTCACATTGTCTGTGCCTCAGTTCACTATCCTATTTCTTTTATTATGAACATTCCAACCTTTCTTCCAGAGCAAAGTAATTTCTGCTTACTACTCTGGAACAGAGCTTACTATCTGTACTTCTGTGCCAGAAAAGAGATAAACCCAGTAGAACATTATTAACCAATATAAGAAAAGAATTATAATATGCTTGGATGCAGACTTGCTGGAGGGCATGGGACAAATGTTTTCTCCTAATTACTAATTCCTCCTTTCCTATGCCATTTCCCATGCTGTTCCAGAGTTTTGGGGAGTTCTTTGGAAAAGCACTGGGGGTGATGCCAGGAGGGAAAACATCATCCTCTTTCTTCAACAAAAAGATTTCCAGTGGATATCTTGATTCCACGTGCAAATGGAGGGAAGCTTTTCTATTTGTAGTTAGGCAATTCTGGATCTAGCCCAATCGCCCCCACCATATTCTATTAAGAATAAAGTTAAGCAGGTTTTAAAGTATTTATAGAAGTAAGAATCCATAGTATGACAATGGGATCTTACTGCATATGTAAGCACAGGCTTACAGGTATAGCAACTAAAATATACTGTATGAAACAGCAGGCAATCCGCTTTTCAGTGGGCATCCATTCCATGGATAATGCACTTACATCATTTGAAAGTGGCGTCTTTCAAAGAGAACAGTGAAATGAAGTGAATACCAGGTCTTTGTAATTGTCTGTTGCCTCACATTTTAAAGGGTCTTGTTTACACTGTGATAATAGCCACTGGATGAACTGTTATATTCATATACTATTATAGTATACTATTATTGGTCATTTTTCATCCATCTACTTCTAGCAAAGTTGTATCCTTTTAAACAGAGCATATTAGTTGCTACCCAGCCACCAAGCCCAGCTTTCCACTATTAAATCCGAACGTGAGGCAGCATTTCAATGCACCATAGAACAGGTTCATCCAATGTCTAAATATGACTTCCTTAAGAACATTCTTCACCTGCTTATGTCAGTTTGTGTTTCTGCTTCCATCTGTTGCTTCAAAATATCCTTCACTTTCCGTCTTGCTGGGGTATAGTATCTGTATTGTGAAAGAAAGGATTTAGCATCCGACTTCAAAGTCCGTGGAGTGAACGGTTGCTGGCCGTTGGTAAAATGCTGGGAATGCTTGTCGAGGAGATCCCCACTACATACTTTGGATTCAGGATTCTGAGCTTTTGGAGAATGTTTGCTTGTAGTAATGTCAGAAGAACTACAGGAAATTTTGGAGTGCAATTTTTGTAGGCTGGAAGTGCTGGAGCCTGAGCTTTCAATTGATATGTTGGAAATTTTTGGACCAGCCTTTTTGTTAGTTTTTTCTGTACTTTGAAGGATTGTGCTTTGACTCTCTGGAGTTGATAGGGAGCCCAACACACACTGCTGTTCACATGGTGTGCTTAAGGGTAGTCGATCATTGTCTTCTGGTTCCAATGAATTCTGGGGTGGGGTGGGAAAAGACATAAAAACCACAGGCTATTTGGTTGGATTGTTCTTTTCATGAAAAGCAAAGGAAGAATAAACACCAAATGAATATGATTATCAGCCGTTTGCCTCATAATGAAGTGCTTATAAAAGAAACACGCTCAAAATATAGAGATACTGATTGGACTCAGGCACTGTCTGTTGAGGCAGAGACATCCCCTCCGTCCCCACAAAGTGATAAAGACTTTTTGCCCCAAAGGCTTTGGACCTGCCAGATTGTTTTCTTGCTCTGGGATATGGCTCCAGTGGTAGCAGTTATTTTACTTCATTTTTGCTGAAATGGAACAGCAGTGAAAGAAAAAAAATCACCCAAGCATCCCACATATAGTAATATAAACCAATGGAAATATTACTATTAAACTGACAAGCTGATTTCTGTCCTACCCCCATAATTGTTTCAATTACTTAAATAACTACTTTTGCAAACAGTGTTTGAACAAGTATCAAAGAGATAGTTCTGTTTGTTTCATTTCATAGTTTCTATAAAGTATCTCATTGGTTATGCCCTTATTTGTATACCAGTTTGGGGTCTAAACCCCTCATGTCTCACAGACACATGCCTAAACAATCTGCAGTGCTTAACTGTTGTGGAATTTCCTTCCAGACCCACTAAAGGCACAGCCAGAGAGAATCTCACTGAAGTACTCTTTTACTTGGTAGCCAAGGGTCAATAACTTCTTCTAGACAAAAACTAGACAAAAAAGACAAAAACTCAGAAAATGGCTTCTCAATTGATATGATTTGGTGTAATTATCCTACTTATATCATTAGACATATGTGTGTGTGTGTGTGCGCGTGCGCATCTGCGCGCACGTTCAATCATGTATACACTTTAAACATGCATAGTTTGCTTAGCTACTTTCTCAAAACCAGTTCAAAACTCCTCTGTTCAATTCCAAGAAGGTGTATATCAAACCCACAGGCAGAACTTGGTTTTCAATTCTGGGTCCCAGATTAGATTTACATGAAAAGACTACCTGCTTCTTTGAATTCCACTTCATACCATTTTTGCTGCCTTTTCTCCATCATTGCTCCAATAAGCGTGGGGTGCTTGTAAATGCACGAATTCTCTCTCCTCTAAAACCTCTGACCATGGTGCTGATTATGATCATCTTCCTGCTTGCAGGACCACTGCCAACTACAATTGCCAAGGCTGTCTCAGAAGCTTCAGAGGAAAAAGGGCTAGCCCAAACACTAGCAGTATGCAATCATCAGAGCAAGCTGCAAGTAAACTATGGGCAGCACTAGTGTTTAGCAGCATGATCAAGAGGTTGCTCCACTGAGATCATGAAATTGCTGTACAGAATGTAGAAGACAGAAGTGACTACTTCTATCACCAGCAGAGTGAGTTGTGAAGCCTCATAGCTGGTCTGACCTAGTGCAATCCGCCACAACTGAGTGAGGAGCAGCAGCGAACACATTACATATATGACCTAACCCTTAAACATGTACTTTACATACATGAAAAAGTCTGCCATTTTGTTCATGTGCAAAATAACAAAAAACACGGCCAAAGCCACAGATGCATGAAAATCTTTATGTGTATACCAAAGTCTGGTCTCTATGTATCAACTGCAGATACAGAAAACTGTGGATAATGAGACACAGATGAGGGCCATCTGTAACAATTGGGAAAACAAGTAATGATACCCTTCCCAATCATATTCATTTATAAAAGCTTGATTTTTCTTTAGTACTGTAGTTTGATCTTTCCAGTTGTCTTAAAATAGTTCCATGGATGGCTAAAAAAAATGCAATATGCTTCATCATCTAGATTCCTAAACAAATAAAGCTTAGGCCTATGAATTCAAAATGTGTTTTGTTCCTAGTAATAGCCAATGTCTAAATATGTGATGAAGACCCTGAAAACGTAAGGCTTTTAAAAACCTTCTTACAAATTATTGACAATTAAATCAGAGGCAGGAATAAACATGTTCCTTTTTCCTTAAAATGCTAGTTTTCTGCAGGTGAAAATTTTATGGATTTCTACAATGCTCCATCTGTTCTGTCAATTAGTCCAATTCCATGAAAACCACACAATCTTCTTAAATGTGTGCTGAGATTATTTGCTCATCCCTTTTCTCTTGTGTGGCCACAAAGAAAAGATGGAAGTTTTTGTTTTCATTTTAGAGTTTAACATGTTATCTCAGCTCAAACAAATGGTAGTCTTAAACATGCTTGGTGGAAAAGCCAGTTTTGAACCACAGACAAATGTATTTCTCTGTGCATGATTAAGAAATGAAGTCATATTGCGATAAACTAAAAGCCCAGACATTTCTATCATTCACCACTGGATGTTCATAATACTCTTTAAAACATTCATACACTGTAGCAATTATTTCATACCTTTTCATTCTCTATAATACATTTTACATCCCCAGTACCCAAAATATCATTAACAGCCCTAAAAAGATGAATGCTACTTAGTATGTAATCTTGTTCTGTGTTACCTATTCAAACAGCTGCCTACTTAAAATAAAATGCTTTTATTTTTCAAATGTAATCCAATATAATGAACATTTTTGAAAAATAAACCTGCAGCCCACATTACATTTTCTTATAGGAAAAATGTATTATTTAACGCTGCAGCATTAATGTACATATTTTCTGTGCTTGTAGGCCAAATTATTAACAAGACAGTATCCTGGAAGGAAAAGAAATGAATTAAAATTCCGTCACAAATGATGATAAAAATGAAATATTCAATAAGAAAATCAAATAACAAAGAATAACTTAAAAATGAGTCAAAGTTTAAAACAAGGGAAAATACAAACAAGTACAGTATCTGTCTGGTATTGGCCATCCCAACTTCCAAGGGCATAGAACAAGGCTGCATATTGGCACCTCTCTTATTTAATGTTTATATAAATGATGTGGTTGATAGGCTGAAGAACCCAAACTTCCATCCACCCATATAGACATATATGAGAGACATATTACTATACTGCTGTATGTGGATGATGGAGTAATCCTCTCGAGAACACACAATGGACTCAAGAGAGCTTTGAACACCTCTGCACATCATTGTAAAGAGAACCAGCTGGAAATCAACTACTCTAAAACGCGTATAATGTCATTTGCAAATGGGCCCCAAAAGCACTCCTGGACTGTTAACAATCATGCCACTGAACAAGTGCAGTGTTTTCAATACCTGAGGGTAATTTTCCAGGCTAATGGAAATAAAAGGGTCCATGCTCCCTATGCTTCACAAAATGCACATAGGAGTGCAACAGCTATTTTAAGATTTCATCACTCCAGAGGAGATCAATATATAGTATACCGGCAGTCACTAAGCTCTTTGAGGCCAAGCCCATAGCTCAATTATTATATGGCACACAACTTGGACCACCCTCCAACCTTGCACCACTGGAACTTGTTCAATCTAAATTTTTAAGAGCTATTTTACAAGTTCCTCGCTGTGTCCCCAGTGCTTTACTATACATGGAGGCTGGAATGGTGAGAGTGGAGACTAGAATATGGCAAGCTGTGTTACACTACTGGCTGAAGCTGACACTTTTTCCTATAGGCTTAGTGCCACTGACATTAGATGACAGATTTCCAAGTGGGTAGAAACAAGCAGTTTACAACAAGCTCCCTTTCCTGGGACTTACTCCCTTTATTTACTATCTTTGGGCTATGAGCAAGCAAAAACCACACTTAGGCAAGTTTGTTGGACACAGACTGTCAAACGGATGCTGGTAATAACACTCAGCTTCCCCTTACACTCTAGCACCAGTTATGTATGTCACACAGCTTAACATCCCAAATCAGAGAAGGGCCTTCACCTTAGCCCGATGTAATGCTCTCCCTTCAGCACTTCTGGCTAGAGGGTATAAAAAGATACCATATCCATTACGAGTGTGTTCCTGTGACTCAGAACAGGTTGAAACTATCAAACATGCTCTTCTGTATTGCCAGTTTATACAGAACCTCAAAATGCTCTAATTACCCCATTTCTGACTAGCAAAACAGGATTCAACAATCAACAATATAAGCAATTTCTACTTTCCAATGAGAACCCTGAAATAAAACACAAGATTTCCAGGTTTTGTGTGGCGACGTGCAAAATCAGGCCAAGATAATTAAGAGTAACCGAACCTGCCTCGGTCTGGATAGCCAGAAATGGATCAGGTTCAGGAGGCTTCCAGTGGGGAATGGCGGACTGAACAGCTGTGCCTGCAAGTTCAGCCAGTGGAGCTGACAACATGGCAACTCTTTTCGGGCTCAGGCAGGTTCTCCTGAAGCCCAAAAATGTTCTCTGGATCAAGGAGAATACCTGGAATCATCCCATTTGTCCTCCGGATGGCTGCTTGCAGCCAGAAGATCGCAAACGGCGTTTGCGTTCGACTGGTAAGAGACAGCTGGGAGGCTGGGACTTCACCACTTTCCAAGCCGCGCTGTAGCCTTAAAGGGACACTAAGACCGGCCACCCCATTTCTAAATCACCAATTCGTATTTTTTTTTAAGGTATGTGTACCCCAAGAGAGGCTTTCTACAGCAAAGAGAAGCTGGTTCTCTTGGTGCTTATCGTTATTTTGGGGATTACTTAAAAAAAAAATTAAAGTTTTGGATTCCGTTTTCCTTCCAAATATAAGGAGGATTAAGAATAAACAATTGTCTTCCTGTTATTACTTTTGTATTAAATTTGAAGATATTAGCATTTTCCTACACATTGAATTGGCTGATTTGAACCTTCAGCTTTTTTTTCACTTTCCCTTGGGAGCTGTCTGCTTATGTCACTTTCACTTTGTGTAAACACACTCCAGAACCTTTTCATAGATTCGACTCTTGCTGGTTAAGCTCCTAGGGGGCGCCATAATCTACTGTGTGAGACATGGAAGATTTTGAACAGATTTTTTCTGACTTCCACCAAGATTTTAAACAGATTGCTTCTGACTCCTTCAGAAGCTTTATGAGAGATATTTATCAAGCTTTTATGCAAGATATTCAGGATATTGTGGAAAATATGAGATTTAAAATGTGCCATCAGGTTGGGGATGTGGTGGATAAAACTGAGGAATTTAACAGCAATAGAAATGTTTCCTTTAAGAGTGACATCGGGATTTTTACTGAGATGCTGGATGAAGACTGGATACTGGAACTGGAGAAATTTAAAGGGGGGAGAGATCTGCAAGCCATAAGTAAAATTGATCTCCTGGTGGAATGCCATGAAAAGAACCTGGAATTTTTGAGGGGAGCAGCTGGGCTGTTTGATTTTTTTGAAGAGAAAAACTCTGTGCACATTGTGGGGATATGTAACTGCTTTGGTTTATTTGGAAGTGGGATAAGGGTTGAAGAATGTTCATCTGGTTTGCTTTAAGTATTTGATTGATGCTATTTGCCTTTAAAGATTTGGATTTACTGTATTGAATTGGCTTTGTTTTTGGGGTTTATTAAGATTAAAATTATTAAAACTGTTGTATTAGGTAGAGAATGTTTATCTGGTTTGCTTTAAGGATTTGATTGATGTTATTACCTTTTAAAGATATGGAATTACTGTTTTGAATTGTCTATGTTTTTTGGGTTTATTAAGATTAAGATTGCTAAAACTGTTATATTATCAAGTACAACAGCAGACAACCTATGTGCTTTTTAATGTGATTCTTATTATAGTAGACAGAAATGTATAGAATAGTGGTAGGAAGGAAATAATTAAATATGTGTTATCTTTTGGAGGGGAGAAAGATGATTAGGAGGTTTATATGATTTTTTTTCTTTATTTTAATATAAGGGGGAGGAGTAACTGTATTGAGTGATTTTTACTATGTGCTAAAGTGGAATGATTTATAGAAATAATCTGGTGTTTTGGTTTAATATAGAGTAAGAGATTGATTATGGAAATCTTTGTATATCCTTGCTGTTAAAGTCGGAAGCCAATTTTTCTCTTGTGTTTTCGCACCTTTTTAGTTCTTTTTTCTTTCTTTGTAGTTTTTTGGGGGGTTTAGTAGTTTTTATTCTTCTTGTGAAACTTAATAAAATTTGTTAAAAAAAAAAAAAAAGAAATGGCTCAGGCTCAGCATTGACCACTGGCTTTTTAACTTTTTTTGCGCTTTGGTGTGCACACGCCATGTCAGCTATCGTACTATATTCTTCTCAGGTCTGACAGGGGTCTGTAAGAGAAGTTTATTATCCTCAAATGCTTTTTGGATAATTTTTTTGTTTTATCTACCAGTATTTTTTTGCGTTTGTATTTTATGTTGGTATTTTGAAGTTTATAGTACCCAGATTGCTAATTTTAATCTCTTTTCTCTTTTATTTTATTTATATTTCAAATTTTGTCACCGGCCATCTCACTTGAAGAGCGACTCTGGGTGGTTTACAGTGTTATTGTTGGTTTACAATGAAACTAAGATAAATGCAGGTTAAAGTACAATAAAAACAGTATTCTTAAATAAAAATATAAATATAAAATCCAAGATGGGGATGTTAAAAAGTTCTTAATTTAAAGTCATGTAATTCACATGGGCCTCTTCAGGGAACTAACCACCCCCAGGATTGATTAACCCCCCTCCCGCCCCAAGCAAGATGGCAGAGCAAAGTTTTCACCCCTTTCCAGAAGGCCAGGAGAGTGGGGGCCTGCCACACCTCCGGGAGAAGACTGTTCCACAGGGCAGGGGCTATGGCAGAGAAGCCTCTCTTCCTGGGCCCCGCCAATCAACAGTCTGTGATGAGCCCAGTTCTGTATTCCCTTAAATCTAACTTAACCACGAGTCATGAAAATATGAATATGGTTTAAGTTTATTCAAAGGGAATCAGCTTCTAGTTCAGAGACAGAGTCACAATTGGCTTTCCGCGCGCAATACAGCAGTTTAAAGCAATCCCACCCCCACAGCACTCAAGCAGCAAAGTCTGTAAAACCCTACTGGGCCTCCTCCAATTCCCCCCTCTGTCCTTTCCTTTCTCCTTCTCCATATGGCACAAACATTCCGTCTTTGAGCAATCCGTCTTCTCTTATCACACAATGGCTAGCTGAGGAATACCAGCTGTTTTGCACATACATTTTCCTTCAGCACCTTCCACCGCCCTCCCATCACTGCCGGTGAACTGCATGGCAGAGAAAAAGCTCCGAATTTGAATGCGGTGCAGGGCTTCCGACCTGATATTCCACCCCCCCAAAACATACAAAAGGAGACCCAAAGAACTCCCCAGGATTTTGCAAAAGCCCCAAGCCAGTAAAAGCGAGAGTTCAAACAGGAAGCAAAGTAACAGAATCTCATTTAGGCTTTGGGGGAAAGTTTTGATGGAAGTTTTTCACCAACTGGAGTGCACAAACATGATTGCTGTCAACCCATTCATTTTGGCCCTGTTGGAAATGTTTCCACCAAATTAGTGGAAACTAATGGGTGGGAGATAGGTGGGTGGGGGGAGTTGAAGAGGAGGCAGTCCCTTAACTTACCAAGGCTCAGGGATGGAAGAGATCAAGCCGGGAGTGGCTTGGATCAGGGTGGGTCCTAGGCTAATAACTAGTGGGATTCAGTTAATGACAACAGGGAGTGCCAGGATTGCTGTTGCTAAGCAATGCGGTCACATGATGTTGAGCTTTACGACTGCATTGCTTAGCAACAGAAATTCCGGTCCCAATTAGTCGTAACTCAAGGACTATGCGTATTTTTATCACACATATTTATATCAAGCATATCTCTAAATGCAGGTGAACTGAATACAGGCGTTGTAGGGTTATTTTGCAAGACAGAATCACATATGATTTAAAATCTGAGGGGGGGGAGGAGATCCTTATTGGTGCTAGACAAAAATGGAAGGACAGTGTCCTAACAGTCAGGAATCACGCTGAGATGAGGAATAGGTCTCTAGTGTTTATTACTGCTATATAAGACAGAAAATCCTAACAAACTGAAGAAGCGTGGGAAAACCCAGACAGATAAACCCCGAAAGTTAGGGCGGGTCTGATCTGTGTCTCTTTGAATGGCTGCTTAATTCCTCAGTACTACGCATGCATTTTTCCCCCTGGATAGAGGCCCCTCCTGCTCACCATCAGTACTCATGACAGACAGACTGAATTTCATCTTCCTCATTCTGAAGCAGGTAAATGGTGAGGACAAAATCACAGGAAACAAACTCCAGTTGCTATCTGTTAATCCTATGAATTATTACTCCTCCCTCCAGCAGATGAAAAAAAAGCAGATGTAGAATTAAATGAAGTTGGAATTAAGAAACTTCTTGTAAATAGGTATGAAACATGTATAAAAATATACAGAAAAAATTCACTTTTTTTTTTTCCCCAGTTCACGAGTTGATACTGGGGAAGTCCAGAACAAATTTAAAACTGAAAAATGAGATATTGATAGAAACAGCACTGGAGAACTTTGTCCATTCCTATTCGGCACACAATAAAATTATAGAAATTACACTACTGTGTATTATGTCCTTTTGCTTATCTCTAAAAGGAAATATTTTATTTAGGAAAACGTTTTTTTTGGTGACTGTAATTTATTTAGTACAATACTGCCATTCAACAACATACTAAAATCCGGAAGGAATCCTCCACTAATAGTAATGATGATACCTACTTTTCTATAGGTGGCAGACAGCAGTCTTCTACTCTCCCTGGAACTACATCGGGACACGTGTTTAGATGACGTCATCTCCTTCTCACATTTTTCTACCTCTTTCTTCAGCTTCTCTCTTCGTTGCTGATCTGAAACTTGAGAGGAAAATATTAGTCAGGATGAAAATACCAGGATTAACGTTTTTTTAAAAAACTTAAATTACAGGATTACTATGTTTGGGTAGACAAGAGTTAAAAATGGTTTCCAGCTAATGCCTTTTTTTGATAGTAATAAATATGAGATGATGAGAAACTTGGCAATGCCCTATAGACACTATATTATTAGCACTTCAGTAAATATATTCAATATTAAGTAATGAAACATACTCAATGCTTTATTTTGGAAAATGAACGCAATGTAATCATGGGGACCGGATTTAATATTTGCTCAAGGTTGAACTGTTATTTTATTAGATGAAAAAAATTAATGTCAGTTGTTTTTGGAAAATGGGCTGATTTCCTGTAAAATGAATTATTTTTTCTGTAAAATGCATAAAAACACCAAAATATTATATGGAGCTGAGTCCTTATTCTGTTCTAAGTCTATGAAGTTTACTTATGAGAAATGATCCACGAATCATTTTGAATGATACAACAATTATCTATTTATTAAATTATTAGTACCTCTTTGGCTTTATCACTTGATGTTCCATCTGTAATCTGATATACTATTATGAGGTTGAATGCATATATAAAAAAGGCAGTGAATGTCTACCTTACGATAAATCAACATATAATTTTATTCTACTTAATGACCCAAATCCGAAGTATTTACATTTGAATTCAAATTAATGGGTCAGGGATTAGTCACAATGGGAACATCCTACTGATTTTCTATAACAATAACCACAGCTAGCATGTCTGAGATGAGATGAGATGAGATGAGATGACTTTTTTTCTCTTTGGTTAGCCAACTTTGTATGACCTGACTTCAGCTTGTGGTACATATTTGGGAGAAAGCAGAATTTTCTGTTTCTGTTAATTTTCATTCAGTTATTTGCAGAACATTTCTTCATATTGTTTTGAATTTTCTTTCTGTTTCCTAGGATATTAGATATCTCACTCAATGCTGTAACAATTTTCTCAGGTAGCAATGCCAGATCGATCAGTCTGTCATTTCCTGGATCTTCCAGTCCCACATTGTAAAATAATTTTTATTGCCCTTTATAAACCAAGAGGAAAAAAACACAAACTAAAATAAACTAGAAAAATACTTATTAGAATAGATTAAATATAACAAAAAGCTATGTTCTTAAGACAACAAATTAAATTGACCAGACAAAATAATATTGATTGATCTTTCCATAACATCAAGCCTCATTCTTGTTTTCTTCTTTTCTGTAGAAAGGGACATGTTCTCCAGTCATCTAGCATTTTCCCAGTTCTTTAGGATCTCAAAAATAATACAGAAAGGGTCAGCCAGACTAACAATGAATTCCTTCAGTGCACTAGGGTACAATTTATCTGCTTGTAAGGATTTAAATGAATTCAAAGAGGGATTTCCTTTTTTTATAATAATTTTATTGAACATTACAATTAAAAAGATAAGAACTAATATAAACTAAAAAAGAAAAGAATAAAAAGAAAAAAAAGTGCAGGAAAGAAAGAGAGAGAGAGAGAGAGAGAGATGACTTCCCCCTTATAACAACAAGTATAAACAATTTTAATAACTTACCACCTTGTCTTAAAATACAACAAATGATCTATTCTTCCCATATCTCATCTCTTTATCTATAAACAAATCCTTAAAGTCTCATCATTCAGTCCTGGTCAGCAAAAGTCCATCAAGAGATAACAACATATCTATTTTAACCTTGATCAAATAAACCAACTTTATATTTCTTCCCTTTACTTTTAACAGTCTTGATCTTTTTATATTCTTTTCCTTTACTTCTAGCGATCTTGATCCTTAATCCCCTCAAATAATGTCCTAGAACTTGATTTCTTCTCATTTTTTCTTTGTCCTTTCTCACAAAATTCTTCAAAACTTTAACAAGTCTCTTTTGTAAATCCAATATAAGAAAGTTATCCAGGTCACTCTTTTTGATTTTGTAAGACATCAACTGGCCTCATTTGTATATTCAGTGTAGCACTGCCTTCCACTTTGTTCCCGTAGCCCGTTGTTTTTAAATCCACTTTCAAATCAGTCTCTATCCTATCCAGTAAAGCTTGCTCTTCTTCCATATCACCTTCTAAACACAGTCTATCTATAATGGCAGACATTTTTAAAATTAACCTCTGGGTCCACTGTTCACAAATATCCTTCAATACATCCAATGTTAGAGTATTTTGCTCCATTCTGTTTTAGTAAGTCAAATTTAAGTGCTCTCCCCTTTAATTGTAATCTTTAGTTCCTTCTGGTTCCTTCTAGCGTCCATCCTTCAAAATCCCATATTATATATATATATATATATATATATATATATATATATATATATATATATATATAGTATGTGTGTATATACATACATACATACATGGGTATATATATAGTGTGTGTGTGTGTGTGTGTATATTATTCAAAACAACAGCATTTTCCCATGGGAAGGTTTTTTATAATTAGTTTCAAAATCTTATTTCAAATCCATCTGGACCCTTAGTCCATTTCTAACTTTCCAAAATCAATGTTCCAATCACCTTTTTCCTGTTTACTAAAAAAAAAAAAATCCTTAAACTTTTATAAAACTAAGGATTGAAGCTAAGGATTGAAAGAAACTCATCCGATGTAATAAAACTTGCCCTTATGAAGTTTCCTAATATCTGAAAAGCAGTTAATAAGCAATTTCCAAAAGTGATTAGAAAGGGAAGCAGGCAAACCCAGTGTCCTATTTGAAAGCACCGAACTGTGGTTTGGGCTACGATGGCATTCCCTCATCTCCCAGAGCTCTAAACCCACTGGAGACGGCTGTTTTTCAGTCTCCTTGTGAGAAGCAACTGTCTAGAGCACTTGTGGATGATCCTAGTCTTCTCCTTGTCTGGAGAGGAATCGCAAAGAGTCAGTCTATTCACTAGCTCTTCATTCCACTGCGGTTGTCAGCTCCGCTCTCAGCGGAACCATCTTTAGTTTGCCATTTCTTCCCTGGAAGTCCTCAAAGAGGTATTTGCTGACCATGTTTCCTCTATCTCAACCTTCAATTTTGCCTCTTCATCCTGTCCTTCATATCTTCACAATATGCTGGTGGAACACCCAATTTTTTTTATTGAATAAGACTGAATGAAAATAATAGCTCAGTTGCTCTGCCTTTTGTTTGTTAACTCAGAGCACCTTGGCATCTTCATTAAGCACTTAGTATAATTCTTTTTCCTTTATTTTGAACATATCTAAAGAAGCCCTTGTTGTTATTCTTAGTCCCCATTGCTAACTTTAGCTCATGCTGAACTTTGGTTTACTTGATACCAGCTATATATTCCAGAATACCTGTCTGTGCTCTAATCTGTGACTTGACCCTCTTTCCTGTATATGCTTCAATTCTTCATTAAGACATTGGAGGTACCAGGAAAAAAAAAAACATTTTAAATAGCTAAAGAAGGATTAAAATGCATTCCTATGTGGGTAAACTATGTCCCACACTGCTAGATTTCCAAGAGAAATAATGGTACATTTCAATTAACTATCCAATCCTATCTTCTGATTAAGTCTTATTATAATTTGTGTCACTGATTCATAACCAAACAAATTCTTACTTAATGTACAGATGTTTCTGGTTTTACCTATAATACTTTTTGTGGACTGCACTTTGGAGAGAATTCATTCTCTAAATCTTCTGAAGAGTCAGAAACAAACAACCAAACTGACCGTCTGTGTGCCTTCCCCTGTACTCCAGAGTATGGTGCACTGTACTATACTACTGGCTCTGAGCTAAAGCAAAAAATAGACTGTTGATTGATCTCCACTGAAATCCTGGATCAGATACTGCATGAAGAAGAATTAAGCAAACAGAAGTATTGCAAAAATAGAGAAAAAATACACGGTTGTGGGGTTTGTTATATGCTCTGCCAAGCAGAAATGCAATTCGATGCTACATTTTCAGGTGTAGGAATATAAAATACAATATTCATGGGATGCTTTAGGAACGTTTTTAAATTATTAACAAATCAAAGAAAATACTTACATTTTATGCTGTTTAATCTGCTTTTTGGTAATGAACAGTCTACAGCAGCTGAAATCAAACAACATAATTAAAGTGAATAAAAAAGCCTTGTAATAGCTTTTGCTTGACATTGGCTATCAATATGAATCTACAAAATGAAACTTGTCCATGCTTTTAAATATGTTGTTCTTTTTTTAACTACCTACCTACCTACTAATTTACTTGTATGCCACCCATTCTTGAGGCTCCAGACAGCTAATAATAAATTGCTTTTTTAAAAAACCCAAAACTCATACAGTATAAATAAGCCATGCATGACATACTTCCCACTTGCATATTATAAAGCTCCTCTTCCTGTACCAAATGGAAGACAAAAGTTTTTACAAGTGGCAGTGGAAAAAACCCACTTCCAAAGCCCTGTCAGATGTCAGTCCCACAACAAGAGGACCTGAAAATAGTTTACCATATGAAATTTAATCGGACAGGTACATGAATTCTAGAGGAGGCAGTCCAGTCTCTCAAATAACCAGGATTGGAGTCATGTAGGACCTTAAAGGTGAAAAACAGTACCTTGAATTTTACCCAGAAGCCCACTGGCAACCAATGGAGCTCCTAAAGCAGGGTGCACCCATCACTGCCTGAACCTCCACATTCTGTACAGCTGTACCTTCCAGATGTTCTTCGGGGCAACCCCATATAGAATGTATTATAGTAATATAGCCAGAAGGTGACTAGGCATGAGTGCCATGAGCAGGGCCTCCTGATCCAAAAATGGTTGCAATTGGCACACCAGATATAACTGTGTAAAAGCCCTTGTAGTTACAGCTGCCACCTGCCCTTTGAGCAGGAGCTGTGAGTCTAGGAGAACTTCCAAATTGTGGCCCATCTTTGAGCAGAGGAGTATAACCCATTTAGAGACAAAGATAGCATTCATTCATTCATTCATTCATTCGTTTGCTTGCTTGCTTTATACATCTACCCATCACAAATACATGATTCTGGGTGGCTAACAATAAATAAAACAAGAGAAAAACATTACAACAAAATAATAAATAACATATAGAGCAGCAAGACAAAAACCAACTCATGATTTCCATGGAATTGGAAACCAGAGCCACTCCATCTCGGAGGGATTCAGTGTGACTGTTCCTCCCCATCCAGACCCTGACAGCCTCCAGGCACTAAGTTAGCACTTCCATTGCATTGCTTATTTAGCCCAGGACTGAGATGTATAGTTGAGTATCATCAATATATAGGGAACAAATACTTTAATAAATATTTCCTATAAACTTATGCTGTGGTACACTTCCAAATATATGAAAAATATGCCTCCATTATACACTGCATGCACAATGATTAGGCAAGTTGTAGTTTTGAGGATGAATTTCATTATTGAACAACTACAGTGCTCTGGGTCAATCCAAAATGTTAATAAACCTCAAACCTGAATATTTAAGAAAGTAAAAGTGAGGTTTTGGTTTTCTTAGGAGCATATCTATGTGTGCACAATTCTTGGGCAACTATTAGTGTGCAGAATTATTATGCAACTAAATGAAAAATGAAAATTCCCCCATCTTACTCGTTTATTTTCATCTGTTAAAGTGAGAATAAACAAACAACTCAAAATTTACAAATAAACATTTCTGACATTTCAAACAAAAAATCAGTGACGAATACAGCCGCCCTTCTTTGCAATAAGAGTCATAAGCCTTCCATTCATGGAGTCTGTCAGTTTCTTGATCTGTTGACAATCAACTATTTGTGCAGCGGCAACCACAGCCTCCCAGACACTGTTCAGGGAGGTGTACTGTTTTCCTTCACTGTAAATCTCCTGTTTGAGAAGGGCCCACAAGTTCTCAATAGGGTTTAGGTCAGGTGAGGAAGGGGGCCATGCCATTATTCTTTCATCTTTGAGGCCTTTACTGGCTAGCCATGCAGTGGAGTACTTTGATGCATGCGATGGAGCATTGTCCTGCAGAAACATCATGGTCTTCTTGAAAAATGCAGACTTTTTCCTGCACCACTGCTTCAAGAAAGTGTCTTCTAAAAACTGGCAGTAGGTTTGGGAGTTGATTTTGAGTCCATCTTCAACCCGAAAAGGTCCAACTAGCTCATCTTTAATAATACCAGCCCATACCAGTACCCCACCTCCACCTTGCTGGTGTCTGAGTTGAAGTAGAGCTCTGTGCCCGTTACTGATCCAGCCACGGGCCCATCCATCTGGTCCATCAAGAGTCACTTTCATCTCATCAGTCCATAAAACCTTTGAAAAATCTGTCTTCAGATATTTCTTGGCCCAGTCTTGCCGTTTCAACTTACGTGTCTTGTATAGTGGTGGTCGAGTTTCAGCCTTCCTTACCTTGGCCACGTCTCTGAGCACTGAACACCTTGTACTTCTGGACACTCCAGGTAGGTTGCAGTTCTGGAATATGACAGCACTGGAGGATAATTGGTTCCTGGTGCTTCACATTTGATTCTTCTCAAATCTTTGGCAGTTAATTTGTGTCTTTTTTTCTCAACACATTTCTTGCAACCCTGTTGACTATTTGCAACAAAACGCTTGATGGTTCTGTGGTCATACCCCAATATCTTAGCAATTTCAAGAGTGCTGCATCCCTCTGAAAGACTTTGTACAATTTTTGACTTTTCAAGAGTCAGTTAAATCTTATTTTTTGGCCCATTTTGCCTGAGGAAAAGAAGCTGCCTAATAATTATGCACACCTTGATATAGGGTATTGATCTCCTTAGGCCACACCCTCCCTCATTACACAAATACACATCACCTGATATGCTTATATCCAATAAGCATTCAGGTTTATATAGCTTGGAGGTGGAAAATATGCATAAAAATGATGATATGGTCAAAATACTCACTTGCCTAATAATTGTGCACACAGTGTAGAACAAAGCATTATGTAAGTGTAACTGTGGATTTATACTCTCCTTCCTAACAACATAATACTTCATTTTTTAAAAAAATTGTTGACTTGTGAAATTTTCTTGAGAACTGAATTTATATTTTCCCCTCCATAAGGCAGTTGCTGGGAATGGAGGTAACGATGCATGAAAAGTAACAAGAACATTTTACATTATCATATTTTAATGGCATATTCATTCAAGTCAATACAGTACTCAGAGACATACCTCTGTGCAGTTAATCCCATGAATCTGCCCCCTCTGAAAATATGAAAGGCGTTTTTTTGGGGGGGCAGTCTACTGATTACTCATGATGTTCAGGAACACAGCAGGCACTTCTGTCATCCAATTAATGCATGCATATTGTAAGTATATTGGAAACAAATGATCATTTAATCCTAGGTTAGACAGCAGCTGATCATTATAAAGTTAATTCTGCTCCTTACCATTTGCTATGTGGGGCAAAATAATAATTTTTTAGATAGCCGGGATAAGGGAAAGAAGAAAAGGAATACATAAAGTGCTTTGGTGACACAAATCTGTGGGACACATCCTTATGGTTAGAAAACTGGAAGCAAGCTCTAAGCAATGAACACACCTTTGCTGAGTTACTGGAAAGCTTCCAACTAGAATTGGCAAGCAGAATAAGAACAGGTTAGCAAACTTTGACTCAACTCATAATTAATGGGGTAACTTTATGCAGACATACTACTGCACTATGGTCAGCCATGAAAACAGGAAGATGGACAGCAGGAGAACATCCAGAAATAGTAACTTGCTGAAACCTGAAAATTAATATCCCCTTTTTTAAAATATAGGACAAAACCTATTTTTATTCTGTATCTCCAGCAGTTTTTGTGGAGAGTAACAATGAATGCAAGACTGACATGGTATCTTGAATATGGGCTATTATCTGCCTTCAGATAAAACTTCTGGTCTTTGTCCAATACTTTGTATGTTTCAAAATAAAACCTTCTCATTTATATCTAGCAGTGATTTTTCTCACCTTACGAGAACTTAAAGAGGGGGAGAAAGTATGTATACTGAAGGAAGTAACAATAGCATACTGAGTGGTCAGATTGATCAGCAACATGTTAGTTAGAATTATCAATTAAACTCCTCTGGGGTTCATCTGAATTAGTCTTAGAAACTCAGTCTTGGAAACTATTTAATATTTTTTATAATTATGACCAAAGACCATATCTGAGCATATAGAAAAGGCCAGCCTTCCATTACTTACTGTAAGACCCCCTAGCCTTCGGTACTGGAAACAAGGCTTCCTGATCACCTGGCCTAATTTTAAATTAAAACAGCCAGGCCTCCAATGTTAATACAGATGGGACCAACTGCCATTTGGCTATGTTCTTGCCAAAACTGTCCCCATCAGCAGCCAAAGGGAGAGAGAGAGTATACAAGTCCCATTTTGTTTGCTTAGCACATTCCCTTCCTTAACTGCCTCAAGCAGCAGCCATCAGAGGAAGAGATGAGGTGGAGGCCTTCTCCACAGGTCTAGTTTGGCCTAACTCCTATCTGCCTCTTCCCAGAACCATCACTTGCAGTTCCATTATATCATCATTAGGTATCAGGCATGGGAAATGGCCTGATATCATGCAGACTTCAGCATAATTTAGCTCTCTAAATGCTTTAGTTCTTCTGAACCATAAGGATGTGCAAGAGGAAATAATAAACAGAAGTGGCAGCTTAGAGAAAAACAGCTATACCACTGTGGTCTCTAATTCTGCCCTTTATTATCTGTAGCCCTCAGCTGACTTTCTATGGGTCAACAGTGCCTTGAATTTATTTTCCTCTTAACTCCACTCATCTATTTCTTTTGCTTACTAATATCTTCAACTAAAGAAACTTGGATGCTGACAGAAATGGCTTATTTAAATGTAGTAAGTAAATGCTATAGCTTCCAGGCAAATCTCAGTTTGTAACTGTGAAGTATCAATGGAATTAAATGAGTGAATGCATAGGCAGAGTACTAGGTTTATAATGATACTGCATGTCTCTGTAGAACAAGAGAGAAAAGATCAGGCTACATATTTTCCTTTTCTTCCTCAATATAGCACACTTTTTTTTTCATCCCATATATTTGATTCAGTTTGGAGTATTACCCTGTAAAGATAAATTACCTCAAAGTATCTCAGATACTCCATCCCATTAGAAAAATAAATGTCCTGCTGCACAGGAAACAAATGGGATTTGCTAATTTAGTACATTCCATTTACATATTTGTGATTTAAACTGCTTTTCCAGCCAGTAAAAAACCTCATTAGCAACTAACTGCCTTAAAAAGCTACTTTAAGAAGAATAGCGGGCCATAGGGGTGTTCATAAAATAGAAAATATTTTGTTTTGAACCCAAAAGAAACCTTTGCATTGCAAAAACTCTGCCAGATCATTTGGGCCAGTCATGGTTCAGTAAAAACAAAACCCAGAATGTTTGGGGTGTTCCAGTTTAGATAAAACAAAATGCAGATGGGATGATGATGGTGATTTTATTTATTCTATTTATTTTACCCCGCCTTTATTATTTTAATAAATAACTCAAGGCAGCAAACATACCTAATACTCCTTCCTCCTCCTCTTTTCCCCACAACAACAACCCTGTGAGGTGAGTTGGGCAGAGAAAGAGTGACTGGCCCAACGTCACCCAGCTGGCTTTCATGCTTAGGGTGGGACTAGAACTCTCAGTCTCGTTTCTAGCCCAGCACCTTAACCACTAGACCAAACTGGCTCTCGATGATGATGATGATGATGATGATGATGATGATGATGATGATATTTTAATACAGCAGTCCACTCTGGAAGACTCTGGGTGGCTTACAAAATATAATACTAGATTAAAACAAGTAGAGCAAGGCTGGTCCATGCAACCCCTCTCTCTCCTCAGCAGCTGCCAGCATGGCATAACCCCCTGGCCCAGCCCCCCTCCATCTTCCCAGTGTCCCCCCTCCCTCAGTAAGCCATCACTGATGTCACAGAAGGGCATAACCCACCAACCCCACCAATATTCCCAGTGTGAAAGGTAGTTCTCATTCAGACAAAAGTAAAAAATCTGACACCATACGTGGGTGCTACTCAGACAAAGACAAGATGGAAACTCTATGTCCTGCCTAAAAGAGAAATGCTTCTAGTCTTTTACATAGAATAGGTAGGAGAAACACATGCAAGACATTTGAACACTGATCGTTATAAAAAGAGCTTGAAGCTGATACACAGCTTAAGTTTTCTACAAGAAAATCTACTTGTCAGAGGTTCTTTGACTCTTGTATGCCTGTTTCAATTGTTTCCAGTCCTGCCTGTGAGGAGAACCTGACATTCAGTCCTTTCCTTTCCCTCTTCCTTCAGCCATCATCAATGTTGCAGTGTCACATCCCACTTGCCCACCTGCCCTTGATCTTCCCAGTAACTTCTCCCTGTGCCTTCCTCCTTTCAACTCTTGTGGCTGCTGTTGTTCTGGCTTCCCCCAAATCTTCCCCCTTCCCAAACCACTTCTGCCCAGAACAGAGTCATTTTGACCCATGCAGGGACCCAAACACTCCCGTTTTGTTCTTAGCACAGCCCGAAACACCTGAAATATACACATTTCAGTATGGCCATGGGCCATGCAAAAATAATTCTATGTATGGAACATTTTATATATCCTTAGTGATCCAGTACCTCAATGCACCCGTCTTGTGACAGCCACCAATTTATGCAGTTTAAACTGTTAGAAGGTTAGAACACATGCCTACTGACCAAGGAATAAGCCTCAATGTACTCAATGGAATTTACTTCTAAATAGACCTCTACAGGAGTATTATTACTTTCATTCTGTTCTGTAATATCTTTATAGGAGATGAAGATCACCTCTCTGCTAAATATTAATTAGGATACATCACCACTTTGGAGAATAAGTATCTGTTCAATGATCCAGGAAGTGGCATATTATGAAATAATTATTTTATGTACTGTAATTATCATCTGAAACCTTCAAACTTTCATTAGTATTGGCTATAGATGTCCTGTCTATAGCTTTTACATCTGTTGCATTTTAGTGAGAAAATAGTATGTTCTCAAGATTCATAAATACTTCTGTTAAATCAGAAGTAACGTTATTAGAGTGCCGATAAGTGAAGATATTGGCATTTTTCCAACTTCTAAATGATACCTATTAATGCCAATGCTTAATAGGCATCATTTAGAAGTTGGAAAAATGCCAATGCTGAGAGCCAGTTTGTTCTAGTGGTTAAGGCTCCAGGTAGGAAACCAGGAGTCTGTGAGTTCTAGTCCTGCCTTAGGCATGAAAGCCAGCTGGGTGACCTTGGGCCAGTCACTCTCTCTCAGCCCAACTGTAGACTAGCCTCCTTGTGGTGCACCCCGGGAAACGTGACTTGTCACAGCTAAATAGTCTACAGATCTGGCTGCTGGACCTCACAAGGATTTCCCAGCAAGAAAAAAAGCAGCAAGAACACCAAACTGCTATGCCATATGATTTTAAAAAAAATGCCAATGCTTCTTTTTTAAAAAATAGAGATGAAAGCAAAACTGCATTCTGAAACACTCTGCAAAGAGAAGTGAAAATATAATAATAATAATAATAATAATAATAAAAATAAAAAATTAAATTTGTATGCCACCCAACTCTCAATGACTCAGGAGAAAACAGATAAGGCTATATAGTTTTGGACAATAAAATGACCTATCTCACTTTAGTCAAAAAAATATTGCAAGGACACACTTGATCTGCATCTCTAACCAAATTTTCATGAAGGTACGTCTGCCTCAAAAATCTTATTTTTGGATCGCAGAACATTTGTAATACTTTATCCTTTTTTTCCCCCCTTCCAGGAGTTTGAGGCGGTACACACAGTTTTCCCCTCCCCACTCAGTTTATCTTAACAATAGTCTCGTTTGGCTCAAGTCCACCTGCAGCCTTTAAGACCAAGTGGACATTTGAATCTGATCTCCTGGGTCCTAGTCAGACATTCTTACTACCATGCCACATGAGTATTGTAATAAATGTTTGAACAGGATTCAAGTATGGGTGTCTTTACCTTTGGCTGAAAGTATTTTATTGTAGTGAACAGCCATGTGATCCCTGATGAGGTACTGATTACTGAGCCTGCGGGAGGAGGAGTCAATGCAGAAAGCTATAAAAGTGAAACACATTTCAGCATTAGGATAAAATGCCAATAATCTTGAATTACAGTTGCAGATATAAAGCAAAACTGAAAACGTAGCTGAAGGGGGCATTAAAATGAAACAAAGAGCAAAGTACATTCAGACATTGTTGAACACTGCTTTTCTCAGAATCAATAAACTGTATGAAAGAGAGAGAATGATGGTGATCTTGTCCAATGCCCATTCATGAGAAAGCAGAGTGATGACCTAGCCACACAACCTTATTATTTCAAAAGTATTTATAGTCAAGCTTTTCTGCCACAAACTAGAGTTGTCCAAGGCAACTTAAGTTAAAACATTTAAAGTAAACATTAAAAGTGGCAATTTATATATCAGATCTTCCTTCCTTTCTCATCTAAGGAAACAGGCAGATTCATGCAATCCTTGGCAGAGAATCCTTCCCAAGGTTTATATAGCATTCTCTGAGGTGTTTGTTCTATATGTGAAAAGGTGAAAAGTGAAAGGTCCCCTGTGCAAGCACCGAGTCATGTCTGACCCTTGGGGGGGACGCCGCTTTCATGACATTTTCTTGGCAGACTATAGCGGGGTGGTTTGCCATTGCCTTCCCCAATCATCACCTCCCCCAGCAAACTGGGTACTCATTTTACCAACCTCAGGAAGATGGAAGGCTGAGTCAACCTGAGCTGGCTACCTGAGAATCCAGCTTCCTCTGGGATTGAACTTGGGTCATGGGGAGAGTTTCAGTTGCAATGCTGCCACCTACCACTCTGCACCACACAAGGCTGTTTGTCCTATATAAGAGGTGCTTATTTTATAACAGGAATATTTATTTTATAAGTCTTATTTAAAATGGGCTGAGAAATGGGTCTGGGAATACCTGATGCCATAGTGTTGCTTGCAGGTGCAGGTTTTCAAGCTGAGAGATCACAGAAAACCCTATGTTAAAGCACTACATTTTAAAAAGTCTAAGTTACTATTCCTGCTGTTTTAACTGACAGTGTGTATAAATAAATTAAAATGCTTTAGGGCTCTAAACATAATGATCTTTCATTAGCCAGATCTATTTCTTACTATGAACCAATTTAGCTTAAGCAGTATGACATTTCTTCCAGAACTCTTAAGGCTTTTGATACGAGTGAGCTTCAGCTGTAATTGCTGGGATCACAGATTCCAAGAGGTCAGTGGACATCTGTCACCAGGCTTATTCAAGAGGCTTATTTCTTGATCCTTTGGAGTTTCTTGGTTTGTTAATACCATCAGGGTTCATAGCTTGTGCTAGGACAGCACTTCCAACAACTAAATCATCATATATTAAATAGATAAGCAGACTAAAATAAACTCACACAAGACTGAGATTCTTCTGTTACTGAGCCATGAACAAGAAGTGCGCTAATCACAGAGCCATTTCACCAGTGCTTCTGAGAGGAAAAATGTGTCTTAACAGCCAGTGGAGCAGCACATATCCTTGCATGTGAAACTAGGATGAGATCCTCAAAACAGCTACTCCAAGAATAGACCCATTATGAAGTCAGTGTGATCACTCTGAGGTAAAGAGGCTTAAGGACTGCAGCTTGAAGGTTCTGACAACAGATCTCATGCCAATGAAGACAGAAAGCACTGATGGGCCAAATGGTGAGAGAATTTACTTAAATATACACAGAATAAATATGGTAATTTTAATTCACAATGTCTTGAAAAAAGAAGCTAACTGAAGCACTATGATACACACTTTTATGTACTTCTTTTGAATTATTTAAGTTACATGGTTTTCAAAACTATTTAGCCATGCTTCTTTAACAGTTTTCTCTAGAATGAAGGTTGTATTTATTGTTAAAAACAGAAGATCAAGATGGCTAAATATCTTTGCCTTAAACAACACTATTAAGTTTGGGTTTAATTTTTTTTATTAAAGCCTAACTGATTATGTGATTAAGCTCTCTGTCAAACTAATGCTTAAATAAAAGATCTGTAACAGTCTATACATAGCACAGTTTCCAAATAAATGATTATTTACCACATCACATAAATTACTTACCATTACTTTTTGTACTTAAATGTCCTTTGAATGGGCTTGCTAGTCCATACCTAGGAATGGTCAGATATTCAATTACTGAAATAAAAAAGAAGAAAACCATTCTAGATTATTGTAATTACCTATTGTTAAAAATATGAGGCTGTAGGAATTTTTTAAAAAAAAAATTACTTTAATATTTTGCTATCAAGAGAGTAGAATTTCATTAATGGAAAATGCTGTGCTTTCATAGGCTTAGGTTTTTGTGCAGATGCTACTTAAGTTTAGACTGTGATGAAAGCAAATGGCATGATGTTTCCTTTTTGTTAATAACCAAATATGTACTGCCTATTCTATTTACTGTAATTTTAGCAACTTTATTATGGTGGAAAACAACATAGAAGCAATTGATGCACTCTTTGCAAAAGTGTTTTCAGCAAGAAATCATTAAAGTTTAACATTGATATTCAGAGAAAATGTAATAGCTCAGCAATCAGAGAAATATTACTTTGAGAGGTATTCTGGCCTAAGACCAGAATAAAGTTTTTTAGTTTGGTAGCATTATAGCTAAACCAATCCTATGTGGCTGCTACAATATACTGAAATCAGAAGAGCAAAACAAGAGCTATGTAAAAATGAATCTTTTTGACCCTCAAAAGTTCTACTAGCAAGAAAGACAAATGGGGTTTGCAATAAAGGAATAGCATTATATTGTCTCTCTCCTTACTTCTCTTCTATTTCCATGAATGAGGGCACTCAGTCCTGGCAGGATTCCTTGGGAAGGTGTCTCTTTGTTTGAATGTTATAAAACAAGTTCTTGAGATGTTTGCACAACTGGGGTTCCTATGTTTCTCAGTAATTCCATTTGAGTTCTACTTTAGGTGTCACTCATCAGCTGACTTTGGTAGTAGAAAGTGATGTAAAAAGCTACACAGACTACAGGTAGTCCTTGCTTACCGACTGCCTTGTTTAACAACCATTCAAAGTTATGACAGTGGTTAAAAAAAAAACAGCTTTGCAGACAATCTTTGCACTTATGATCATCACAACATCCCACAGTCACGTGATCACCATATGGGTGCTTTGCAACTGGTGCACATTTATGACTGTCGCAGCACCCCTTGGTGATATGATCACCATTTGCATGCTTCACAACCGACTTTCAACAAGCAGAATTAATAAAGAAGGTGGAAGTAAAATCACAAGTCAGTCACATGATGACTCACTTAATGACCAAAGAGGAATTGATGTTGTAAGTCCATCACAGTCACATGATTTTATGCTCAGCAACTGCGGTGCTTAGCGACAGAGTTGCCATCCCAATTGTGATTGCTAAGCAAGAACTACCTGTAATTTTCTCTGGGCAGAAAGAGCCACTGCTACAAATTTTCATCTAGATAACATCACTGTTAAAAACTTTTGTCAGATGGAACGGCTTTCTCATTAATAAGTTTAAAGTAATATTTCCTCTTAATCTGTGTTATACATACTTAAAAGGAAAGACAGACCATTATGTGAGATCTTCCATGTCCTTTTACTTTTCTCAGAATGCATGCAGATCCTATTTTGCATTGAGAAAGTAAAGATGGTATAGAAAGATTCCTTCCATTCCACAAAGACTTTTAATATGTCTTTAGGAAATTACAACATCCATTAGTCAGTAGTCATTTATCTTTCAGGATACATATTACAAATATCCTGGTATTAAGAAATTATTTCTACCTAGACGTGAACAAGTCTGTACAGATGCATGTACAATAAGTTCTTGGTTCAACAGACTTCAGTTACAATGGACATTTTTTTCATATGAATCTCATCAATGAACTTCACCCATTTCATGGACTAATGTCAGGGTCTGACCATTAAGGTTTGTCTAATGAACTGAAGTTTTACTACAAATGATGCCATTTACTTCAATTGCATAATTAGGCAAATGACATAAACTGATGCACATGACATACATTTGGATTTAACATACACATAGATTTAATGGACATCCCTTTTGAATGATCCTTAAATCAAGGTTTCACTGTACTAGTGTAGAAATCAGGGATACAAAAATTATGATCTACTATCATCCTTTTGTTGTCCCAAGAGCACCCTCTCCCAGAATGGGTGAGGCCAAAATTTTCAGCCCCCCTTTGCATTTTTGGAATTATGGAAGAGAAAGGCCAAATACACTAATTTAATTCCTTCACTCCTTCCCCAACCTCCTCCAACAGGTGTGGCCTGGGCCCATTCTCTTTTGGAGCACAGCCCTTTACATTCAAAATGCTGATGTAGCCCTTAAAACTGATGAAATTGCATATCCTGGTGTAAATTAATTATAAGAGAACATAATTTAACTACTTGCAGTTCAATATAATGTGATGATGACAACAAATCTGAAAACAAAAAAATGAATAAAAATACTCTAAAATATTTCACTGTCATACATTGCATGCCATAAAAATACTTAGTCCAAATATCCATATCTATAATTAATTTTGGTTCACCAAAATTATATACCCTGTATCCAAGGGAGTGTCCTTGGTGTTATTATGTAGAACTACATCCCGCCCAAAGTTTTCAGTACAAGCATCAAGCATGTGGTTAGCCTCAAGCAGGTATTCTTCTCACATTGGTAAAACCACAGAGAAACAATCAGAATGCTGGCTCGGAATTCCTTCCTTCCTTCCTTCCTTCCTTCCTTCCTTCCTTCCTTCCTTCCTGCCAGCCAGCCAGCCAGCCAGCCAGCCAGCCAGCCAGCCAGCCAGCCAGCCAGCCAGCCAGCCAGCCAGCCAATTTATATAGCCGCTCATCTCACTTTTACGTGACTCTAGGTGGCTTACAATAAAAGCAGTATCCTTAACAGCTCAAGGCAAAAGACTTGAGGAGGGTGTCGCAAGAGGTGTGGTGCAGGTCAGATGGGCGAGGGTCGGGGAGGGTGCGCATGGTGAGAGGCATGGCATGGTTCAGGTGTGCCAGAGGCTTGGGGAGGGTGTGGGGGGGGCAGAAGGGTGGCATGGGGAGAGTGTGTGGAGGGCACAAATTGCCAGTGTCATGTGAGCGCACAGGGGCTGGGGGGGGGTGTGGGTAGGGGAGACTTACCTTAGCTACTAGAAACCTTCCCTGCCAGCTTCCCCATTGACTTTCTGGGGAAGCCAACAGGGGAGGTTGCAAATGGTGACCAGGTGATTGCAGGATGCTGCAACTGGTTGGAAGTGTGAATGGACTGCAAAGCACCCAGATCGCAATCACGTGACCTGGGACAGTCGGAACTACAAGGGCCGGTCATAGCCACCATTCATTCAACATTGTTGCAACTTCAAACAGTCACTGAACGAATGGTCGTAGGTCAAGGACTATCTGTAATTTATTATTTAATAGCTGTCAAAACCATGCAAAAAATTTGCATTTTTTTTTCCACAAAAAGACATTTACAGCTTGTGGAAAACATACCTTCCTCCAAAATATTAACATCCACACAGGTTACATGTATTGCATCAAAAATAGATAATACATTAATATGATCTATTAACCTGGTTCTGATTCATAATAATACATGTGTGTTACATTAGTTATAAAATTACATGAGTTAAGAAGTCTAAAGGTATCTCTTTAATCAATCTATTCCTGGTTTGACAAACTGAAGATGAAATTTTTCTCTCATTTTTTGAGGGGAGGCACCTTGAGTACTTATGTATGTCTAAGGCTGCTATTCTAGAAGATTTTAAAGTACAGAAAACAGAAATAGCTCAATATAATAAACTGGAATAATATCTGCTTCTGCATAAATTAAACATTTCTTTCTGAGAATGTTTCCAGGTAATAAGATATATGGAACACTGGCAAGACTGTTCTGATCCTGGCAAAAGGAATATTTGGCAGAGGAAAAGGTTCGGCCAACGTGAATAATAAGTTTAAATCTTACGCAACACTGAGCTTGTGGAGTGCTGCTTTGACCACATCTGATTTCATGGTAGGCTATACAAATAGTGCTACTTGGATGCTTCCTGTGATTTAAGTCACTTAACATTAAAAAAATAAGCAACGTTAACAGCTGACGTCTTTGTATTTCTTGCATTTTATGAATCCCTCTATACTGAATGTATTATAGACCTGGCAACAATAATAAAGTTGTAGTATTTGTAGTTTACCCATGTATAATTAATTTTGATTTCGAAAAGGTGGAATTAAAAGTGCTTTTAATTATGCTAGGTGTCAGCTTATGCCAATGTTCTTTATTTAATTGTTCCATTAAAGACTGTTAATAACTTCATCATGGCTGATTACAAGTTTTTAAATTCCTCTAAAGTAGATGCCCTCAAAAGTAGATGTTGCAGTCTTGTATGTCATCTTCAGCCACGCTGGCTCAAATGAAAGGGATTGTAATTCAAGGTTTGGGAAGAATTATTTATTAATTAAGTTTGTGCACCGCCCAACTCCCAAAGACTCTGAGTGATCACAAGTAAAAACTTTTAAAAAATACTAGAAAACAAAAATAAAGAATAAAAGATGACAAAAATCAGACAAAAACCAGATGACAGAAACCAGACAGAAATGAAAACAAAAAACAAAAAACAAATCCATACGTTTCAAGGGAACTTCATTCACCCTTACCAAAGGCCTGGGAGAAGAGTTAGAACTAGATCTGCTTTCAGAGTGACAGACTGACATGTAGTAGAAAATATAATCTAAGCCATCTGCAGTAAAACTCTAAGAACGAATTCTATTTTATTGTTCTATTATTTATTTTGAATTAACATTTTAATATTCTGTTTTTAAAGCATGTGCACTTCCAAAATTTTCATGATTTTGTTTCTTGCTGCCCTGGGAAACAATTCTTTGGATCCAGAATATGAGCTGTGATTACCTGTGGACGCTTCTAAAAGAAATACAACTTTCTCCTTGCATGTATTCAACTATCCTTGCTGTAGAGGTTCTTTTCCAGTGTCTGGAGGCTGTGAGGGTCTGGATGCAGAAGAACAGGTTGGGCTCAACCCTGCCAAGACTGAGTGGCTATGGGTTTGGGGTCGTCTGGATCCAGAAGTTGCAGAGTACCTATCTTTGGTTCTGGATGGAGTGGCACTACTACATTCAGACTTGGTGTGCAATCTGCGGGTTCTCCTAGACTCACAGTTCCTGGTGGCAGCTGTGGCCAGGGGGGCTTTGTGCCTTGTCTACCAGTTGAGCCCATTCCTGGACCGGGAGGCCTTGCTCATGGTCACTCATGCCTTACTTCCCTCCTGATTGGACTAATGTAATGCGCTCTACATGGGGCTGCCCTCAAAAACCATCTGGAAGCTTCAGTTGGTCCAGAATGCAGCAGCACAGGTAGTTATGGGTGCATCTTGTTAAGCTCATGTACACCATTATCCACAAGTTGCACTAGCTTTCAATAGGCTTCTGGGTGTAATTCAAGGCACTGTTTATCACATTTAAAGCCCTATATGGCATAAGACCAGGTTACTTGAGGGGCTGCCTTCTCCCAAGAACATCTGCCCACCCCACATGCTCCACGTTTCTTCTTTTAAAGCTTGTCATCTTATGAGACCTAGTAAGTGTGCCTTTTCTGTGGTTGCCTCTTTTTCTCTGGAACAATCTCTCTCCCCACCCCCCCGCCCCCATGCTCAATATATGACAGGCCCCAACTCTTCTTGCCTTTAGGGAAGCATTAAGACCTCGCTCGTACCTGGGGAATTAGGGGCCAATTGAGTGAAAGTCTCCTTTTGGTAGTTCTGTTATATGCCGTTGCCATATCAGATATTTTGTATTTATATTTTGTAATTGTTTATGGTCTATTTCTTTCATACCTATGCTAATTTCATATTTATTAGTAGCATTAAGACAACAGATCAGTCCTCTATTTTTCATAGGTTATTTTTAAAAATATATAAAATGGAATACACACACAGAACAAAATTAAGAGAACTGTAATCAAAACCAGAAGGGACGCGGTGGCGCTGTGGGTTAAACTGCTGAGCTGCTGAGCTTGCCGATTGGAAGGTCGGCGGTTCGAATCTGCATGACGGGGTGAGCTCCCGTTGCTAGTCCCAGCTCCTGCCAACCTAGCAGTTCGAAAACATGCAAATGTGAGTAGATTAATAGGTACTGCTTCGGCGGGCAGGTAACAGCATTCCGTGTAGTCATGCCGGCCACATGACCACGGAAGTGTCTACGGACAAACGCCGGCTCTTCGGCTTTGAAACAGAGATGAGCACCACCCTCTAGAGTCGGACACGACTGGACTTAATGTCAAGGGAAGCCCTTACCTTTACCCTAATTAAAACCAACATTAAAATAAGCCATTAAAATTAATAATTAAAAGTTTGGAGGAAGGTTTTTAAAATCATCTTGGAGGAGCTAGATACATCTCTACAGTGAGTGTTTCACAGCCTGGGAGTAGAAGCCCTTTCCTGCATACCTAATAGTTGATCTTTTGGCAGTGGGGCATCTTCAGAACAGCATCTCCTGCTGAACTGAGCAACTGGGCAGGCTCAAAGCAGGAAAGACAGATAATCAGATCCTAAGCTCTTCAGGACTTCAAAGCTCACCACCAACCTTTTAAATTGTGCCTTGTAGACAACTGCTAGTAATGCATCATATGAGCCTTCTATCTTGCACATGTTAGCATGAATTTCAATTTCAAGACCCTTTTCAAGGGCAGCCCAACATAAAGTACATTGCAGTAGTCAAGCCAGGGTACAACCAAGGAATGTATAACTGTTGCTAAGTCTAACTAGCCCACAAATAGTTACAGTTGGTGCACTAACTGTTAGTGTGCAAATAAACACTTGGCCACAGACACCATCTGCAAATCTAATGACATCTGGGGGTTAAGGAATACTCTCAAACTGTGAATCTGCTCTTTCTGGATGTTTCAACTTCATCCAAAACTTCACCCTAGAGACTTCATCAACAGTACTTAGAACTTGTCTGGATTTATTCTCAGCTTGTGCTTCTTTATCCAGAGCAGTATTTCTCAACCTTAGCCATTTTAAGATGTGTGGACTTCAACATTTTAAATTTATTTATTAAATTTCTTCCTGCCCATCTCCTCCCATCAGGGGACTCCGGGTGGTTTACAATAAAATATTGTCATTGCTGGCTGGGGTATTCTAGGAGTTGAAGTCCACACATCCTAAAACAGCTAAGGTTGAGAAACACTGATCCAGTGCATTTTCAAGATTAGGCAATGCTCAAGGTACTTACTGCTTCATTGGAGTTAGAAGGAAGACAGCAGTAGAACTGAGTAACATTAGCACAGTGATAGCACCCCACTCCAGAGCTCCAAGTGATCTCCTCCAGTGGTGTCATACAGATGTTAAACAGCAGATAAAGGCAAGATGGAGCACTGCAGATCAATGACCTACAGTAGATGTTGAATTCTTGCAACACCACCTTTTGAGTCCATCCAAATAGGAAATATCAGAATTGCTACAAGTGTCCCCAGGGTGCAACCCTACCAGGAAGCCCAGAAGAATAACGTATTATGGAAAACCACCAAGAAGACAAGGTAAAATCCACCCTAGTTTTTGGCCCAGACCATTTGCCAAAAAGACCAAAGTGGGGTCAGTAAAATCTCCCAGATGAAACTACAACTAAAATGGGTCCAGAAAATCAGGTTCATCCAGATGCATCTGGAGCCATACCACCACCAATTTTTGATTACCTTACCTCAAAATTCACATTTGTTTTATTTGAACAAGCAAGATACCAGGACACAATCATCAAGCTAGTGCAAAATAGTAACATCACGGACAAGATATTATAAATCAGGGATCCCCAACCCCTGGGCCGTGGACCAGTACCGGTCCGTGGCCTGCTAGGAACCAGGCCGCACAGCAGGAGGTGAGCAGTGGGCAAGGAGCAAATTTACAGCCTGAGTATTTACAGCTGCTCCCCATCACTCGCATTACCGCCTGAGCTCCACCTCCTGTCAGAGAAAGCAAGCCCATTGGTTGCTAGCTCCAAAGGTGCGAAGTAAACGGTGGGGGGGGGGGAGAAGAAGTGCTTGAATCATCCCCAAACCATCCCCCCAACCCCGGAAAAATTGTCTTCCAGGAAACCAGTCCCTGGTGCCAAAAAGGTTGGGAACAGCTGCTATAAATTATTTATTTCCTCCAACAGTGTAACCGAGCTTACACGAGGATCTGTAGCAAGCAATGCAAAACAGGGAGGGGACGCTGTCCGCTGATAACAGCGCAGCGGTTGCGTGCAGTCTTCGAAACTCCCGTGTCAAGCTCCTGCCGTTAGTAGTGGATTAGCTAGATAGAAAAAGTGTCTGATTTACGATAAGGATTTTTTCTACGTTCTAGCAATTACTGCTGCTGTGGAGATCATCATGTTGGGAAATCCTCACGCTCGTCCCTTCCCTGCGTTATCTGGAGCGGCCCAGCACGTTCGGGAAGCTTTTCCACCATCGCGTCTTCCCCCACGAGCCTGGAACGGCGCATTCTGGAACGTCCGCGGAGCCGGAGAAGCAATGCATGCTGGGTCACAGAACCCCGGCCGGCACAAGAAGGAGAAGGCGCGCAACCTCCTGCCACTCGAGGGGAGCCGCGGAGCTCCTCGCTTGCATCTGGGGAGGCTCCCAGAGAAGAGTTTGCTCCCACGGGATCTGGATCTTAGCCGCCACCCACCACAGAACAAGCGCTTCGGATTAACGAAGCAGCTCTCCTTCCGGCCGCAGCGAGCGGGGAGCTCTAGAAAAGAAGGCGCGGCCAGCGGTGCCGGTTGGGCCCCTCGAGAGACTCTTCTGGCCCCTCGTCCCTGGCGCTGCGGAAGCAGCTCCCAACCCCGCTTGGCCCCTCCGCGCTACCTGGGCTGCTGAGCCTCCTCCTCCGGTCGCCGCTTTCCTCCATCCTGACTCCCATGTTCCTGGCCTGGAAGCTGGCTCCTCGCCCGCACGGCCGGCCCCGGGGGACCCGGCGCCTCTCGGCTGTTTCCTTTCTCTCTCCTCCCTCTCTGCGCAGGCAAAGCAAAGCAAGAGGCGGGCCTGCCCGACGGCAGGGTTGCTATGGTCACCGTCGCTCGCTTAGCCGCCGGGAGTGTTACGTCCTAGGACCAGGAAGGGCGGAGAAGGGGCGGGGAAGATGAGCGGAAAGGGCTTGTTTCACGCCGGGCACATGGTCTCTGGGAGAAGCCCCGAGTTTTTCTCGCTCGGCGTGGCGGCCTTGCTCAATTCGGGGGCCGAATTTCCCGTCCTGTAATTGTCAGCAGCATGGAGAATATAGGCCTTGCAGTTTCTGTAGGGCACCAGGTTGGAAGAAGCTGCCGAAAGGGAAGAGAGTTAAAGGTGGTGAGAAAGAGGATAAACAACAACTACCTCGACTTTGCGCCATCCTATACCTACCAACTCGGAAATAAGCCTTATGGCCTCCAGTGGGACATTTCTAAAATGGTTGTCTAAGCTTTGCTTTGGGCATCCTGTGTACAACTCCACTGAGTACAGGAAAGCGTGTTGTTTATTCATTTAGTTGCTTCTGACTCTTCGTGACTTCATGGACCAGCCCACGCCAGAGCTTCCTGTCGGTCGTCAACACCCCCAGCTCCCCCAGCGACAAGTCCGTCACCTCTAGAATAACATCCATCCATCTTGCCCTTGGTTGGCCCCTCTTCCTTCTGCCCTCCACTCTCCCTAGCATCAGCATCTTCTCCAGGGTGTCCTGTCTTCTCATTATGTGGCCAAAGTATTTCAGTTTGGCCTTTAATATCATTCCCTCAATTGAGCAGTCTGGCTTTATTTCCTGGAGGTGGACTGGTTTGATCTTCTTGCAGTCCAAGGCACTCTCAGAATTCTCCTCCAACACCACAGTTCAAAAGCATCTATCTTCCTTCTCTCAGCCTTCCTTATGGTCCAGCTCTCGCAGCCATATGTTACTATGAGGAACACCATTGCTTTAACTATGCGGACCTTTGTTGTCAGTGTGATGTCTCTGCTCTTAACTATTTTATCGCGATTTGTCATTGCTCTTCTCCCAAGGATTAAGTGTCTTCGGATTTCCTGACTGCAGTCAGCATCTGCAGTAATCTTCGCACCTAGAAATACAAAGCCTTTCACTGCTTCTACATTTTCTCCCTCTATTTGCCAGTGATCAATCAAGCTGGTTGCCATAATTTGGTTTTTTTGAGGTTTAGCTGCAAGCCAGCTTTTGCACTTTCTTCTTTCATCTTCATCATAAGGCTCCTCAGTTCCTCTTCGCTTTCAGCCATCAAAGTGGTATCATCTGCATATCTGAGATTGTTAATGTTTCCTCCAGCAATTTTAACTCCAGCCTTGGATTCTTCAAGCCCAGCATGTTGGGTGATGTGTTCTGCATACAAGTTGAATAGGTAGGGTGAGAGTATGCAGCCCTGCCGTACTCCTTTCTCAATCTTAAACCAGTCCGTTGTTCCGTGGTCTGTTCTTACTGTTGCTACTTGCTTGTTATACAGATTCTTCAGGAGGCATACAAGATGACTTGGTATCCCCATACCACTAAGAACTTGCCACAATTTGTTATGGTCCACAGAGTCAAAGGCTTTAGAATAGTCAATAAAACAGAGATGTTTTTCTGAAACTCCCTGCCTTGTTCCATTATCCAGCAGATATTGGCAATTTGGCCCCTAGTTCCTCTGCCTTTTCTAAACCCAGCTTGTGCATCTGGCAATTCTCGCTCCATGAATTGCTGAAGTCTACCTTGCAGGATCTTGAGCATTACCTTACTGGCATGT